>NC_091059.1:114352033-114977033 GCF_000393655.2 Nicotiana sylvestris | reverse complement strand
AAACCCTTTATCAACCGCTGGTCTGATTGACTTCTGGGTTGCTCATCAAGAGACAATCTCAATTTTTGGACTTGGGCCTTAAGTTCTTCATTCTCTTGGATCAACCTATTCTTTTCGCTTCGATCCGCCGCGATTTGTACGCTGTTATCGAATTTCAAACTATCTATTTGTAGCTTCAAATCGCCAATCTCTGCTCGATAACCCTTCTCTTTTGCTAACCAGTTCCATTGCCCTTGGGATGATTCTACGAAATCTTTGAGATGCGGCCTCTTAGCCGGTCTTTCGTAAGACAGGCTACCTCTAAACCAAGCGTGATATCCTGGGGCGACTTCCCCTTTTGCCGTATCGATCACACAAGTGTTTGCTGTCAGATGTTGGCATTCACTCCAGATTTGGCGAACTTCTTCTTCAGGGAAATGACCGTGCGGACTGATTTCAATCACTTGGGTACTCAAATCTTCATCTTTCGGTACCACTTGGTACCTCCCAAGTTGCCTCAAAACCCGATACGGTGCATAGGGTTGGATACTTTTCAGTCCCATCAACAGAAAGTGAGGCCGGGTTGCCGGCATGTATATGATTTCCTCGATAGGTGACCATCCGAGCGTCCATTGGATTTGGCTGGCAGTGAGAGTTCGGAGAAATGAGGTCCATGATGTGACTCCCTCAGGTAAATTGAGCCCTTTGATTCTCGTGTAGAATTCTCCAATACAAGTTTTCTCTGGCGAACCATAACCCACAAGTGAGGAGCGATGACATAAATGATCGGTCATCCATACTTGCAACAGTAGGTTACATCCTTCGAAGAAGTCACCCCTGGCTCGACAAACAGTGAGAGCCTGGAAAATGTCAGCCATAATCATAGGCGCCAGAGTACTTTTATCTTGGGTAAGCAAAGTACTGACAACCCCAGTTATTCTTAGATCGATGTTGCCGTCCTTCCTTGGGAACACTATAAGACCTAAGAAAGCCGTCATGAAAGCCAATTGCCTGTGTTCGTCCCATTTTTGCCGGTTGCCTTTACTACATAGTTTGAAATCCGGCTTATTGAACCCACCCTCATGACCGTATCTAGCATACATGAGATGGAGACTGCAGAAGCCTTTGGCAAGATCTGGATGGTGAAATGTTCGGGGTATTTTCAGAAAGTCCAAAAATCGGTGTACCGTGACGGCTCTAGGTGCAATCAAGTACTTGAACCTTAACGGAGCTTCATCACCCCCAATGTATCCCGCTATTTCCTCCAGCGTCGGGGTGAGTTCGAAGTCTGAAAAATGGAATACATTGTGCGCCGAGTCCCAGTAAGTGACCAATGATCTGATAATATCACCCCGAGGCTGAATGTCTAGTAAATCCGGGAGATTTTTCAGATATTTCCTCACTTTGCCTTGCCCTTCTTTGCCTAAGTCGTTCCACCATAATCGCAACTCAAAAGGGATCTTGGTCATTATTGAAAACGATTCATTTTGTATCGTGCTCATCCTGCACATTTATTTAAGGCGATAAACTTTATTAGACTCAAAAAATTAAAATTATCTAGATTTTTTTGAAAACGGGAGGTTGGACCCGCCGAGGGTTGCCTACGTATCTCACCCCGTGCGAGAATCAAACCGGCGTAGTTCGGTCATATCGCGAATAGAAAAAATCAAATAAACCTAGTAATCAAAAATAAGCATTTTTATTGTTTTTGGAGAAAGATAAATACTAAAAATATTTTTTTTTGTCTTTTTTTTTTGCAATATTTGGACTATTAGCCCGAATTTATAAAAGGGTATTACAAAAGAAACAACACATTTTTTGAATTATGAGTTTTCCATTTTTTAATTTTTTGAAATAAATACCCTCTTTTTCCTTAAAAGAAAAGAAACAATTTTTATATGTTTTTTTTTAATCAGACTAAAAGGCAACTTTTGGTTTTATTCTTTTTTTTGTTAGAAAAATTCCGACGGGGTTTCGACACTACTTGGACATTGGTTTTAATTTTCCAAAATAAGTAATTATCTCCCTATGCTGCTATTTTCCCCTTTTTTTTAGAAACCGATCAACATGCGGAACCGAAACAAATAAATGCGCAAAACAAATAAGATGCAGCAGGGTGGCCTTTTCATTTCTGGTTGCTTGTCCTAGACGGACCCAACCCCTGTGTTGAGCCCCCTAAGTCAGATGCAACATGATGCAGATAAGCGTTCCTACTAGGGATCCGGCGTGAAGTCGAGTTATACTAGGTTTAAACCTTGGTATTTGTTCTAGACTGTGTACCCGAGCGGACAACTCGAGTCGAGGAGGGGCAACTTACCGGGAACCAAAAGGCCGTCCGGCTTCGTAACTTATCCGTCCTCTTTCTTATTTCGGGTATTGACACTAACAGAATAGGGAGTCTCGACCAGCGAGCTTCTCCCCGGAGGTGAAGAGAGAAGGGTTTCGGCACAGTTTATATACAGTTCAGATAATATCAAAGCGGTAAAAGACAATATTTAGCACGTTATGCAAAAATATGTAATAAAGATCAGATAATAAAGCCAAATATAACAATTATTCTAAGCTCGAATTCTTGAACCCTGAACCAGTGGTTCTGGGTTTTGTCTTCCCCAGCAGAGTCGCCAGAGCTGTCACACCTCCCTTTTCCGCGCCCCTCCCGAAGGGTTAAATGCGCGAGTGGAGTTTTTCCAATTTAAGTGACAATATTCGAAAATGGGATTATTTATTTAATTCAGAGTCGCCACTTGGGAAAGGTTTGGCTTTTGGTGTCCCAAGTCACCGGTTTATCTTGAATCCCAAATCGAGGAGATTTTCGACTTTTCCAAATGAAGTCTGCGAACCAGAAATTCTAAGTAAGGAATTCTGTTGACCCGAGGGAAGGTGTTAGGCACCCTCGAATCCCGTGGTTCTAGCACGGTCGCTTAAATTGTTATAATGGCTAAATATCTGATTTAAATACATATTATGACTTACGTGCTTTTATTAAGTTTAAAACCGCTTTTATTATTATCACTTATTTTTTATAGAATTGCAACGTCGTGAAAACGCATCTCGAACCACGTCACAATCAATGCACCCGTGATCGTCGACACATTTGGACTTCGTTGAGATTCGGATTTGGGTCACATCAATGTGCACCCGAATTTAAGAATGTGATTTAATTAAGCCGCGCCTACAGAGTCTAACGCGTTATTATCTTTGTAGAAGGCCATGAAATTTATTAAATGGCCTATCTTGAATTCTAAATAATTATCATGATTATTTATTGAGGGCCCGCAATTTTGCATCTTTATTTGGCGAGGCTCATCTCTATTTTAGAAAAAGGATATCCTAAAATGGCTACATTTCTAACGCATTTGTCTCTAAGACTAGAAGAAAAGGTACATGCTGATTCAATTATAGGCTTTTGTCTAATCCGGATTTTTGTCAGTTTCTGATTAACTACTTATAAAGTAAAAACGTCATGCCTCGCGAGGATGTTTCAGTCGAACAAAAAAACTACATATGAGATTGATGAAATGCAATACCTAATCCGAATATTTCTTGAATTGAACTTAACTGAACTTATTTGGACTAGATTAAAGGATAACTGGCAAAGTAAAATACTTTAGTTTGGCAAGGAATCCTGTACGAGCTAAACGAAATACAACACTTAATCCGAACACTTCTCGAGTTGAACTCAACTAAGCTTATGTGGACTAGTCTTAACTAAACAAAAACTAGTGAAACCAGAACAGTATTGTATAGGGTCGAAATATACATGCCCACAAACAACTACAGAGTTAAAATACAACAGGGCAAACTCAGTCAAATATCAATACATACTTTCAAACTGCTGGATTATAAACTAATCAATTTTCACAAGCCTGTTAATGTACTATGAATATTACAGCAAATGCTTGAACTTCTTCAACCTTTTTCATTTCATGCTTTCAAACTGTTTCAATTACATCAATATGGGACTTGAAATGTGTACCTGAAAATGCTGAATGTGCAAAGGAGAAGAAGAAGAAGATGTGGAAATCAGCAGCAAAAGAAACAGGACTAGCAATAGCAGCAGGACAGGGCAGCAGCAAAACAAAACGAACAGCAGAAAAGGCTCAAGTGCAGAAATGCAACTATGGCCAATAGAAAGAAATAGCCAAATGAGAGCACAACCCAGTGGAATAGAATCAAGAACTCCAAGCAGACCAAACCAGTAGTGAACCAATGGAAAACACTTGACTAAATAGACACAACTGGAACTTCAAACAATCAGAATTGATTTCAACGAGTTAAACAACTGAAAACCCAAATAACAAATAGGAAGAAACAATTTCTGATTGTAGATTGTATAATTTCTGTATCTCTTTGTATGTCTTTCAAGCTTTCTCTTTCAACACTCCTCACAGTGTGTTCCCCTTTCCTTTATTTTCTGATCTCCTCTCCCCTCTAATTCTGTATTTGCTCCTATGCCTCACTCCCTTTTTTAGCTCTCTCGCTCCCGTCCTCTAATTCTGTATATTTTCCAGCTCCTAAGGTTCAATGTCTATTTTTCCAATCTTTTTTCTCCTCTCCTTTTCAATCAGATGTCCTCCCCCTTTTATATGCCTTCCTTAACCCTTTTAACAGCCTGTTTTTTTAGAGTATCCCAGTAACCTCCCATGTGCCTTTAACCTTTTTCAGTTCCACTTTAGTTAATTAGGTATAAAAACCCCATCATTCCCTGGCAGATTTAACTTTTCTATTTTATTTAACTAAAAGCAAGTATGGGCAGTAGGATATGTTGACAGCATATGCTGTCAAACCATTTTAAAATTAAACAAAGGACCTTTATGCAGGCCACAGGCTGTGCACAAAGCACATGAGATGCACCAATGCACATGCTGTGCACGAATGCACATGCCTTCCAATTCAGAATTTAAACCAAACAAATCTTTTTACATTACTGATCAATTCAAACAACTATAAGTAAACAAAAACTGGTTCTTAATTGACTCAACAAATGCTTAGCAGAAGTAAATCGATTTGTTGTTGTTCGGACAGTTGAAATTAATTGACGACACATGTCGACTCGACTATATTAGCATTAACATACACAATCGTAGCCACAAATCAAACATTTAAACATGGGACACATGACTCGATTTATACTGATTAAGCAGGATTATACTTTGAGGAATCAGTTAGTCAGTACAAATTTGGAATACAACCAATACACATGTCTTATCAGAATAGGAGGGGTTCAAACAAAACACAGTGGTTCAGGCAAAGTGGTCAATCAGAAGGTGGTAAAATTTAAAGACACAAATTGAAACAAAACATGACCAGATATTTAAAACAAATCACACGGACTAAAACAAATAAAGGAAAGAAAACAAACTCACCTTAAAGCTTGCAAAGTTAAAAGTTTGAACTCGGATTTGGACAAACTTTTCTTAAGGCTGAATGGACTTTAATCGAAGTGTTTCTCAGATGAGAAACACTTTGATTAAAGTCCATTAGACCTTAATCTCTTCGGTTGAACCGGTATGAACCAGTGACGAAGGACACAAAACTTTCAAACTTAGATCTGGGATTCAGGCTTCCCTGATCAGATTCGGACCAAACCAAGTATGGTTTGGTCACGAGGAGGGTCCGGGGAGTGTCTGGTATGAAACTGGGGTTGGTTGGGTTAGATAGAGTTTGACTCGAATCTTCAAATGAAGATTCGAGGACCTGGGGGTGATTCGAACCAAACGGTTAACAGGTCTATGTTCAGGGTGGTGAGGGGGTTCTATGGTGTTCAAGTGGAGGTCACCGGCGTTCAGGCCGCCGGGTTTTTGGTGAAGGTGTGCAGGGGCGGCTAGGGTTTGAAGGGGATGGGTTTGGTGAAGACGAAGGCGGGGGTGTTGGCTAGGGGGGCAGGGTATGGTGAGTGGTTTATATAGTTAGTGGGTGGGTGAACCTCGACCGTTAGATCAATCTAGATCTACGGTCTGGATCTGAAGGCTTAAATGGAACGGTGTCGTTTTGAGGGTTGAGGGTTGGGGTCAGTCCGGGTGAGACGGGTCGGGTTTATTGGTGGGTTATGGGGAATTGATCTTGGCCGTTGATCAATCTGAGATCAACGGCCCAGATCAGGCATGACTCAAACGACGTCGTTTGGACATCCTGGGCATCAGGTGGCCTGGACCGGGCAGGCTTGGTTTGAACGTTGTTTGTTTGGGCCAATTTATTAAAATTGGCCCAATCCGGAATAATTGCTGATTTTTTCTTCTTTTTTTTTATTTTAAAAACAAAACTAAGCAAAAAATCAAAATTAAAAATTAAATACACACTCAATATAATTATTTGCACACACACTAAAATATTTCAAAACAGGTAAAATCAAACAAATCAAAATCACGGACGAAGATGCCTATTTATGATTTCTCTCTTTTTTTAACGACCGGATTACGGTTCGAATTACGCTTGACACACACATTTTGTATTTTAAATAAATAAATAAGAAAAAATAAAATGGGTAAAAGTCATGAATAAATCAACAAGGTGCCTCACAGAAAATCCGAAATTGTACAGCAGGGCCAATTATATATTTTTTTTATTTCTTTTTGGAGCGATTGTCGTGCGAAAACAAAAATCACGTGCTCACACTTCCAAAATGCTAACTTCCACAATAGGCGCCGAAACGCTCCCGGGTCAACCGAAACCCGATCCGGACATACGTCCAAGTTCAAAATCATCATACAAACATGTTGTAACCTTCAAATCCCGATTCCTAGGTCATTTACTCAAAAATCCAATCTTTGTCAATTCTTCCAACTTAAAGCTTCCGAGATGCGAATTCTCTTTCCAAATCAACTCTGAACTTCCCGGAATTTAATTCTAACCATGCGTAAAAGTCATAATACCTCAAGTAAATCTGCTCATAGCCTCAAACTGTCAAACGACGCGCTAGAGCTCAAAACGACCGATCGGGTCATTTCAAGTATTTCTTCTCTCACCCGCTATAAAAATTTCTCAATTTAGTACCTCAAATTCCTCAATCCTGGTAGGCCTTGTCATTACCTCCACCGCTGCTATCATCTCTGGATGGAATCCATGGCCAATCGACCGGATTTCTCAGATTCGAGTGTACTTTCTCGGATCTGAGTGTATTTCTCAAATTTGAATATATTTTATTTCTTGTGGCCGAATTAAATACAATGAAATACCCATTTTGGCCAAACTTTTATTTATCTGATAGAATTTTGGTAGATACAATGTGATAGTGTATTCTCAGATCTAGCTGGATTTTTGTTCGTCTCCATTTTTAGTTTTAATACAATGTATACAGTATTTTCTTGGCCGGAAGACATCATCTTCGGCGAACTTTCTTCTCTTCTTTGCTATTGAGTCAGATACAATGACACAAATATATTGTATTTTTTACAAATACACTCAAATTTGAGTGTATCCTGTATTTTCAATGCAAATACAATTTATTTTTGTATTTTCGCCTGCATTTATGTATTCCGAAGGTTATTTTTTGTGGTAGATTCCTGTATCTTTTTGAATTTTTGTTGTTTGAATACAGTCAAATTTAATACAGTATAAAAGCAGCCCAAATGAATATAGTGAATTGAATACAACCGAATATCACTGTTTTGTCAATTTTTTTTTGTTTGAATACAATCGAATTGAATACAATATAAAATAGTTAAGAATGAATAGAGCGGAATTGAATACAATATATAAAGCCGAATTGAATATAGCGGTATACACCCTATTTCTTGATTTTTTGTTGTTTGAATACAACTGAATTCAATACAGTGAATTAAATATAATATAAAAATTATAAGTACGAATACATTCGAATTGAATACAATGTATACAACCAAATTGAATACATCGACATACATCCTATGACAGGTAATTAGTAGCTACAGAATGTAATTAGCTAAATTATAGCTATGCCAACAATAAGCTTCCAAACAAGAATTATTTCTGAAATTCCATGATGGATATACCTTTATGGGTGTATAGAATATGTGTGATAGCCCTAAATCATAATCATGAGTGAGAAAAATATTTGCAAATTTTTCTACGACTGTGACATAGTGAGATTTCAGTTTGATTTCAATTATGCAGTTATAGACGCACAATTTCAAGTTCATCCTTTTTTTGATCCTTGACTTTTCCAAAACTCTTTCCTATCATGAAAATTAAATGAGCTGGGCCGATCTCTATATGGAAAGCGGGTCAGATGCTTTAATTTGGGCCCTCTAGATGACCTTATAATCATAAGGGGTATTATCACTTGGAATTTTTTCGTTCCTATACACTATTTGAAACCTTATTATGAAAAATATCTATGTTTTTGTATTTACCCGACTAAACACATTTTTGTTATGAAATATATACATTCCACCTTAATAGGCTCTCAATCCATTATTAGTTCCTTCAATCAAGAGATTTAGTTATATTAGGAGAAAAATCCCTAATGTTTACATAAATATAATAGGAGTATATGAAATATGTTATAAATAGAATTTTATTTATGATGAATGTCTATATTTAGAGAGATTCTATGGTTTATTACTTGGTGGCTAAGTCATTTTTCCCCTATAAATAGAGGGGTTCTATTCTATTGTAATTGATCCCAAATCAATAAGAATTCTCTCTCCCTACTTTTCTCTGCAATATTGTTCTTCTTCTTTTATTGTTTCATAACACTTTATCAGCACGAGACTCTAACCAATTGGGTAGAAGCTTTGGGATAGAGCATAATGATTGTCAATTGTTCCAAGAACTTCCTTCATGATTAAATTCTAGATTTAAGGTAAGTATTTTACCGTATTTTTCTCTTTTACTCTATAATTTGATTTTAAATACAAGCAAATACAATAAATTTTGATCATAACTTCAATGGAGTTATTAAGAAATTATAACCACTCGAAGTGGTAGAATTTTTATGTTTTGCTATGATCAAAGTCATGTATGATTGTGAGCACAAGAAGTGAAAACACATCCCATTGAATTTGCTTCATTCTCATTCCCTTAAGAGAATGTGATAGCAGTATGTAATAAATCTGAAAGAAGACAAAATTATTACTATGAATGTATCAATAGATGTGGACGTGACAATAGATGAAATTATAATCGTCATCATTTTGGTAATGAAAATAATAAAGATTCTCAAAATAATCCTTTACTCTGTGAAAGTAATGTTTGTCATTGATTTGATATGAGATTTTATAAAGCACATATAAATGATTGTGGTTCTGTCACGACTCGGATTTTCCACTCTCGGGAGTCGTGATGGCACCTATTCGTGAAAGCTAGGCAGGCCGAGTATTATAGATTCATTAACCCTTTTATTTAGCCTTTTTAACAGTTTTAAAACAACATGCGATCAACAGTGGAATAAAAACAATAATAATTAAAGACATGCGGAAGACGAAATCTGATAACTTAGCCAAATACAAGTACGAAAAATACAAAGTACATCTCTACCCAGAACTGATGTCACAATATCACGGATCATCTACGAATACCACAAACAGTTGTCTGGAAAGAAAGATACAATTTGTCTATGAAGTAAATGAAAACAGAATATAAAGATAGAAGGGGACGTCAGGGCCTGCGGACGCCTGCAGGACTACCTCGGGTCTGATGATGGACTGAAGGCAGCAACCTCTCTCTACGGTCCAAATGCTCCAACATCGGGATCTACACACAGTGCAGAGTATAATATCAGTACAACTGACCCCATGTTCTGGTAATTGTCGAGCCTAACCTCGGCGAAGTAGTGACGAGGCTAGGACACTACCAAATAAACCTGTGCAGTTTAAAGCATATACGACAAGTAATAATAACGAAAACTAGCAGTTAAAGAAGGGAGAGGGAAACATGCTATGGGGAAATATCAAGTACCAACAGTAACTCAGGAGAAAACATAAAGGATATTTTAAAATCAGCATCAGTAAGAATAAGGAAAGAGTAACAATAAATATCCACTTTTATTCATTATTGTTGCGGTGCACAACCGGATCCAAATAATATAAATCTGTTGCGGCATGCAACCCGATCCAAATCATATATCACTATTGCGGCGTATAACCCGATCCAATCATAAATCACTGTTGCGGTGTGCATCCCGATTCAATCATTAATCACTGTTGCGGCGTGCAATTCGACCCCTCCTATCCTCCCTTATTACTTCATGTTGCGGCGTGCAACCCGATCCCATATAATATTGTTGCAGCGTGCAACCGGATCCCAATATACAGTGCAACCGGATCCCAATATATAATTCAACACCAATCACAAAAGAATCCCGGCAAGGGAACAATAAGGAAACAAAACTATCCCGGCAAGGGAACCAATAATATTCGAATAAATACATCCCGGCAAGAGAACCAACGGTAAGAATTAAATACGTCCCAGCAAGGAAATCAACTTTAACCAAACTTGTACCAACATTTAACTTCACAAATGAAACCTCAACTAGAACAATACTCAACAATAAGCAAATACCACGAGAACAATCATAATTCTTGACCAACACGGAGAATCAACAACTTAGGCATTTGTAGTACTTATTAAGACCACAACGATTATAATTTATGTTACGCCCCACAATACTACGTCGATATTACGTCCCGCAGTATTATATTACGATGATGTTATGCCCTGCAGTAATTATTACGATGATGTTACCCTCTGCAGTATTACATTACGGTGAGGTTACATTTCGCAGTATTAAGTTACGACAGTGTTGCACCTTGTAGTATTGTGCGTTGAATTTGTTGTAAGGTAATTGATATCAGTCCAAGGAGAAAATTATTTGGAGATTATAAGGATTGTAAGTGTTATGAAGGATAAAGCGGTACACGGATTAAAGAAAACGAGTTTCGTTGAAAGTGGCCAATTTGGAATAAAACATGGGTTGAGCGATAATGCCCGATAGTTATGAACTAGTACCATGCAAAGTACCATATGACCATAGTAGTATAATATATAAACTATATATGAAGTATTTTAAAAAAAAAGAATTTTAAGTAAGTTGTGGTAATTTTTAAATTATGCGGGTAATGGATTAATTACCGGGTAACGAAACATTACCCAGTTAACTAATAAGTGGATAAAAATTTACATCCCACCCCCACCCCACGTGGCAAGAAGCCACGAAATTGGAAGTGACTAATAGTCACTTTTGCTAAATGGCTAAATGATGGGAATGACTAAGCTTTAAAGTCTTAGCAAACCAAGGATATGAGTAACCATATTCTGTATTTTGATTTTCAAACCAAAAGATATTAGGTACAGAATCTTTGTCCAACCTTAAAAATCCATAAGCAAAGTCTTGGTTCAAATCAAAAGCAGAAACCATACCCCTTCCAAACAAAGAAAAAACGTAATTCATTCCAAGAAGCAATAATCGTCCGTGAATTTTTACAAGCAAGGGCAAATTTTGCTCAACCACGAAGGTTCACAACGGGATAATTATATGGAGTTATTCCTATTCCATGTATGTTAAGCCTAAGCTCTTTCTTCATTTTGGCATGATCTCGTCATTATATAAGTTGATAACGAGGCATAAAGAAAAATTCATATTCCGAAATTTGCGTATATTTTGCTATTCTCGGAAGTTACATATATTTTCTAGTTTTGTAAATAACCATATTCTCCTTATGGGGAATTCATATTCAGTTGAGTATTTCCTTCTTCCAGTCAAGAGAGCAGAGAGTTTATATATATACAGTAGTAAAAGTATTTTCATTACCATCGAGCTATAATCGATAGGCAGGCCCCTATTGGGCAACCTCGGATAAAATGGTAAGTTATATATATACCAAGCCTACTATGGCCGAGCACTTATGAGCGAGCCTAGTTGGTCGAGATACAGAGCCTAATATGGCTGAATGCCTATGAGCGAGCCTACTACGGCAGAGCAATTATATATATATCGAGCCTACTATGGTCGAGCGCTTATGAGCGAGCCCAGTTGGTCGAGATACAAAACCTAGTATGGCCGAGCGCATATGAGCGAGCCTACTACGGCAGAGCAGTTATATATATATCGAGCCTACTATGGTCGAGCGCTTATGAGCGAGCCCAGTTGGTCGAGATACAAAGCCTAGTATGGCCGAGCGCATATGAGCGAGCCTACTACAACAGAGCAGTTATATATATATATACCGAGCCTTATAGGGCCGGACATTTATTTTACTTACTATATTAAGAGAGTTGAGTCAGTATCAGCAGGTAAGCATATCTTCAGATTATCTTTGACTTCCAGCTACCTGTAGTTATTATTATCAGTTTAATTTCATCTTTTAGTATATTGCCTTATATACTCGGTACATTACTTCGTACTGACGTTCCTTTTGCCTGGGGATGCTGTGTTTCATGCTCGCAGGTCCAGACAGACAGGTTGAGAGCCCTCCAAGTAGGCTATCAGCTCAGCGGAAGATGTTGGTGCACTCCTATTGCTTCGGAGTTGCGTGTTTGGTTAATATTATTTAGACGTGTATTGTTTGGTATGGCAGGACTATGTCCCGACCTTTATGATATTTATGTACTCTTAGAGGCTTGTAGACATATGTCGTGTACGTAAAAGATTGTACGGCCTTGTCGGCCGATGTTTTGAATTTATAAATGATCATGTTGGTCTGTTAGGCCCGTATGTCACGTGTATATGATGATGAGGTAATAAGAAAGATACGTTACGTTGGTACTCAGTTGAGTAAGGTATTGGGTTCCCATCACGGCCCATCGGTTTGGGTCGTGACAATTTAGGACTCACGGGCATGTTTGACAACGACGTATAGATACTCGTCACCACACCTATACATCGTACACTACACTAACACATAGCAAATAAAGCACAATACCGGTTTCCTCAAGCTTAGGTTAGACAAAATACTTACCTCAATGTCGCGAACACAATTCAAGCTTCAACTACCGCTTTACCTCTTGATTCCACCATCACTTCGCTTGTATCTAGCCACAATTTACTTAACGATATAATTAAATGCTAAATGAATCAATTCTAATGCATGGAAATAGGTTTTCTAAATATTTCCATAAAAAATCAAAAATCGACCCCGAGCCCACATAGTCAAAACCCGAGGTTCGAACGAAAACCCGATTACCCATTCATCCACGAACTCAAATATATAATTTGTTTTGAAATCAGACCCCAAATCAAGGTCCAAATCCCCAAGATTTGAAAATCCAAAGTTCTACCCAAAACACCCAATTTCCCCCATGAAACTCCTAGATTTTGAGTTGAAATCATGTAAAAAGATGTTATAGATTAAAGAAAATGTGTAACTACCCAACTGGTCGTTTTGCCTTATAGAACCATGTTCCTTTAAATAAAACTCCTCGCGCTTGCTTTAACTAATTTACGACTTGCAGGGATGGTGGGTTCGGGATTTGGAAGAGTTTGGAGTGAAATATGCCCATTTGATTCCTTAGGATTTTCTTAAAAGGCTAAGTTTGACTTTGGTCAGTATTTTGAGCAAACGGACCCGAATTTGTGATTTGACGGTCTCGGAGGGTCCATAGAAAAATATGGGACCTGGTATGCCCGAAATCGAATTCCGAGGTCCCTAGCCCGAGTAATGAATTTTTATTAGAAATTGTTAATCTGAAGTTTTAAAGATTTAAAGAAACTAATTCATGATTGATTCCATGGGTATCGGGCTCGTATGTTGGTTCTAGAGCCCGGTACAGTTCCAATATATCATTTAAGACTTGCCTGCAAAATTTGGTGTCAGTCCGAGTATTTTTAGGGCGTTTCGGCTCGTTAGAGAAAAATTAAGAACTTGAAGTTCATAAGTTTGATTCATTTGGTTTTAGGGGGTGACTCTTAGATTTAGCGTTGTTTCGGGCGTTCCGAAGGTTCGAGTAGGTCCATCTCGTAATTTTAGACTTGTCGGTATGTTCGGGCGGGGCTCGGGAGCCCCGAACGTCAAACGGATGAGGCTCGAGTAAAGCTGAGAATTTGGAGAAGTGCTGAAGCGTCTGCTTCTATCATAACCGCACCTGCGGTTGGTCGACCACAGATGCGAGACCATAGAAGCGGTCGTAGCCTCGCCGATGCGGCCCAGAGCTGGCCAGGCCAAACCGTAGAAGCGGCTCCTTAGCCGCAGATGCTTCTTCAAGACAGTAGAAGCGGTCCCAGCCCTTTTAGCCAATTCTGCAGATGCTTTTCCTCTCGCAGATGCGGGACCGTAGATGTTGTCCCCTGACATCATATGTGGAAACTGCTGAGCAGTGAGCTTCATTTAAGTCGAGCTCTAGCCATTTTTGATCATTTGGCACTCGGGTATTGAGCAATTTTGGAGCTCTTGAGAAGGGATTTCCACATAGCATCGTGAGGTAAGTTTATCCCCCTTATTTCTAAGTTTAACACTCGAGTTTTGGGTAGATTAACACCTAAAGATTTGGAGAAATCAAGGGGTTTGAGCTAGACCTAGGGTTTTAATAAAACTTAGATTCTACCACGAAATTGGTTATGAAATGAATTAGAAATCATATATTATTGATCCTTATAGAGAACGACTTTCTTCGGAAAATTTCGGAATCCGGGCACGTGGGCCTGGGGTCGGATTTTAGGAAACTTGTATTAATGGTTGGGAAATGGCTTAAATAGCTAGAATTCGATCTTGTGAGCTTATATTGACTAGTTCCTACCTATTTTAACTAGTTTTGGATCGCTCAGCTCCGAATTGAGGGTTTGGGCTCGTTCTTGGTATTGGAAGTGCACTTTGGAGCGAGGTGAGTCTCCTTTCTAACCTTGTAAGAGGGAATTGTCCCCATAGGTGTAATAATTGAGTAATTTGCTGCTAAATGCGGGTACTACGTACGCACTAGGTGACGAGAGTCCGTGCATAGCTACTAATATGTTAATTGTCCAGGTAATCTAGGACCCGTATCATGTTATATTTGTGAATGTCTCTATATTTTCTTGCTAATGTGATCACTTAGGGAATGCTAGAGACTTGAAAGGAATATAAGTGAATGTATACACTTGTTGGACACTTGCATGAATTTAC
Source organism: Nicotiana sylvestris (assembly GCF_000393655.2). Lineage (NCBI taxonomy): Eukaryota > Viridiplantae > Streptophyta > Magnoliopsida > Solanales > Solanaceae > Nicotiana > Nicotiana sylvestris. The sequence goes on along the minus strand of NC_091059.1, from coordinate 114,962,043 downwards.
TTGGAATTAAATGCGCATTCATGTGTTTTCTTGATATTAATTGATAACTGTAGATCGGGACGATCACCTCGGTAGAAATAGATGCATCTATGGTTTGCGCCATTCGACCCTCTGGCAGTGCACAGTTTATTTTTTGTTGGATCGGGCCGTCGACCTCGGCATAGTGTGCGCATGATATCTATGTGAAATATTATCCATGACTTGACCTACTAAATATTTGAAATGTAAATGGCTAATTGCAAAATTGTTAAGAACATGACATATTACCTCTTGCTACAAACTGTTGATTATTTGTGACTCCCATGCTTAGTGTAACACTTCATTATATTATTTGACCTTAGTAAATATCAAGTCGACCTCTCGTCTCTACTTCTTAGAGATTAGACGGGATACTTACGGGGTACATATTGTTTATGTACTCATACTACACTTCTGTACTTAATTGTATAGGATCTGAGGTAGGTACATCTGACTATCAGTCTGGTGCGCGCCCTTGATTCATAGTCCGAGACTTCCACGGTGAGCTGCCCCTTTATGTGCCGTTCTGCAACTTCATGGAGTCTCTCTTTATTTATTTTTGATGTCTATTCTATTTCGGACAGTAGGATGGATTTATTCTTTTGTATATTCTACTAGTTGCCCATAACTTGTGATACCAGGTCTTGGAACACAAATTAGTAGACGCTTCTTTTGGGTTGTATAATTATTATCGAATGTTGCATATTATCACCTATTTTAATTGCAAATTAAGAAATTTTGTAACCGTTTTGGGTAAGTAAAATAAGAATTTACTAATACTACCACGTTGGCTTGCTTGACAATGGTGTTGGGTACCATCACGATTATGTTATGGAAATGGGTCGTGACAACTTGCCTGACAATAGTGTTGGGCTCCATCACGATCTGTTATTGAAATGGGTTGTGACAAAATGAGTTAGAAATGACTTACAATCGATTTGGAGAAGAACTTTTCTTTAGAAAATCACCCAAGAGAGCTTAGGGTTTGAGGGAGTTTGAAAAATGAAGAATTTTCGGGTAAGTTATGATTTACACATGTGCAGATATCGCATTTGCGATGATATGTTCGCAAATGCGAACTCGCAATTACGGCCAAGGCTTCGCAATTGCGAAGGAAGGACTGCCATGTTAACCTCGCAAATGCAAACACTTGGAGTCGCTTTTGCGACTGGAGCTTCGCAAATGCTAAGGTCACCCGTCTTCCCAGTCGTCGCCAATGCGATGGTTAGTCGCAATTGCGAAGCCTGCAGACCTGCAACACACCAATAGTTCTCTTAAGTCGAATTTCACTCCGTGGCCTATCCAAAACTCACCCGAGCCCTCAAGTCTCCAAACCAAACATGCACGCAAGTCGAAAAATATCATACGAACTTGCTCGTGCAATCAAATCATCAAAATAATATCAACAACTATGAATTAAACCTCAAATTCATGAAATCACTCAAGAACATCAAAATTACTATTTTCTCAACTATAGGTCTGCTTTATACCAAACCAATTCCGATCTTTACAAATTTTACAGATTCAACTTAATTGTTATTTCAAACTTGTACCGATCTCCGGAACCAAGATACCGACCCGATACCATCAAGAAAATGCATCAATTCACTCTAAAAAACTTTATATTTTCCAGAAAATTATTTTCTTTAAAAATTCATTTCTCGGGCTTGGGACCTCGTAATTTGATTTCGAGCATACGCCCAAGTCCCAAATTTTACTACGGACCCTACGAGACCATCAGATCACAGGTCCGGGTCCATTTACCAATAATGTTGACCAAAGTCAACTTTATTCAATTTTAAAAGCCAATTTCCATATTTTACTTATTTTCATATAAAAGCTTTCCGAAAAATGTGCCCAGACTGCGCACGCAAATCGAGGTGAGACAAAGAGAGGTTTTAAGGCCTCGGAACACAGAATTTTACTTGGAACACAAGCGATGACCTTTTGGGTCATCACATTCTCCACCTCTTAAATAATCGTTTGTCCTCGAATGGATATAGAAAAGAACCTGAGTCGTAGAAAAGATGGGGATATCGGCTCCGCACATCGGACTCAGACTCTCAGGTCGCTGCCTCAATAGGCTGACCTCTCCACTAAACATGAACAGAAGGGAATCTCTTAGATCTCAACTGACGAACTTGTCGGTCTAGAATAGCTACCGTCTCCTCCTCATAGGACATGTCCTTGTCCAACTGGACAGTGCTGAAGTCTACCACGTGGGATGGATCATTGTGATACTTCCGAAGCATGGACACATAAAAAACTGGATGCAAGGCTGATAAACTCGGCGGCTATGCAAGTCTGTAAGCCACCTCTCCCACTCGATCAAGAATCTCAAATGGGTCAATGAATCTAGGGCTAAGCTTGCCCCTCCTCCCAAATCTCATCACGCCCTTCATAGGCGACACCCGAAGTAACACCCGCTCGCCGACCATGAATGCCACATCACGAACCTTACGGTCGCCATAACTCTTTTGCCTGGACTGAGCTGTACGAAGCCTATCCTGAATAATCTTAACCTTGTCCAAGGCATCCTGTACTAGATCCGTACCCAACAACCGAGCCTCTCCCGGCTCAAACTATCCAACCGGCGACCGGCACCGCCTATCATATAAAGCCTCATAAGGAGCCATCTGGATGCTTGACCGGTAGCTGTTGTTGTAGGCAAACTTTGCTAAAGGCAAGAACTGATCCCACGAGCCTCCAAAGTCAACGACACAAGCTCGGAGCATATCCTCCAAAATCTGAATAGTACGCTCGGACTGCCCGTCCGTCTGAGGATGAAATATTGTGCTCAACCCGACCCGTGTTTCCAACTCATGCTGAACTGCACTCAAGAAATGTGAGGTAAACTGCGTACCTTAGTCCGAAATGATAGATACGAGCACACCATGAAGACGAACAATCTCCTGGATATAGATCTCGGCTAACCTCTCAGAAGAATAGGAAACTGCCACAGGAATGAAATGTGCTGACTTGGTCAGCCTATCAACAATAACCCACACTGTATCGAACTTTCTCTGAGTCCGTGGGAGTCCAACAACAAAGTCCATAGTGATATGTTCCCACTTCCACTCAGGAATCTCAATCTTTTGGAACAAACCACCAGGTCTCTAATGCTCGTACTTTACCTGCTGACAATTTAAACACCGAGTCACATATGCAACAATATCCTTCTCCATCCCCCTCCACCAATAATGTTGCCGCAAATCCTAATACATCTTAGCGGCGCCTAGATGAATAGAGTACCAGGAACTATAGGCCTCCTCTAAAATCAACTCTCTAATTCCATCCACATTAGGCACATAAATATGACCCTACATCCTCAAAACTCCATTATCTCCAACTGTAACCTTCTTGGCACCTCCGTGTCGCACTGTGTCTCTAAGGACAAGCAAATAAGGATCATCATACTACCGATCTCGGATACGCTCAAATAATGAAGAACGAGCGACTATGCAAGCTAACATATGGCTGGGCTCAGAAACATCCTACCTCACGAACTGATTGGCCAAATCCTGAACATCCAAAGCAAGCGGTCTCTCACTGACCGGAATATACGCAAGACTGCCCATATTGGTTGACTTTCTACTCAAAGCATCGGCCACCACATTGGCCTTTCTCGGATGATATAAGATGGTGATATCATAGTCTTTCAATAGCTCCAACCACCTTCTTTGCCTCAAATTTAGCTCCTTCTGCTTGAACAAATACAGTAGACTGTTGTGATCCGTGAATAACTCATATGACACGCCATACAGATAATGTCTCCAAATCTTTAACGCGTGAACAATGGTTGCTAACTCCAAATCATGAACTGGATAATTCTTCTCATGAATCTTCAACTGTTGCGAAGCATAAGCAATGACTTTACCACCCTGCATCAACACCGCACCAAGTCCAATACGAGATGTGTCACAATAAATTGTATATGGCCCTGAACCTGTGGGCAAAACCAACACCGGCGCCGTAGTTAAAGATGTCTTTAGCTTTTGAAAGCTCACCTCACACTCGTCCGACCACCTGAATTGGGCACCCTTCTGGGTCAACCTAGTCATCGGACTGCTATAGATGAAAACCCCTCCACAAACTGACGGTAATAGCCTACAAACTCAAGAAACTCCGGATCTCTATAGCTGACGCGGGTCTAGGCCAATTCTTGACTGCCTTTATCTACTTCGGATCTACCTGAATACCCTCTGCCAATTCAACGTGACCCAAGAATGCAACCGAACTCAACCAGAACTCACGCTTCAAAAACTTAGCGTACAACTGACTATCTCTTAAAGTCTGAAGAACAACTCTCAGATGATGCTCATGCTCCTCCCCGCTGCGGGAATAGATCAAAATATCATCAATGAAGACTATCACGAACGAATCCAAGTAAGGCTTGAACACTCGGTTCATCAAATCCATAAAAGTTGTTGGGGTATTTGTCAACCCAAATGACATCACCAAGAACTCATAATGCCCATACCGAGTGCGGAAAGCTGTCTTAGGGACATCAGATGCCCTAATCCTACATTGATGGTAGCCAGATCTCAAGTCAATCTTCGAAAATACCTTGGCACCCTGAAGCTGATCAAACAAATCATCGATCCTCGGCAATGGATACTTATTCTTGATTGTAACCTTGTTCAACTGCCGATAATCTATACACATCCTCATCGATCCGTCCTTCTTCTAAACAAACAACACTGACGCACCCCAAGGTGAGACACTAGGTATAGTAAAGCCTTTATCAAGTAAGTCTTGCAACTGCTCCTTCAATTTTTTTAACTTAGGCGGGGCCATACGATACGGCAGAATAGAAATGGGTTGAGTGCCCGGAGCCAAATCAATGTAGAATTCAATATCTCTGTCCGGTGGCATACCCGGTAGGTCTGAAGGAAATACCTCAGGAAACTCACGAACAACAGGTACAGAATCCATAGAAGGAACCTCAGCACTAGAATCACGAACATGTGCTAAATAGGTCAAACACCCCTTCTCGACCATACGCCGAGCCTTCATATATGAGATAACCCTACGGGTAGAATGACTAGGAGTCCATCTCCACTCTAAACGAGGTAAACCCGGCAAGGCTAAGGTCACAGTCTTGGCATGACAGTCCAGGATAGCGTGGTAAGGTGATAGCCAGTCCATTCCCAATATGACATCAAAATCAACCATGTCCAAAAGCAATAGAATCACCCACCGGCGCAGACATATATACAGGAGCACTCAAGGAGTCACTAGGCATGACTAGATACGGTTCAAAATAAGATGACACACAGGAGTATGTAAATCCTAGATCAAATAGAACTGAATCATCTCTACTACAAACCAGAACAGTGCCTGTGATAACCGCATCGAAAGCCTCAGCCTCAGGCCTGGCTGGAAGAGCATAACATCGAGGTTGGGCCCTACCACTCTAAACTACATCTCTAGGACGGCCTTCTGCTGGTTGGCCTCCACCTCTAGCAGCCTGACCTCCACCTCTAGCACCTCTACCCCCACCCCTAGCTGGCTGAGCAGACGGTGGAACACTTGATGCCTGAACCATAGCAACTGAACCCTGCTGCTGTGACTGAACACCCACTAATCTCAGACAAGCCCTCCGGATATGACCACTCACCGCACTCAAAGCATCCACCTGAGTGCTGCGACTGACCCTGGCGGGCCGGCTGACCATGAGAATAGCTTTGAATAGAAGGTGCTCTGATAGGAGCTGATGGTGCACGGTAGGACTGCTGATCAGAATACTGCATATGAGAACCACGGCCACCTGAAGCACCATGAGAAGTCTGAAGTGCTAAATGAAATGGCCTGGGAGGATGGCCCCTACCAAAAGAATCCATGCCTCTAGATGAGGCGCCACTGAACCTTCCTGAATGACGGGGCATCTTGTCAGAACCCTGACCACTCCCTTACGATAGAAACATCTCAACTCTCCTGGCCACATTAGCCGCACCCTGGAAAGAAATCTCGTTCCCAGTCTCCTTAGCCATCTGCAATTGGATCGGCTGAGCGAGTCCCTCAATGAATCTCCTCACCCCCTCTCTCTCGGTAGGAAGTATGATAAGAGCATGACGGGCCACAACAATAAATCTGGTCTCGTACTGAGTGACGGTCATAGAACCCTGCTGGAGATGCTCAAACTGTCTCTAATAGTCCTCTCTCTGAGTAATAGGAAGAAACTTTTCCAGAAATAGCTGAGAGAACTGATCCCAAGTCAAGGTAGGCGACCCAGATGGCCTAGACAAACAATAATCCCTCCACCAAGTCTTGGCGGAACTTGACAGACGAAAAGCAGCAAGGTCGACCCCATTGGTCTCCACTATCCCCATGTTCCGAAGAACCTCATGGAAGCTATCTAAGTAATCCTAAGGATCCTCTAAAGATGTACCACCATAAGTAGTAGTGAATAGCTTGGTGAACTTGTCCAACCTCTACAAAGCATCGGCAAACATAGCTGCTCCATCACCGATCTGAGCTACCACACCCAGCTGAACTGCTCTAATTGGCTAAGCTACTGGAGTCTAAGACTGGGGAGCCATCTACTCCAGAGTGTGGGTAGTGAGAGTCTGTGCTCCTCCCTCATCCTGAGAGACGGTTGGTGCTACAGGAAGTAAGCCTGCCCGGGTGACACTCTCCATAAGGCCCACTAGACGGACCAGAGCATCTTGGAGTACTAGGGTAGCAATGAACCCCTCTGAGACCTGAGCTGGGCCCACCAGAACTGTCTAGACTGGAACTTCATCATCAAACTCTACCTAAGGCTCCGCCGCTACTGCTGCTGCTCTAGGTTGAGCTCTGCCCCTGCCTTGGCCCCTAGCACGTCCTCATCCTCTGCCCCTCGTGGGAACTGCTGTTGGGGGCACGGGCTGCTGGTCAGTGGATGAAGAAGCGCGTGTTCTCGCCATCTGCAAAAGAACAGAGTAGAAATTCAATTAGCATTGAGAAACCAAACCGCACAACAGAGATGAATAGAAGTGAAACCGTTCCTAACTCTGCAGCCTCTGGGGGATAAGCATAAATGTCTGTGTACCGATCCCTCAGACTCTACCAAGCTTGTCCATGAATTGTGAAACCTAAGCAACCTAGAGCTCTGATACCAACTTGTGACGACCTGAATTTCCCACCCTCGGGAGTCGTGATGGAGCCTACTCGTGAAAGCTAGGCAAGACGAGTATTATAGATTCTTTAACTCTTTTACTTAGCCTTTTTAATAGTTTTAAGACAACATGCGATCAACAGTGGAATAATAATAATAATTAAAGACATGCGGAAGACGAAATCTAATAACTTATCCAAATACAAGTACGAAAAATACAAAGTACATCTCTACCCAGAACTGGTGTCACAATATCACGAACCATCTACGAATACTACAAATAGTTGTCTGGAAAGAAAGATACAATCTGTCTCTGAAGTAAATGAAAATAGAATATAAAGATAGAAGGGGACGCCAGGGCCTTCGAAAGCCTGCAGGACTACCTCGGGTCTCCTGATGGACAGAAGGCAGCAACCTCTCTCTATGGTCCAAATGCTCTAGCACTGGGATCTGCACACAGTGCAGAGTGTAGTATTAGCACAACCGACCCCATGTGCTGGTAAGTGTCGAGCCTAACCTCGGTGAAGTAGTGACAAGGCTAGGACAAGACTACCAAATAAAACTGTTCAGTTTAAAGCATATACGACAAGTAATAATAACGGAAACTAGCAGTTAAAGATGGGAGGGGGAAACATGTTGCAGGTAAATATCAAGTACCAACAGTAACTCAGGAGAAAACATAAAGGACATTTTAAAGTCAGCATCAGTAAGAATAAGGAAACAGTAACAATCAATATCCACTTTTATTCTTTATTATTGCAGCGCACAACCCGATCCAAATAATATAAATCTATTGCGAAGTGAAACCCGATCCAATCATAAATCACTGTTGCGGCGTGCAACTGACCCCTCCTATCCTCCCTTACTACTCCATGTTGCGGTGTGCAACCCGATCCCATATAATATTGTTGCGACGTGCAACTCGATCCCAATATACAATTCAACACCAATCACAAAAGAATTCCGGCAAGGAAACAATAAGGAAACAAAACTATCCCGGCAAGGGAACAAACAATAAGAATAAACACATCCCGACAAGGGAACCAACAGTAAGAATTAAATACGTCCCGACAAGGGAATCAGCTATAACCAAACTTGTACCAACATTTAACTTCACAAATGAAACCTCAACTAGAACCAATACTCAACAATAAGCAAATACCAAGAAAACAATCATAATTCTTGACCAACACGGAGAATCAACAACTTAGGCATTTGTAGTACTTATTAAGACCACAACGATTACAATTTAGGACTCACAGTCATGCTTGACAACAACGTATAGATACTCGTCACCACACCTATACGTGGTACACTACACTAGCACATAGCAAATAAAGCACAATACTTATTCCCTCAAGCTAAGGTTAGACCAAACACATACCTCAATGCCACGAACACAATTCAAGCCTCAACTACCGCCTTACCTCTTGATTCCACCACCAATTCGCTTGTATCTAGCCACCATTTACTTAATGATATCAATAAATGCTAAATGAATCAATTCTAATGCATGGAAATAGGTTTTCTAAATATTTCCCCATAAAGTCAAAAATCGACTACCCCAGGCCACATGGTCAAAACCCGAGGATCGAACCAAAACCCGATTACTCATTCACCCACGAACTCAAATATATAATTTGTTTTGAAATCGGACCCCAAATCGAGGTCCAAATTTCCAAAATTTGAAAATCCTAAGTTCTATCCAAAACACCCAATCTACCGCATGAAAACCCTTGATTTTGTGTTGAAATCATGTGAAAAGATGTTATAGATTAAAGAAAATGAGTTAGAAATGACTTACAATCGATTTGGAGAAGAACTTTTCTTTAGAAAATCACCCAAGAGAGCTTAGGGTTTAAGGGAGTTTGAAAAATAAAGAATTTTCGGCTAACATATGATTTACACAGGTGCGGATATTGCATTTGCGATGATATGTTCGCAAATGCAAACTCGCAATTGCAGCCAAGGCTTCGTAATTGCGAAGGAAGGCCTGCCCTGTTAACCTCGCAAATGCGAACGACCGTTCGCAAATGCGAACACTGTTGGAGTCGCTTTTGCGACTGGAGCTTCGCAAATACGAAGGTCACCCCCGCCCAGTTGTCGAAAATCCGATGGTTAGTCTCAATTGCGAGCCAGGCTTCGCAATTGTGAAGCCTGCAAACCTGCAACACACCAGCAGTTCTCTTAAGTCCAATTTTACTCCGTGGCTATCCAAAACTCACCCGAGCCTCGGGGCTCCAAACCAAACTTGCACACAAGTCCAAAAACATCATACGGACTTGTCCGTGCAATCAAATCATCAAAATAACATCAAAAACTATGAATTAAACCTCAAATGCATGAAATCACTCAAGAACATCAAAATTACTATTTTCTCAACTATAGGTCCGTTTTATACCAAACCAATTCCGATCTTTACCAAATTTTACAGATTCAACTTAATTATTATTTCAAACTTGTACCGGGCTCGGGAACCAAGATACGGGCCCGATACCATCAAGAAAATGCATAAATTCACTCTAAAAACCTTTATATTTTTCAGAAAATAATTTTCTTTAAAAATTTATTTCTCGGGCTTGGGACCTTGGAATTCAATTCCGGGTATACGCCCAAGTCCCAAATTTTACTACGGACCCTACGAGACCATCGGATCACGGGTCCAAGTGCGTTTACCAAGAATGTTGACCAAAGTCAACTTTATTCAATTTTAAAGTCAATTTCCCTATTTTACTTAGTTTTCACATAAACGCTTTCCGAAAATGCACCCGGACTATGCACGCATATCGAGGTGAGATAAAGAGAGGTTTTTAAAGCCTCGGAACACATACTTTTACTTGCAACACAAGTGATGACCATTTTAATCATCACAGGTCCATTCATGATGTGAATGTGACAACATGTAATTTTTGAATACATATTCATTTTTGGAAGAATATGAGCGTGCTAGTGATATATACCACACCCATCTCTAGAAGGAGGATTGAAATGATATAAGAAAATAATGTCATTATTATGGCATGAATGGTCATTGGTCACGTACCTATTGTACGCCAAAATATTTGACATTGTGATTATTAAAAGACAACGGTAATGCAATAAACTATCAAGACCCGGATTTCCCACCCTCGGGAGTTGTAATGGCGCCTACTAATGTGAGCTAGGCTAGCCGACTGTTTGAACAAATTACCATTTTACCAATTTTATATTCCTTAACAATTATAAAGCAATGACGTGTAGACAACGGAAATTACAATAAGCGAAAGAAATATAGTAAACTATCTGAAATATGTATCTAATACAACTGTTTGAGCCTCAACCACCCAAAACTGGTGTCACAGTTTCACAGACTGTCTAGGAGTACTGCAAATAAAGGTCTGAAAGAAATAAATACAACATTGTCTCTGGAAATACATGAAAGAAACAGGAATAGTAGATAGAAGGAGACGCCGAGGCCTACGGACGCCTGCAGGGCTACCTCGGGTCGCCTGATGAACAAGAAACAACAATCTCACTACGATCCAAAGTCTACAACACTGGGATCTGCACAAAAGAGTGCAGAGTGTAGTATCAGCACAACCGATCCCATGTGTTGGTAAGTGCCTAGTCTAACCTCGGCGAAGTAGTGACGAGGCTAGGACCAGACTACCAAATAAACTTGTGTAGTTAAATAATACACAGCGAAAAAGAAGAACAATAATGTACTATTAAGTATGGGAGAGGGTAACATGCTGCGGGGACATCGAATAATAACAGAAGAACAACAAATAAATATGAGGATCACCACAGTTCAATTGAAAATAGGAAGGGGGAATCATGCTGCGAGGCACAACAAGTATCAACAGGAAACCAGCAATTAAATGTAGAGAAACCGTAACTTAGTTATCAATAAAAATCAGGAAATTCAAGACAAGTGCACGGTATCACCCTTCGTGCTTTAACACTCTCTCACCAAAATAATACACGGTATCACCCTTCGTGCTTTATACTCTTCCTCATCAAAGCAACAATCACAAGGCAAATAGGGTAAGGGAATCTATAACATCAAAATAAAATCAAATAACAACAGAAAATCAGTAAATAAACGTAAAGGAAAACATAACTCAATTTATCAGCAAGAATTAGGAAAATCAAGGACAAGTGCACGGCATCACCCTTCGTGCTTTTACTCTCGTCCTCACCATAAAAATTAATATAAACTGCATGGCATCACCCTTCATGCTTTTACTCTCATTCTCACTATAAAAATCAATATAATCGGCGCGGAATTGTACATCGTGCGGCACGGCGTCACCCTTCGTGCTTCACATTCTTCCTCACAAAATCATACACGACATCACCCTTCGTGCTTTAACACTCTTCCTTACCCAAACAAGAATCACAAGAAATAAGTTCAAGGAAATAAGTAAGATCATATTAAAATCTCGGCAAGGGAACAATAGTACAACAATCAAATTCCGACAAGGGAAACAATATCAAAACATTAATATCCCGGCAAGGGAAATAATATTAAAACATCAACATCCTGGCAAGGGAGATAATATCATGATCCTCTCTTTTCTTTCCTTTTTTTCACAGTTACTTCACAACTTAATTCACAACTTGAGTCAATGCTCTATAATTTTCAACAATTAGATTCTCAACTCGAGCCAACGATTTTACCATGTTCAATTAACAATAATACTTCCACAAGTCATCTTCATCAATAGAAATCATCATATAGAGCACGAACAATACGAAATGGAGTAACATAAATCATAGTATAAGACTCACGGACATTTTTGACACCAACGTATAGATACTCGTCACCATGCCTATACGTCGTATTTAACAATTAGCACATAGCAAATAAGACTCAACTCCTAATCCCTCAAGCTAAGGTTAGACCAAACACTTACCTCGATGCCAAGAACACAATTCAAGCCTCAACTATCTCTTTACCTCTTGATTCCACCACCAATTCGCTCGTATCTAGCCACAAGTTACTTAATTACATCAATAAATGCTAAATGAATCAATTCTAATGCATGAAAATAAGTTTTCTAAAGTTTTACCCAAAAAGTCAAAAATCGCTCCCGGGCCCACATGGTCAAAATTCGAGGTTCGAACCAAAACCTAATTACCCATTCCCCCACGAACCCAAATATATAATTTGTTTTGAAATCGGACCTCAAATCGAGGTCCAAATCCCCAATTTTTGAAAACCTAGGTTCTACCCAAAACACCATATTTCCCCCATTAAAATCATTAATTTTGAGTTGAAATCATGTAAAAAGATGTTAAAGATTGAAGAAAACTAGTTAGAAATCACTTACTATTGAGTTGGAGAAGAAATTGCCTTAGTAAAATTGCCCTAGAGTGTTTTGGTTTTGAAAGAGTGAAAAATGGTTGAAATGCGTATAAGTTATGAATTTAAAGGTCTCTGATGTCGCAATTGCGACCAGGGTTCGCAAATTTCTGAGACCTTCGCATTTGCGAAGTAATTTATCGCATTTCTGACCACCCCTTATTTCTGAGGGGTTCGCATTTGCGAAGCTAGCATCACATTTGCGACTGGATCCTTTCGTATTTGCAAGCCAAATGGTCGCATTTGTGATTAGGCCTGCCCAGGCCTTTGTTCGCATTTGCGATGGAATTTTGCATTTGCGAGCTCGTATTTACGAGCCAGGTTTCGCTTTTGCGAAGCCTGCAGGCCTGATCATACCAGCTAAAAACCTGCAATTTTCCAAGTCCAAAATCCACCCTGTGGCCTATCCAAAACTCATCCGAGCCTTCGGGGCTCCAAACCAAATATGCACACAAAACTAAAAAATATCATACGGACTCGCTCGCGCATTCAAATCATTAAAATAACATCAACAACTATGAATTTAGCATCAAAATCATGAAATTTCTTAAGAACTTCAAATATTTCCAATTTTCTCAAAAACGATCCGATTCACGTCATTTCAAGTCCGTTTCTTACCAAAATTCACAGACTTATCTTAAATCACATATAAGACCTGTAGCGGGCGCCGGAACCAAAATACGGGTCCGATACCATCAAATTTTAAACACATTTCATTTCCAAAACCCATAAATAATTCTAGGAAACAATTCTCTTTAAAAATTCATTTCTCGGGCTAGGGACCTCGGAATTAGATTCTGGCCATACACCCAAGTCCCATATTTTACTACGGACCCTCCAGGACCGTCAAATAACGGGTCTAGGTCCGTTCCCCCAAAATATTGACCAAAGTCAACTTAAATCCATTTTAAAGTCAAAATTCATCAATTTTCACATAATAGCTTTCCGGCTACGCACCCGGACTGCGCACGCAAATCGAGGTGATGCTGAAATAAGTTTTTAAAGCCTCGGAATGCAGAATTTACTTTGGGTCATCACATCCTTCACCTCTAAAACAACCATTCGTCCTCGAACGGACAGAAGAAGGAAGTACCTGAGTCGGGGAAAAGAAGGAAGTCCTCGGACTCCCAGGTCGATGCCTCAGCGGGCTGACCTCTCCACTGAACACGAACAGAAGGAAAACTCTTCGATCTCAACTGATGAACCTATCCGTCTAGAATAGCTACCGGCTCCTCCTCATAAGACAAGTCCTTGTCCAATTGGACAGTGCTGAAATCTAACACGTGGGATGGATCGCCGTGATATTTTCGAAGTAGAGACATATGAAACACTAGATGCATGGCTGATAAGCTCGGCGGCAATGCAAGTTTGTAAGCCACCTCTCCCACTCGATCAAGAATCTCAAACGGGCCAATAAACCTAGGGCTAAGCTTGCCCTTTTCCCAAATCTCATCACGCCCTTCATAGGCGACACTCGAAGCAATACTTGCTCACTGACCATGAATGCCAAATCACGAACCTTGCGGTCGGCATAACTCTTTTTTCTAGACTGAGCTGTATGAAGTCTATCCTGAATAATCCTGACCTTGTCTAAGGCATCCTGAACAAGATCCGTACCCAATAACGGAGCCTCTCCCGGCTCAAACCATTCAACTGGTGACCGACACCGCCTGCCATACAAAGCCTCATAAAGAGCCATCTAGATACTCGACTGGTAGTTGTTGTTGTAGGCAAACTCCGCTAAAAGAAAAAACCGATCCCACAAGCCTCCAAAGTCAATGACACAATCTTGGAGCATATCTTCCAAAATCTGAATAGTCCGCTCGGATTGCCCGTCCGTCTGAGGATGAAGTGATGTGCTCCACACAACCTGTGTGCCCAACTCTCGCTGAACCGCTCTCCTGAAATGTGAGGTAAACTGCGTACCTCGATTCGAAATAATAGACTCGGGCACACCATGAAAACGAACTATCTCCCGGATATAGATCTCAGCTAACCTCTTGGAAGAATAGGAGACTGCCACAGAAATGAAATGTGCTGACTTGGTCAGCCTATCAACAATAACCCACACTGCATCGAACTTCCTCTGAGTCTGTGGGAGTCCAACAACAAAGTCCATAGTGATCCACTCCCACTTCCACTCGGGAAGCTCAATCCTCTAAAACAAACTACCAGGCCTCTGATGCTCGTACTTAACCTACTAACAGTTCAAACACCGAGCCACAGACGCAACAATATCCTTCTTCATTCTTCTCCACCAATAATGATGCCGCAAATCCTGATACATCTTCGCGGCGCCCAGATGAATAGTGTATCGGGAACTATGGGCCTCCTCTAAAATTAACTCTCGAAGCCCATCCACATTAGGCACATAAACTCGGCCCTGCAATCTCAAAACTCCATCACCTAAGGTAACCTGCTTGGCACCTTCGTGCCACACCGTGTCTCTAAGGACACAAAAATAAGGATAATCATACTACCGATCTCGGATACACCCCAATAAAGAAGAACGAGCAACTGTGCAAACTAACACACGGCTGGGCTCAGAAACATCCAACCTCATGAACTGATTGGCCAAAACCTGAACATCCAAAGCAAGCGGCCTCTCACCAACTAGAATATAAGCAAGACTGCCCATACTGGCTGACTTCCTACTCAAAGCATCGGCCACCACATTGGCCTTTGCCGGATGATATAAGATGGTGATATCATAGTCCTTTAATAGCTCCAACCACCTTCTATACCTCAAATTTAGCTCCTTCTGCTTGAACAAATACTGTAGACTCTTGTGATCCGTGAGCACCTCACATGCCATGCCATACAGATAATGTCTCCAAATCTTCAACGCGTGAACAATGGCTGCCAACTCCAAATCATGAACCGGATAGTTCTTCTCATGAATCTTCAACTGCCGTGAAGCATAGGCAATGACCTTGCCATCCTACATCAACACTGCACCAAGTCCAATACGAGATGCTTACCAATAAACTGTATAAGGCCCTGAACCTGTGGGCAAAACCAACACCGGTGCCGTAGTCAGAGCTGTCTTGAGCTTCTGAAAGCTCGCCTCACACTCGTCCGACCATCTGAACTGCGCACCCTTCTAGGTCAACTTGGTCATAGGGGTTGCGATAGATGAAAACCCCTCCACAAACCGATGATAGTAGCCTGCCAATCCCAAGAAACTCTGGATCTTTGTGGCTGATGATGGTCTAGGCCAGTTCTTGACTGCCTCAATCTTCTTCGGATCAACCTGAATACCCTCTGCTGACATAACATGACCCAGTAATGCAACTGAACTCAACCAGAACTCACACTACAAAAACTTAGCATACAACTGACTATCCCTCAAAGTCTGAAGAACCACTCTAAGATGCTGCTCGTGCTCCTCCCGACTATGGGAATAGATCAAAATATCATCAATGAAGACTATCACGAACAAATCCAAGTAAGGCCTAAACACTTGGTTCATCAAATCCATAAAAGCTTCTGGGGCATTTGTCAACCCGAATGACATCACCAAGAACTCATAATGCCCGTACCGAGTGCGGAAAGCTGTCTTAGGGACATCGGATGCCCTAATCCTTAACTGATGGTAGCCAGATCTCAAGTCAATCTTCAAAAATACCTTGGCACCCTGAAGCTGATCAAACAAATCATCGATCCTCGACAATGGATACTTATTCTTGATGGTGCCCTTGTCCAACTGTCGGTAATCAATACACATTTTCATCGATCCGTCCTTCTTATTAACAAACAACACCAGTGCACCCCAAAGCGAAACACTAGGTCTAATGAAACCTTTTTCAAGCAAGTCTTGCAACTGCTCCTTCAACTATTTCAACTCAGGCGGGGCCATACGATACGACAGGATAGAAATGGGCTGAGTACCCGGAGCCAAATCAATGCAGAAGTCAATATCCCTATCGGGTGGCATACCCGGTAGGTTTGAAGGAAATACCTCAGGAAACTTATGAACAATAGGCATAGAATTACGAACATATGCCAAATAGGCCAAACACCCCTCCTCGACCATACTCCGAGCCTTCATATATGAGATAACACTACGGGTAGAATGACCAGGAGTCCCTCTCCACTCTAAACGAGGTAAGCCCAGCAAGGCTAAGGTCATAGTCTTGGCATGACAGTCCAAGATAGCGTAGTAAGGTGATAGCCAGTCCATCCTCAATATGATATCAAAGTCAACCATATCCAATTGCAACAAATCTACATGAGCCTCAAGACCCCAATCACAACTATGCATGAACGATGGACACGATCTACCACCATAGAATCACCCACCGGTGTAGACACATAAACAGGAGCACTCAAAGAATCACTAGGCATGACCATATATGGCACAAAATAAGATGACACATAAGAGTATGTAGATCTTGGATCAAATAAAACAGAAGCATCTCTACTACAAAGCAGAACAGTACTTGTACCTCCACCTCTAATACCTCTACCTCTACCTCTAGCACCTCTACCTCTACCTTCACCTCTAGCTGCTGAGCGGGCTGAACGAGTCACTCAATGAACCTCCTCACTCTCTCTCTCAGTGGGAGTATAAGAAGAGCATGATGGGTCAACTCATTAAACTTGGTATCATACTGAGTAACAGTCATAGAACTCTGCTAGAGACGCCCAAACTACCTTGAGTAGATCTCTCTCCGAGCGACAGGACGAAACTTCTTCAGAAATAGCTGAGAAAACTGATCCCAAGTCAAAGCTGATGACCTAACTGGTCTAGCCAAAAAGTAATCTCTCTAACAAGTCTTGGCATATCCAGACGAGCGAAAGTAGCAAAATCGTCCCCATTGGTTTCCTCTATCCCCATGTTCCTGAGAACCTCATGACAACTGTCCTGATAACCCTGGGGATCCTCAGAAGATGCATTGCTGAAAGTAATAGTGAAGAACCAAGTGAAACCTATCCAACCTCCGCAAAGCCTCCGAAGATATAGCTGATGTAACACCGGTCTGTGTTGTTGTTCGACTGAAGAAGCGGTATGTGACTTCGCCATTCGCGTAAGGACAAGAGTAGAGGTTTCAATTTAACATTGAGAGAACAAAATTGCACGATAGGAAAGAATAAATGTGAAGTTTTTCCTAACTCTCTACTAAGCTTGTCTGTGAACTGTGAGACCCATGTAACCTAGAGCTCTGATACCAACTTGTCACGACCTAGATTTTCCACCCTCGGAAGTCGTGATGGCACCTACTAATGTGAGCTACACAAGACAGTTGTTTGAACAAATTACCTTTTTACCAATTTTATATTCCTTAACAATAATAAAGCAATGACGTGTAAACAGCGAAAATTACAATAGATGGAAGAAATACAGTAAACTATATGAAATATGTATCTAATACAACTGTTTGAGCCTCAACTACCCATAACTGGTGTCACAGTTTCACAGACTGTCTAGGAGTACTAAAAATAAAGGTTTGAAAGAAATAAATACAACATTGTCTTTGGAAATACATGAAAGAAATAGGAATAGTAGATAGAAGGAGACACTGAGGCCTGTGGATGCCTGCAGGACTACCTCGGGTCGCCTGATGAACAAGAAACAACAATATCACTACGGTCTGAAATCTACAACACTAGGATCTGCACAAAAGAGTGCAGAGTGTAGTATCAGCACAACCAACCCCATGTGCTGGTAAGTGCCTAGCCTAACCTCCGCAAAGTAGTGACGAGGATAGGACCAGACTACCAAATAAACTTGTGCAGTTAAATCATATACATTAGAAAAGAAGAATAGTAATGTACAGCTGAGTGTGGGAGGGGGTAACATGCTGCGGGGACATCGAATAATAACATAAGAACAATAAATAAATATGAGGATCACCACAGTTCAATTGAAAATAGGAAGGGGGGGAATTATGTTGTGGGGTACAACAAGTATCAACAGGAAACCAGCAATTAAATGTAGAGAAACCGTAACTCAGTTATCAATAAAAATCAGGAAATCGACAAGTATCAATAGGAAACCAGCAATTAAATGTAGAGAAACTGTAACTCAGTTATCAATAAAAATCAGGAAATCGAAGACAAGTGCACGACATCACACTTCGTGCTTTAACACTCTCTCACCAAAACAATTCATGGCATCACCCTTCGTGCTTTAACACTCTCTCACCAAAATAATACGAGGCATCACCCTTCGTGCTTTACACTCTTCCTCACCCGAGCAACAATCACAAGGCAAATAGGGTAAGGGAATCTATAACATCAAAATAAAATCAAGTAACAACAAAAAATCAGTAAATAAACGCAAAGGACAACATAACTCAATTTATCAGCAAGAATCAGGAAAATCAAGGACAAGTGCATGGCATCACCCTTCATGCTTTTACTCTTGTCCTCACCAAAAAATCAATATAAACTGCACAGCATCAGCCTTCGTGATTTTACTCTCATCCTCACCGTAAAATCAATATAATCGGTACGAAATTGTACATCGTGCGGCACGACATCACTCGTCGTGCTTTACACTCTTCCTCATAAAATCATACACGGAATCACCCTTCGTACTTTAACACTCTTCCTCAACCAAACAACAATCACAAGAAATAAGGGCAAGGAAATAAGTAAGATCATATTAAAATCCCGGCAAGGGAATAATTGTACAATAATAAAATCCCGACAAAGGAAACAATATCAAAACATTAACATCCCGACAAGGGAAATATTTTAAAACATCAACATCCCGGCAAGGGAGACAATATCATGATCCTCTCTTTTCTTTCCTTTTTTCATAGTTACTTCACAACTCAATTCACAACTTGAGTCAATGCTCTATAATGTTCAACAATTTGGTTCTTAACTTGAGCCAATGCTCTACAATGTTCAACAAGTCAATTCTCAACTTGAGCCAATGTTTTACCATGTTCAACAATTAGATTCTCAACTCGAATCAACGCTCTTACCATGTTCAATTAACAATAATACTTCCACAAGTCATCTTCATCAATAGAAATCATCATATAGAACACGAACAATACAAAACGGAGTCACATAAATCATAGTATAAGACTCACGGGCATGCTTGACATCAACGTATAGATACCCATCACCATGCCTATACGTCGTATTTAACAATTAGCACATCGCAAATAAGACTCAACTCCTAATCCCTCAAGCTAAGGTTAGACCAAACACTTACCTCGATGCCACAAACACAATTCAAGCCTTAACTATCGCTTTACCTCTTGATTCCGCTACCAATTCGCTCGTATCGAGCCACAAGTTACTTAATTACATCAATAAATGCTAAATGAATCAATTCTAATGCATGAAAAATGAGTTTTCTAAAGTTTTACCCAAAAAGTCAATAATCGCCCCCAGACCCACATGGTCAAAACCCGAGGTTCGAACAAAAACCCGATTACCTATTCCCCACGAACCCAAATATATAATTTATTTTGAAATCGAACCTCAAATCAAGGTCCAAATCCTCAATTTTTGAAAAACCTATGTTCTACCCAAAACATCCAATTCCCCCAGGAAAATCATTAATTTTGAGTTGAAATCGTGTGAAAAGATATTAAAGATTGAAGAAAACTAGTTAGAAATCACTTACAATTGATTTGGAGAAGAAATTGCCTTTGAAAAATCGCCCTAGAGTATTTTGGTTTTGAAAGAGTATGAAAAATGGTTGAAATGCGTCTAAGTTATGAATTTACAGGTCTCTGATGTCGCAATTGTGTGCGAACCCTTCAGAACTTCTGAGACCTTCGCATTTGCGAAGTAATTTATCACATTTGCGACCACCCCTTATTTCTGAGGGGTTCGCATTTGCGAAGCTGGCATTGCATTTGCGATCAGGCCTGCCCAGGCCTTTGTTCGCATTTACGATGGAATTATCGCATTTGCGAGCTCGCATTTACGAGCCAGGCTTCGCAAATACCTGATCATACCAGCTGAAAACCTGCAATTTTTCATGTCCAAAATCCATCCTGTGGCCTATGCAAAACTCATCCGAGCCCTCGTGGCTCCAAACCAAATATGCACACTAACCTAAAAACATCATATGGACTCGCTCGCGCATTCAAATCACTAAAATAACATCAACAACTATGAATTTAGCATCAAAATCATGAAATTTCTTAAGAACTTCAAATTTTCCAATTTTCTCAAAAATGATCTGATTCACGTCATTTCAAGTCCGTTTCTTACCAAAATTCACAGACTTATCTTAAATCACATATAAGACCTATACCGGGCACCGGAACAAAAATACGGGCCCGATACCAATACGTTTTAAACACATTTCATTTCCAAAACCCATAAACAATTCCAGAAAATAATTTTCTTTAAAAATTTACTTCTCGGGCTTGGGACATCGAAATTCAATTCTTGGCATACGCCCAAGTCCCATATTTTATTACGGACCCTTCGAGACCGTCAAATCACGGGTCCGGGTCCGTTCACCCAAAATGTTGACCGAAGTCAACTTAAATTTGTTTTAAAGTCAAAATTCATCATTTTTCACATATTTTCACATAGTAGCTTTTCGGCTACGCGCCCGGACTGCGCTCACAAATCGAGGTGATGCTAAAAGAGGTTTTTAAGGCCTCGGAATGCAGAATTTACTTTTAAAACAAGTGATGATTTTGGGTCATCACACAAACAAATCTTGCATATAATTTTGACCATAACCATAATGGTATAACTTTATCTTTGAAAGAGATATTCATCATATGAATGTTGATGAATATATGGTAGTACAAAATTAATTGAGAACTCTGCAAGAGCCAATTATACTATTTTGGACAAAAATAATTGATTACCAATAAGGTATTGTGTTGTAGTAACTCTCAAAGAAACTTATTCAGTTTCCAAAGATTATATTGAGACTATAAATAAAGGAAAGATTTAATATCTTCTATTACTACAACTTGTAGCGGGGTAATATGTATGTGAAAAGTTACCCGCTTTATTCTCCAGTTTGTACTACACAAATAAAAGAATACCACAATAAAGTGAATATTTATTGATATAAAAACCCATATCATAATAAACATGGAGTTTATTGATAATTGCACATGTCATGGTGTAAATCTGAAATTTATCAATATTGATAATTTATTCAGTTGACATAATTGGTTTAGCCATATCAATTTAAGTATGATGTGCAAAAATAATAGAGAATTCACATGGGTAAATATTAAAGAACTAGAAATTTCTTTATGAATTCTCTTATATTGTTTGTTCTCATTAATTAATAGACCAATTAAAATTGGGATTGAATCCCATGAATACTAGAAATATCAAAGGTGAATATGGGCCCATTCACCTGTCATGTATACCACATAAGATGCATCTATGAAATGGCTACATGTGCTATTATTATTAACATGCAAATTGGAGTTTGCGAGGTAACTTGCTCAATAATTTAATTTCGAGCATAATTTTTATATTTTCTATTCAAGACAGTTTATCTTGAAGAGTTGGTTTACATCACAGTTAATTTAGCAAAATAATTTATTGAGTGTCTCCACTTAATCGCTAAATTGTTGCTTATGAGAACAAGGTTATCTATATCAATTTGATATATATTATATACCAAAGTATATTATTTTCTCCCCTCACAAGTGGTTCAGGATCAGGAAACAAATAATTTTATCTTATTATTATTGATGTGCGGGGTATATTTTGATTAATATCATAACACACAAAGATGGGTTCTCAAAATTGAGGAAAATAGGTTAGTTTAGTTTTTCTAACATGAGGGGAGACATGATAAACAGTTAAAAAAAAGTTATGTGAAATGAATTATCATTTGTACATATAGATCCTCGAATAAGATAATATGACCTTGAAGTTCATAAAAAGATAATTCATGTGCAATATATTGCAAAGCATGCCAGACGCATTTGCTGACCCAAAGAAAGTAATTATATTCTCACTGCAAATGCTCCTATTGGAATAAGTCCTAGAAGGACAAAGTCTATTGTATGCTTAAAGCGTATTGATAGATCGATTTCAAATAACTTCTTGATAAAGTAGATGAGCAAATGATCATAATAAAGGAGGTAAGTGATCTAGAAGATCAAATGACATAATACTTCATAAAATCTCAAGAGAGTTTCAGGTACCTGAATATATGAATGAAGAGATCTCTATGTTATGTCTTTATGAAAAAATGTTGGAACCGATATAAAATGTTCGTCTACGGCATCTATGATTGCGCTAAGTATAGATGAGGATGTTAAGTTTGCCGAATACAAACACAAAAATATTGGCCAAATAGAAGAGACGCAATTCGAATAGAAATGGCTTCATATGAAAGACAAGTATTTGGACCTGCAGTTCAAACACTTGAAAGTATAAAGTCAATGGTATGTGCAATCAGTTTTCGATATCTTATATGTCTAGCATGACATGAAAACTTGATATGCATCTAAAGTCTATTATTTGTCTTATATGACTTAACTTATATGACAATCCATGAAGTATTTAAGTTGCTTGAAGCATACACAATTCATGATCTTGAAGTACCACTTCCTCAGTGCAATTTGTGCACAAATGTATCTTGCTATAACTATGGGCATGATAATATGATAGCAAGAGTTTTCACCTCTATGTGAAGATATCGAACTGACGATTCCACCAAGATCATATGAAAACAATACATCTATTAGGGATAATGATTTCAAGGTGAAATAAATTTGTTCAAGTTAACATGGCTGATTTGTTTATCAAATCTCTACCAAAGATCTTTTGAAGATGATGCACAAGATTAGAATGAAAATTTTTAAAGATGTGAATTGATGCTCTCATCAGGGAGAGTTAATGTGCGTTGTACTCTTTTTCCCTTACAAGGTTTTGTCCCACTGGGTTTTCCTTGCAAGGTTTTTAACGAGGCAATCAAACGGTGTATGTCTAAACATGTGTACTCTATTTCCTTCTATAGAACTTTTTCCCATTGGGTTTTATTTAGTTAAGGTTTTAACGAGGCACATTATCTGTTGAATAGACATTCAAGGGGAGTGTTATAAATAGAATTTTATTTATGGTGGATGTCTATATTTAGGGAGATTCTAGGGTTTATTACTTGGTGGCTAAGTCACGTTTTCCCTATAAATAGAGGGATTTTATTCTATTGTGATTGATCCCAAGTCAATAAAATATCTCTCTCCCTACTTTTCTTTGCAATATTATTCTTCTTCTTTTATTGTTTCATAACAAAATAGAAAATTAATCCAAATAATAAGTGTTACCTTTTATTGGTCTTCTTCGTCTTTCATCAAAGTGCGCTCCTAAATGACATTGGAACATCGACTAAAATATCCAAATTAAGTTGTTTTGTTATGATAAATATCACATTATAGTGGATGTTACTCTTCTTCCATGATCTTCATCTCAAATGCTTAATGACATATTCAATGATATGTTTTTTATGTTCAATGACATATTTTCTTCACTTTTTATGCCTATATAAAGGCTTTGTAATAGATAGGAAAATACACACAATTGAAGAAGAAAATCTATTCCTTCTCTCTATCTCTATTTCTTGTTCATGTTTTACTAAATTGATTTTATTTCTTGTTCATATTTTACTAAATTACTTTTATTTCATAACACGTTATCAGCACGAGGCTCTACCATCTCAAGAAGATCTTTGAGAAAATTAAGGTATAATTTTTCTCCAATTTGTATTTTTTAAATTATGTCTGATATTATGAAAAGAAAGTTCGTTGCCCTTGAAATTTCGGGCAAGAACTATATGACATGGTTATTGGATGCTAAAATCCATTTAGATGCTGTGAGCACGTGATTTTTGTTTTACGCGACAATCGCTCCAAAAAAGAATTAAAAATGTATGTGTCATGCGTAATTTAAACCATGACCCGTTTGTTAGATGGAAAATTACAAAAAATACGCATTTTTTCTTTTGTCCTGATTTGTTGCCGTGTTTAATTTTGCCTACTTTTAACATTTTATCCGCGTGAAATAAATATGTTAAGTGTTAATTAGTGGTGCTTGGTTTTATTTAATTAGTTTGTGTATTTAGGAAATTAGAAATAAAGAAAAAGAAGACAAAATTTGTTATAAAATGAATTTGGGCCGTGCCCATTTCAAAAATCTGGAGCCCAATTGAACAGCCCAAACCCCCAGTCCGAACAGCCCACCCCAGGACACAAAACGACGTAGTTTAACACCAAAACTACGTCGTTTCAAGGCCGATCCATCTCAACCATTCAAACCAAACTGATCCAACGGCCAAGATCTCACACCCCGTACCCACTAACTAACCCGACCCGTCTTATCCAAACCGACCCCCAAGCTCTGAATGAGAAACGACGCCGTTTCCTCATCAAAAGAAAGATCTGAGCCTTCCATCTCGCCTCATCCAACGGCTAAGATCAACCCCTTCCAGCCATATATAAGCCCGTAACATACCCTGCCCCCCTATCCTAACCCCAGCCTCCGTCTTCAACCTCATTCCCCATCAAACCCTAGAGCCGCCCCTGTATCCTTCACCATGGAAGCCGGCGGCACGGACGCCGGTGACCTCGTCCCTAACACCGTAGAACCCCCTTGACATCCTGAACCCAAATCTGTCAACCACACACCTCGAATCCCTCCCCACCTTCTCGAATCTTCATTTGAAGGTTCGAGTCGAAACTCGATCTACACGGTTCAACCCCAGCTTCACACCAGATACTCCCCAGACCCTCCTCGTGACCAAACCATACTTGGTTTGGTCCGAATCTGACCAGGGAAGCATGAATCCCGGATCTGAGTTTTGAAAAATTGTGTGGTTCTTCGTCACTGGTTCATACCGGTTCAACCGAAGAGATTAAGGTCTGATGGACTTTAATCAAAGTGTTTCTCATCTGAGAAACACTTCGATTAAAGTCCATTCAGCCTTAAGGAAAGTTTGTCCCAATCCGAGTTCAAACTTTTAACTTTTCAAGTTTTAAGGTAAGTCTGCTTTCTTTTCCTTTATTTGTTTTTTTTAGTCCGTATGATCTGTTTTAAAAGACTGTTCATATTTGTTTTAATTTTTTATCAACTTTTGTTTGTCCACTTTGTTTGAACATCTGTGTTTGTCTGAATCCCTCTCCTCCTATTCTGATACGGCATGCGTATTGGTTGTATTCCAAATTTGTACTGACTAACTGATTCCTCGAAGTACCATTCTATTTTAATCAGTATAAGTCGAGTCATGTGTCCCATACTTCTGAATGTCTGATTTTTGGCTACGATTGTGTACGTTAATGCTAATATAGTCGAGTCGACATGAGTCGTCAATTAGTTTCAACTGTCCGAGCATAGTAAATCGATTGGCTTCTGTTGAACATTTGTTAAATCAATTAAGAACCAATTTTGTTTACTTATAGCTGTTGATTTGGATTAGTAATGTAAAAGGGATGTTTGGTTTAAATGCTGAATTGGAGGGCATGTGCACTCTTGCACAACATTTGCATTGGTGCACCTCATGTGCATTGGTGCACCGCATGTGCATTGTGCACAGCCTGGGGCCTGCATAAAGGTCCTTGTTTAATTTTAAAATGGTTTGACAGCATATGCTGTCAATATATTCTACTGCCCATACTTGCTTTTAGATAATAAAATGAAAAAGTTGAATCTGCCAGGGAAGGTGAATGGGCTTTAATACTTAATTAACTAAAGTGGAACTGAAAAAAGGTTAAAGGCACATGGGAGGGTACTGGGATACTCTAAAAAAAACAGGCTATTAAAGGTTTAAGGAAGGCATATAAAAGGGGCAGACATCTGACTGAGGAAAAAGGATTTTTAGAGGCAGAGGGATTAGAAGAGATACATACACTGTGAGAAATAAAAAAAAAGGAAAGAGATACAGAGAGAGGATCAGACCTGAAAAGAAAATATACACACCCAGTGAGGGGATTGGGAACTTTAAGAGCTGAAAAGGAAAAAACAAAAACACAGATAGAGAGAGGTTAAGGGATAGAAGCTATGCAACCAACAATCAGAAGCTTTTTCCTCCTATTATTACTGGGTTTCAGTTGTTAAACCTGGTTTCAAATCAATTCTGATTCTTTGAAATTCCAGTTGTGTCTATTAGTCGAGTGTTTTCATTGGTTTACTACTGGTCGGGTCTGTTTGGATTTCTGTTTCTATTCCACTGGGTGTTGCTGCTATTTGGTCATTACTTTCTATTGGCCCTATTTGCATCTCTGCACTCGAGCCTGTTTCTTGCTATTTGTTTTGCCTGCTGCTATTCTGCCCTGTTGTTGTTGGTGCTGTTACTGCTGCTGCATTTGTTCATTGTTACTCTACTGATTGCCCTTTTTCTTCAATTGCAAATATTCCCAGGTACACAACCTTTGAACCTTGTATTGTTGAAAGTTTGAAGTTGAAGCAGAAATAAAGGAATGAACGCCAGTTTATGTTATAGCATTGGTGTAAAAAGATAGTTCGAATGTTGTTTGGGCCTGTATTCTTACTGTGAACTGCAAATATTCTGTAGGAACTAGCATACATTTTGTTTAAGATGAACTGTTAGATAGCATGGCTCAATAGTAATGACAGTATGACATGGACAACATGTTTTGATTTAGTATACATTCAGTTCAAGTATAACACTTGTTTGATTTAGTATGACTGTATAACATAGAGTCATGGTAAGCATTGTATGTATTTTGCCTAGACCACTGAATTGACAAAACTGCGATACTGGGGTCCGGGATAAATGTATCCCCAAACAAACTCCCATACAGTCACACTAAGAGTATGGCTATGAATGCCAGTTCTCTTGTCAGTTCATTCGTTCCAATACAGGTTCGATACTGGGTTTCGTTACAGATTTTTATTTCGAAATGATGTAATGATTGTTGAGAAAAACTGATAATCATTTTTGAGTTCAATTAGTAGTAATTTTTCCTAATAAAACAGCCGATTTCTTTATCAATTTCGAATAGGTTAGAGTGTTAAGAATAGAACTTGGAGGTCGTTAAAACATAACTCAATATATGTTGTTAGTTTGTTTGCAATCTCACTTAGCGAATTAATAAGCATATTCACTTGTTGAAGACAAAGCATGCCGTAGCTCTCACCTCATGAACAATCAATCAAGTAATCAAACAAGTTTAGGTTCGGCAAACATAATAAGGATTCAGTCCGTATTTGTCTAAACCAGCAAAATTCGGCATCATCCTTCCCTTAAAAGATAAATGTAGTAAAATGTAGTTCTTGTAGGGTACCCTTCTAAAATAATGAGACGAGCCTCGCCAAATCAAAAGGCAAATTGCGGGGCCCTCAATAATTGGTCATAATAAATACATAGAATTTGGGACGGGCTGTTTAGTGAATTCCACTGCCCTCCCCGAAGACAATAACGCGTTAGATTCTTTAGGCGCGACTTAATCAAATCACATTCTTAAATTCGGGTGCGCATTTATGTGACCCAATTTCAAATCTCAACGGAGTCGAAATGTGTTAACAACTACGGGTGCATTGATTGTGACGTGGTTCGAGATACATTTTCACGACGTTGCAATTCTATAAAAGTAAATGATAATAATAAAAGCGGTTAAAACTTAATAAAAGCACATAAGTCATAACATGTATTTAAATCAGATATTTAGCCATTATAACAATTTAAGCGACCGTGCTAGAACCACGAGATTCGAGGGTGCCTAACACCTTCCCTCGGGTCAACAGAATTCCTTACTTAGAATTTCTGGTTCGCAGACTTCATTTGGAAAAGTCGAAAATTTCCTCGATTTGGGATTCAAGATAAACCGATGACTTGGGACACCAAAAGCCAAACCTTTCCCAAGTGGCGACTCCTGAATTAAATAAATAATCCCATTTCGAATATTGTCACTTAAATTGGAAAAACTCCACCCGCGCATCTTACCCCTCGGGGCGGGGCACGCAAAAAGGAGGTGTGACAGCTCTGGCGACTCCGCTGGGGAATTTTTACCCAGAACCTCCGGTTCAGGGTTCAAGAATTCGAGCTTAGAATAATTGTTATATTTGGCTTTATTATCTGATATTTATTACATGTTTTGACATAACGTGCTGCAATATTTTTTTACTGCTTTGATATTATCTGAACTGTATATAAACTGTGCCGAAACCTTTCTCTCTTCACCTCCGGGGAGAAGCTCGCTGGTCGAGACTCCCTATTCTGTTAGTGTCAATACCCGAAATAAGAAAGAGGACGGATAAGTTACGAAGCCGGACGGCCTTTTGGTTTCCGGTAAGTTGCCCCTCCTCAACTCGAGTTGTCCGCTCGGGTACACAGTCTAGAACAAATACCAAGGTTTAAACCTAGTATAACTCGACTTCATGCCAGATCCCTAGTAGGAACGCTTATTTGCATCATGTTGCATTTGACTTAGGGGACTCAACACAGGGGTTGGGTCCGTCTAGGACAAGCAACCTGAAATGGAAAGACCATCATGCTGCATTCCTATCAGTGTTATGCATTTATTTGCTTCGGTTCCGCATGTCGACCGGTTCTTAAAAAAAAAGGGGAAATAGCAGCGTAGGGGAGATAATTACTTATTTTGGAAAAATAAAACCAAAAGTTGCCTTTTAGTCTGAAAAAAAAACATATAAAAAATTATTTCTTTTCTTTTAAGAAAAAAAGGGTATTTATTTCAAAAAAAAAAAATGGAAAACTCATAATTCAAAAATGTGTTGTTTCTTTTGTAATACCCTTTTATAAATTCGGACTAATAATCCAAATATTGCAAAAAAAAAAAAA
Organism: Nicotiana sylvestris; assembly: GCF_000393655.2. Lineage (NCBI taxonomy): Eukaryota > Viridiplantae > Streptophyta > Magnoliopsida > Solanales > Solanaceae > Nicotiana > Nicotiana sylvestris. The sequence continues at coordinate 114,932,859 of NC_091059.1, read as the reverse complement.
ATATTTTTTTTAGTATTTATCTTTCTCAAAAAAAAAAAACAATAAAAATGCTTATTCTTGATTACTAGGTTTATTTAATTTTCTCTATGACCGAACTACGCCGGTTTGATTCTCGCACGGGGTGAGATACGTAGGCAACCCTCGGCGGGTCCAACCTCCCATTTTCAAAAAATCTAGATAATTGTAATTTTTTGAGTCTAATAAGTTTATCGCCTTAAATAAATGTGCAGGATGAGCACGATACAAAATGAATCGTTTTCAATAATGACCAAGATCCCTTTTGAGTTGCGATTATGGTGGAACGACTTAGGCAAAGAGGGGCAAGGCAAAGTGAGGAAATATCTGAAAAATCTCCCGGATTTACTAGACATTCAGCCTCGGGGTGATATTATCAGATCATTGGTCACTTACTGGGACTCGGCGCACAATGTATTCCATTTTTCAGACTTCGAACTCACCCCGACGCTTGGAGGAAATAGCAGGATACATTGGGAGTGATGAAGCTCCGTTAAGGTTCAAGTACTTGATTGCACCTAGGGCCGTCACGGTACACCGATTTTTGGATTTTCTGAAAATACCCCGAACATTTCACCATCCAGATCTGGCCAAAGGTTTCTGCAGTCTCCATCTCATGTATGCTAGATACGGTCATGAGGGCGGGTTCAATAAACCGGATTTCAAACTATGTAGTAAAGGCAACCGACAAAAATGGGACGAACACAGGCAGTTGGCTTTCATGACGGCCTTCTTAGGTCTTATAGTGTTCCCAAGGAAGGACGGCCACATCGATCTAAGAATAACTGGGGTTGTCAGTACTTTGCTTACCCAAGATAAAAGTACTCTGGCACCTATGATTATGGCTGACATTTTCCGGGCTCTCACTGTTTGTCGAGCCAGGGGTGACTTTTTCGAAGGATGTAACCTACTGTTGCAAGTGTGGATGACCGATCATTTATGTCATCGCTCCTCACTTTTGGGTTATGGTTCGCCAGAGAAAACTTGTATTGGAGAATTCTACATGAGAATCAAAGGGCTCAATTTACCTGAGGGAGTCACATCATGGACCTCATTTCTCCGAACTCTCACCGCCAGCCAAATCCAATGGACGCTCGGATGGTCACCTATCGAGGAAATCATATACATGCCGGCAACCCGGCCTCATTTTCTGTTGATGGGACTGAAAAGTATCCAACCCTACGCACCGTATCGGGTTTTGAGGCAACTTGGGAGGTACCAAGTGGTACCGAAAGACGAAGATTTGAGTACCCAAGTGATTGAAATCAGTCCGCACGGTCATTTCCCTGAAGAAGAAGTTCGCCAAATCTGGAGTGAATGCCAACATCTGACAGCAAACACTTGTGTGATCGATACGGCGAAAGGGGAGGTCGCCCCAGGATATCACGCTTGGTTTAGAGGCAGCCTGTCTTACGAAAGACCGGCTAAGAGGCCGCATCTCAAAGATTTCGTAGAATCATCCCAAGGGCAATGGAACTGGTTAGCAAAAGAGAAGGGTTATCGAGCAGAAATTGGCGATTTGAAGCTACAAATAGATAGTTTGAAATTCGATAACAGCATACAAACCGCAGCGAATCGAAGCGAAAAGAATAGGTTGATCCAAGAGAATGAAGAACTTAAGGCCAAAGTCCAAAAAGTGAGATTGTCTCTTGATGAGCAACCCAGAAGTCAATCAGACCAGCGGTTGATAAAGGGTTTGAAAAGAGAGATCACGGAATGGCGAGACAGGTTAGAAGAATCCGAAAAGGTCATGACAGAATTCAAGGCACGGTGGAAAACAAGAGTAGATAAGCATCGCCGATGTTTGAGCCAATTGAAACGTGATCACGAGAAGGCTGTTGCCAAAATAAAAAGGGAGATGGCTACACTTGAGTTTAAAGAAGTTAAGCAAGCCAGGGATTTCCAAACGGAAGTTAGATACTGTTACGACTTGTTGGCCCAAATGAAGGAAGAAGTGCGGCAATTGAGGGATCAGCACATACAGGACTCACAGGTGTTCAAGACGAGCAGTGATCAGATAAGGCACCTACTCATAGAGAAGAAGCAAACCAGAGATAGGATCAATGCCATTGCCCATGCCATCACCAGACGATGTCTACGATGTGAGAACATGTCTAGCGCTACTGTCCTCTCGGCAGTAATGGGTTATGTCAAGCAGACTATGCACGAGCTAGAGCAACTCGAGAGGGATCTCACGCCTAGGACCGCGGCGAGGCCGAACGATGCCCCGCGGAAACCAATTTTTAAAACCATAATGCATTCATAGGTCAAATCTGTATTTTTAGCATCTTCTGCTCGTTTTTTTTTTATCAAGGTGATTTTCAGTCTATTTCGATTCTAGGTTCATTTTCCAAGTTTGCTTTTCCTTTTGCAGAATGTAGCTTGTAATAGAACATTTCAACAATGAAGAGGTTGTTTCTTTCACGTCCATTTGTGTTTTTCGAACTACGTAATGATCTGATTCACGTAGGCATCGTGATACGTAGGCAATCCTCATCGGATCCGGTCGCATTACTAAAAAAAAGAAAAAAAAAGAAAATATATATATATATATATATATATATATATATATATATATTATATATATAATAAATAAAATAAAAGGAAAACAAAAGAGAAAAGAAAAGAAAAGAAAAAAAAAAGGGGAAAAACTAATAAGAGAAAAAATGCCGGAATGACGCATGCTCTCGTAGCAAACATATAATAATCCACTTAACTGTATAGGTGCATCATGCCCAACGTGAGATTAACTATCTATTATTTGCTGCAGAATTAACCGTGCGTTTGTCATTGAGCAATATTCCCAGGGTTTTTGAAAAGACGGTTGGTTTGGTGAAAGTCTGGCCTCGCACTCATACTTCACAAGGTCAAGGAGAGGTGTTCAACTACCTATTGTTGGGACCAGAAGCAGTACTCACACTTACTTCACCAGGTCAAAAGGAAGTGTGGAAATGTCTTCGGAAATTCCATTGCAAACAGTCCCCGTCTCTGAGGAGAGCTCAATCTCAGCCGTCCTCACACCTGAATCCGCAACTGCGGAGGAAAATAGGATCCTACGGCTCCGCATGTTGGAAATGCTGGATGACTGGAACAATGGGAAAGAGCCGCCAAGTGTCGTCCCCGGATTCCCTGAACTATTCTCCAGGTCAAGTGGGACTTCTAATGTTCCCATAAATTACCCCTGCTACCCCATTTGGGTACCCAGCCACCTCCGCCTTCTCTGCAGGATCACCTTCTGAGCCTCATCCCCGAATGTCGGCCAATGATGCAAGCATGAACATCTTTACTGCATCGCCTTGCCCAGCTACGGCACAGCCTGCCACGTACAAGCCAAGCCTTGACTCATCCTCTTTTACATTCCAAGCACTGTCGTTCTCAATGGAACCAAATAGGCTCGCTACCAGTACTAATCCTCTACCACCTCAGTGCGAGCTTGTACCAAGGCAGGATCAGAACCCCAGAGTTGTAGAACAAAACGAGATGTCCAAAAGGATGAGAAGCCTTGAGCAAAGTCTGAAGAATATGCAAGGATTGAGCGGGCAAAAGAGCGTCTCTTACGCCGACCTATGCATGTTTCCTCACATACACCTGCCAACGGGTTTCAAGACCCCCAAGTTTGAGAAGTACGATGGGCACGGTGACCCCATTGCACATCTTAAGAAATACTGCAACCAATTGCGGGGAGCCGGCGGAAAGGAAGAATTGCTAATGGCATACTTTGGGGAAAGTTTAGTAGGGATAGCCTCGGAATGGTATATGGATCAGGAAATGTCCCGATGGCATATATGGGATGATCTCGCCAGAGATTTTGTAAAACAATTCCAGTATAACATCGACATTGCGCCAGACCGAAACTCTCTTTCAAATTTGAAGAAGAAGCCTTCAGAAAGCTTTAGAGAGTATGCTATTAAGTGGCGTGAACAGGCATCGAGAGTGAAGCCTCCCATGGATGAAGTGGAAATGGTCACTACCTTTCTCCAGGCTCAAGAGTCTGACTATTTCCAGAACATGATGTCGGCCATGGGTAAGCCATTCGCGGAAGCGATCAAGATTGGAGAGATGGTGGAGAACGGTTTGAAAACGGGAAGGATTTTGAGTCAAGCAGCCATAAGGGCGACCTCCCAGGCCGTCCAAAGTGGGTCTGGAGGAACAACAAGGGGGAAGAAGAAAGAAGAAACGACTATGGCAGCCTCTGAAGCAAGGGAGTATCGTCATCCCAGGCCCCATTTTCCGGGAAGAGCCCCACAACACTACTACCCCCATTCAAATTCGGCATATGCTCATCAACCTTATATGGTCATGAATGCCCAACCTTATAACCATCCACCGCAACAAGCCAACCGAGGCCCAGCTCCACCTCCCAGAAATCAGCCTCACTACCGCAACCACTATAACCCACAACCCCCGCAAAATAACTACCGCCCCCAAGAGCCACCTCGACGGCGGACTTTCACGCCCATCGGTGAGCCATACTCAACTTTGTTCCCAAAGTTGGTTCAGTTGGGTTTCTTGCAACCCATCCCTCAAACAAGGCAAAACCCGACATCTCCTTCTTACAAAGCCGGAGTCAGATGCGCCTATCATTCAGGGGCCGAGGGGCATGATACAAACGACTGCTGGTCATTGAAAAGAGTGGTCGAAAATTTGATAGAGCAGGGGAAAATAGTGCTAAGGGACGAGGAGATCCCGAATGTAACAAACAACCCATTGCCCGCTCACAATAATGGGCCATTGATCGGCATGATTTGTGAAGACAAAGAGTTCGACCCTGCTTTGAAAGCCATAATTGCCATTGTCGACACGGGGAAGAGGCCTGAAATAGACCAAAAATCAGAAAAAGAGGAGGAGGCCAAGGTCGCAGAGAGCAAGTCTGAAAAGAAGGTGGAAAAGAAAGTAGTACCAGCAAAGGGCGGAGTTCTTTACGTACCACGAGGTCAAGCTGAGAAGACGCAGAAATCCGGGATCAAAAAGACAAAACCTATGTACGTGCCAAAAGGGGCCTATGTGGTCCGGGGGACGATTCAACCACCTCGGCTGAATGAGCCAGTGGTTATCGGACGCGTGCCACAAAAGCCAATGACCAACCCGACCACAGTGCCGTGGAATTATAAAAAGACTTTGGTGATGTACAAAGGAAAAGAGGTCGTGGGATAACTTCCAGAAAATACTTTCATCAGAGGGTACTCAAATACCCAAGAACTGAACGACGCCACACAAAGGCGCTTTCCTCCAAAGAAGCCTGTGAGTGTTGAAGAGGCGGAAGTGTTCTTCCAACAAATGAAGATGCCGGATTACGAAGTGATAGATCAGTTGCGCAAGCACCCTGAGCAGGTGTCCATGCTATCATTATTGACAAGGTCGGCCGAGCATCAAAAGATCTTACTGAAGACCCTGAATGAGGCATATGTGCCGGTTGAAACCTCGGTGGAGCAATTAGAGCGGATGACAGAAAGATTCTTCGCCGTCAACCAAATCTCCTTCAGCAAGAACGATCTACCCCCGGAAGGAGCAGCACACAACAAGGCATTGCATTTAACAGTCAAATGTGAGGACTACTATGTCAAGCGGGTAATGCTGGATGGGGGATCAGGTGTTGACATTTGCCCGCTCTCCACGCTGCAAAGAATGGAAATTGAGACCGGAAGAATCCGACCCAACAACGTCTGCGTAAGAGCTTTCGATGGTATCAAGAGAGACACCATGGGAGAAATAGACCTGCTGCTGGTCATAGGACCAGTCGAATTTCGAGTCACTTTCCAAGTGATCGACATGGACACATCTTACAATTTCCTCCTTGGCAGGCCTTGGATCCATGCGGCAGGAGCCGTGCCTTCTACTCTTCACCAGATGGTGAAGTTCGAGTACGAAGACCAAGAGATCGTGGTCCATGGGGAAGACGAACATGCCATTTATCGGGACCCATCCATCCCGTATCTTGAACCGAGAGAAGGGAGCGAACATACGGTCTATCAAGCTTTCGAGGTGGTACTGGCAGAGCAGCACGAAGAGGGAGTACCTTGCCCCCAGCCTTTCTTGTCTAACGCCTCGGTCATGGTGGCCAAAGAGATGATCCGGCACGGATTTAGGCCAGGGAAGGGACTTGGACGAACCCTTCAGGGAATAACAGAACCCGTTACTTTGCCAGTCATCAAGAAACCTTTTGGGACTAGGTTTCAAACCTACTCCAACAGACGAAAAATGGGCAAAGAAAAGGAGAAATGAGGGCTGGAAGCTGCCTCAACCGCTGCCGGATTTATATGCGACTTTCGTCAGGCCAAGGTACGCTGAAGAAGAAGATGATGAGGTCTTCACAGCGGAGGAAATCGAGGAAATATGTGGGGCAATGAGGGAAATGCTCTACGAGGTCCACATGGTTCAACCAGGCGAAGGCACGAGCACTGCTGAGATGATGTACATGGGGCCAAACGCCAAACTCCAAAACTGGGAGATCACGCCATTCCCAACTAGACGGAAGTCCGGGTAGACCTGTCCTGCCACCTTTCCTGTATCACAAGTTATCTCCGGGACATGACTTGAACGTTTTCTTCTTTTCAATTGTTGTTACTAGTTGTAAACATTATTGTCTTCCAATTTTCCAAAGAAAATATACAAAAAAAATCATCATTGCTTTCCTATTCTTTCTTTGTTCTGATTTTTATTAGTTTTCCTTTCATCTTCCTTTTCAGTCCTAATAATGCGGCTTTAAATATGACATGCTTGCGGACTTCACGCCCAGATCACAATGAGCTATTTAACTGCGAATTAATGAACCCAGAACCAGAATATGATGCGGAAGAGGCTTTTAGGGAGATAAACCGAGAGTTGGAATATTTTGAGAATAAACCTAAGCCGAATCTAAATGACACTGAACCGGTAAATTTAGGAACCCCGGAAGAAATCCGGGAGACCAAGATAAGCATTCACACGGACAAGAAAACGAGAGAGGCGATAATTCAACTTCTTTTCGAATTCAAAGACGTGTTTGCTTGGTCATATGATGACATGCCGGGACTAGGTGTCGATCTAGTGGTTCACAAATTGCCGATTCATCCTGATTGTCCTCCGGTTCAACAAAAGCAACGAAAGTTCAAAACCGAGGTCAGTGACAAAATTAAAGAGGAGATCACCAAGCAACTGAAAACAGGAGTGATCCGGGTAGTCCAATATACAACATGGTTGGCGAATGTGGTTCCAGTACCGAAAAAGGACGGGAAAACTCGGGTATGTGTAGATTACCGAGATCTGAACAGAGCAAGTCCCAAAGATAATTTCCCGCTGCCCAACATCCACATCCTCGTTGATAATTGTGCCAAACACGAGATACAGTCTTTTGTAGATTGTTATGCTGGGTATCATCAGGTACTGATGGATGAAGAGGACGCCGAGAAAACCGCTTTCACCACGCCTTGGGGCACCTACTGTTATCGGGTCATGCCATTTGGTCTAAAGAATGCTGGGGCTACTTACATGAGGGCCATGACCGCCATTTTCCATGACATGATGCATCAGGAAATAGAGGTGTACGTGGACGATGTAATAGTCAAGTCCAGGACGCAGGATAATCACATCCAAGACTTGAGGAAATTCTTCGAGAGGCTAAGGAAGTATGACTTGAAGCTAAATCCAGCCAAATGCGCTTTCGGAGTTCCGTCGGGTAAACTTTTGGGTTTCATCGTAAGCAGGAGAGGTATCGAGCTAGATCCGACTAAGATAAAATCTATCAAAGATCTACCTCCCCCGAGAACGAAGAAAGACGTGATGAGTCTTTTGGGCAGGCTGAACTACATCAGTCGATTTATTGCCCAGCTGACAAGCACGTGTGAGCCCATATTCAAGTTGTTAAGAAAAGATGCGGCGATTAAGTGGACAACGGAGTGTCAAGAAGCCTTTGATAAAGTCAAAGAGTACCTTTCGAATCCCCCAGTCTTGGTCCCTCCAGAACCAGGGAGGCCACTTTTCTTGTATCTGACAGTCTTGGAGAACTCTTTTGGTTGCGTCCTCGGGCAACACGACATAACCGGAAAGAAGGAACAAGCAATCTACTACTTGAGCAAGAAATTCACCGGCTACGAGGCCAAATACACTCTGCTGGAAAGGACATGCTGCGCTCTCACATGGGTTGCTCAAAAGCTGAGACATTATCTCCAAGCCCACACTACATTCCTCATAAGCAGGTTGGATCCTTTGAAGTATATATTTCAGAAACCAATGCCTACTGGGAGACTGGCTAAATGGCAAATCTTGCTTACGGAATTCGACATAGTTTATGTCACTCGCACGGCAATGAAAGCCCAGGCGTTAGCAGATCATTTGGCCGAAAACCCGGTCGATGAGGAATACCAGCCATTGGATACCTACTTTCCAGATGAAGAGGTAAACACCGTAGAAGTGATCTCGGAGGAAGCTCATGTTTGGAAGATGTTCTTTGACGGAGCCGTGAACGCCAAGGGTATAGGGATTGGGGCAATTTTGATCTCACCTACCGGTCAGCATTATCCCGCCACAGCTAGACTTCGTTTCTTCTGCACAAATAATACAGCTGAATATGAAGCCTGCATTATGGGCATACATATGGCAATCGATCAGGATGTCAAAGACTTACTGATTATGGGAGATTCTGACCTGATCATCCGGCAAGTTCAAGGCGAGTGGGAAACTCGGGATGTCAAGCTTATCCCATACCGACAACATGTAGAGGACCTCAGCAAGCGCTTTACCTCAATAGAGTTCAGGTATATTCCGAGGTGTCACAATGAACTGGCAGATGCACTTGCTACTCTGGCTTCTATGCTACCCTACCCGGGCAACGCCCACGTCGATCCTTTGGAAATCCAAATCAAGGAAAGACACGGTTACTGCAGTGTAATCGAGGCGGGATCAAATACGCAGCCTTGGTACCATGACATCAAGAAATTCTTGAAGACACAAGAATACCCCGAGCATGCAACTGGAGATCAAAAGAGGACCATTAGGCGACATGCAAGTGGTTTCTTTTTGAGCAGTGAATTGTTATATAAGAGGACTCCGGACCTCAATCTCTTAAGATGTGTCGATATCGAGGAAGCGAGAAAGATCATGCACGAAGTACACGCAGGTGTGTGCGGACCTCACATGAACGGGTATGTCTTAGCAAAGAAGATCCTTAGAGCAGGTTATTACTGGATGACCATGGAAAAGGATTGCTTTAGCTTTGTTCGGAAGTGTCATCAGTGTCAGGTGCACGGTAATTTGATTCATGCACCTCCCACGGAACTGCATCCCATGTCCGCACCTTGGCCATTTGTCGCTTGGGGCATGGACGTCATTGGACCAATTGAACCAAAGGCTTCGAATGGACACAGGTTTATACTGGTTGCCATCGATTACTTCACAAAATGGGTAGAGGCTGTCACTCTCAAGTCGGTCACCAAGAAAGCTGTAGTGGATTTTGTACACTCAAATCTTATCTGTCGCTTCGGTATTCCTGCGACTATCATTACAGATAATGCAGCAAACTTGAACAGTCACTTGATGGGAGATGTGTGCGAGCAATTCAAGATAACACACAGGAATTCCACTCCTTATCGGCCAAAAGCCAATGGTGCTGTGGAAGCTGCAAATAAAAACATCAAGAAGATTTTGAGGAAAACAATACAAAGTTCCCGACAGTGGCATGAGCAGTTACCTTTTGCATTATTGGGGTACCGCACTACGGTACGCACATCGGTGGGAGCGACTCCTTATCTTTTGGTTTATGGGACCGAGGCCGTAATACCGGCAGAGGTAGAGATTCCTTCACTTCGAATCATTGTCGAAGCAGAAATCGAGGACAGCGAGTGGGTTAAGACTCGACTGGAGCAATTGACGTTGATTGATGAAAAGCGGATGGCTGCAGTTTGTCACGGACAGTTATACCAACGAAGGATGGCCCGTGCTTACAACAAGAAAGTCCGACCTCGGAATTTCGAAGTAGGACAATTGGTACTGAGGCGTATTCTGCCGCATCATGAAGAAGCAAAAGGAAAGTTTGCCCCAAATTGGAAAGGCCCATACATCGTAAGGAAAATATTGCCAAGAGGAGCATTGTATTTAGGTGATATCGAAGGAAATGACCCCGACACAGCAGTAAATGCAGATGCAGTCAAGAGGTACTACGTCTAAATCATACTCCAGTGGTCCTGACACGTTTGAGAATGGCAAAGGTTTTATCCCCACTACTACCAAACGCTACCCAATCCTCTCTACGAAAAAAAAAACAAAAAAAAACAAAATTTGATTGAGGCCTGAACTACGTTTGACTTGATTCCGAAAGGATACGTAGGCAGCCTCTCCCTGAGGTTCAGTCACACCAACGACAAAATCCCATCCACCCTGAAAATGAAAACCGGGGCATGTCGGACACTTGAGAAGTTTAGTATCAGCTACCTCTCTTTACCAAGTACAAGCTTTCAAATCAATTACCAAAGATAGTGGGAAACCAATAAGCATCACAAATGGAAACCGGCACACCCTGAGTTGAGAGAAATAAAATGAGAGAGTCTCGTCGGCGAAAACCTTCGGGCACCGCGAGGCGACGGGAGTAGAGAAACCAAAATGAGAGAGCTTGTTTAGTTAAAAACTCACAAAGAGTGCTATCAAGCGATGACAGGAAGAGAAATGAGAGAGGTCAGCCAGCGAAAACCTGCAAAGGGCGCTGTTGGCCGAAAAGAATGACTCCACCCCAAGGAGGTCTTGGCAAAGCTCCACCGGTTTGGAATCACAGATCTGTTCTGGTTCAGGGAAACGCAAGTTCATGGAAGGTCAGGCGTCCAGTCCAAAGAGCATGTCATGTCATTTAAAGCCAGCGTTATCTTCCTCAGATAAGTCTTTCTCGTCCCAAAAGGGACACTCCCTTCCTGAAATTTGTTTTCTCCTTTCTTTGTTTCTCTTCGAATCCCTTTTATGTTTTAACCCCAAGTTCAGGATACACCGGAAAGGGCAGGTGGCAGGTTTGTTTTCACGGAATTCCGTTTCATGAAGGAAAACGCCTCGTTTCGTTGGTACGTTTGTCCAAGCCTGATGAATCATGATGTTTGATGGCGTTCAAAGTAAAGAGGAAAAAGAGAAATTTCCCCAGCAAGTCCGCCTTCGGACGAATCCCCACAGAGTCTCCCTTTGTACAATCCCCCACAAAGTCTCCCCAATATATATATATAAAAAAAAAATTCCCCGTTGGAATTTCCCCAGCACATCCCCAGCGAGTCCCTTTGTAAAAATTCCCCAACCAAGCCTAGAAAGCCCGCTTCGAAACAAATCCCCAGCATGCCCCATTGTACAAAAATCCACACAAAGAATCCACTTTGTAAATATTCCCCCATAGGGTTTCCTTTGTACAAATCCCCACAAAATACCTCCAATAAAATCCCCGTTGAGAACCTCCAAGCAAAACGGGACACAAAAAAAAAAAAAAAAAGAGCCTTACGAGGCAAATCATCACAGAATCTGGAAATACAAGCCTGAGCGGTCTAAAGGGTTTCGGCATATGAATCAAATCAATGGCGGGACTTCACAACAGAAATGAAGACACAACAAAGCAACCGGGAACGATCAAGGTCACCAAACCAACCGTCATTTCCGAACTAACAATTGTCCTTTGTCTGAAAAGTTGAAACAGGTGTAATCCAAGACAACCGTGCAAGAAGCAGGTGTCGCCCAAAGAAGAAGGTACATGGGTACAAGAAATATTTTGGCAACAAGGAATTCACTCGAAAGGTAAGTTTCCACGAAACTCTCTTTTATCTTCTACTAAAACAAGAAAATTCAAAAAAAAAGGTCGCTTAGTATTCTCGAACTTTGTCCCCAGCCAATCAGTATTAGGGTTTTAAACCTTAAACTGAATTTTCCTTTTAATCAGCATTAGGGTTTTAAACCCTAAACTGAACTTTTCCCTTTCAGCCAGCATTAGAGTTTTAAACTCTGAACTGAGCTTTTCCATGCAATCAGCATTAGGGTTTTAAACCCTAAACTGAATTTTCCTTCCAATCAGCATTAGGGTTTTAAACCCTAAACTGAACTTTTCCCTTTCAGCCAGCATTAGAGTTTTAAACTCTAAACTGAGCTTTTCCATGCAATCAGCATTAGGGTCTTAAACCCTAAACTGAATTTTCCTTTTAGTCAGCATTAGGGTTTTAAACCCTAAACTGAACTTTTCCCTTTCAGCCAGCATTAGAGTTTTAAACTCTAAACTGAGCTTTTCCATGCAATCAGCATTAGGGTTTTAAACCCTAAACTGAATTTTCCTTTTAGTCAGCATTAGGGTTTTAAACCCTAAACTGAACTTTTCCCTTTCAGCCAGCATTAGAGTTTTAAACTCTGAACTGAGCTTTTCCATGAAATCAGCATTAGGGTTTTAAACCCTAGACTGAGTTCTTCCTTTGATCGGCGTTAGGATTTTAAACCCCGAACCGAACCTTTCCCCAGCTAGCCGGTGTTAGGGCTCCAACCCTGAACTGAGCATGCATATCCTCTTTCATCAATTTTATGAACTTCCTGGTGAATAATTAACGAAATTTTCCTAGTGAAACTGGGGCAGAAAATTTCGTTCGTTTGTTTGTTTTTTCCCGCAGGTCTAACCTCGAGCCACACGGATCGAAATGACCTACGAGATGAGTCTCAACTCAGAATCAAAGAAGAAAAGACAAAAGAAGACATTCCGAGATATCAGAGTGAATGGAGAGCGGACTGACTCCAACGTTTAATTAGGGGCTTGAACCTTGCCAATCGCGTCTCACTCAGTATCCCAGAGGTTACACAAGTCGCCGCAACTCGCAAGCATCAAGATTCAGATCGGAGTCTACAAGCAGAATCAGCTAAGACCCAAGATCAAGTCGTAAAAGAATCATAGATAGGAATCTTGTAACTAGCAGTTGACATACATATAAGTAGTCAGTTCAGTTTCTAATTTTCGTTTGGTTGTAATAAGGCGGTCAGTGACGTAGCAGTGACAACAGCAGCAGCAGTAGCAGCAAGCATTGCAATCCCATGGTAGTCCCAGCTACCAAAACTTCCCGAACTACATTGACCTGATTCCTGTTTAGCCCAGGATATGTAGGAAATCTTTGAAGCAAGATTCGGTCAGATCTTTCAAAAAAACATGCTTCATACGGAGTAGTCCATAGGCAAAAATCGCTCATACACGCTCACTTTATCTTTGCACGAAAACTCTTCGTGTTTCCGAACAAAGAGGGGCAGCTGTGAGCACGTGATTTTTGTTTTACGCGACAATCGCTCCAAAAGAATTAAAAATGTATGTGTCATGCGTAATTTAAACCATGACCCGTTTGTTAGATGGAAAATTACAAAAATACGCATTTTTTCTTTTGTCCTGATTTGTTGCCGTGTTTAATTTTGCCTACTTTTAACATTTTATCCGCGTGAAATAAATATGTTAAGTGTTAATTAGTGGTGCTTGGTTTTATTTAATTAGTTTGTGTATTTAGGAAATTAGAAATAAAGAAAAAGAAGACAAAATTTGTTATAAAATGAATTTGGGCCGTGCCCATTTCAAAAATCTGGAGCCCAATTGAACAGCCCAAACCCCCAGTCCGAACAGCCCACCCCAGGACACAAAACGACGTAGTTTAACACCAAAACTACGTCGTTTCAAGGCCGATCCATCTCAACCATTCAAACCAAACTGATCCAACGGCCAAGATCTCACACCCCGTACCCACTAACTAACCCGACCCGTCTTATCCAAACCGACCCCCAAGCTCTGAATGAGAAACGACGCCGTTTCCTCATCAAAAGAAAGATCTGAGCCTTCCATCTCGCCTCATCCAACGGCTAAGATCAACCCCTTCCAGCCATATATAAGCCCGTAACATACCCTGCCCCCCTATCCTAACCCCAGCCTCCGTCTTCAACCTCATTCCCCATCAAACCCTAGAGCCGCCCCTGTATCCTTCACCATGGAAGCCGGCGGCACGGACGCCGGTGACCTCGCCCCTAACACCGTAGAACCCCCTTGACATCCTGAACCCAAATCTGTCAACCACACACCTCGAATCCCTCCCCACCTTCTCGAATCTTCATTTGAAGGTTCGAGTCGAAACTCGATCTACACGGTTCAACCCCAGCTTCACACCAGATACTCCCCAGACCCTCCTCGTGACCAAACCATACTTGGTTTGGTCCGAATCTGACCAGGGAAGCATGAATCCCGGATCTGAGTTTTGAAAATTTGTGTGGTTCTTCGTCACTGGTTCATACCGGTTCAACCGAAGAGATTAAGGTCTAATGGACTTTAATCAAAGTGTTTCTCATCTGAGAAACACTTCGATTAAAGTCCATTCAGCCTTAAGGAAAGTTTGTCCCAATCCGAGTTCAAACTTTTAACTTTTCAAGTTTTAAGGTAAGTCTGCTTTCTTTTCCTTTATTTGTTTTTTTTAGTCCGTATGATCTGTTTTAAAAGACTGTTCATATTTTTTTTAATTTTTTATCAACTTTTGTTTGTCCACTTTGTTTGAACATCTGTGTTTGTCTGAATCCCTCTCCTCCTATTCTGATACGGCATGCGTATTGGTTGTATTCCAAATTTGCACTGACTAACTGATTCCTCGAAGTACCATTCTATTTTAATCAGTATAAGTCGAGTCATGTGTCCCATACTTCTGAATGTCTGATTTTTGGCTACGATTGTGTACGTTAATGCTAATATAGTCGAGTCGACATGAGTCGTCAATTAGTTTCAACTGTCCGAGCATAGTAAATCGATTGGCTTCTGTTGAACATTTGTTAAATCAATTAAGAACCAATTTTGTTTACTTATAGCTGTTGATTTGGATTAGTAATGTAAAAGGGATGTTTGGTTTAAATGCTGAATTGGAGGGCATGTGCACTCTTGCACAGCATTTGCATTGGTGCACCTCATGTGCATTGGTGCACCGCATGTGCATTGTGCACAGCCTGGGGCCTGCATAAAGGTCCTTGTTTAATTTTAAAATGGTTTGACAGCATATGCTGTCAATATATTCTACTGCCCATACTTGCTTTTAGATAATAAAATGAAAAAGTTGAATCTGCCAGGGAAGGTGAATGGGCTTTAATACTTAATTAACTAAAGTGGAACTGAAAAAAGGTTAAAGGCACATGGGAGGGTACTGGGATACTCTAAAAAAAACAGGCTATTAAAGGTTTAAGGAAGGCATATAAAAGGGGCAGACATCTGACTGAGGAAAAAGGATTTTTAGAGGCAGAGGGATTAGAAGAGATACATACACTGTGAGAAATAAAAAAAAAGGAAAGAGATACAGAGAGAGGATCAGACCTGAAAAGAAAATATACACACCCAGTGAGGGGATTGGGAACTTTAAGAGCTGAAAAGGAAAAAACAAAAACACAGATAGAGAGAGGTTAAGGGATAGAAGCTATACAACCAACAATCAGAAGCTTTTTCCTCCTATTATTACTGGGTTTCAGTTGTTAAACCTGGTTTCAAATCAATTCTGATTCTTTGAAATTCCAGTTGTGTCTATTAGTCGAGTGTTTTCATTGGTTTACTACTGGTCGGGTCTGTTTGGATTTCTATTTCTATTCCACTGGGTGTTGCTGCTATTTGGTCATTACTTTCTATTGGCCCTATTTGCATCTCTGCACTCGAGCCTGTTTCTTGCTATTTGTTTTGCCTGCTGCTATTCTGCCCTGTTGTTGTTGGTGCTGTTACTGCTGCTGCATTTGTTCATTGTTACTCTACTGATTGCCCTTTTTCTTCAATTGCAAATATTCCCAGGTACACAACCTTTGAACCTTGTATTGTTGAAAGTTTGAAGTTGAAGCAGAAATAAAGGAATGAACGCCAGTTTATGTTATAGCATTGGTGTAAAAAGATAGTTCGAATGTTGTTTGGGCCTGTATTCTTACTGTGAACTGCAAATATTCTGTAGGAACTAGCATACATTTTGTTTAAGATGAACTGTTAGATAGCATGGCTCAATAGTAATGACAGTATGACATGGACAGCATGTTTTGATTTAGTATACATTCAGTTCAAGTATAACACTTGTTTGATTTAGTATGACTGTATAACATAGAGTCATGGTAAGCATTGTATGTATTTTGCCTAGACCACTGAATTGACAAAACTGCGATACTGGGGTCCGGGATAAATGTATCCCCAAACAAACTCCCATACAGTCACACTAAGAGTATGGCTATGAATGCCAGTTCTCTTGTCAGTTCATTCGTTCCAATACAGGTTCGATACTGGGTTTCGTTACAGATTTTTATTTCGAAATGATGTAATGATTGTTGAGAAAAACTGATAATCATTTTTTAGTTCAATTAGTAGTAATTTTTCCTAATAAAACAGCCGATTTCTTTATCAATTTCGAATAGGTTAGAGTGTTAAGAATAGAACTTGGAGGTCGTTAAAACATAACTCAATATATGTTGTTAGTTTGTTTGCAATCTCACTTAGCGAATTAATAAGCATATTCACTTGTTGAAGACAAAGCATGTCGTAGCTCTCACCTCATGAACAATCAATCAAGTAATCAAACAAGTTTAGGTTCGGCAAACATAATAAGGATTCAGTCCGTATTTGTCTAAACCAGCAAAATTCGGCATCATCATTCCCTTAAAAGATAAATGTAGTAAAATGTAGTTCTTGAAGGGTACCCTTCTAAAATAATGAGACGAGCCTCGCCAAATCAAAAGGCAAATTGCGGGGCCCTCAATAATTGGTCATAATAAATACATAGAATTTGGGACGGGCTGTTTAGTGAATTCCACTGCCCTCCCCGAAGACAATAACGCGTTAGATTCTTTAGGCGCGACTTAATCAAATCACATTCTTAAATTCGGGTGCGCATTTATGTGACCCAATTTCAAATCTCAACGGAGTCGAAATGTGTTAACAACTACGGGTGCATTGATTGTGACGTGGTTCGAGATACATTTTCACGACGTTGCAATTCTATAAAAGTAAATGATAATAATAAAAGCGGTTTAAACTTAATAAAAGCACATAAGTCATAACATGTATTTAAATCAGATATTTAGCCATTATAACAATTTAAGCGACCGTGCTAGAACCACGGGATTCGAGGGTGCCTAACACCTTCCCTCGGGTCAACAGAATTCCTTACTTAGAATTTCTGGTTCGCAGACTTCATTTGGAAAAGTCGAAAATTTCCTCGATTTGGGATTCAAGATAAACCGGTGACTTGGGACACCAAAAGCCAAACCTTTCCCAAGTGGCGACTCTGAATTAAATAAATAATCCCATTTCGAATATTGTCACTTAAATTGGAAAAACTCCACCCGCGCATCTTACCCCTCGGGGCGGGGCACGCAAAAAGGAGGTGTGACAGATGCAATGGGTCTTGGAGACGCCATTAAAGATAAAGATAAAGCATCTACCCAAGACTGTGCTAAGGCCTTGATTTTCTTGCACCATCACCTTGATGAAGGGTTGAAAATTGAATATCTCACAGTGAAAGATCCACTTGTTTTGTAGAATGGTTTAAAGAAATGATATGACAACTTAAAGTTGGTCACTCTTCCACAAGCACGATATGATTGGTCTCATCTTAGGCTCCAAAACTTTAAGTCTATTTCTGAATATAATTCTGCTATGTTTAGAATTACTTCGAAATTGAAACTCTGTGGAGATAATATCAGTGACTATGATATGCTTGAAAAAGCGTTTACAACGTTTCATGCCTCCAATATGGTCTTGCAACAGCAGTACCGAGAGAAAGGCTTCACAAAGTACTCTCAGTTGATTTCTCTTCTACTTGTGGCTGAACGAAACAATGAATTGCTTATGAGAAATCACGAAAATTGACCCACTGGGTCTACACCACTTAGTGCTGTATTCTGGGCCGGGGCCGGGCCTTCATGGGCCAAACGGGCCGGGTCTTGTAGTATATATATTGTATCTTATGTATATATATTCTCTTATATATTTTCTTGTAGTATATATATTGTATCTTATGTATATATATTCGCATAATATATTGTCTTGTAGTATATATATTGTATCTTATGTATATATATTCTCTTATATATTTTCTTGTAGTATATATATTGTATCTTATGTATATATATTCGCATAATATATTGTCTTGTAGTATATATATTGTATCTTATGTATATATATTCTCTTATATATTTTCTTGTAGTATATATATTGTATCTTATGTATATATATTCGCATAATATATTGTCTTGTAGTATATATATTGTATCTTATGTATATATATTCTCTTATATATTTTCTTGTAGTATATATATTGTATCTTATGTATATATATTCGCATAATATATTGTCTTGTAGTATATATATTGTATCTTATGTATATATATTCTCTTATATATTTTCTTGTAGTATATATATTGTATCTTATGTATATATATTCGCATAATATATTGTCTTGTAGTATATATATTGTATCTTATGTATATATATTCTCTTATATATTTTCTTGTAGTATATATATTGTATCTTATGTATATATATTCGCATAATATATTGTCTTGTAGTATATATATTGTATCTTATGTATATATATTCTCTTATATATTTTCTTGTAGTATATATATTGTATCTTATGTATATATATTCTCTTATATATTTTCTTGTAGTATATATATTGTATCTTATGTATATATATTCGCATAATATATTGTCTTGTAGTATATATATTGTATCTTATGTATATATATTCGCATAATATATTGTCTTGTAGTATATATATTGTATCTTATGTATATATATTCTCTTATATATTTTCTTGTAGTATATATATTGTATCTTATGTATATATTGTAGCTTATAAATAATTCTAAGTAAAGACAAAGAAATATTGCGAAAAGATATTCAAGGGTAGAAGCAATAAATTTTATTACCAAAAATGGCATATCTTTCTTAGTCATCCTTCCCCCAATGGAATGAGCACAACAAGGTACTAATACCACCATTAGAAGGGAAAAAACTAAGGAAGATGTGCCAAAATACAAGTTACATATTAGTCTATGTATTATCTCTAACAAATCTCATAAATCCTTCAAGGTTCGGAGGAGGTTGCGTTGGTGGTGGTGGAAAAGAAGCTTGTTCATCACCACTTCCGGGCGAAGCCGAATCCTCCGCAAGTTCCGCTATCATTTCTTCATAAGCTTCATCTATCGCCGGTTGTGCTTCTGCAATTCCAAAGTTTCTTCTTTCCGAGCGGATCCAATCTCTAAACAGTACTGATTTTTCCAAGCTATCCCTCATAGACGCTCTATGATCACCTATTTGCAGTCTTGCTTGACTGAAAGCGCTCTCTGATGCAACAGTTGAAGCTTGAATTGATAAAATATCCCGAGCCATCCTTGCAAGAACCGGAAAATGTTTTTCCCTTGCCTTCCACCATTCCAAAAGATCAAAAGAGCCGTCTGGATTCTCCTTTTCAAGTCCCTGAGACAAATAAACTTGAAGCTCATTTAGATGTGAAGTTTCATCATAATTATCACCTTGAGAACCCCTGAACTCCGTCCAAGATTTAAGAGCTTTTAAGCCCGCAACTCTTTTAGACGATTGTGAGCTAGACGAAGTAGGGGTTGGAATAGTTGGCCTAGCATGCTCTAAGGCAAGTTGATAAGCATTATAAACTGTTTGAGCATTAATTTTAATTGAAGCTTTTGCATCTGCAAGTGTAGCAATTTCCTCATTTGAAAGATCTAAAGCCTTATAAATATTTGAATACCAAAAATGAGGACCTCCCAATTTCATTGTAGGATTTAGCATTGCAGCAAGACCATAAATAGGAGGGATAGGAAAAAAATATTTTTTAAACTTTTGTTTCATTTCATTTATAGCAAGTTCATAAATGTCTCCACCCTCACCAAATTCAACAAACAAATCAGATAGTGCTGCAATATAAACTAAACAGTTTGAAATAGTAGGATAATATTGCCCAGAAAATGTATTTGTAGCAATTTGAAAATGTTCTAAAAAATCTAAAAGAATTTTAACATTCGTCCAATCTTGAGTAGTAAGCATTTGAAATTGTAGTAGAGAGATTGAGAGAGATTGGGAGATATTGATGAATTGGTGAATAAAAATGAAAGAATGAGGGGGTATTTATAGTTGAGAAATGGGGAAAAGTGTAATTATATAAAGTTTGGGGTTAAAATAAAGTTTGAGGGCCAAATGGCCATTTTCTAAACTACCAAACGGTCAAAAAAAGCCCCAAACGACTACTTTTTAAATATGGCCGTTGGGCTTTTTTTTTTTAAAAAAAAATTTAAATTATAGTCGTTAGGCCCGCTAGGCCCGCTGGGCCCGGACCAGGCCCGCCAACCGGTCCCGGGCTCGTGGGCTTACCAAACTAGACCAGCCCGCCTCGGGCTTTAAGAGACCACCAGGACCGGCCCACCAGGCCCGTGAGGCCCGTTAAGACCGCGGGCCCGGTCCGGTCCGGTTCGGGACCGGCCCACAGTGCAGTATTAACACCACTGCCTAAAGAGGATGAGGTGTATTCCCATTATGCTAATCGTGGAAAAGGTCGTGGTCATATTCGTGGTCGTGGTCGTGGCCATATCCAAGGAAGAAAATTTCCTGGTGTTAATCATCCTCCACCGAAAAATAACTTCCAAAAATGGAAAGGAAAAGATGAGAAGCGAAACGCAGAGGGTTCAGAAACTAAATGTTATCGTTGCGGTGGAAAAGGGCATTGGGCAAAAATTTGTCGCATACCAAAATATTTGGTTGACCTTTTCAAGCATCTCTGAAGAATAAAGGCCCTGAAGTCAATCTTGTCTATGACAATGAATTTGACATCACCCACTTGGATGTGGCAGATTTTTTTGAGCACCCTGATGAAAAAAAAACCACTTGATCGATGATGGATCTGTGGTTAGAGATGATTGAGCAATTTAATTTTTATGCTTTCCTACTCGTAGTATGTAATGAATAAACATCTCGTAAGGCCGATAAACATCTCGTAAACATCTCTCATTTAAGTATGTGTAAGGCCGATATTACTACAATTTCTGGTAGTAGTAATCTAATTGAAGGCTCTGGAAGAGCTACTATAACTCTGCCTATGGGAACAATAATTATCATAGAGAATGCAATGTTCTCCTTCAAGTCCAAGGGGAACTTGTTGAATTTTAAAGATATCCGCAGAAATGGATTTCATATTGAGACAATAGATGAGAATAATATGGAATATCTCATCGTTACCAAGAATGTCTCTGGCTAGAAAAGAATTATTGAGAAGTTCCCATCTTTATCTTGTGGCCTGTATTGGACAAATATTAGTGCAATTGAGGCACATTCTACCTTAAACCAAAAGGTTACTGCTTCCAATACTTTTGTAGTTTGGCATGATCGATTAGGCCATCCTGGATCAATTATGATGAGACGAATCATAGAAAACTCATATGGGCATCCATTAAAGAATTTGAAAATTCTTTTAAATAATGAATTTTCTTGCACTTCTTGTTATCAAGGCAAGTTAATTAAAAGACCATCACCAACAAAGGTTGGGATTGAGCCCTTGCGTTTTTAGAACGTATACAAGGGGACATTTGTGGACCTATTCACCCACCTAGTGGGTCGTTTAGATATTTTATGGTCTTAATATATGCATCTTCTAGATGGTCTCATGTATGCCTATTGTCATCTCGCAACCTCGCGTTTGCAAAATTAATGGCACAAATAATCCGATTACGGGCACAATTTCCCGATAATCCAATTAAGTCTATTAGACTTGATAATGCTGCTGAGTTTTCATCCCAAACATTTAATGATTATTGCTTATCAATTGGGATTAAAGTGGAACATCATGTAGCTCATGTTCACACTCAAAATGGCCTTGTAGAGTCTTTAATTAAACGTCTGCAATTGATAGCAAGACCGTTACTCATGAAAACGAAGTTGCCCAATTCTGTTTGGGGTCACGCCATTTTGCATGCAGCAATGCTAATTCGTCTCAGACTGACAAATTATCACAAATATTCCCCGTTGCAATTAGTTTTGGGTCATGAACCTAATATATCTCATCTAAGAATTTTTGGATGCGTTGTATATGTGCCTGTAGCACCCCCATATCGCACCAAGATGGGTCTCCAAAGAAGGTTAGGAATATATGTTGGGTTTGAATCGCCCTCCATTATTCGCTACCTTGAAACATTAACGGGAGATTTGTTCACTGCTCGTTTTGCAAATTGTTGATTTGATGAGGCATTTTTCCCAAAATTAGGGGGAGAAATTAGTGAAACCAAACGTGAAATTTTGTGAAAAAATACATCATTGTCTCATCTTGATCCACGTGCCTCTATTTATGACAAAGAGGTGCAAAAGATTATCCATTTGCAGAAAATAGCAAATCAAATGCCAGATGCATTTACGGATCTGAAAAGGATAACAAAATCACATATCCCTGTAGAGAATGTTCCAATCCGTATTGATGTCCCCATTGGAAAATCTTCTAGTGTCATAGCTAATGAGTCAAAAGCACGCTTAAAACGTGGCAGACCATTAGGTTCTAAGGATCGAAATCCTAGAAAAAGGAAAACAAATGATCAAGATGACACTACGAAAGAGTCTCATAAAGAAATTCACGATTTAACCAATCCTGAGATTCATGAGGAAATCAATGAGCCTGAGACTCAAGAAAATAAGGAACTATCAATAAATCCAATCGATATTGAGACAAATTTGAATCGAATGGATATAGTGGTGGATTACATTTTTGCATATAATGTTGCATCGAGCATTATGCAAGAAAGTGAGGATCTTGAACCTCAATCTGTTGAGAATGTCGAAAAAGAATTGATTGGCCAAAATGGCAATAAGCAATCCAATTAGAGTTAAGTTCACTTGCAAAACATGAAATTTTTGGGCCTGTAGTACAAACACCTAATGGTGTTAAGCCTATTGGCTATAAATGGGTCTTTGTACGCAAAAGGAAAGACAAAAATAAGGTACAAAGATATAAGGCACGCCTTGTTGCATAAGGATTTTCACAAAGACCTGGTGTCGATTATGAAGAGACGTATTCTCCTGTTATAGATTTTATAACATTCCGTTATCTCATTAGTTTTGTTGTCCATGAAAAGCTTGACATGTATTTAATGGATGTAATTACAGACTACCTTTACGGTTCACTTGATAATGAGATATACATGAAAATTCCCGAGGAATTTAAAATGCCTAACGCACAAAAATTCAAAGTCCCGGAAAATATTTTTAATCAAATTGCAAAGATCTTTGTATGGTCTAAAGCAATCAGGAAGAATATGGTATAACCGTCATAGTGAGTATTTATTAAAGGAGGGTTATATAAATGATGTCATTTGTCCATGTGTTTTTATAAAGAAAACAACATCGAAATTTGTTGTACTTGCCGTATATGTAGATGACATAAACCTTATTGGAACTCCTACAGAACTTCAAAAGGCAATTGATTATTTAAAGAAGGAATTCGAGATGAAAGATCTCGGAAAGACAAAATTATGTCTCAATTTGCAAATTGAACATTTGACAAATGAGATTTTTGTTCATCAATCTGCCTACATTAAAAAGGTATTGAAACGGTTTTACATGGATGGAGAACATCCATTAAGTGCTCCGATGATTGTTCGATCACTTGATGTGAATAAGGACCCGTTTCGACCTCAAGAAAAGAATGAAGAGCTTCTTGGTCTTGAAGTACCATATCTTAGTGCAATTGGTGCACTAATGTATCTTGCTAACACTACAAGGCTGACATAACTTTTCGGTTAATGTCTTAGCAAGATATAGCTCTGCTCCTACAAGGAGACACTGTAATGGAATCAAACACATATTGCGATATCTAAAAGGAACTAACGATATGGGCTTATTTTATGGCAATGATTGCAATCCCGATCTTGTTGGTTATGCCGATGATGGGTATTTATCTGACCCGCATAAGGCTCGATCTCAAACAGATTATGTGTTTACATGTGGCGACACTGCCATATCTTGGCGATCGACTAAGCAATCAATCGTGGCTACTTCTTCTAATCATGCTGAGATAATTGATATTCATGAAGCACGTCGAGAATGTATTTGGTTGAGGTCTATAATACATCTTATCCAAGACAAATGTGGTTTGAAGTGTGAAAAACTACCCACAATTTTGTATGAAGACAATGCAGCATGCATAGCCCAATTGAAGGGAGGATTCATAAAAGGAGTTAGGACAAAGCACATTTCACCAAAGTTATTTTTTACACATGATCTTCAAAAGAATGGTGATATCAATGTGCAACAGATTCGTTCAAGTGATAATATGGCTGATTTGTTTACCAAAACTCTACCAACATCAACCTTCAAGAAACTGGTGTACAAAATTGGGATGTGAAGGCTCAAGGATGTGAGTTGATGCCCTCATCAGGGGGAGTTAATACGCATTGTACTCTTTTTCCCTTACAAGGTTTTGTCCCACTGGGTTTTTCCTTGCAGGTTTTTAACAAGGCAACCAAAAGGTGTATTTCTAAACATATGTGTACTCTTTTCCCTTCACTAGGATTTTTTCCCATAGGGTTTTTTCCTAGTAAGGTTTTAACGAGGCACATTATCTATGGACATCCAAGGGGGAGTGTTATGATAAATATCACATTATGGTGGATGTCTACTCTTCTTCCATGATCTTCATCTCAAATGCTTAATGACATATTCAATGACATATTTTGTATGTCCAATGACATATTCCATGACATATTTTCTTCACTTTTTATGCCTATATAAAGGTCTTGTAATAGATAGGAAAATACACACAATTGAAGAAGAAAATCTCTTCCTTCTCTCTATCTCTATTTCTATTTCTTGTTCATGTTTTATTAAATTACTTTTATTTCTCGTTCATGTTTTACTAAATTGCTTTTATTTCATAACAGTTTCTCATTCGGTTAACTCTTTCTCGAATAATATAATTTTCATTAAGATCACATGCATCAATTCTACTCATCAAAAGGTCCAAGTTAATTCGGTTGCTAATTAATATCCTCAATTCGCTGTTTAACAATTTCACTTTCCTCTTGTGAATCAACAATCGCTGGACTAATTACTTACTCTTTAATCACGATAGCTATCAGAATTAAACCAAAAAGGCATGAAAAAGACATGTTAACAGGAGCACTTAATTAACTCTTCCAAAATCTTCTTCATAAAATAAAAAACTTATTATTTTGAAACTACACCTTGATATTTATCTTCAATCTTGCCAAAATAATATTTTTGTTAGTAAACTGCATTTGTAAACTAATTCTGGAAAACAAAAGCAGAATAATATATAAACAGAAAAGTAAACGAAATAACAAAAACCAAATCGAGCCCACTGAATTCACAGTGTTTCCTTAATGAATTTAATCCCCTCCTAGTACCCAAGGTTATGGATTATTTCCTCCCGGGATAGAACGAATTATACACTGGTATAGTGGTACTTCAAACCCCAGTGTTTCAGTGAACACAAAGTTCGGTAGCAAGTCACACTTATTGTTGCTTTCTTTGAAGTTAAAATATGCAGAAGAAAGGAGAAGAACTCAGAAAATTCGTATGGAAATTCTGAGCAGAATAGTCTTGTATTTATAGCCAAAGTTGGGCTGGAATCTGAAGAGGTGCAACTCTTCAGAATGGTTGTTTATGTAAAACGGCCACAACATAAATGTCATTACATAAATGGCTATTTACTTAACAATAAAGAGGAAAATAAAGAGGGTAGTTTAATTTTCAGTTACACAACTGAAAAAACGGATTGGAGGATTTAATATTAATATTTATTGTAATATTAATATTCTGTTATTAAAATAAATATTTAATAACATTTCTGTTAATATTTTACAATTAACAAATAAATTTGGTCCAAAAAATTAATCAATCAATCATTTGACCAAATCCGAAGCCGAAGCTGAAGCTGAGTCGAGCGAGCAACGACGACGACGACGCGAGACATGCCTTCTTCTCAACTCTTTAAGAGCTAGAAGAAGAGCAATTGCTTATATACCCATAAAAAACTTCTTCCTCTTCCAATATGGGATAATGTCCCTTTGCCAAGGGGGGAAACTTAAAATTTCACTTAAAAATTTTATATATTCCCTCCATTTCTCATTCACCCTCTTTTAAGCCTCATTAATGCTTAAAAACCCAATAGTTATTTACAACTTATCTACAACTTTCGTACATTATTTTTACTCAGTTATATACAACTACAGTATTATACAACTTAAATATAATTTTTATACAAATTTTATATAATATGTCTTTGTATATATTTTGTATCTGATTTTGTATATATTTTATCTGTGATGTGTGCTTCTTCCTCTCTAAAATTCCAATCAAAACTTACTCTCTTAATACAATTTTGATACATATTAATAACTTTATGTAAAAAGATTGTATTGATAACTTAAATACAAATTTTATACTACGATTCATATATTTTACAACTATTGTTCAACTTTCATACAAGATTCAAATTAAAAAATATAACTACATCAGAATACAATTTACATACAATTATACTAAAACTTTACTATAATTTCGTAAGTATATTGTATGTCATGTATTCTTCTTCTTCTTCTTCAAGTTTCAATCTGAAATTCAATCAAAATCAAGTCTAATCTTCATCAAACACCCTCAAAATTGAGATATAAACTCCAAACAATATTCCCAATTGTTTGCAACAACACCCAACCCAAACAAATAATGGTTTTTGAAAACTCAAATTCGAATTCAAAGCTTCAAATCTTTTTTATGGTTGTCAATGGTGGAGAATCAAACACCTTCAAAATTTATTGATTGACAATTTCAATTAAACACCAATTGTGCAACATGAAAGGAAATTACTAAGTTAAAACTCTATAGTACAACGATTGAAATCCATTGATGAATTCCATTAAAAATATATACAACATGAAAGGATAAAAAACAGAGGACATCAGAGGAAGAAAAATCGGGGAAAGAACAGAGAATGAGAGATTGAGAGAGAGAGAGAGAGAGAGAGAGAGAGAGAGAGAGAATAAGGATGGAAAATAATTGATTCCTTATTCTATTCCTAATATAAAAGGATACTCATTTAATTCGTAAAGTGTATATAGTTGGTAAATTGTATATGCATATGTAATTATATTGAAACTTGAGTAGGGAGTGTAATAAAGTTTCAAATAGTATATAGGAAGGTAAAAATTCCTTATCACTTTTAGCCTATGCCAGAAACTATTTATATTCTGTAGCCGAAAAAAGTATATAAAATTTGTATAATTTTTGTATATAACATATAGAATGTATATATACACCAAAAATATTTGTTTAGGCCATTATTTTAAGAGTGGCTATACGGTGTCCTTTTTCCAAATCAGAAGGCACACATCCTTTGTTTCTTGGGCTGAAAATGTTGATAAAGGCACTTAGATCTTCTTAGGAGTTGTTTGGTAGGATGCATTAGATAAAATAATGCATGCATTAGCTGTGTGTATTAATAATACATTGTTTGGTACACCTTTTGAACATATGCACTAGTTATACAAATATTAGTTATACACCCTATTTGATCTGCATAACTAATGCATAGGAAACCATGGTATTAATAATGCAATGGGTTTTAATGCATGCATTAGCTTAGTTAAAGATAAAATTGCTCTTTAAAATTTATGCTTGATTAAAATATGTTATTATATTAATGCAAGTTTGATGTAAAGTTTGATACTGAAATTGCTCCCGCAATTTATATCTATACTCCACCAATTTCTTCATTATAAATTTATAAATTTATATTCTACTACTACGTACTTGAATGCATTTGTAATCAACTCTTTTTTCTTTTCTTTTTTTAATTCAAACTTTCTTTGACTTATAGTCCAAGAAAGTGGGAAATAAATTATACCCCTAGTAGCTAAATAAATATTTAACATATTTCTTTTTTTATATATAAGTAAATATTCAGTTCTATAGAACAATATAGGTAGACAAATTAAATAATTTTTTTAAAACCTATTTTTATATAAAAATATTAATCTTCAACATATGTTTCTTTTAAAAAGATAAAGTGATGGACTAGTTATGAAGGTATTTTTGTAAAAAGATAATTCTTTAAGAAATTGTGTCATGCTTTAATATATTAAACCAAACAATTACTAAGAAATATATTAGCATAACTAATATCAACATTACTAATACACCATATTCAGCATTATTCTTCTACACCCTACCAAACGGTCCCTTAGTGTGTTGAAATATTTGTCGCTTATTTCTCTTTGCCCGATGCCTGTTAGTCGAATTCTATAGTAGAAAATTCTGATAAAGAACATGGAAGATCTGGAGCATCAGCCTATTCTCGCTAAAACATAATATAGGGGTGCCAAGAATTATCTTTTGTCGTTGATATAAACAAAGAAAATCATCTTGTCTAAAGTTTTTCATCGTGTTTCTTCAAAGTTGGATCGTAAAAGATATTAGTACATCCATCATATTTTTTGTTAGGGTAAACATGTTTTTCAATTTTTACATGTTTAGTTGGCTTAAATATTTTGAAAGATATTTTTCTCATGAACTCATTTTCGTCCAATTGAAGAAAAATAAATTTCCTGCTAAAAGGAGGGAAAATATTTTTTAACTCTTTTTCAACATTCCTCACCCAATTTCTCACACCTAGTCTCACCCCCACCACCCCTGCACCCTAACCCCGCCACTTATGCTCGGCACTGCCACCCTGCCCCTAGACCCCGACTGTCATGACCCCGGTTCGCCCTCCGTGAACCATCGTGACGGCACCTAGTCTCTACGACTAGGTAAGCCTAATTTTGCGGAAGAAAACAAAAATTTTGCGAAAGTAAAATAATTTAAACCAGAAATAAAGTAATAACAGTGTTTAAATATGTCGCTCGGCTTACACCATTTTTAACTTTCAATACCAATACATAAATTCAAGACCCGAAAACCCACGAATCACAAGCTAAGATCAATACTACATAGCTCTAACTCCGGAATGTCTAATAAGAACAGAAAAAAATACAGAAGGACTAAATACTAAAAGCAGGAATAGAAAGGGACTTCTCGGTCTGCGGACGCGGCAGATGTACCTCGAAGTCTCTAGAGCAGTCGCCTCCTCAAGGATGATAGTCCTGAGTAGCGGTACCTGGATCTGCACATGAAAAACATGCGCAGAAGGGGCATGAGTACACCACAGCGGTACTCAGTAAGTGTCAAACCTAACCTCGGCTGGGTAGTGACGAGGAAGGTCAGGGCCCTACTGAGATTAAATAAATATAAAGATGACAGGATGAGATAAGCAGTACAATTGAGAATCTACAGTAAGAATCTATACAGATAATAAGAGTACAATGACGGAAACAGAGATGAAGGCAAACCACAAGAAAGTACCACTCATAACAAGGATGATAACCGGGGATCTCTTGGTATCCCGAGGATCTCTTGGTATCCTCAATATGTGCTAGGGATCTCTCGGTATCCCGAGGATCTCTTGGTATCCTCAATATGTGCTAGGGATCTCTCGGTATCCCGAGGATCTCTTGGTATCCTCAATATTTGTTAGGGATCTCTCGGTATCCCGAGGATCTCTTGGTATCCTCAATGTACATGCCAGGGATCCCTTGGTATCCCGCACCTCAGTTCAGATCATAAATACGTATGGAGGATTTCCCGGGATGCCGTCCTATAGTCCCAAAGTAAAAAACATACAGCAGCAACACAAGAATACCCAATTAAGCTAAATTTTGTACCAAGTAAACAGTTAATTCTAGTCTAACATGTTTCACGTAATGCAATTAAGCCAGTTTAAGCAAATAGGCAATTAAGTCAACTAAGCATGCTTTTCTAAACTAGCAACAGGCTAAATTCACAAGTACAATATAATAGGAAAAAGAACTCAATTGAAATACTTAAGAAAAAATCGGATTTACAATAATTAGCTCAAGTACACGCTCGTCCCCTCATGTACAAGGCATTTAAATTATCAAATATATCATATCCTAAGGGGAAGGTCCCCCACACAAGGTTAGACAAGTCACTTACCTCGAACCGGCTCAAAAATCAACCTGAAACCACGCTCTTGCCACGAGTACTCAACTCCAAATGGCCCAAATCTATTCAATTCAATTGCATAATGTAAATAACACTTCAAGTAACTGATTCTTCAATTAAATTCTAAGCTAATACGCGAAATTAGGTAAATGACCAAAATGCCCCTTGAGCTCATGTCTCGGAATCGGGTAAAATTTATATTTCCAAAATTCTCACACTCTCACGAGTTCAGTCATACCAAAAGCATCAAAATCGGACCTCAAATGGTCCATCAAATAATCACTCAAAAGCCTGCAATTAATCAAGCCCTAACCCCCCAATTACCACTGATTTTTCTTAGTTTTTCATGCTTAAATTGATAAAAATCTCTCCAATAACGAGTTTAGGGACCAAAGACCTTACCCCAATGAACTCCTCTAAAAATCCCTCTTGAAAAGTGCTCCCGAAGCTTCTTCCCATTTTGAAAAGATGAAAAATGGCTAATTTTTGCGAAGGCAAGAATTTATATGTTCTGCCCAGCGATTTCCGCATTTGTGGGCCTGGGACCGCATCTGCAGAGCCTAGGTCGCATCTGCGACTTTCACTTAAAGGCCCATTTTTCGCATCTGCGGTTACCCTTCCGCAGGTGCGGTACCGCTTCTGCGGTGAACTACCCGCATTTGCGGTTCCTAAAGAGATGGCCAAATTCCGCTTCTGTGGCGCCGCACCTGCGGAACCCAAACCGCATGTGCGGTTATGACAGAACCAGCAGCTGAAGCTGCAACTTAAATTCCAAAATCTTTCCGTCAACCATCCGAAATCATCCTGATGCCTCCGGGACCTCAACCAAGGGCACCAACAAGTCACAAACCACTATACAAACTTGTACAAATCTTTAAAACACCTAACACAACATCGGAACCTCGAATTAACCATGGATTTAAGCCTAAGAACTCCAAAATTCTCAAAATACACTTTCGATCAAAATGTCTATCAAACCTCATCCAAATGACCTGAAATTTTGCACACACGTCACATTCAACACTATGGAGCTACTCCAACTTTCGGAATTCCATTCCGACCCTCGGATCAAAATCTCACTATCGGACCGGAAATTTCAAAAATTCAACTTTCAACATTTTAAGCCTAAATTAGCTACGAACCTCCAAAACAAAATCCAAACACTCCCCTAAGCCCAAAATCACCTAATGGAGCTAACGGAACCATCGGATTTCCATTCCGAGGTCGTCTTCATACTGTTTCGACTATGGTCAACTTTCCAACACTTAAGTCTCATTTAGGGACTAAGTGTCCCAAAACTCCCTAAAACTCAAAATCGAACGTCCCGGCAAATCAAAATAGCACAAATAAACTCAGGGAAAGCAGTTAATAAGGGATCGGGGCGTTAATTCTTAAGACGACCGGCCGGGTCATCACATCCTCCTACACGTAAACATTCATTCATCCTCGAACGAGCATAAAGACATACCTGAAGTAGTGAAAAGATGAGGGTAATGGCTGTGCGTTTCCTGCTCGGTCTCCCAGGTCGCCTCCTCGACCGGCTGGTACTGCCACTGAACTTTCACGGATGCAATGTTCTTTAACCTCAGCTTTCTAACATGCCTGTCCAATATTGCTACTGGCTCCTCAACATAAGATAGATCCTTGTCCAACTGGACTGAACTAAAATCCAACTCGTGCGATGTATCACCGTGATACCTCCTGAGCATCGAAACATGGAATACCGAATGAACTCCGACCAAGTTGGGAGGTAAGGCAAGCTCATAAGCAACCTCCGCAACACGCCTCAATATCTTAAAAGGGCCAATAAATCTCGGACTCAATTTTCCTTTCTTCCCGAATCTCATAACGCCCTTCATAGGCGAAACCTGAAGCAGAACCCGTTCTCCAACCATATAGGAAACATCACGAACCTTCCAGTCCACGTAACTCTTCTGTCTGGACTGGGCTGTGTAGAGTCTATCCTGAATCACCTTAACCTTCTCCAAGGCATCCTGAACTAAGTTTGTGCCCAATAATCTGGCCTCACCCGGCTCAAACCAACCCACCGGGGTTTTACATCGTCTCCCATATAAAGCCTCATACAGTGCCATTTGAATGCTGGACTGATAGTTGTTGTTGTAAGCAAACTCCACCAATGGAAAGAACTGATCCCAAGACCCTCCAAACTCAATCACACAAGCACAGAGCA
Organism: Nicotiana sylvestris; assembly: GCF_000393655.2. Classification (NCBI taxonomy): domain Eukaryota; kingdom Viridiplantae; phylum Streptophyta; class Magnoliopsida; order Solanales; family Solanaceae; genus Nicotiana; species Nicotiana sylvestris. The sequence goes on along the minus strand of NC_091059.1, from coordinate 114,900,640 downwards.
TATCCTCAAGAATTTGAATAGTGTGCTCGGACTGTCCATCCGTCTGAGGGTGAAATGCGGTATTCAACTCCACCCGAGTACCCAACTTATGATGAACGGCCCTCCAGAACCGTGATGTAAACTGAGTACCCCTATCTGAGATGATGGACACTGGAATACCATGCAGACGAACAATCTCCCGGATATAAATCTCCGCCAACCGCTCCGAAGAATAAGTAGTACACACAGGAATGAAATGAGTGGACTTGGTCAGCCGATCCACAATCACCCAAATAGCATCGAACTTTCTCAAAGTCTGTGGGAGCCCAACTACAATGTCCATGGTGATCCGCTCCCATTTCCACTCCGGAATCTCTATCTGCTGAAGCAACCCACCCAGTCTCTGGTGCTCATACTTCACCTGCTGACAGTTGAGGCACCGAGCTACAAATCCAACTATATCCTTCTTCATCCGCCTCCACAGTAGTGCTGTCTCAAGTCCTGATACATCTTCGCGGAACCCGGATGGATGGAATACCGCAAACTATGGGCCTCCTCTAGAATCAACTTTCGAAGCCCATCAACATTGGGTACACAAATCCGACCCTGCATCCTCAATACCCTATCATCACCAAAAGTCGCATCTCTGGCATCACTGTGCTGAACCTTGTCCTTGAGGACAAGCAAATGAGGATCATCATATTGTCGCTTCCTAATACAATTAAATAAGGAAGACCGAAAAACCACGCAAGCTAGAACCCGACTGGGCTCCGAAAGATCCAATCTCACAAACTGGCTGGCTAAGGCCTGAATATCCATCGTCATAGGCCTCTCCGATGCTGGTAAACTCCCCAAACTCTTCGCCCGGTGACTCAAAGCATCGGCCACCACATTAGTTTTGCCCGGGTGATACAAAATAGTAATGTCATAGTCCTTCAGCAACTCTAACCACCTCCTCTGGCACAAAATTAGATCCTTTTGCTTGAACATGTGCTGCAAGATCTGATGGTTAGTATAAATCTCACAAGGCACCCCGTATAAGTAATGTTGCCAAATCTTCAGGGCATGAACAATGGCAACTAAATCAAGGTCGTGAACAGGATAGTTTTTCTCATGTATCTTCAATTGTCTTGACGCGTAGGCAATCACCCTACTGTCCTGCATCAACACCGCTCCGAGGCCAACCCTTGAGGCATCGCAATAGACCATATAAGACCCTGAACCTGTAGGCAGTATCAAAATTGGGGTTGTGGTCAAAGCTGTCTTGAGCTTCTGAAAGCTCGCCTCACACTCCTCCGTCCACTGGAACGGAGCACCCTTTTGGGTCAAACTAGTCATGGGGGCTGCAATCGATGAAAACCCCTCCACAAAATGACGATAGTAACATGCCAAACCCAGGAAACTGCGGATCTCTATAGCTGAGGATGGTCTGGGCCAACTCTGCATAGCCTCTATTTTCCACCTAAATTCCCCCACTCGATACCATGTGGCCTAAGAATGTCACTGAATCCAACCAAAACTCACATTTCGAGAACTTAGCATATAACTTCTTCTCTCTCAGAGTTTGAAGCACAGTCCTCAGGTGCTGCTCGTGATCTTCCTGACTCCAGGAATACACCAGAATATCATCAATAAAGACAATAATGAACGAGTCAAGAGACAGTCGGAACACATTGTGCATCAAATGTATAAAGGTTGTTGGGCCATTGGTCAGCCCAAATGACATAACAAGGAACTCGTAATGACCATACCGAGTCCTGAAAGCAGTCTTCGGGATATCTGGCTCCCGAATCTTCAACTGATGGTAACCTGAGCGCAAATCAATCTTAGAAAACACTCGTGCGCCCTGAAGTTGATTAAACAGATCATCAATATGAGGCAAAGGATAATAGTTCTTCACTGTAACCTTGTTCAACTGGCGATAATCAATACACATATGCATAGAACCATCATTTTTCATCACAAACAAAACAGCAGCACCCCAAGGTGATACACTGGGCCGAATAAAACCCTTATCAAGTAATTCCTGTAATTAATCCTTCAACTCAAGAGGAGCCATACAATTTGAAGGAATAGAAATGGGCTGAGTGCCCAGCAACAGATCAATGCCAAAATCAATATCTCTATCAGGCGGCATGCCCGGAAGGTCAGCTGGAAACACATCGAGAAAATCCTGTACTACTAGGACTGAATCAATTGAAGGGGTATCAACACTGACATCTCTCACATAAGCTAGATACGTGTCACACCCCTTCTCAACCATACGCTAAGCTTTAAGAAAATAAATGACTCTACTAGGAGTGTGATATAAAGTACCCCTCCACTCAACACGCGGTACACCTGGCATAGCCAGCATCATGGTTTTGGCGTGATAATCAAGAATAACATAATGGGGCGACAACCAGTCTATGCCCAAGATAATGTCAAAATCTACCATGTTTAGCAACAATAAGCCGGCTCTAGTCTCAAAACCACTAAGAGCAACCAAACACGACCAATAGATGCGGTCCACAACAAGAGAATCTCCCACGGGAGTAGAAACATAAACAGGGGAACTCAAAGAATTCCGAGATGCACCCAAATGCAGAGCAAAATAAGAAGACACATAAGAATAAGTAGAGCCTGGATCAAATAGAACTGATGCATCTCTGTGGCAAACCAATATAATACCTGTGATGATAGAATCGGAGGCAACAGACTCGGTACGGGCAGGAAGGCATATTATCTAGCCTGGCCTCCCCCTCTAGGGTGACTTTTACCTCCCCGACCTCTACCTCTAGTTGGCTGAGCAGGTAGGGTAGCAACTGGAGCTATAATCATATCCTGGGAACTCTGTGGGGCACGTTGTGGCTGAAATGTCTGTGGGGGTGCACTCCTCCCAAGTCTAGGGCAATCCCTCACTACATGGCGGGTGTCACCACACTCAAAACAAGCTCTGGGAGGACGTGGTGGCTATGACTAGCTCGGACCAGGTCAGTTGGACTGACCTCTAAAAGCACCTCACGCGGGAGGCGCGCTAGAAACTGGAGGTGCGTAATAAGGCTCCTGAGGCCTAGGAGGAGCTGGAATACCACTAGCTACTAGAAGAGCTGAATGAACAGGTCAACTCATATAACCCCTACCATGACGACCTGCAACTAGGGTATGAGCACCAGAATAATGGCCCGACTCTCGAGACCTCTTGGCCTCCCTCTCCTCTCTCTCCCTAGCATGCATACCCTCAATCCTCCTAGCAATTCTCACCACCTGCTGATAAGAAATATCCATCTCCAACTCCCGTTCCATGCTAGACCTGATGCTGAGAATAAGGCCCTCAATAAATCGCTGAACTCTCTCTCAAACAATAGAAACCAAGGCTGGTGCATGCCTAGACAAACTAGTGTAACGGACAGCATACTCTGAGATAGGGCTGTGCATGGATCAGATCGGATCGGATTTAGCATATTTCGGATTGAAATTTCGGATTTCGGATTGCAATTGGATCGGATTTTTAAATTTCGGATCGGATTGGTGATCGGATTTTCGGATCGGATTGTATGTATTATTAAGGAGTGTGTATAACTGTATATGGATAATGGATGTTACATAATACAATAGCATTAAAAAGAACAAAAATAGCAAACAAATGACTATAAATTACAGTACCTCAAGATTTTACTTTTGGCTTCATTCCAATTAATAAATATGTTACTAATGTCTAATAGTATAGTATTGTAAAATGTAAATGGTTAAAGCTGACAGTCTCATTGTACTTGCAACCCATAAAGGTACACAATATTGCACAAATTCATTTCCCAGTTGAAGCATAGCAGAAGCATAGCTAACAGCCTAACAGTTACAAGAGCAGAAGCATAGCAGAAGCATAACACAAGTCCCTGCAATAACTGTGGTACTTTGCAAAAGCATAGCAAAAGAATTTCAAGTTCTACTGATCATTCTCATTCAATCCAGATTCTTTTACGAACCAAAATGGAAGAAACACAAGAGCAGAAGCATAGCTAACAGTTCAAGAAAAGGTAACAATTCAACAGTTCAACATGTCCATAAACAAAACACAATCTTCAGAATAAAACAAAATTAACTAAAATCCCAAATAGCTGTTTAATCACTAATGAACTGAAATCCTCAATTAGAATTCCTTAATGCAGCAGCCTTAAGTTCTGGCACACCTGGCACACTGGAACTGAAATCCTCAACCTGGCACACTTTCAAGTTCTGCAATACTACACTTGTCAAAAGTGAGAGAATCAGTAAATGTGTATCATGTCAAGTTGGGCAGCCTGTGCAACAGCCTAATGCAGCAGCTTGACTGCTTGGTGGTAGAACAAAACAATACAATAGAGAAGGCTAAATGCAGCAGCTTGGTTCAATTTGTTAGAAGGCTTAAGAAAACTTTTAACATGCCCCGAACTCGTACCTTTTATATGTCGACGATGCAAGGCTCTCTTCCGGTATTAATCAAGTCTGTAGAATAAGATAGTAATAGAATAGATTAGTTTAAAAATAATCTAAAGAAACATAACATAAGTATACATTAAACACAAGTAAAGTAATAGAAGAAATAAGATAGTCTTACCCGCTTCAAGTTGTTCAAGATTATCTAAATCTTCTTCAATTTTAACCGGAGTTGTTGATTCATTCCGAAGCCAATATTGGACACACACAAGAGCTTGAACCAATCTAGGTGTCAATGAACTCCTAAATGGATCAAGTATGCGTCCACCGGTACTAAAGGCTGATTCTGAGGCAACACTAGAAATAGGAATGGCTAGCACATCACGTGCCATCTCAGCAAGTGCGGGAAATCTGGGTGAATTCAACTTCCACCACCCCAGAATTTTAAAATTTTCAAAGTCTTCCTCAACATCTTCACCCAAATATTTATCTAACTCTGTTTTAGAATCAATTCCTTCACCCTTCTTATGCTTCTTTAAATCTAACATGAATTTTGAAAGCGATGATGAAGAAGTAGATGAAGTTGGAGAAGATGGACATGAACCAGGGGAAGATGGAGAAGATGGACATGAACCAGAAGATGGAGAATATGGAAATGAACCAGAACCACCATTCTTCTTTGCATACACATTGAACAAAGATTCCATGTATGTCTTCACCTCAATTTGTATTTTCACACCTATTGTTTCTCCAAACATGGCAGCAAGAGCAAACGAAAGAGATTGAAACTTGTGGCGTGGATCGAACACACATGAAATAAAAATCATTTTGTTCATCTTTTGTGGATCCCCCCAATACTTATCAAACTTCTCTTTCATATTATTTGCCATTTCTTTCAAGGTAGCATCTTCACTTTGCATCAACTCTTTCAAAGAAGAACCAACAACACATATCTCAAGAAAGTGCACATTAGACGTAATATAAAGTGTACCTGATACCTTCAAGGTGAGTTCATAAAATATTTCAAGAAACTTCACAATACGTCTTACACTATCCCAATCAGTACTTAAAAGTGGACCTGCAGGCTGTCCATCCTCACAAATACAGTTAGAAATACATGACATCAAACCATAATCAATATCACAATATTTTGTAAAGGCTTCCTCATAAACTGTAGCAACCTTCAACATCAAATATGTGGAGTTCCACCTAGTAGGAACATCCAAGCACAATGATTTTTTAGAAGTTATCCTATCTAGATCACAACATTCTTTAAACTTCTTCCATCTTGCTGGAGATTGTCTAATGTACCTAACAGCTTGTCTTATTCGTTCCACAGACACACTCCCTTCTCTCAACCCATCTTGAACAACTAGATTGATGATGTGAGCCATACATCTAACATGAACATGCTTACCTTCCATCAAGTTAGTGTTCCATCTAGTAAATTGTTTGGATAATTCTTTAACCATGACATCGTTAGAACTTGCATTATCAACTGTCACAGTAAATACTTTATCCACCCCCCATTCAAGTAAACACTTAGCAACACCACTAGCTAAATCTTGACCTTTGTGACTAGTAATTGGACAAAAATTTAATATCTTTTTATGCAAATTCCAATTCTTGTCAATGTAATGTGCTGTAACACACATATAGTTAATTCTTTGAATTGATGTCCATGTATCAGTCGTAATACAAATTCTCTGTTTTGATTCTTTAAAAATTGACTTCAAAGCAAGTTTTTCATCATGGTAAATCTCAAAACAATCTCTAGTCATAGTAGTACGAGATGGAATATGAAATAAAGGTTGAAGAGCTCTCACGAAGTCTCTAAATCCATCCTTTTCAACAGAAATGAAGGGTTGTTCATCTATAATTATCATACGAGCTAAAGCCCTCCTACATGCCTCTTGATCAAATTTCCAAGGGATAAGTGAGACATCACCTGTTTGACCTTTCGGTTGAAAAGCTAATTTTGTCTGGCTTGTCTCCGGCTTGTGGGGATTGTTCGGACACTTGAGAAGATGTGATAGCAAATTGCTTGTACCACTGTTTTTGGTGTTAGCTACATATTCTTCTGGAAGTACTTGCATTTCGCTTTTTTAACACCGTCGTCATCGGTGAACTTACTGAAGTGTCGCCAAGCCACTGATCTTTCTTTCATGATTTTTCTTTTCTTCGAACCAGAATCAGATTCGACGTTGCTTGTGGAATCATTTGAAGCACCACTTTCACCACATTTTACAAGGGCTTGAACTTTATTCACCATCTCTACCTCATCTTCCATCTACGAAACAAAACAAAAAATTAAAATTAAAATCGGATTCAAAATAGTAGTATAGTATGGTATGGTCTATTTCTGTTTAAGAAAATCAAGAGTGAAACCCACAATTTATTTCATCAATTTTATCCAAGAAATAAAAAAGAACAAAGAGACCTAACCCTAGTGTCTTTCTTAAGAATTTCATCAATTCTTAGTGTCTTACCAGTTACCAGTGCGGTCGCCGGAACACAGAGAAGAGATAGAGGAAGCGACGAGCAGGAGGGAGCAGCTTGAGGCGTCGCGTGAAGACTGAAGTGAGCAGCACCAGCACAGCAGTCTCTGGGTGTGAGTCACACCGTGTGACTTGTGAGGCGTGAAGAGTGAAGACTGAAGCCGGGAAGTGAGCAGTGAGGACTGAAGCCGGGAAGTGAGCAGTGAGGACTGAGTCTGAGCTCTGAGGCGTGAGAACTGAGATAAGGCAGCAAGTTGCTTCTGAGAATTAGATGGAGGCAAAATGAAATAAGACCTAATGCACTTAACCCTAAAAATAAAATTATTATTTATCTTTCCCTTAATAAATTCGGATTTTGGATCGGATCGGGTTCAAACTATACAAATCCGAATCCAATCCGAAAATCCGAAATTTTAATAAATCAAATCCGAATCCGATCCAAATATCCGAAATCCGAAATCCGAAATCCGAATTTGAGCGGATCGGATCGGATTTCGGATATCCGATCCAAATGCACAGCCCTACTCTAAGACAGTCATAGGACCCTGGCGCAAATGCTCAAACTCTGTGCGTTATACGTCCCTGAGGCTTTGAGGAACATACTCTCTCAAGAACAGATCTGAAAACTGAGTCCAAGTCAGTGAAGCAGCCTCATCCGGACTGTCTAACTCATATGTGCGCCGCCACTCATAGGTGGCTCCTCGAAGCTAGAAAGTAGTGAAGGAAACCCCGCTCGATCCTGATATACCCATGGTACGGAGAATGCGGTAACTCTCATTTAGAAATCCTAGAGCATCCTCCGATGCTAGACCACTGAATACAGGAGGCTTGTACTTCTTGAACCTCTCAAGCCTCAGCTGCTCCTCCTTGGAAGTCGCTGCCCTATCCTTGGGCTGATCTGGCACTGCAGGCGGTACAAGAATAATCTCACGGACCTGCTCAACATGCACTCACTGCTCAAAAGTGCGGGCGGCAGAGTCTGTGCTCCTCCCCCGGCCTGAGATGTAGCTGCAGCAAAAGGAAGCAACCCTGTCTGAGCCAGAGTGGTGTACATGCTCATGAACTGTGCCAAAGTCTCCTGAAGGGCTGGAGTAGTGGTAGTAGTAGGCGTGCCAGGAGCCTGGACTCCAGCTGGAACTGATGGTGGTACCTCGGCGGCAGCTCGCGCAGGTGCTCTAGCTGCACCACATCCGCATCCTCGTCCTCTACCCCGGCCCCGACATCTGACTACTGCAGTAGGGGGTGTGGGTGCCTGATCGTCTCGGGTGGCACATGTCCTCACCATTTGTGAGAGAATAGAAGACAGAAGTTTAGAATTGTGATGTCAAAATATCGCACGACAAGGAAATCAAATGAAGTGAAAATTTTCCTAACAGTTACATAGCCATTCGTAGATAAGTACAGAAGTCCCTGTACCGATCAGCGAGACTCTAATAAACCGGCTTGTGATCCATGACTCCTATGAACCTAAGGCTCTAATATCAACTTGTCACAACCCAGTTGGTCGTCAGTGAACCATCGTGATGACACCTAGTCTCTACGACTAGGCATATGCTAATTTGCGGAAGAAAACCAAAATTTTGCGGAAGTAAAACAATTTAAAACAAAAAGAAAGTAGTAACAGTATTTAAATGTGCTGCTCGGCTTACACCATGTTTAACTCTCAATACCAATACATAAATCCAAGACCCGAAAACCCACGAATCACAAGTTAAGATCAATACTACATAGCTCTAACTCTGTAATGTCTAATAAGAACAGAAAAATATACAGAAAGACTAAATACTAAAAGCAGGAATAGAAAGGGACTTCTCAGTTTGCAGACGCGGCAGATGTACCTCGAAGTCTCTAAAGTAGTCGCCTTCTCAAGGATGATAGGCCTGAGTAGCAGTACCTGGATCTGCACATGAAAAACATGCATAGAAGGGGCATGAGTACACCACAGCGGTACTCAATAAGTTCCAAGCCTAACCTCGGCTGGATAGTGATGAGGAAGGTCAGGGCCCTACTGAGATTAAATAAATATAAAGATGATAGGATGAGATAAGCAGTACAATTGAGAATCTACAGTAAGAATCTATACAGGATAATAAAAGTACAATGACAGAAATAGAGATGAAGGCAAACCACAAGGAAGTACCACTCATAACAAGGATGATAACTGGGGATCTCTTGGTATCCCAAGGATCTCTTGGTATCCTTAATATATGCTAGGGATCTCTTGGTATTCCGAGGATCTCTTGGTATCCTTAATATGTGCTAGGGATCTCTCGGTATCCCGAGGATCTCTTGGTATCCTCAATATACGTGTCAGGGATCACTTGGTATCCCGCACCTCAGTTCAGATCACAAATACGTACGGGGGATCTCCCGGGATGTCGTCCCGTAGTCCTAAAGTAAAAAACACACAGCAGCAACACAAGAATACCCAATTAAGCTAAATTTCATACCAAGTAAACAGTTAATTCTAGCCTAACATGTTTCACGTAATACAATTAAGGTAGTTTAAGTAACTAGGCAATTAATAGCCTGTTTGGCCAAGCTGCAAAAATCAGCTTATTTTGAGAAGTGCTTTTCTCAAAAGTACTTTTGATGAGAAGCAGTTTGTGTTTGGCTAATTAGTTTGAAAAGCACTTCTGGGCAGCAATTAGTGTTTGGCCAAGCTTTAAAAAACTGCTTCTAAGTGTATTTTTCTCAAAAGTGTTTTTCAAAAAAGTGCTTTTGAAGAGAAGCTACTTTTTTCTGCTTCTGTTTCTCCTAAAAGCACTTTTTTTTCCTTCCAGAAGCTTGGCCAAACACCTCAATTTTTGGCCAAAAGTGCTTTTGGCCAAAAAACGTTTGGCCAAAAATAGCACTTTTGGCCAAAAATAAGCTTGGCCAAATAGGCTATAAGTCAACTAAACATGCTTTTCTAAACTAGCAACAGGCTAAATTCACAAGTAGAATAAAACATGAAAAAGAACTCAATTGAAATACTTAAGGAAAAACCGGATTTGCAACAATTAGCTCAAGTACGCGCTCGTCACCTCCCGTACAAGGCATTTCAATTATCAAATATATCATATCCTAAGGGGGAAGGTCCCCCACACAAGGTTAGACAAGCCACTTACCTCGAACCGGCTCAAAAATCAACTCGAAACCACGCTCTTGCCTTGAGTAATTGACTCCAAATGGCCCAAATCTATTCAATTCAATTGCATAATGTAAATAACACTTCAATTAACTGATTCTTCAATTAAATTCTAAGCTAATATGCGAAATTAGGTAAAATGATCAAAATGCCCCTTGGGCGCATGTCTCAGAATCGGGTAAAATTTATATTTCCAAAATCCCCACACTCTAACGAGTTCAGTCATACCAAAAGCATCAAAATTGGACCTTAAATGGTCCCTCAAATCATCACTCAAAGGCCTCTAATTAGTCAAGCCCTAACCCCCCCCCCAATTACCACTGATTTTCCTTAATATTTCATGCTTAAATTGATAAAAATCACTCCAATAACAAGTTTAGGGACCAAAGACCTTACCCCAATGAACTCCTCTGAAAATCCCTCTTGAAACGTGCTTCCCAAGCTTCTTCCCGTTTTGAAAAAATAAAAAATGGCTAATTTTCGCGAAGGCAGGAATTTATATGTTCTGCCCAGCGATTTCTACATTTGCAGGCCTGGGACCGTATCTGCGGTCCTGCTTGTGAGGAGCCTAGGTCGCATCTACGACTTTCACTTAAAGGTCCATTTTTCGCATTTGTGGTTACCCATCCACAGGTGCGGTACCGCTTCTGCGGTGAACTACCCGCATCTGCAGTTTCTGAAGAGATGGCCAAATTCCGTTTCTGCGGCGCCGCACCTGCGGAACCCAAACCGCAGGTGCGGTTATGATAGAATCAGCAGCTGAAGCTGCAACTTAAATTCCAAAATCTTTCTGTCAACCATCCGAAATCATCTCGAGGCCTCCGGGACCTCAACCAAGGGCACCAACAAGTCACAAACCACTATCCAAACTTGTACCAATCCTTAAAATACCTAAAAAAACATCGGAACCTTGAATTAACTATGGATTTAAGTCGAAGAACTCTAAAATTCTCAAAATATGCTTTCGATCAAAAAGTCTATCAAACCTTATCCGAATGACCTGAAATTTTGCACACACGTCACATTCAACACTACAGAGCTACTCCAACTTCCGGAATTCCATTCTAACCCTCGGATCAAAGTCTCACTATCGGACCGGAAACTTCAAAAATTCAACTTCCGGCATTTCAAGCCTAAATTAACTACGGACCTCCAAAACACAATCCGAACACGCCCCTAAGCCCGAAATCACCTAATGGAGCTAAGGAACCATCGGATTGCCATTCCGAGGCCGTCTTTACACTGTTCCGACTATGGTCAACTTTCCAATACTTAAGCTCTCATTTAGGGACTAAGTGTCCCAAAACTCCCTGAAACTCAAAACCGAACATCCCGACAAATCAAAACAATAGAAATAAACTTGGGGAAGCAGTTAATAGGGGATAAGGGCATTAATTCTTAAGACGACCAGCCGGGTTATCACACTGACATTCTACCTTCCCCCGCCTTTATCTATTTTGTCTCCTAAAGTGTTTGTCTAAATTATGAAAATTTCAAAAAAAATATTTTCTTCTACGTAAATACCAAACACCATAATTTAAGTATTAAAAAATCACATGTATTTCCAAGAAGCATTATAGGAACATAAGAGTAGAGGAGGTCGAGAGGGCTATGCGTAAGATGCACATGGGTAGAGCTACCGGGCCAGATGAAATACCTGTGGAATTTTGAAAGAATGGGGGTAGGGCAGGTTTGTAGTGGCCCACTAGGTTGTTTAATGTCATTTTTAGGACGAAGAAGATGTCTGATGAATTGAGGCGGAGTACGATGATTCCTCTGTATAAAAATAAGGGAGATATCCAAAGTTGCAATAATTATAGGGGAATTAAGCTGTTAAGCCATATTATGAAAGTTTGGGAGAGGGTGGTTGAAGTGAGGGTGAGGACCAGTGTGTCCATTTCTGAGAACCAATTCGGTTTCATGCGGGGCGTTCGACTATGGAAGCCATTCACATTGTGAGAAGATTGGTGGAGCTGTATAAGAAGATGAAGAAGGACTTGCACATGGTGTTCATTGACCTAGAGAAAGCATATAACAAAGTCCCGAGATAGGTGCTTTGGGATGCTTGGAGGCTAAAGGGATCCCAGTAGTCTACATTAGGATGATTAATGACATGTATGATGAAGCTAAGACTCGGATTAGGGCAGCAGGAGGAGACTCGAAACACTTTCCGATTATGATGGGATTGCACCAGGGATCAACTCTTAGTCCATTCCTATTTTTCTTAGCAATTGACGCATTGACGAGACACATTCAAGGTGAGGTGCCATGGTATATGTTATTTGCTGATGATATAGTTTTAATTGAGGAGACGGGGGGTGGTGTTAACGAGAGGCAGTGTTGATACCCAATTTTTTCCTGTATATTTTTATATGCAAAATGCTTTCAAAATAGCAAGTCCAAATGTTCTAGTATTTTTTTTTCTTTCCTAATTTTTAAAAGATTTTTAAATCAATTTATTGCCCTATTTTATCAGTAAAAAAACCAATAATTATTCCCCAAATTATCATATTTGGTGATTCATTTATTGTATTCTCATATTTATACCAAAATATAGCTAAGGTAATTTTGCACATGTTTTTACAAATTTATTTAGTATTTTAAAGCTAAATTGCATATAATTGCAATATTAGCCTATTTTAAGATTTAAGTGCGTTTATTATTACAAAATTGATTACAGTATTTTTAATTTCATATTTATATTTATTAATTAATTTAGTACCTTTAATTTGTTTTCAAAAATTATTTTACTATTTTTTATAAAATAAATAAGGGAAAAGTGGCTATTTAAATGCTAGCCCTACTTATTTCAATTTTAGCCTAAATTCTACCCCAGTTAAACCCAATTAAACCCCAGCCCAATTCCTAAAATTACCCACCCCTGACCCAATTAAATCCAACCTGCCCGACTCCCCATTTAATCCAGGTCGTTGATCAAAATGATCAACGACTACATTATCTCCTTTCCTTTTTTAATTCACCAACCCCACTAATCCTAAGTCATTTTCACCTACCCGCCGCCTCTGAAACCCTCCACTCTCTCAAACTCTATCGAGTCTTCTCAGAACCTAGCCGCCTCTTACCACTTCCACCCTGAAAGCCACCGGAATCCATGGCTTCTGGGGCTTTGGGAGTCTTATACCTACCTCCTGTTACTCTTATACACCTGATCTCTGAAGATTCAAGGCCTGACATTGAAGGTTTGTACCCAGACCTCTGTCGATTCGAGGTTCCACGGCCATCTCCGGCCTTGCTCCGGCGTACCATGGTTGTTTAAGCCTGATCCTGACCTCTCCGACTCAGATCGGTGACTTTTCAAAGCCTTTCTCATTTCTAGGGTTCTTCTAAAACTCTAACCTTTCGAGGTTTTTCCGATTCCCTTAGATCTGTTCCAGATCCATGCGTTCCTTAAGGTCTTAAACGTTTTCCTGACTACTTTCAAAATCTTTCTTTTCCGATCTAGGATTTTCTGAAAGTATTTAAGTGTTTTCTAACTTTCTTTTTCCTTTTATGTGTATTTGCTTCTACTGGGTTCTTGTATTTTCTTCTACCATGTTCTTACATGTTTTTTCTACTATATTTTCCTATACTATGTTCTCGTATGCTTTTCTATTGTATGCTTTCTCTACTGTGTTCTGATATGTTTCTCCTACTATATTTTCTTACCAAGTTCTTAAGTTTTCTTATTAAGTTCCTTTTACCGAGTTCTGTTTAAAGTTTCTTCTAAAATTTCTTAGCATGCTTCTTCTACAGTTCCTATCAGTCTTCTCTATTATGTTTCGTATTAGCTTCTTATACTCTATTTTTTCTTTGAATTCTGCTACTATGTTCTGCGTGTTACTTGCTATCATTGTTTTCTCATGCGTTTCTGCTACTCTGAGCCTGTTTCGATTACTTGCCTTCTCATCTCTGTACTTGATTCAAGGTGGAAACCCTAGAATTCGGGGGTTCTGCCAAGTTTGATTATGTGATTTAATTGAACTAGGGTTTTTATTTTAGAACCCCTAACTCTTTCAGACCAACTTCGAGTCTCTGAACCGAGTTTGGACATCCGTGTTTGCATATGATTCTGACCTTTGGCTAAACTCTTCTAAAACTCTTACTTCACTCGATTTTTCTATTGATTTTTCAATGGCACAACATTTTCTTTCAACTCAACGTGTTTGTGTGCTCTTTATATGTGATGAATCTTCCTCTAAAAAGGCTTTCAACTCGTGATTGATTCAAATTCCTTCCAAATAGGTCTGATTGATTCCCTTTCCATTGTTTGTTGATTTCCCTTAAGTTAAAAAAAAACATTTCCCATCTTTTTGACTCGGTTCATTCATGCAAGACCCCTGACCTTTGATTTACTAGCTGTTAATTGATTTTCTTGCCTTGTTTGTGCAATCGCGTATTTCAGAAATTATGTCCTTAAACAACCTTTATGTATTTACCCTTAATTGCATGTTGTGCACAAAGTGCTTATTCATTTTTTCTTTCCTTAAATTGTTTTTACCCGTTTGAATCTGAATCCCTTAATTAAGGGAAGTCTTGTGTAATTGATTGACAATCAGTTCCTTGACTATTTTCTTACCTTATTTCTTCATGATTTTCACACTATAAAAGGCACGACCTTTTTCACAAAAAGGACACATCAGAATCCTTCTAAACTCATACTCTCTCACAACAACTTTCTCTTCTGTCTGCATTGTGGCCTGTTTACAAGACCTACTACTTTTTTTTTGTTTCCTTTGAAACTGGTATGTCCTGATTTAAGCTTCAGCACCACAACAATGTGTTTATTTTTAGTCTATGTATCCATGTCTACTTTACTGCTTTATGTAGAGTTCAACATTTAAATTAGTATGTTTATGTCCTACTGCCTGTTTCTACTATGAATCATCGCTCCCTATTTCCCTTTATGTGCTTTGAGTTACAGTTTAAAACATGGCAATATGCAAGTTATTGTCTATGGATTGAACTTGATCCCTTAGAGGATCCTAACCTCTAAACAATGTGTTCTAACAAGCTCATGGGTGTGCCAGAATTTCCCATTGCGGGGTATGCCCACTAGCCTGTCCTTGCCTCCTTACCACCTCTCCATTCCCTATACCCCTGTGTGTATTAATGTAAATTGTTTCCCTTCCCCTTTCCCCTTTTTAGAATTCTGCACTTGCACCCTCTCTTAGTCTCTAAGTTCTCCCCCCCCCCCTTGTGAGCCTTGCCTTGGGACCTTGAGTTCCTCTGAACTTGGACACTTGAGGGCTGGCCCTTCCACACTGCACTATGTCCTAATCTGGTGATACATTTGGGTGTAAGCCCTACTCGGAGTTCATATGAGACTCTTAGGGAACTTTGATACACCCCAAATGAGAGAAAGGCTTTGAAATAAAATCTCTTGGAGTTGGTTTACTTCATACTTCAGACAAGAAGTCTGAATCAGGCTCTCCTTGGTTGTACTTTTTCTGATTGTATTTTTTCTTTACTTTACTCTTTTTGGGCTGTAATAACTTTGTAATAAAACTCTCGGGGATGGCTACTGAAAAGGGAGGGGTAACTATGTATGCAAAAAGAGGTAGATAACCTGCCTATAGGAGTTAATGAATTCCTGCATTCTCATATAAACACCATGTCTATAGGAATCTTGCATTCTCATATAGATACTGTGTCTCTAAGAATTTCTGCATTCTCATGTATAGATACCATATCTGTAGGAATCTTGCATTCCCATATAGATACCATGCCTATAGGTTATTTTTGAATTTCTGCATATCATATAGATATCTTGCCTATAGGAATTTCTGAATTTCTACATATCATATAGATATCCTGCCTATAGGTTCTTTCTGAATCTTGCATATGCATTCCTCATTAGTCAAACATGTTTATAGGTCTTAAATAATCAATCGCAATTAGATATCATGTTCATAGGCTTTAAACGAAATTCAGCATCTAGATGCCATGCCTATAGATTTCTGCATTTTTTACTATGTTTATAAAAGTGTCCAAAATCAACAACACATAGAAAGCATGCCTATAGGAGCTTTAATCGAATCTGAACCGCTTCACTCGCTTATAAGTCTAAAACCAGTAACAATGACGCATGCTCTTTTGCTAAAACTCGCCTTTCTTTAATAACAGACGATTTTTCTTAAATTAGTATGTATTCATATATACTTCATTGTTTCTGGAATCAGTAGATATCATGCCTGTAGGGTCTTCGTCTAACACTTAGGTAAGCCATAGGGTAAAAGTTTATACATTAAATCTGTTGTTATTAATTACAACCAGCAGGCAGGCCTGATTCGGGTTTCTTATCTGAACTATGTAATAAATCAGTCTGCCTCAATCCTTTAAGTTTGATCAGACCCTAAACAGTATGTGTAAGTCATGCTACTTACTTGCTTTCTTTGTTTAAAGGAGGTGTATCTGAGCCTTTCTACTTGCTGTATGCTTTCCCCCAATTTGCTATACATGTTTTTGTATGTTGCCTTAGTATTTTACTCTTTTGAAACCACAAATAAGCCCAATATCTCCTCCCTTTAGGATTAATAGTCCCAAATACCTCCGGGACTGATAGGATTGGGACGGGTAATAGCATGCAATAAGTAATCGAGACCAATCTGTGTTTTACCTTAACGGGGTAGGAAGGGTAGATATGGATATGATGACCACGCGGTAACATCACGTGTAGCCCCTCACTGAGGAGTGATTACCGAATATTGTGTGAGGTGATCCATATTATTTACAAACCTAGGACCCCTTTTCCTTTATTTATTTGTTTCATTGTTTATTCTCAAATTTCAAACTATTTTCTTAAAAAAAATCAGCTCTTCATTTAGTTCTTTTAACTTCACCTATTTTGTAACCATTACGTGAAAATCCCCTCTTGTTTGAAGTTCTTATTTGCCTACGTGTTATTTGTACCTAAAGCCACAACAATGGTTTGGTCGGGAACCACATTAGTGGATCCTGAGGGGTGCCTAACACCTTCCCTTTGGGATAATTTCAAGCTCTTACCCAATCTCTGGTTACTCAAAACAAACCCCTTCTAGTGTCCTAATGCACTTTAATCATTAGGTGGTGACTCTTCTATTCAAACCCAATTCCCAAAAGGGAAAGAGTTGTTCTCCCAAATGTCATAAACCCAATTTCGCGAGAAAAAGGGGGTGCGACAGTATGGCGACTCTGCTGGGGATTTTTAGGCTTTTACCATTTCAGACTATTATTGTGATTTATGCTTCTTTATACGCAATTATTTGTTTATTTCTTTTAAGCACTCAATTTTCTTTTCGATTGCAAAGCTGACTTGCCTATTTGTTTCTTTTCCTTTACTACTGCTTTAAATTATGAAAAACTATTGTACTGCTTTCCTAACGTGCAAATACATGATAACCTGCTTTAATTGTTGCATAATCATGCTCAACATCATATTCCACTCGTGCCAAACAAAATACCATTGCAATGCTTATAATGAGTGGTTGCGCTCTTCCGATATTATCACCCCTAAATCCAGAAAAGGCGTATTTGCGATAAAACCAGTCGATCAACGGTGTAGTCGACGGTTCCATGCCTTTCCCCCTTGAGTTGTTCGCTCAAGGGTACCAGTCTAAAACCCCATAGAAACCTTACTCTGTTTAAATTATGCATGCATCATGGTCAAACCTAGCTGAGTCAGTCATGTTGTCCGTATAATGACTCTTTAAGATGGCCTTGTCCAAAGTCCACTAGGTTTCCCTAAAACCCAAACGGACACTATCACGTTCTGTGCATTTATTTGGAGAACTAAATGCTTTTATGCCAATTATTGATATTTAAATGGTCAAGTATGGTGGGGGTAGGGTCTTAACCCTTTTGTTTTGCAGAAAATGAAGAACGAGGTCCCCAACTTCGGTATGGTTAGCATACCCTCACTCTTGCTAGACTGGTGGAGGAGTCTTCCATCAAATGACCAAATTAACGAGTGGAAAGAGAGGGCCGCCAAAGCTAGCGAAAAGTTGGAATATTTGGAGTACAGTCTGCTGGAATTGGAAGGGAAAGTGAGGAAGAGAGTCACTGACTACCAGAACGCTGAAGGAACTGAAGTAGAACACATGGCAAAGGGATTTCTACTGGTGAACCTACGCGAGCTGGAGGATTTGATTAACGAGAGCATTCAACCTGAGGAAGGTCCTGCTGGGACCAAATAGATAGGAATTTGTTTTTTCGCTTTATGAATGTAATAAGGCCAATGGCCACTAGTGACATTTTATTTCTTGTCGTCTACTTTTATCAATAAAATGAGGCATCTAGCATTCTAAGTTCTACGAATCAACTTGTCGCTAGGCCTACCTCGGGCACAAGAGGTTCCCCAAATTAGGACACGATTTACATTCTTGCACTATGTGTTTAAATATCGCAACATTTTTTCTTATAATTCGCACTGACTTGTTACCTTTTTTGTTTTTACTTTTGTTTTATTTATTCCCCTCCCCAAAGGTTAGTTCGTGCACTCTGACATCGTCATCAAAGGGCCCTCCACCCACTTCTCCTCCTAGCCCCGTCAGAAGCAGGAACAAAGGAAAGATGGAAGATTTGAACAACACCAGAAAGGAAAACTCAACTGAACGGGTAGAGGTCACTCATGGTGGTCTCCAAAGAAAGTGCGTCCCAACTCGAGCAGAAACTGTTAAAATTTCAGGAGGAACTTGATCAGGTTCGGAATCTGGAAAACTTGTCATTTTCCCTCACCACTCTAGATATCAATTTTCCAAATGCTCAAAACCCCACACCTCCACAAAACATCCCAAAACCACCCCGCTTTTCACCACCACTGCAATACTTGCCACACATCCAACAATACTCCGCTGCTCATCCCTGAACCTTTGAATTCCACAAATTACCATTTCCATGCCCACCATAACACCCCCATCTATGTGGAGAGCATGCCACACTCCACCCAACCCATCTCAAGCACACCTGAGTCTGATGATAAAGACTCACTCATCAGGAACCTGGCTGCGGAACTCAAGAAATTGACTAGTCGAATTCAGGGTGTCGAAGGAAGTAAGGGGATTGAAGGGTTAAACTACAAAGATCTTTGCATACAACCGGATGTCGAACTGCCCGAGGGGTACAAACCTCCTAAGTTCGAGATGTTTGATGGTACAGAGGATCTGAGAGTCCACTTGAGAACATACTGCGACAAGCTGGTCAGAGTAGGGAAGGACTAAAGGATTCGTGTGAAGCTTTTCGTGAGGAGTCTGAGAGGAGATGCTCTGTCTTGGTACATTAGCCAAGACCCGAAGAAATGGTCGAACTGGGTGAGTATGGCGTCTAACTTTATGGATAGGTTCAGGTTCAACACAAAAAATGCGCCAGATGTGTTCTACATCCAGAATTTAAAGAAGAAGCCCACAGAAACATTTCGTGAGTACGCTACTCGTTGGAGATCAGAAGCCGCTAGGGTCAGACCGTCTTTAGAAGAAGAACAAATGAATAAGTTTTTTGTCTGGGCTTAAGACCCGCAGTACTATGAAAGGCTGATGTTGATTGAGAGCCAGAAATTTTCCGACATCCTCAAGCTAGGGGAAAGGATCGAGGAAGGCATCAAAAGTGGTATGGTTACAAACTTTGAAGCTTTGCAAGCTACCAATAAGGCTTTACAGTCTGGTGGTACGTCCAAGAAAAGGGACGTAGGTGCCGTAATGGTTGCACAAAGAGCCAAATACCCTATCAAATACCAAGCCTATCCGATACCTCCACTCACATATCAGCCTACCTAGAATTACCAAGAACCCTCACCCTCTTACCAAACTCCACCACCTATTTACCAATCACCACCACCTCCTACATATCAACCTACTTCACCCAAATATTCCCAACCCGCACATGTCTACCAAGCCTACAATGCTCAGTCATCCTACTATCAATCACCTCCCACATGTCAAAACTTTCCTAGACCTCGACCAAATTTCGACCGCAGACCCCCTAAACAGTATACTGTCATTGCTGAGCCAATTGACCAGCTGTACGAAAGGCTCAAAGCTGCTGGTTATGTCACCCCTATCCCTGTTACAATCCCTGAAAACCCTTCTCAATGGGTCAATCCAAATAAATCATGTGCATACCATTCTGGAATGAAAGGGCATACCATTGATGAATGTCGCTCTCTAAAAGACAAGATCCAGACTTTGATTGATAACAAAATCATTGTGGCAAAGGAGCCTACTCCAAATGTCCGCAACAACCCTCTACCGGACCATAAAGGTGGAGGTGTTCACATGATTAAAATAGAGGATAATTGGGATCCCAAAGGATTTATCGGTTTAATCATAGAAGGTGACGAACCAAAAAAGTCAATAGTCACCCTTAATCTGATTGTAGTCCAGACTCAGCCTTTTGGGGATGTCGAGGTAAACATGTCTGTACCACTTGAGTTTGAAGCACCACCCCCTACAAAGACGCCGACACCAATTGAGGTCGAGTTTGGGTCTCCAGCAAACGCACCCACACCGTTTGAAGTTGCAGTTTTGCCCTCCAAAATACATGCTCCGTTTGGAGTAGAGGTGCCCATTCCAGTAACAATGTCGGCCATCAAACCGTTCCATACAAATGCCATACCTTGGGATTACACAGCCGAGGCGAGAAGGAAAGGGGAAGCCAAGTTTGGGGAAACAGTTGCAGCACAGGGTATGACAAGAACCGACAAGGTTTATACTTCGGAGCATTTAGCTAAGTCGAGTACGCAGGCCTCTGGTCGGCCGACCATCACTGAAACAAGGCCCGATGATCTCTGGAGAAAGATACAAGCCAAGGAATACTTAGTCATTGATCAGCTGAACAAAACACCAGCACAGATTTCTATCCTAGCTTTGCTACAAAGTTCCGATGCCCATAAGAATGCCTTGTTGAAGGTGCTGAGTGAGGCATATGTACCAAGAAACATCACCGGAGGAGAAATAGCAAACATGGTAGGTCAGGGTATTGGAAAGTCACAAGATCACTTTTCATGAAGATGAGCTGCCACCAGAAGGGTTGAGACACAACAAAGCGTTGCACATCACCGTGCAATGTGAAGATTATTTTATCACTAGGATCCTGATTGATGGAGGGTCCAGCCTCAATATTTATTTGTTAGTAACACTCAGAACATTGGGAAAGGGGCTGCATGAGATCAAGGACAGGGCCATCAACGTCAAAGCTTTCGACGGTTCCCAAAGACCCACTATTGGGGAAATTAGTTTGTGCTTGCAAATGGGGCCTACTTGGTTCGATGTCTATTTCCAAGTAATAAATGTGCCTACATCTTACAACTTGTTGTTGGGATGGCCTTGGATTTATGCCGCTAGGGCTATAGCATCAACACTACATTAGGCAGTGAAGTTTGAGTGGAATAACCAAGAGGTGATCATTCACGGCGACGGTAGCAATCCCAAATACAGTCTCCAAACCATCCCAGCGATCGGAGGAAGAAGAAATATAAGCGGGGAAACCTATCACCACATCGAGCGAGTAAACGCCGTTGACAACGACAAATGGTGGGACAACAAAATTGAAAGCATATTGAACTAGAGCGGATATGAACCTGGCAATGGACTTGGCAAGAACCTCCAAGGAATCGCCGAGCCTATCAAACTGAAGAAACATGGCACCACTTTCGGTCTGGGATACAAGTATAATTGGGAGGAATTCAACAACTGGTTGTCACCATGGTGCGGTCCATACTACCCGCTGGAGCAGCCATACCACATTTGGAGTGCCACACCTCTTTTTTCCTACACCCCTGGAAGGAGTATATAGGGGAGTTTTTTCCACTTAAAGTGACAATCGAAACGGGATTATTTTATTAAAAAAATTAGAGTCGCCACTTGGGATAATTTTATGGTGTCCCAAGTCACCGGTTCAAATCCCGAATCGAGGTAAAGATTGACTCTGTATTACAGTCTGCGAACACAGAAATTCGGGTAAGG
This sequence comes from Nicotiana sylvestris, assembly GCF_000393655.2. Taxonomy (NCBI): domain Eukaryota; kingdom Viridiplantae; phylum Streptophyta; class Magnoliopsida; order Solanales; family Solanaceae; genus Nicotiana; species Nicotiana sylvestris. The sequence continues at coordinate 114,878,705 of NC_091059.1, read as the reverse complement.
AATTCTGTTAACCCGGGAGAAGGTATTAGGCATTCCAGGGTTCTGTGGTTCTAGCACGGTCGCTCAACTGTTATAATTGGCCTATTATCTGATTTTAGTACATGTTTTAGCCTATGATAAAATTTTAACTAATTAACCGCTTTTGATCATTTTTAAGGAAGATTGCAACGTCATTTAAAATACGTCTTGAACTACGTCACATAAATGCACCTGCGGTCCCCGACACATTTTATCCAACGTTGTTGAGATTTGGATTTGGGTCACATAAATGCGCACCCGAGTTTAGGAAGGTAAATTATTAACTAGCTCGCCTAAAGCAAGCTACGCATTTGAATTATTTTCCTAATCTTTGAGATTGTTATAAGGCCAAATTTATGAACAAGATATTATTGGGGCCAAAGGCTAGCTAACATGATCTATTACATGGCCTAGATTCTTTATATTTCAAGATACACCTTATGGCTCATTCTTATTTCTTGTCAAGAAAAAAGCAACTCCAATTTTTCGCCTACCCGAATAAAAGCATTTATTCAAGAACCCATAAATATACAAGAATTAATGTTTATACTTATGTCAAAACTCAAAATAACCATTCTAAGTCTCTGTCTTATATAATTTGGGCGACAAGTTTTATTTGTTTCTTTTTAAATAATATATCTAGCCAAACAAATTAAAGTAGTAGCATTTGCATGTGATGTCACTTGCTCACCAGTTTCTTCTATCTCCTTCACGTTGAATGAATGAATTTCAAGTTAACCATACAAAGAAATTAATAGTAGGATATAATAGAATAGTAATGTTTTAGCATAAGAGTGGTCAAAAGCAAATTAGATTAATTAACTCAGTGATATGATATCCTTTCATGTCACTACTATTATCTTTACATTTCAAATCACAAATATTCAAAGCATTTCCAAAACAACTAAACACAGTATTCAAAACTCTAAATCAAAGACGTCAAAGTTTCAAAGCAAAAGAAGCATGCCAGCAGATATAAGATAGTTAATATAGGCAACAATTTATTCAAGCATAATCTCAAGATAATACAAAATAAATTGCAAAAAAACAGATCTAAATTTAGGAGTTCAAGAAATGGACCTTAGCTAAATGAGAACGATTCCTAATGCTCGAACAAACCACGGACAAAAACCTCAGCCGGAAAGCCTCGCCGGAAATGGGATCGCTGGCGGAGTGGACAGCAGCAAGGTGAGACAAGGTGAGGGAGTTGTTGTTGTTCAAGCGGCTGGTGGAGTAGGTGGCTGCTATGGTGGAGCTCATCTAGTGTTTTTTCCAGGAAAAGAAGATAGCATAGGGTCGTTGGGCTCTTCTGTTCAATGGCTGAAGCCTTTTTCTTAGGGCTGCTGGTTCTCGTTGCTAATGAAGAAGAAGACTTTGTTTTAAGGTTTTTGTTCAGTCTCCATGAAGAAGATGAAGGAGATACATTGGGGGAGGTCTGTGTATTTGTGTATTGCGGCGCCTGATCTCTCTTTGTCAACTTTTTTAGGCGTTATCCCCTCTCTCTTTTGATTTAGGCTTACCCCTATTATGTAGGTCTAGGTTTAGATGTGTATTTTTGTGTATTTTGCCAATTAGTCCCTAGGTCTTTTTGTGTTAAGTCCTTAGGGTCCTTTTTTATTTGTTTTTGTTCCCAAAAAGAGCCTAGAAGGGTCCCTAGGTTTAATGGACTAATCCGAAGTGGGCCAATAATTGGGCTCTAAAACTCTTAAAATTGTGATCCAACACCTTAATTGACTCATTTTGAAATAAGATAAAAATACTACATAATGCAAAAGCTAACATGAAACTATTATATATTTTTTTGTATTTTCAAAATTATATAAAGATAAAAATAAGCTACTTTGTAGATTTTTTATTTAAATTTATGAAAGAAGCGTAAACTAAAATATTTTTGTAATTTTCATTTTTTGTGACAAAATAAAGTAAAAAAATCAAAATTAGTTGTAATAGCTATATTAGGCCTAAACTAAATATTTACGTGCTAAAATATAAAAAATCTTGGGGAGAGTCAAAAATTGCATGTCTACATGGAGCAGACTTTCCAGCCGGCCAATGTTATCTATGGGTCAGAAGAAGAGGAAGCACTGGCAATAGTGAGGAATTTGTTCCTAGAAGATGATGACATGGATTGTTGTGTCATCTTCGAGGAGGAGGGGGATGAAGGCCCTTCCATACAGACCGTAAGCCAAGGAGCATGCCTCAACAATTGGACCATCAGAACCACCAGAGCCCGGAAAGCCTCGGGCATTACTATTACCTATCTTGATGAACCAATGGTTGTGACATGCAACGAGACAACGCAACAAATGGACATAGATTCAGAGGAAGATGATATACCATAAGAGATTATTAAAGAAGTCGAGAACTTTGAGAATAGGCCGAAGTCCAACCTGGACGAAACTGAGATTGTTAACTTGGGAGATGCAGAAAATGTCAAAGAAACACGAATCAGCGTTCACTTATCACCATCAAAAAAGGAAGAGTACACAAAATTTCTAAGAGAATACGAGGACATATTCGCCTGGTCATATGATGACATGACTGGTCTAAGCACATCTATCGTGGCCCACAAACTGCCAACTGATCCGACATGTCCACCGGTAAAGCAAAAGCTTAGAAAGTTTAAGCCTGACATGAGTCTGAAAATTAAGGAAGAAGTCACTAAGCAAGTCAAAGCCAAGGTTCTGTAGAATACCCAACATGGTTAGCCAATATTGTGTCAGTACCAAAGAAGGAAGGAAAGGTCAGAGTCTGTGTCGACTACCGGGATCTCAACCGGGCCAGTCCGAAAGACGACTTCCCCTTGCCAAACATACACATCCTGATCGACAATTGTGCCAAGCATGAATTGCGGTCATTTGTGTATTGTTTTGCTGGATATCATCAAGATATACTGCTACAAGATGATGCCATTCGGGTTAAAGAATGTAGGGGACACCTACATGAGGGCCATGACTACTATTTTCCATGATATGATACACAAGGAGATTGAGGTGCATGTAGATGATGTCATCATAAAGTCCAAAAAAGCCACTGATCACATGGAAGATTTGAGGAAGTTCTTCAACAGACTGAGAAGGTACAACCTGAAACTGAATCCCACGAAATGTGCATTTGGGGTTCCTGCCGGAAAACTACTTGGGTTCATTATGAGTCGCCAAGGGATAGAATTGGATCTATCAAAGGTCAAAGCTATTCAAGAACTGCCATCGCCAAAGAACACGAAGGACGTAATGAGCTTCTTAGGGAGACTCAACTACATCAGACGGTTCATAGCAAAATCTATTATCGTCTATGAGCCAATCTTTAATATGTTGAAAAAGGACGCCACTACCAAATGGACTGATGACTGCCAAAAGGCCTTCGACAGAATCAAGAAGTACCTGTCAACACCAACAGTTTTGGTCCGGCCCGAGCCGAGTAAACCTCTATTACTCTACCTTGCAGTATTGGATGGAGTGTTCGGTTGCGTTCTGGGTTAGCATGATGAAATAGGGAGGAAGGAGCAGGCCATCTATTACCTCAGTAAGAAGTTCACTCCGTACGAGGCTCGGTATTCTCTGTTAGATCATACCTGTTGTGCTTTGACTTCGGTAGCTCAGAAGTTGAGGCACTACTTCTGTGCCTATACTACATATCTCATATCAAGGATGGATCCCTTGAAGTACATCTTTTAGAATCCCATTCCCACTGGCAAGCTGGACAAGTGGCAAATCCTGTTGAGTGAATTTGACATTATCTACATGACTCAGAAATCAATCAAAGGACAGGCACTAGCAGATCACCTTGCTGAAAATCCCGTGGACGGAGAATACGAACCCCTGAAAACATATTTTCCTGATGAAGAGGTATCATTCATAGGAGAAAATATTGGAGAATCCTATAATGGTTGGAGAATGTTTTTTTATGGAGCAGCAAATTTCAAAGGAGTTGGCATAGGAGCGGTCCTAGTATCAGAAACCGGTCAGCATTATCCAGTGTCTGCCAAACTCAGGCCGAGTATGAAGCCTGCATCTTAGGGCTCAAGATGGCCATTGACATGAACATTCAAAAGTTTCTAGTAATTGGAGATTCGGACTTTCTTATACATCAGGTCGGAGAAGAATGGGCAACTAAGAATTCTAAAATACTCCCTTATCTGCATCACGTACAGGAGTTGAGAAAGAGGTTCACAAAGACAGAGTTCCAGCATATTCCCAGAGTCCAGAATGAGTTTGCCAATGCATTGGCTACCCTATCATCCATGATACAGCATCCAGATAAGAACTTTATTGATCCCATTCCAGTAACGATTCATGCTCAGCCAGCTTATTGTGCTCATGTTGAGGAAGAAGCAGACGGAAAGCCTTTGTTTCATGATATCAAGGAATATTTGACGAAAGGAGAATACCCAAAACATGCAAATCCTACTCAAAAACGCACACTTTGGAGGTTTTCCAACAATTTCTTTCACAGCGGAGGAATCCTGTATAGGAGGACTCCTGATTTAGGATTGCTAAGATGTATCGACGCAAAAGAAGTATCTAAACTGCTAGAAGAAATCCACGGTGGGACCTGCAGTCCATATATGAATGGCTTTGTTTTAGCAAAAGAAGCTACTCCGGACTGGTTACTTCTGGATGACTATGGAGACGGACTGCATCCAATACGTCCAAAAGTGTCACCGCTGTCAAATACATGCAGACAAGATAAAAGTGCCGCCAAATGAGATTAATGCGACAAGCTCGCCGTGGCCGTTCGCCGCATGGGAATGGATGTTATTGGACCAATCGAACTCGCCGCATCAAACGGGCACATGTTTATCCTAGTAGCAATTGATTATTTCACCAAATGGGTTGAAGCAGCATCTTACAGGGCAGTGACTAAGAAAGTCATGGCGGATTTCGTCCGCGACCGTATCGTGTGTCGGTTTAGAATTCCAGAGTCAATCATTACTAATAATGGCTCCAACCTCAATAGTGATTTGATGAAATCCATGTGTGAAACCTTCAATATCAAACACAAGAATTCTACAGCCTACAGACCTTAGATGAACGGAGCCGTAGAGAACGCCAACAAGAATATCAAGAAGATACTAAGGAAAATGATAAGAAGCATAAGTAGTGGCACGAGAAGGTATCATTTGCTTTATTGGGGTACCGCAACACAGTCCGCACATCAACTAGGGCAACCCCCTACATGTTGGTTTATGGTACGGAAGCAGTCATTCCCGTCGAAGTAGAAATTCCCTCCCTAAGGATCATACAGGAAGCTGAGCTCGACGATCCAGAATGGGTCAAGAGTCGTTGCTAACAGCTAGCTCTTATAGACGGAAAGAGAATGAATGCAGTTTGCCATGGTCAGCTTTATTAAAACAGAATGTCCAGAGCCTTCAACAAAAGAGTCAAGCCAAGACAATTCACACCAGGGCAGCTGGTATTAAAGAAGATTATCCCGTATCAAGATGAAGCCAAAGGGAAATTCTCTCCCAACTGGCAGGGTCCGTACATGGTTCACCGGGTTCTAACAGGAGGAGCCCTCATACTTACAGAAATGGATGGGGAAGTTTGGCTAAAGCCGATCAATTCAGACGCAGTCAAGTGATACTATGTGTAAGCACGTGATTTTTGCTTCATGGACAATCACTCCAAAAAGAAATCAAAAATAAATGCAAAATGGCCTCGCTGTACAATTTTTTGATTTTCCGTGACGTATGCTGTTAGTCATTTGTGGTTCTGTCCGTTTTTCATTTGATCTTATCAAAAAAAAAATACAAAATATGTATATCGTGTGTAATTAAACCATAATTCGGTCATTAAAAGTAATTCACAAAAAATATGAATGCATCTTTTATTCTAGGTTGTGATTTAACCTACTTAAAAATTTTAATATGTGTGTGATAAATGTATTAAGTGTTAATTAATGGTTGTTTTAGATTTCGTTTTATTTTAATTGTGTTTAAAATTAGAAAACAAAAGAATTAGTGCAAATTGTTTAGAAATCGGGTTGGGCCTATTTTTGTTCTAAATTTTGAGGCCCAAAATCAATTGCACCATCCGGTCCAAACCAAGCCTGCCCAAGAACGACCCCAAAACGACGCCGTATGAGCCATTTAATCTGAGCCATTAGTCCAGGCCAATCCAACGGCCCAGGATTCCTTTTCAATAACCAGTTTCCAAACCCGACCCAGTAACCAGTTCGAACCGACCCCCCCAACCAAGTCCAAACGATGTCGTTCCGTATTAAGTGAAAGATCCTGGCCATCAATCTCGATTCATCCAACGGTCAGGATCTAATTACCCGTTACGTATATAAGCCCTTCATCATACCCCACGCCCCCCCTATCCAAGCACCCCTTCACTCGTCTTCTTCACCAAAACCCGAACCCCATGAAACCCTAACGCCGCCCCCTTTTCCCTCACCATTAAAGCCAGTGGCAAGGACGCCGGTGACCATCCCCTTTACACCCCTGAGGCACCTCAACCCCCTGAATCCGAATCCGCTTACAGCTTGGCTCGAATCCTCCCCTACCTTCTCGAATCTTCATTTGAAGATTCGAGACAAGACTCGATCTATACCAAACCACCCCAGATTCACACTAGACAGTCCCCTGACTACCCTTATGACCAAACCAAGCCTGGTTTGGTCCGAATCTACCCACAACTCCTAGAATCTCAAATCTAAAGATCCAAACCCTAGAACACAAGAACCTAGGGAATCCGGCCAGTTTTAATAGAGGTTTGAGGTCTAATAGACCTTAATCAGGGTATTCTCGGTTGAGAACACCCCGATTAAAGTTTGTTCGGCCTCAAATGGTCAAATCTAATTCGGACTTGGGTCAGGCTTTGTTTGAACATTTTTAGTAAGTTTTCCTCTTTCTTTTCCGTTTTATTTAAGTACTAATTAAAGTTTATTAGCATGTTGTTGTGATTGATTGGTATTTTTCTTTTAATTTCTTCCATCTTTGTAAAGACCTTTTATTTGGTCATTTGTTTTCTGTGTATATGTGAATACATTGTGTGATATACATGCTCGTTCAATTAGATTAGTCATCGAATAGATAATTCATATAGATTCTCTGTATCGTGCAAAGTTGTTGAAGCCATTCGGGACCCCGTACATGTTGTTTATGTGATCGACTGGTTATTTCTTGTTATAATTAGTAGAGTCGACTTGATAAACATCGTCGATTAGTTTCCTATGACTGAATGTTCAGATATCCTAATTCATACAACTTCACGTAAGTGAACGAACCTGTTGGTTGTTAATTGGATGCTCAACATTGGTTGAAATTAGTTTGTTTGCATTGCAAAACAACTAAAAAGATTCAGTCCAGGGCAGCTCTGAATTTGAACTTTCAAAAGTTCAAAAATGTCCTACTGTTGCAGTAAGTTAATACATTAATAACCAGGGTTAACAAGGATAATTTGGGTGTTAAAAAGAACAGAAGTAATTAGTTTAAGTGAGCTGACAAGTAGGGTACTGAATTAGGATTAAATTAATGCCAATGGGGAACAAGACATAAGAGTATGGGAATTAAAATGAATACTTAACTAAACCCATAACCCTTGATTAGAGTAATAAGACAGAGCATGGGGACTGATTAAGGATTCCGAGAAAGATGCCTTTAGGCATGGGGAGTTAAGGGGTATGGGCAGACTGCAATTGGCAGAATCCAGGCAGCTTAACTGCACTGGGTTGCTGGCTTATAAATAAGTTGTTTTCAGAACTTAAAAGGGGCTGGACATTTCTTAGTCTGGAGAAAAATAAAAAAAGGAAAAACAGAAAGAAATCTTCAGAACACTTTAACTGAACACTGTCCGAAACTGCACAAGGGATTAAGTTGGATAAGCTGTCCTGGCCAAGTCAGTTATTCGAACTAGGGGTTGTTGTTGTTCCAGTAGGAGAATCTGTTTGCTTTCTGCTGTGATTGCTACTATTCTGAGCTTCTGTATGCTATGGATTGAGTTTTGGTCTCACTAATTGTCAAAGTTGTGTCGGTTATTTGCGGAGCTTGTGTGACTATTGAATTTCTGTTGCTGTTGCATCAAACATTCTGGTTTTCTCGACTGTCTCACTATTCTGTTTCTGGGGATTGATTGTTTGGTGCCCAACCACTGCGGGTTTCATCGTTTGAAACTACTGTTGTTTGTTTGCGGTCTGTTGGTGACATTGTTGCTGATTGCTGTTGCTATGTTGTTGCTGTTTCTGTTACCTGCTGCTGACACTTTTCTTCTTCTCCTTCTTACTGTCCCAAACATCCAGGTACACGACTATCACCTGTCAATGTAGCTTGAAAGTTGAGCATGAATACAAAATAGAGGATCTGAAGATGTTTATTTCCACATGTAGTTTGTTATACTGAATATCATGTGATGTATAATAGTTTTTTTTTACATTTGTTTGCTTGGATACTGGAGTTAGCTCTCATATATAGCAAATGTCAATTGCATGGTAACTTGGTATCTTATTGTGAGTGTAGGATGATAGATAAAAGGGTTTGGCAGTGTAGTAGGCTATGGTTCAGAAATTAGCTATGTCTGTGATTAACATGTCCATTAATGCATAAAAGTTACCTATCATCAGTTAATCTCCTTCCCCTTTGACAAACTGCCCTGTTACAACTGATAAATCACATCTTTAGAATCAAAAGCCAATCTACAGTCTCAACCTCACGAAGGTCGAGCCCAAGTCGAAACGGACTAGGCAGGCTCTCATCGGCGAAGCAGTGGCCCAGGCCCAGCCGATATTATGTGGGTTGGGTCAGAGCCCATAATATTCGGGATATGGCCTGTGTATGTGGTCGTGATTCCGATCGTGTAAAAGCATTTTGAATCCTGCCATAAATAACCTTCAAGCATGTAATTAACTAGGACTATCTCTGTTTTCAATTAGTAGAGACAAACACGATAAGAAACGTAGCTGCTATAGTATATCCTTTTAAAAAATAAAGATGAGATGAGCCTCGACAAATAAAAACGCACAAGCTGCGGGGCCCTCTGAATGTATATATGAAAATACTGAGAATTCGGGATAGGCCGTTTAGCGAATTTTACGGCCTTCCCAAAATAACAATATGCTAGTTGCTTTAGGACGCGCTTTAATAAATCTTACCTTCTTAAACTCGGGTGCACATTTATGTGACCCAATTCCAAATCTCAACGGAGTCGAAATGTGTCTCTAATCACGGGTACATTGATTGTGATGTGGTTCGAGATATGTTTTCACGACGTTGCAATTCTCGTAAAATATAATAATAAAAGCGGTAAAAAGTTAAAATTTGCACATAAGTTCATATTTGTATAAAATCAGATAATCAAGCCGAATATAACAGTTGAGCGACCGTGCTAGAACCACGGAACTCGGGAATGCCTAACACCTTCTCCCGGGTTAACAGAATTCCTTATCCAGATTTCTGGTGCGCAGACTGTAATATGGAGTCATTCTTTTCCTCGATTCAGGATTAAAATTGGTGACTTGGGACACCCTAAATCTCCCAAGTGGCGACTCTGAAATAAATAAACAAATTCCGTTTCGATTGTCCTTTAATTGGAAAAACTCTGGTTCGCCCTATCGGGTGCGGAAAAAGGAGGTGTGACAGCTCTGGCGACTCCGCTGAGGATTATTTCTCTTTTTCCCAGAACCTCTGGTTCAGGGTTAAGAATTCGAGCTTAGAAGAATTGTTATTATTCGGCTCTATTTATTATCTGATTTTATTATATGTTTTAACCTAAATGTGCAAAATGATGCTTTTACCGCTTTGATATTATTTGAACTGTATATATAAACTGTGCCGAAACCCCTCTCTTCTCTCTCTTGAGGAGTGCACGCTGGTCGTGGCTTCTTTCTGTTAGTGTCATATACCAAAATAGGACGAGGATTCGGAGGAGTTGCAAAACCGGATGGCCTTTTGGTTACCGGTACACAGCTCCCATCCTCGGCTCGAGTTGTCCGCTCGGGTAAGCCAGGTCTAGAACAAACACCTAGGTTTTACAGCTTAGTATAACATGACTTCATGCCGGATCCCTGGTAGGAACGCTTATTTTGCATCACGTTGCATTTAACTTAGGGGACTCAACACAGGGGTTGGGTCCGTCTAGGACTAGCAACCTAAAATGAAAGACCATCATGCTACATCCTGTTTGCTTTATGCATTTACTTGTTTCAGAATTGCATGCTGACCGGCTTTTGAATATCGGGAATGTTGTGAAAAAAAGAGGAAGTAACGGTTAGGGAAGCAATTATTTTCGGAAAAACCAATACCCCAAAACGGTTGAAACTCTGCCGGAATTTTGAGAAAATCAACAAAATGTTCCTCATTAATTTAGAAAAGAAATAGAAAAAAAAAGAATCTTTGTTTCATTTTTGAACGGAAAAGGAAAAATGGTTTGTCATGAGAAATATGGTTTCCAAAATTTGGCCCGAACTACGTCAGTTTGATTCTCGCAGGGTGTGAGATACGTAGGCAACCCCCATCGGGCCCAACTTAATTTTTCAAAAATAGGTACAGTCCAAAAAGAACAAAAGTTTTGAAATAGTCAAGGTGACATCGTGCTTTTCAGAAACAACCAAATTTCGTTTTTTCTAGGAAAGAGGTGTGTCAATTTGGTATTTGAGTCAAATAAGTCTGGATCTTTGCTTAATCACCCCCAATAAACGTGCAGAATGAGCATAATGCCAAGTTTGCCAGTAACAGTTAGGAGCAAAATCCCTCTGGAGGTACGATTATGGTGGGAGGATTTGGAAAAGTCAGAGCAAGACAGGATCAAACTGTACCTGGGAGGTCTGGCTAATCTGTTGAATGTCAGGCCCCGATGCGACATCATAAAGGCTTTGGTTACATTTTGGGACCCGGCCCACAACGTATTCCGCTTCTCAGATTTTGAACTCACCCCAACCTTAGAAGAAGTGGCAGGTTACATGGACGTCATTGAAGGTTTGAGACACAAATACCTGATCGCTCCAAGAGCTGTGAATTCACACAATTTCATGGACCTGCTGAAGATAAGCAAGGGAGTCCCATACGCTGAACTGGATAGAGGTTATTCTACCCTGCAATTCATATACCAGAGGTACGGGCACATAGGAGGATTCAATGATCCAGAAAGCGGTGTCTGCAGTAGAGGAAATCTGGCCAAGTGGAATGAGCATAGGCGGTTCGCTTTCATGGTGGCATTCTTGGGCATTGTGGTGTTTCCCCGAAAAGATAGAAATATCGATCTGAAGGTGGCAGGAATCGTCAAAGTCCTAATTACCAACGATAAAAGCATCCTTACTCCTATGATAGTGTCGGAAATATACCGAGCCCTCACGGCTTGTAAGGCCGGGGCAGATTTCTTCGAAGGGTGCAACCTGTTATTATAGATGTGGATGATCGAACACTTGTGTCGCCATCCTCAGTGTATGCGCTACATGTCTACAAATGAATACTGCATCGAAGGTTATAACCTGAGGGTTTCAGGTTTCCGATTACCAGAAGGGTTTGAAGAATAGATATCCTATCTCCGGGCCATCACTGCAGAACAAATAAACTGGACTTTGGGTTGGCTCCCTATGGAAAAAATTATATACATGCCCGCCACTGGTCCTCACTTCCTCTTAATGGGACTCAGAGGTATTCAACCTTATGCCCCTTACAGGGTGATGAGGCAGTTAGGAAGGTGTCAGGGGGTACACCCGGACGAAGATCTTAGCGCTTATGCAGTTGAGGTCAGCAGTGATGGCCAATTCCCTGAAAAGACAGTTCGTTGCATATGGGGTGAATGCCAGTACCTGACGGCGAATACTCGGGTAGGTGATGTGTCTAGGGGTGAAGTCTCGCCGGCCTATCTCGCTTGGCATAATAAGAAGAACATTGCAGAGCGGCCAACCAAACGGCCTCACCTCCAAGATTTTGTTGAGTCATCACAAGAACAATGGAGCTGGCTCGCAAAAGAGGAAGGTTACCGGGTTGAAATCGGGAAGCTAAAGCGACAAGTTGAAAGGCTTGTATTTGAACACAACGTGCAAGTCGCCTCGGAGCAGGTTGAAAGAAACAAGCTAGCCCAAGAGAACCAGACCCTGAGGGCCCGCCTTCGCCAAGCCAGTAAGAGTAACATTGACCGACAGAAGCGTCGCTCCGACGAAAGATTGATAGCAAGTTTGAGAAATCAGGTCATCCAAAGCCAAGAAGAATTAGAACAATCAGAAGCTTGCATAGCAAGGATGAAGGTCAAATGGGCAAAAGGTACAATGGCCCGGAGGCAGCATCTGCAAATGGAGTTGTTCCAGGATCAACTTGCCGACAATGCTCAGGCACTGGGACTAAAGAACTGACAAATCGGGCAATTGTTCATTGAAAGGGACAACATTCGAGGAAGGATCGACGAAATTGGGCATTACATCTACATGAAATGCCTAGCATGTGAGCAAATACCACGGAAGACCCTCCTTGTTTCCATCATGGGCTGCGTCCACCGGATCATGAATGAATTGAGAAGCTTGCAGAGAGACCTCACACCTAGGGCCGCGAAAGGGCCGAATGATGCCTCGCGGGCCCCTAAGTTGGAAAATTAATCTTTGGTTGAGTCTTGTTTATTTGGCTTTGTTGCTTTTCCATATGTTGTTTTCTTTTCTTTTAGTCAAAACGGGTTAAGAACTGTGGAGTCTGTACTATTGCTATTCCTTGTTTGAAGTAATTTGTAATAGCAAAATTTTGAGAATGAATTTAATGATTTCACAAGAATTTTGTGTTTCCTTACTTTAAGGCAGAACTACGCCTGGTCTAATTCGCGCGAGGACGTGATACGTAGGCAATCCCCATAAGATTCGACCGCTTTTAATAAAGAAAGAAAAGAAAATACAAGAATAAAATAAAACACAGGGTTTCCCAAAGTACTTTAAAAAAGGACAAATGAGCAAGCCGGGATGACGCATGTTGTTTGAAGCAAAGCATGTAGAAACGGTTAACTGCCTAGGAGCATTGCATCCTCTATGTGTTATGATCAAATCTGTTAAGCTCTAACGCTAACAAAGTTTGTTGTTGTCTGAATCCAGACAGTTAGTTGTTAAAGAATTCTGGCAACACACTCTTATCAAACCAGATCCAAAGGGCCAGTAGCAACAAGCATGACTACTTCAGAGAATAGTAACGAGGAAGAAAGGCCGATGAGCCAATTGTTAAAAGAAGCGATGGAAAAGATTGAAAGGATGGTATTAGAGATGAATGCAATGCAGCTAGCTTTAGACAAAGCCCAAAAGAACCCTGAGCCACTGGGGCGCATGCCGGAATACCCTCACTCCGGTCCTTCCACAAGCCTCCCAAATCCCCGTTATCATCAAGAAAGAAGCCCTCATGATTCCCAAGCTCCACCACCCCATTAACCACTCCCAACACCAAATATTCCCACTTTTGTGGGACCCACATCAGCCACCCTACAAAGAACGACCAGTGAGCCATTGTTTCAGGCTCACGATACGCAATACTATCCCCCTGAGCCCACATTCCATGCCCCCGAACCACAGGCCTACAGCCCGCACTTGGAGGTACCGGCAGAAATTGAAAAGCCGGTTAAAACCCCCGAACAGGATGAGGTATTGAGGAAGTTCAAAAGCCTGAAGCAGTCCTTCAGGAACCTGCACGGATTGGGCAGCCAAGTCAGCGTAGCTTACAAAGATCTATGCCCTTTCCCGGACGTCCAACTCCCGCCTGGGTTCAAGATGCCTAAGTTCGATTTATATGAAGGGCATGGGGATCCCATGGCACATTTGCGGGGATTCTATAGCAAAATGAGAGGGGCAGGCGGCAAGGATGAGCTGCTGATAGCTTATTTCGGCCAAAGTCTGAGCGGATCTGCACTAGAATGGTATACCAGGCAGGATTCCAGTAGATGGTACACTTGGGATGATCTGGCGCAGGCTTTCGCAGGTCATTTCCAATACAATCTCGAGATAGTCCTTGACCGTCTCACGTTGTTGAGGACCGGGAAGAAGCCCGGGGAAAGTTTTCGCGAGTACGGGTTCCGCTAGAGAGAACAAGCGGCCAGAGTCGATCCTCCCATGAGAGAGGGAGAGATGGTGGACTACTTCCTGCAAACATTGGATCCAACCTACTTTGGTCACTTGGTGACGACAGTTGGAAAATCCTTCAACGAGGTAGTGAAGATAGGGGTCATGATAGAAGAAGGCATGAGGTCTGACAAAATCTTGAATTATTCGGCACTCAAGGCCACGACCCAGGCTATTCAGAGCGGCACGGGAGGTGCGCTGGGAAGAAGAAAGAAAGAAGAAATTGCCACGGTCGAGGCAGGTGGTTGGTCTAGGGCTGGCAAGACACACTACAACCAACCCAGACCTCACAGGCCAAACTACCCATACAACCCACCGCAACATTGCTATCCGCCTCAAGAACCACATTGCTCCGTACACCAGGCCCAGACATACACTCAGCCTCCGGTTCGCCCACAATGGCGCGCGCCGGCTCCCTAGAACACCTATACACCACCACAAAACACCTATCCTCCACCAGGGGCATATAGAAACCCTCCAGGGGCAGGCTTTCGGGGAAATCCAGCTGCTAGGAATGACAGGCTGCGGAAACAGAGAACCTTCACTGAGTTGGGAGAAACCTACACCGCTTTGTTCCACAAATTGAGGCAATTGGGTTTGGTTAGTCCGGTCGAGACTCGAGGACCAAATCCCCCGCCCCAAAACTTGGACCAATCAATAAGCTGTGAGTACTGCTCAGGGATGTTGGGGCATGATACCGAAAAGTGTTGGAAATTGAGGCATGTCATACAGGATCTTATTGACACCAATAAGATCGAGGTCCATACACCGTAGGCTCCTAACATCAACCAGAACCCACTGCCGGCACACCATGAGGCTCACATGATCGAGTTGGTGTTTGAGGGAGGAGAATTGAGAAAACCTTCACAGACAGTTATGATGATCCAGGCCGCTCCTAAAGAAGGATCGACCAGTGGAGGAACCGGGGTAAAGTCGCAGAAAGAAGGCGTCAAGCCAGTGGTGATATTGGGAAAGAACCCGTCCGCCGTAACAAGCAAACCCGAGCCAAACAAGTTGGTAATATCAGGGACTCCACCCACGCCTGCAGTTGTGTTGAAAGGGGTGTACAGGGAACTGGTCACTATAAAGCCTGTAGTCCAGCTGCCGATGATTGATAGCAAGGCTGTGCCTTGGAAATACGAGAAAGCAGTGGTGATGTACAAAGGAAAACAGGTGGAGGAAGTTAGCTGTGAAGCACAAGGGCTGACTCGATCAGGTCGGTATTTTGCTCCGGTGGAGCTGAGAAGAATCAACCTGGCTGCAACCAAGAAACCTGTCTCCGAAGAAGAGGCTGAGGAGTTCCTAAGAAAGATGAAAGTGCAGGACTACTCTGTGGTCGAACAGCTGAGGAAAACACCGGCCCAGATCTCGCTGCTGGCATTGCTGATCCATTCTGAGGAGCATCGTCGGGCCTTGATAAAGATATTGAACGAAGCTCATGTGCCCAAAGAGATTTCTGTAAACCACCTGGAAACCATTGCTAACAAGATTTTCGAGGTGAACAGGGTAACATTCTCAGATGATGACCTGCCAATGGAAGGTATAGAGCATAATAAAGCTCTCTATCTAACTGTCAAATGTGAAAACTTAGTAGTTACTCGGGTATTGGTGGATAACGGTTCAAGTGCCAATATCTGCCCATTATCCACTCTGAATCAGTTAAAGATCGACCACGGAAGAATCCACAAGAATAGCATCTGCGTCCGAGGATTTGACGGAAATGGAACAGCCACTGTAGGGGATGTTGTACTTGAATTGACCATCGGTCCAGTCCTGTTCACCATGGAGTTCCAGGTGTTAGATGCCACAGTATCTTATAACCTTCTGTTAGGACGACCATGGATTCATGCAGCCAAAGCAGTGTCCTCTACCTTACATCAGATGGTGAAGTTCGAGTGGGAAAGACAAGAGGTCATGCCACACGGCGAGGACGCGGCGTGCACCATGGGTGGCGCCATGGTACCTTTCATAGAGACCGATGATGACAAAGGTCCTTGGGTCTACCAGATTTTCGATACAGTGTCAGCAAACAAAATTTCTGAAGGAGAAATCATCCCGCACCCTAGGGTAGCTGCCGCGACAGTCATGATGGTCTCGGAAATGCTAGGTAATGGATTTGTGCCGGGAAAGGGCCTAGGAGTCGAGCTTCAGGGGATTATCCAACCTGTCACCCTGCCTAAAAATCTGGAAACTTTCGGATTGGGGTTCAAACCAACCGCAGCAGATAGGAAGCAAGCGCGAAAAATGAAGAAGAGGGTCTGGTTTCTGCCCAAACCGGTGCCACGTCTCTCAAGGTCCTTTGTCAGAGCCAGTGCCAAGGGGTCGCCAGTCCCGAAGATCCTAGGACCATTGATTGGTATGGATGGGGACCTGAATCAGAGTTTCGAGAAGCTATTCGCTGATGTCAATATGGTAGAAGCTGGAGAAGGTTCCAGCAGAGCAGAGATATAGTTTGTGGGGCCTGAGGCCAAAACCAACAATTAGACGGTTACTCCTCTTCCTGTCCGAGGGGAGTCTTGGTAGTAGGCTTTGATTTATGTTTTGTTTGTTTTGTTTTGTTCGGATTATTCCAGGGTGTAATCCAAATTTTACTTTTGTTTTGTAAAAGTGTGAACCCTTTTATCCCGCAAGTTTAATAAAGTTCTCTTCTTTTGTCCCATTTTAATTTTGTTTTGTTCTTTTTCTTTCTGAACAGTTCTCTTTTTACTGGTTCTAATGACATGGCATGCACAGCGGATCTTCGACCTAGTCTAATAAATCAATCTGAATCCGACTCAATGATGCAAGAGGTCGTTTGTGACGATGAATCTGAATATGACGAAGATAAAGCCTTCGAAGAGATAAACCGAGAACTGTGCCAATTTGAAGAAAAACCCAAACCTAACCTAAATGACACTGAGGCTGTGAATCTAGGAGACGCTGATAATGTCCGAGAAACCAAAATCAGCATCCATATTGAGCCGAATGTCAGGGAAGAATTGATCAAAACCCTCGTGGAATTCAAAGATGTTTTTGCATGGTCATATGATGATATGCCGGGATTAAGCACCAATTTAGTGGTTCACAAATTGCCCACTGACCCGGCATACCCTCCGGTCAAGCAAAATCTAAGGAAATTTAAAATAGAAATGAGTGTAAAGATCAAAGAAGAGGTGATTAAATAGTTGCAGGCGAAGGTCATTCGGGTCACTCGATATCCCGAGTGGTTGGCCAATGTGGTACCAGTTCCAAAGAAGGATGGAAAAATCAGGGTGTGCGTCGACTACCGCAATCTCAACAAAGCAAGTCCCAAGGACAATTTTCTATTACCCAACATCCATATCCTGATCGATAATTGCGCTGGACGCGAGATCGGATCCTTTGTGGATTGCTATACGGGATATCATCAGGTCCTAATGGACGAGGAAGATGCGGAAAAAACAGCTTTCATTATGCCATGGGGAACTTATTGCTATCGGGTAATGCCGTTCGAACTAAAGAATGACGGGGCAACGTACATGCGAGCAATGACTGCTGTGTTTCACGACATGATACACAAAGAAATCGAGGTGTACGTCGATGATGTGATCATAAAGTCTTGGCGTCAGGAGGACCATGTAGCAGACCTAAGGAGATTTTTCCAAAGACTCCGAAGGTATGATATCAAGCTCAACCCGGCCAAATGCGCATTCGGGGTTCCATCAGGAAAGCTGCTAGGATTCATCGTCAGTCGACGGGGGATTGAGTTAGACCCATCCAAAATTGAATCCATCCGAGATTTGCCACCGCCAAGGAACAAAACAGAGGTAATGAGTTTGCTGGGTAGACTCAATTACATCAGCAGGTTCATCGCTCAACTCACAGCAACTTGTGAGCCCATATTTCGGTTGCTGAGAAAGGATGCTGCGGTAAGTTGGACGGCAGAGTGTCAAGAGGCTTTCGACCAAATCAAAAGGTATCTGTCTAATCCACCCATATTGGTCCCGCCTAAGCTAGGAAAGCCCTTAATTATTTATCTGACGGTCCTGGAAAATTCATTTGGTTGTGTACTGGGGCAACATGATGACACAGGAAGGAAGGAGCAGGCCATCTACTATCTTAGCAAGAAATTCACAGTATATGAAGTCAAGTACACTCAACTCGAGAAAACATGTTGCGCCCTAACTTGGGTAGCTCAGAAGTTGAAACACTACCTGTCCTCGTATACTACTTATCTCATATCCCGTTTGGACCCATTGAAGTATATCTTTCAGAAACCTATGCCCACAGGGAGGTTGGCAAAATGGCAAATTCTGCTCACAGAGTTCGATATCGTCTATGTGACGAGGACAGCCATGAAAGCCCAGGCGCTGGCCGACCATTTGGCAGAGAATCCAGTTGATGAAAAATACGAGCCTTTAAGAACGTATTTTCCCGACGAAGAGGTAATGCATACAAATGAGCTGGAGTTACCCGAGGAACCGGGTTGGAAGCTTTTCTTCGATGGAGCTGCAAACGCGAAAGGGGTTGGAATAGGAGCAGTACTCATTTCTGAAACAGGACGCCATTATCCTGTTACGGCTCAACTACGCTTCTATTGCACCAACAATATGGCCGAGTATGAAGCTTGCATTTTGGGTCTGCGATTGGCTGCGGACATGGATGTCCAAGACGTCTTGGTCTTGGGAGACTCGGACCTTTTGGTACATCAGATTCAGGGTGAATGGGAAACGCGGGATCTAAAACTCATACCATATCGACAATGCTTGCACGACCTGAGCAAACGATTTCGATCAGTAAAGTTCAAACATATCCCGAGAGTTCATAACGAGGTTGCGGATGCATTGGCCACCTTGGCATCAATGTTGCACCACCCTGACAAAATGTATGTCGATCATCTGCACATCCAGGTCCGCGATCAGCACGCTTATTGCAATGTCGTAGAAGAGGAAGCAGATGGCGAACCCTGGTTTCATGACATCAAGGTATACCTCAGAATGGGGACATATCCGGAACAGGCCACTGGAGACCAAAAAAGAGCCCTTCGGCGTTTGTCGAATGGTTTCTTCCTCAGCGGAGGAATTTTGTACAAAAGAACCCTGGATTTGGGATTGTTGAGATGTATAGATGTCGTTCAAGCCACGACGGTTATGGCAGAGGTACATGCTGGAGTTTGCGGGCCACATATGAGCGGATATGTATTGGCAAGGAAGATCCTTAGGGCAGGGTATTATTGGCTCACCATGGAACATGACTGTATCACTTTCGTGAGGAAATGCCATCAGTGTCAGATACATGGAGATCTGATTCATTCTCCGCCAACAGAGTTACATACGATGTCAGCACCCTGGCCGTTTGTTGCATGGGGCATGGATGTCATTGGGCCTATCGAGCCGGCAGCATCCAACGACCATAGGTTCATTCTGGTGATCATCGACTACTTCACCAAATGGGTTGAAGCTAAAACCTTCAAATCGGTGACTAAAAAGGCAGTGGTGGATTTTGTGCACTCCCATATCATCTGCAGATTTGGGATCCCAAAAGTAATCATCACGGATAACGGTGCGAATCTTAACAGCAGCCTGATGAGAGAGGTATGCCAACAATTCAAGATTACACACCGCAATTCCACCCCATATCGTCCCAAGGCGAATGGAGCGGTCGAAGCAGCCAATAAGAACATCAAGAAGATACTGCGAAAGATGGTGGAAGGGTCCAGACAATGGCACGAGAGATTACCCTTTGCTTTGTTGGGTTACCGCACTACAGTCCGGACTTCCATAGGTACAACTCCTTATTTGTTGGTGTACGGAACTGAGGCCGTAATACCAGCGGAGGTCGAAATTCCGTCCCTCCGAATTGTCGCTGAAGCCGAGATGGATGATGATGAATGGGTCAAAGCTCGATTGGAACAGTTGAGCTTGATAGACGAGAAAAGATTGGCAGCAGTGTGCCATGGTCAGCTGTATCAGAAGAGAATGGCGAGAACATATAATAAGAAGGTGCGCCCCAGGAAGTTTGAAGTAGGGCAGCAGGTATTGAAGAAGATCCTCCCACACCAGGTCGAGGCAAAAGGCAAGTTCGCCCCAAATTGGCAAGGGCCTTATATCGTGACCAGAGTATTGTCCAATGGAGCTTTGTGTTTGACGGATATCGAGGGAAGATGTGTTGACATGGCTATCAATTCGGATGCAGTCAAGAGATATTACGCGTAATTTCTTTTGATTATGGCAATTAGTGGTTTGTTTGTTTGTACTTGGTACTTATTGGATAATGAAATGACGGAGGCAATTCTTTCTTCTATCCAAACACTTTTACCTTTGTTTCCCCTTTTTGAGCCTTAAGTTATTCTTTCATACCCCTCTTTTGGAATCACTAACGGAAAAGATATGAAAACAGAAAGAAGAAGAAAAGAAAATTTTAAGAGAAAATGAAAAGAAGAAAAAAAAAGAGAAAAAGAAGAAGAAGATAAAAATCACAAACCATTGGGAACTACGTTTGACCTGATTCCTCAAAGAGGATACGTAGGCGCCTCCCGGCTCGGTCATAGTGTGCATCATAGTGTACATAGTGTGCATAGTGTACATAAGTGTGCATAATAGGCACAGTGTGCGTAACACACATAGCTCAACATAGTGTAAAAAAATAAAAAATAAAAAAAATCCCCCAAGCAAGAAAACTGGGGCAGAGGCTATGTTTTAAAATTCCAGCAAAGGATTGATTCCAAAAGTTGTAGCAGATCACCCATCAAAATCATTTCATTTTTTGATAAGCCTTTCTTCTAGCCCCACACCAAAACCAAAATCGACGTCCAAAATACCTCCCGATCAACATCCAAGAGGTGTCAAGTCAGGCAAATGGAGCCGAGAATAATACACTGATCCCCGGCAAAGAAGAGGATCATAAAACTGGAAATGAATTGATAGTCCAAAGGAATCTTCAGAAGAGAGGGTCATATTGACAACACTCCAACTCTCCGGTGAAGAAATAAAATGAGAGAGTCTTATCGGTGAAAACCTTCACAGGCACCATAAGGCGACGAAAGATGAGAGATATAAAACGAGAGAGTCTTATCGGTGAAAACCTTCACAGGCACCATAAGGCGCCGGGAGCTGAGAGAAAAGAGAGAGTCTCATTAGTAAAAACCCCACGAAGGGCATTATGAGGCGACAAGGCAGATCAGCAAAAGGGTCTGCGCTCGCAAAGAAATGGACACTCATTTATCCCCAGCAAGCAAAACCATCGGGAAAGTCGATTGATACAAATAGACTGGGTCGGGAATCTATGGTGCACGTCATGATCACAGAAACCAGTCAGGTCAACCAAATAAACTCTTTTGAATTCCTTTTCCCCCAAGTATTGGTTCAGAAAGATTTTTCTCCTTTTCCATCTTTTTCATTTTTCTTTCTAAAATTTGTTTTGAAAAGGATTTTTCAAAGTTTGCTACCGGAGACCGAAGGGAGTTCATCCGATGCGAGATAACCCCAACCGTCCTAAAGACTAGCCCCAGGCAATGCAATGTTGTGCCCTGCAGTTTTGGAGGAAGTAAACTCCTAAAGGGAGTGGTTTCGGGAGTAAAAGCAGACTCCCACATCATGTACTGTAAAGAGAAAGCAGAAAAGGGGATAAATTGAAAACCAATCCCCAGCAGGCCAGAAATCCCCAGCAAGCAACTTTGTCCACTAACCAGTTGTGGGGGCACAGAGCAAGAAAAGGGGAAGAGAGGGAAAATCATCCACCGGAAAGGCACCTCTTCCCACCATGAGTGAAACTAACTAAATCCTTTTGTCTGCTGCAAGAAAATAAACATTGATGATGGCAGCAGGACGCGATGCCAGGGTAATCACCAAAACCGGGGCAGAAAATTTTCTGCCGTTGTCAAAAAAAATTCTCGGAAGAACGAGGAAACAATTTGAATACTTTCAGTTCTAGGTCGCCCACCAGTAAAATGCGGGAATACTTTCAGTTCTAGGCCGCCCACCAGTAAAATGCGGGAATACTTTATGTTCTAGGTCGCCCACCAGTAAAATGCGGGAATACTTTATGTTCTAGGTCGCCCACCAGTAAAATGCGGGAATACTTTATGTTCTAGGTCGCCCACCAGTAAAATGCGGGAATACTTTATGTTCTAGGTCGCCCACCAGTAAAATGCGGGAATACTTTATGTTCTAGGTCGCCCACCAGTAAAATGCGGGAATACTTTCTGTTCTAGGTCTCCCACCAGTAAAATGCGGGAATACTTTATGTTCTAGGTCGCCCACCAGTAAAATGCGGGAATACTTTATGTTCTAGGTTGCCCAGCAGTAAAATGCGGGAATACTTTATGTTCTAGGTCACCCACCAGTAAAATGCGGGAATACTTTATGTTCTAGGTCGCCCACCAGTAAAATGCGGGAATACTTTATGTTCTAGGTCGCCCACCAGTAAAATGCGGGCATACATTTCATAATTCCGCATTTAAGCAACTTTTTAGTTTTGTACTACAGTTTTTGGAGTCAGTAACCCCACCAGAAGGCGGAAGGTTACAACAGAGATCCCCCAAGCAAGAAACAACAAAATCCCCAGCACCAAGAAGCAGAAGGTTGCAAAGGCAAGCGCGCAATTCAAAAGGAAGAAAGGTCGCGCCTTGAAAGAAGCGGTTTGGGAATATCGAATCATGCCCCGCGCAACAGATCTGATGAAGAGAGTCGTACCACCAGAGGAACCACTGAAAGGCTTAATAAAGAAGGCCATGTCCCCAGCGGACCAAGCGAAGTGATGAAAACTAGCCTTCAGAAAAAGCAAAAGACCAGCGTCATCCCCCAAGTTCACAAAAATAAAAGCGTCGGAGGAAAGCGCAAGCCGATAAGAAAGCAAAGCGACAAGAACAAGTTGAAGATAGATGAGATCTTATGATCCATAGTCTAGCTTAGCTTCTTGTTTTTCCTTTTAGAACAATGTAACAGGGAGATCGGTGAGCGGTAACATCCTACAGCAGCAGGTAACAGCACACAACAGCAGCAAACACTACAGTCATACGGTAGTCCCAGCTACCAAAATTTCCCGAACTACATTGACCTGATTCCTGTTCAGCCCAGGATATGTAGGAAACCTCTGAAGCAAAGGTTCGGTCAAATCTTTTTCAAAAAAATGCTTCACACGGAGTACTCGGACGAGCAAAAATCGCCCGCTTTGTCTTTGCGCGAAAACCCTTCGTGTCTTCGGGCAAAGAGGGGCAGCTGTAAGCACGTGATTTTTGCTTCACGGACAATCACTCCAAAAAGAAATCAAAAATAAATGCAAAATAGCCTCGCTGTACAATTTTTCGATTTTCCGTGACGTATGTTGTTAGTCATTTGTGGTTCTGTCCGTTTTTCATTTGATCTTATCAAAAAAAAAATACAAAATATGTATATCGTGTGTAATTAAACCATAATTCGGTCATTAAAAGAAAATTCACAAAAAATATGAATGCATCTTTTATTCTAGGTTGTGATTTAACCTACTTAAAAATTTTAATATGTGTGTGATAAATGTGTTAAGTGTTAATTAATGGTTGTTTTAGATTTCGTTTTATTTTAATTGTGTTTAAAATTAGAAAACAAAAGAATTAGTGCAAATTGTTTAGAAATCGGGTTGGGCCTATTTTTGTTCTAAATTTTGAGGCCCAAAATCAATTGCACCATCCGGTCCAAACCAGGCCTGCCCAGGCACGACCCCAAAACGATGCCGTATGAGCCATTTAATCTGAGCCATCCGTCCAGGCCAATCCAACTGCCCAGGATTCCTTTTCAATAACCAGTTTCCAAACCCGACCCAGTAACCAATTCGAACCGACCCCCCCAACTAAGGCCAAACGATGTCGTTCCGTATTAAGTGAAGGATCCTGGCCATCAATCTCGATTCATCCAATGGCCAGGATCTAATTACACGTTACGTATATAAGCCCTTCATCATACCCCACGCCCCCTCTATCCAAACACCCCTTCACTTATCTTCTTCACCAAAACCCGAACCCCATGAAACCCTAACGCCGCCCCCTTTTCCCTCACCATTAAAGCCGGCGGCAAGGACGCCGGTGACCACCCCCTTTACACCCCTGAGGCACCTCAACCCCCTGAATCCGAATCCGCTTACAGCTTGGCTCGAATCCTCCCCCACCTTCTCGAATCTTCATTTGAAGATTCGAGACAAGACTCGATCTATACCAAACCACCCCAGATTCACACTAGACAGTCCCCTGACTACCCTTATGACCAAACCAAGCCTGGTTTGGTCCGAATCTACCCACAACTCCTAGAATCTCAAATCTAAAGATCCAAACCCTAGAACACAAGAACCTAGGGAATCCGGCCAGTTTTAATAGAGGTTTAAGGTCTAATAGACCTTAATCAGGGTATTCTCGGTTGAGAACACCCCGATTAAAGTTTGTTCGGCCTCAAATGGTCAAATCTAATTCGGACTTGGGTCAGGCTTTGTTTGAACATTTTCAGTGAGTTTTCCTCTTTCTTTTCCGTTTTATTTAAGTACTAATTAAAGTTTATTAGCATATTGTTGTGATTGATTGGTATTTTCTAGTATTTTTCTTTTAATTTCTTCCATCTTTGTAAAGACCTTTTATTTGGTCGTTTGTTTTTCTGTGTATATGTGAATACATCGTGTGATATACATGCTCGTTCAATTAGATTAGTCGTCGAATAGATAATTCATATAGATTCTCTGTGTCGTGCAAAGTTGTTGAAGCCATTCGGGACCCCGTACGTGTTGTTTATGTGATCGACTGGTTATTTCTTGTTATAATTAGTAGAGTCGACTTGATAAACATCGTCGATTAGTTTCCTATGACTGAATGTTCAGATATCCTAATTCATACAACTTCACGTAAGTGAACGAACCTGTTGGTTTGTTAATTGGATGCTCGACATTGGTTGAAATTAGTTTGTTTGCATTGCAAAACAACTAAAAAGATTCAGTCCAGGGCAGCTCTGAATTTGAACTTTCAGAAGTTCAAAAATGCCCTACTGTTGCAGTAAGTTAATACAGTAATAACCAGGGTTAACAAGGATAATTTGGGTGTTAAAAAGAACAGAAGTAATTAGTTTAAGTGAGCTGACAAGTAGGGTACTGAATTAGGATTAAATTAATGCCAATGGGGAACAAGACATAAGAGTATGGGAATTAAAATGAATACTTAATTAAACACATAACCCTTGATTAGAGTAATAAGACAGAGCATGGGGACTGATTAAGGATTCCGAGAAAGATGCCTTTAGGCATGGGGAGTTAAGGGGTATGGGCAGACTGCAATTGGCAGAATCCAGGCAGCTTAACTGCACTGGGTTGCTGGCTTATAAATAAGTTGTTTTCAGAACTTAAAAGGGGCTGGACATTTCTTAGTCTGGAGAAAAAAAAAAAGAAAAAATAGAAAGAAATCTTCAGAACACTTTAACTGAACACTGTCCGAAACTGCACAAGGGATTAAGTTGGTTAAGCTGTCCTGGCCAAGTCAGTTATTCGAACTAGGGGTTGTTACTGTTCCAGTAGGAGAATCTGTTTGCTTTCTGCTGTGATTGCTACTATTCTGAGCTTCTGTATGCTATGGATTGAGTTTTGGTCTCACTAATTGTCAAAGTTGTGTCGGTTATTTGCGGAGCTTGTGTGACTATTAAATTTCTGTTGCTGTTGCATCAAACATTCTGGTTTTCTCGACTGTCTCACTATTCTGTTTCTGGGGATTGATTGTTTGGTGCCCAACCACTGCGGGTTTCATCGTTTGAAACTACTGTTGTTTGTTTGCGGTCTGTTGGTGACATTGTTGCTGATTGTTGTTGCTGTGTTGTTGTTGTTTCTGTTACCTGCTGCTGACACTTTTCTTCTTCTCCTTCTTACTGTCCCAAACATCCAGGTACAAGACTATCACCTGTCAATGTAGCTTGAAAGTTGAGCATGAATACAAAATAGAGGATCTGAAGATGTTTATTTCCACGTGTAGTTTGTTATACTGAATATCATGTGATGTATAATAGTTTTTTTTTACATTTGTTTGCTTGGATACTGGAGTTAGCTCTCATATATAGCAAATGTCAATTGCATGGTAACTTGGTATCTTATTGTGAGTGTAGGATGATAGATAAAAGGGTTTGGCAGTGTAGTAGGCTATGGTTCAGAAATTAGCTATGTCTGTGATTAACATGTCCATTAATGCATAAAAGTTACCTATCATCAGTTAATCTCCTTCCCCTTTGACAAACTGCCCTGTTACAACTGATAAATCACATCTTTAGAATCAAAAGCCAATCTACAGTCTCAACCTCACGAAGGTCGAGCCCAAGTCGAAACGGACTAGGCAGGCTCTCATCGGCGAAGCAGTGGCCCAGGCCCAGCCGATATTATGTGGGTTGGGTCAGAGCCCATAATATTCGGGATATGGCCTGTGTATGTGGCCGTGATTCCGATCGTGTAAAAGCATTTTGAATCCTGCCATAAATAACCTTCAAGCATGTAATTAACTAGGACTATCTCTGTTTTCAATTAGTAGAGACAAACACGATAAGAAACGTAGCTGCTATAGTATATCCTTTTAAAAAATAAAGATGAGATGAGCCTCGACAAATAAAAACGCACAAGCTGCGGGGCCCTCTGAATTTATATATGAAAATACTGAGAATTCGGGATAGGCCGTTTAGCGAATTTTACGGCCTTCCCAAAATAACAATATGCTAGTTGCTTTAGGACGCGCTTTAATAAATCTTACCTTCTTAAACTCGGGTGCACATTTATGTGACCCAATTCCAAATCTCAACGGAGTCGAAATGTGTCTCTAATCACGGGTACATTGATTGTGATGTGGTTCGAGATATGTTTTCACGACGTTGCAATTCTCGTAAAATATAATAATAAAAGCGGTAAAAAGTTAAAATTTGCACATAAGTTCATATTTGTATAAAATCAGATAATCAAGCCGAATATAACAGTTGAGCGACCGTGCTAGAACCACGGAACTCGGGAATGCCTAACACCTTCTCCCGGGTTAACAGAATTCCTTATCCAGATTTCTGGTGCGCAGACTGTAATATGGAGTCATTCTTTTCCTCGATTCAGGATTAAAATTGGTGACTTGGGACACCCTAAATATCCCAAGTGGCGACTCTGAAATAAATAAACAAATCCCGTTTCGATTGTCCTTTAATTGGAAAAACTCCGGTTCGCCCTATCGGGTGCGAAAAAAGGAGGTGTGACACTATGTGTAACCTTTATGCTTTCTTTTATGATGTAATTTGAACTACGCCTGACCTGATTCCCGTTTAAGAGGGGATACTTAGGCATCCCTATGGGTTCGGTCATAATTCAATAAAATTTTCATTTCCCCTGCTATTGGAAACTGGGGCAGAATTTTGAGGAGGACCTTCAAAATTCCGAAGTCGATTTCAGCCATTTATCATTAACAGCTGTCAGAAGCAGCAGCCTAGTAAACTGGGGCAGAATTTTGAGAAGGACCCTCAAAATTCTGGATCAAGAGAAGTTGCAATGTCTTGAACCATGTCGCAGTCGTCGGTTCATCTAAAAAAAACTATTCTTAATTATGTACTTATGTTATGCTTTTACTAAATCATGCATGTTTATTACTAAAATTGCCTTGTTTAGCAATGCTACCCCAGTGATATATACAGTATCGCCGGATCAAAGCCGATAAGGTCAAGCAAAGCTAGCGGGGATACGAACTAACCTTTCCCCCTTTATAAACTCATGATTTTTTCTTTGGATGCAGGCACTTGAGTTGCAAAATCATCAAATATACTATACGCTCACTCACAAAGTTCAGGAATACAACTCTCTAAACCGCTGCACTTGCTTGCAACTGCTATCCGCACACAACAGTGTCTTCAACATGCAAAATATCCCCAGTAATCACGATACCGCTATCAGCTAAGAAAACTCTATTGCCATTTGCCATTTGCCATTTTTACTTCCTGCATAAGGCTACCATTTTGCCTTCCGAGGTTAAGCTCTACCTTCACTCGCATTTCCTACATTGCATAAGGCTACAATTCTACCTTTCGAGGTTAAGCTCTACCTCCACCCGCATTTCCTGCATTGTATAAGGCTACCATTCTGCCTTTCGAGGTTAAGCTCTACCTCCACCCGCATTTCCTGCATTGCATAAGGCTACCATTTTGCCTTCCGAGGTTAAGCTCTACCTCCATCTACATTTCCTGCATTGCATAAGGCTACCATTCTACCTTCCGAGGTTAAGCTCTACCTCCATCTGCATTTCTTGCATTGCATAAGGCTACTATTCTGCCTTCCGAGACGAAGCTCTGTCTCCATCTGCATTCTCTGCATTGCATAAGGCTACCATTCTGCCTTCCAAGATTAAGCTTTGTCTCCACCTGCATTCTCTGCATTGTATAAGGCTACTATTCTGCCTTCCGAGACTAAGCTCTGCCTCCATCTACATTATTTGCATTGCATAAGGCTACCATTCTGCCTTCCGAGACTAAGCTCTGTTTCCATCTGCATTCTCTGCATTTCATAAGGCTACCATTCTACCTTTCGAGACTAAGCTTTGTCTCCATCTGCATTCCCTGTATTGCATAAGGCTACCATTCTGCCTTCCGAGACTAAGCTCTGTCTCCATCTGCATTCTATGCATTGCATAAGGCTACCATTCTGCCTTCCGAGACTAAGCTCTATCTCCATCTGCATTCCCTGCATTACATAAGGCTACCATTCTGCCTTCTGAGGTTAAGCTCTACCTCCATCTGCATTCCCTGCATTGCATAAGGCTACCATTCTGCCTTTCGAGGTTAAGCTCTAACTCCATCTGCATGGCTGAAAGATCGCCACTTTATTTACATTCTGCATGGCTGAAAGATCGCCACTTCATTTACATCTTGCATTGGCTGAAAGATCACCACTTCATCTACATCTTGCATGGCTGAAATATCGCCACTTCATTTACATCTTGCGTCGGCTGAAAGATCGCCACTTCATTTACATCTTGCATGGCTGAAATATCGCCACTTTATTTACATCTTGCATCGGCTGAAAGATTGCCACTTCATTTATATCTTGCATCGGCTGAAAGATCGCCACTTCATCTACATCTTGCATGGCTAAAATATTGCCACTTCATTTACATCTTGCATCGGCTGAAAGATCGCCACTTCATTTACATCTTGCATGGCTGAAATATCGCCATTTTATTTACATCTTGCATCGGCTGAAAGATCGCCACTTCATTTACATCTTGTATCGGCTGAAAGATCGCCACCTTCTGCATCTCATGAGGTGAAAGATCACCAATCTATCCAAAGGCATCATTATTCGGAGGCACCATTTTCATAGCCCGAGAACGCCATGCCATGGCCTAAGGACCCCTTTTATCTTTTGCATATCATTATTCAAAGGCGTCATAGCTCGGAGGCATAATTATCATAGCCCGAGAGCATCATTTTATGGCCTGCGAATTCCTTATCATACGCTTCATGGCCCAGGATGTCATAGTCTGAGGACGTCATCCTAACCGTCCAAAGACAACATTCATGGTCTGATGGAAACTTGCATCACGTTTAAATTACCACACAATATACACTTGTGTTGCTTATTTGCAGGTAAACCAGCGAGCAACGGCCGTCTCAGCAGGAGCAATCCCGCTCCAGTTCCTGCAGCCCTGTTAGACTTTAACCATCCATCCCAACCCAAATATCGCGTCCGTTTTGAAAAATCTCCATCGGCATATTCCGCCGACGGATCCTGAACTACATATGGCCTGATTCCTGTAAGACCAGGGATATGTAGGCAGCTCAGGAGCTAGAGCTCAGTCAAATTCTTCAAACCATTCTATTCGGTCAAATTGGAAATCATATCTTTACCCGACAACTCTTTCATCCTTCCCGGGTAAAGAGGGGCAGCTGTTGATACCCAATTTTTCTCTATATATTTTTATATGCAAATAAAATAGCATGTCCAAATGTTCTAGTATTTTTTTTTCTTTCCTAATTTTTAAAAGATTTTTAAATCAATTTATTGCCCTATTTTAGAAAAAACAATAATTATTCCCCAAATTATCATATTTGGTGATTCATTTATTGTATTCTCATATTTATACCAAAATAAATATAGCTAAGGTAATTTTGCACATATTTTTACAAATATATTTAGTATTTTAAAGCTAAATTTCATATAATTGCAATATTAGTCTATTTTAAGATTTAATTGCTTTTATAATTACAAAATTGATTCCAGTATTTTTAATTTAATATTTATATATTATTAATTAATTTAGTACCTTTAATTTATTTCCAGAAATCATTTACTATTTTTTATAAAATAAATAAGAGAAAAGTGGCTATATAAATGTTAGCCCTACTTATTTCAATTTAGCCTAAATTCTACCCCAATTGAACCCCAGCCCAATTTCTAAAATTACTCGCCCCTGACCCAATTAAATCTGACCCGCCCAGCTCCCCGTTTATTCCAGGCCATTGATCAAAATGATCAACGGCCACATTCTCTCCTTTCCTTTTTTAATTCACCAACCCCACTAACCCTAAGTCATTTTCACCTACTCGCCGCCTCTGAAACCCTCCACTCTCTCAAACTCTCTCGAGTCTTCTCAGAACCCTAGCCGCCTCTTACCGCTTCCACCCTGAAAGCCACCGGAATCCATGGCTTCCTGGGCTATGGGAGTCTTATACCAACCTCATGTTGCTCTTACACACCTGATCTCTGAAGATTCAAGGCCTGACCTTGAAGGTTTGTACCCAGACCTCTATCGATTTGAGGTTCCACGGCCATCTCCGGTCTTGCTCCGATGTACCATGGTTGTTTGAGCCTGATCCTAACCTCTCCGACTCAGATCGGTGACTTTTCAAAGCCTTTCTCATTTCTAGGGTTCTTTTGAAACTCTAACCCTTCGAGGTTTTTCCGATTCCCTTAGATCTGTTCTAGATCCATGCTTTTCCTAAAGGTTTTAAACATTTTCCTAACTACTTTCAAAATCTTTCTTTTTCGATCTAGGATTTTCTGAAAGTATTTAAGTGTTTTCTAACTTTCTTTTTCCTTTTATGTGTATTTGCTTCTATTGGTTTCTTGTATTTTCTTCTACCATGTTCTTACATGCTTCTTCTGCTATATTTTCCTATACTATGTTCTCGTATGCTTTTCTATTGTATGCTTTCTCTACTGTGTTCTGATATGTTTCTCCTACTATATTTTCTTACCAAGTTCTTAAGTTTCCTTATTAAGTTCCTTTTACTGAGCTCTGTTTAAAGTTTCTTCTAAAATTTCTTAGCATGCTTCTTCTACTGTTCTTATCAGTCTCTCTATTATGTTTCGTATTAGCTTCTTCTACTCTATTTTTTCTTTGAATTCTGCTACTATGTTATGCGTGTTACTTGCTATCACTGTTTTCTCATGAATTTCTGCTGTTGAAAGAAACATGCAAGAGGTTTCATAGAACTGAAACCTCTGAGCCTGTTTCGATTACTTGCTTTCTCATCTCTGTACTTGATTCAAGGTGGAAACCCTAGAATTCAGGGGTTCTGCCAAGTTTGATTATGTGATTTAATTGAACTAGGGTTTTTATTTTAGAACCCCTAACTCTTTCAGGCCAACTTCGAGTCTCTGAACCGAGTTTGGACATCCGTGTTTGCATATGATTCTGACCTTTGGCTAAACTCTTCTAAAACTCTTTCTTCATTGGATTTTTCTATTGATTTTTGCAATAGCACAACATTTTTTTTTTCAACTCAACGTGTTTGTGTGCTCTTTATATGTGATGAATCTTCCTCTAAAAAGGCTTTCAACTCGTGATTGATTCAAATTCCTTCTAAATAGGTCTGATTGATTCCCTTTCCATTGTTTGCGATTACCCTTAAGTTAAAAAAACCTTTCCCATCTTTTTGACTCGGTTCATTCATATAAGACCCCTGACATTTGATTTATTGGCTGTTAATTGATTTTTTTGCCTTGTTTGTGCAACCGCGTATTTCAGAAATTCTGTCCTTAAATAACCTTTATGTATTTACCCTTAATTGCATGTTGTGCACAAAGTGCTTATTCATTTTTTCTTTCCTTAAATTATTTTTACCCGTTTGAATTTGAATCCCTTAATTAAGGGAAGTCTTGTGTAATTGATTGACAATCAGTTCCTTGATTATTTTCTTACCTTATTTCTTCATGATTTTCACACTATAAAAAGCACGACCCTTTTTCACAAAAAGGACACATCAGAATCCTTCTGAATTCATACTCTCTCACAATAACTTTCTCTTCTTGTCTGCATTGTGGCCTGTTTACAAGACCTACTACTTTTCTTTGTTTGTTTCCTTTGAAACTGGTATGTCCTGATTTAAGCTTCAGCACCACAACAATGTGTTTATTTTTAGTCTATGTATCCATGTCTACTTTACTGCTTTATGTAGAGTTTAACATTTAAATTAGTATGTTTATGTCCTACTGCTTGTTTCTGCTATGAATCATCGCTCCCTATTTTCCTTTATGTACTTTGAGTTACAGTTTAAAACATGACAATATGCAAGTTATGTTCATGGATTGAACTTGATCCTTTAGAGGATCCTAACCTCTAAACAATGTGTTCTAACAGGCTTATGGGTGTTCCAGCATTTCCCATTGTTGGGTATGCCTACTAGCTTGTCATTGCCTCCTTACCACCTCCCCATTCCCTATACCCCTATGTGTATTAATGTAAATTATTTCCCTTACCCTTTCCCATTTTCAGAATTCTGTACTTGCACCCTCTCTTAGTCTCTAAGTTCTGCCCACCTCTTGTGAGCTTTGCCTTGGGACCTTGAATTCCCTATGAACTTGGACACTTGAGGGCTGGCCCTTCCATGCTGCACTATGTCCTAATCTGGTGATACATTTGGGTGTAAGCCATGCCCGGAGTTCATATGAGACTCTTAGGGAACTTTGACACACCCCAAATGGGAGAAAGGCTTTGAAATAAGATCTCTTGGAGTTGGTTTACTTCATACTTCAGACAGGAAGTCTGAATCAGGCTCTCCTTGGTTGTACTTTTTCTGATTGTATTTTTTCTTTACTTTACTCTTTCTGGGATGTAATAACTTTGTAATAAAACTCTCGGGGATGGCTAGTGAAAAGGGAGGGGTAACTATGCATGCAAAAAGGGGTAGATAACCTGCCTATAGGAGTTTATGAATTCCTGCATTCTCATATAAACACCATGTCTATAGGAATCTTGCATTCTCATGTAGATACCATGTCTCTAAGAATTTCTGCATTCTCTGTATAGATACCATGTCTATAGGAATCTTGCATTCCCATATAGATACCATGCCTATAGGTTATTTCTGAATTTCTGCATATCATATAGATATCATGCCTATAGGAATTTCTGAATTTCTGCATATCATATAGATATCCTGCCTATAGGTTCTTTCTGAATCTTGCATATGCATTCCTCATTAGGCAAACATGTTTATAGGTCTTAAATAATCAACCGCAATTAGATATTATGTTCATGGGTTTTAAACGAAATTCAGCATTTAGATGTCATGCCTATAGGATTTCTGCATTTTTTACTATGTTTATAAAAGTGTCCAAAATCAACAACATATAGAAAGCATGCCTATAGGAGCTTTAATCGAATCTGAACTGCTTCACTCGCTTATAAGTCTAAAACCAGTAACAATGACGCATGTTCTTTTGCTAAAACTCGCCTTTCTTTAATAACAGATGATTTTTCTTAAATCAATATTTATTCATATTTACTTCATTGTTTCTGGAATCAGTAGATATCATGCTTATAGGGTCTTCGTCTAACACTTAGGCAAGCCATATGGTAAAAGTTTATAAATTGAATCTGTTGTTATTAACTACAACCAGCAAGCAGGCCTGATTTGGGTTTCTTATCTGAACTATGTAATAAATCAGTCTACCTCGATCCTTTAAGTTTAATCAGACCGTAAATAGTATGTGTAAGTCATGCTACTTACTTGCTTTCTTTGTTTAAAGGAGGTGTATCTAAGCCTTTCTACTTGCTATATGTTTTCCCCCAATTTGCTATACATGTTTTTGTATGTCGCCTTAGTATTTTACCCTTTTGAAACCACAAATAAGCCCAATATCTCCTCCCTTTAGGATTAGTAGTCCTAAATACCTCCGGGACTGATAGGATTGGGACGGGTAATAGCATGCAATAAGTAATCGAGACCAATCTGTGCTTTACCTTAACGGGGTGGGAAGGGTAGATATGGATATGATGACCACGCGGTAACATCACGTGTAGCCCCTCACTGAGGAGTGATTACCATATGTTGTGTGGGGTGATCCAAATTATTTACAAACCTAGGACCCATTTTCCTTTATTTATTTGTTTCATTGTTTATTCTCAAATTTCAAACTATTTTCTTAAAAAAAAAAATCAACTCTTCTTTTAGTTCTTTTAACTTCACCTATTTTGTAACTATTACGTGAAAATCCCCTCTTGTTTGAAATTCTTATTTGCCTACGTGTTATTTGTACATAAAGTCACAACAATGGTTTGGCCGGAAACCACACTAGTGGATCCTGAGAGGTGCCTAACACCTTCCCCTTGGGATAATTTCAATCTCTTACCCAATCTCTGGTTAATCAAAACAAACCCCTCCTAGTGTCCTAATGCACTTTAATCATTAGGTGGCAACTCTTCTATTCAAACCCAATTCCCCAAAGGGAACGAGTTGTCCTCCCAAATGTCATAAACCTGATTTTGCGAGAAAAAGGGGGCGCGACAGGCGGGAGGTTTGGAGGTAGACCCTAGAATCTAAGGGTTTCAAGTTGAGCAAGACCAAGACGGAATACGTGGAGTGCAAGTTCAGCAATGGTACCCAGGAAAGGGATATGGAGGTGAGGCTTGATACACAAGTCATCCCCAAGATAGGTAGTTTCAAATATCTTGGATCTATAATACAAGGTAACGGGGAGATTTACGAAGATGTCACGCATCGTATCAAGGTAGGATAGATGAAGTGGAGGTTCGCTTCCAGTGTCTTGTGTGATAAGAATGTGCCGCTGAGACTTAAAGGTAAGTTTTACAATGTTGTAGTTAGACCGACTATGTTGTATGGAGCAGAATATTGGACGATGAAGAACTCTCATACCCTGAAGCTAAAAGTAGTTGAGATGAGGATATTGAGGTGGATGTGTGGGCATACCCTATTGGATAAGATTAGGAATGAAGTTATTCGGGAAAAGGTGGGAGTGGCCTCTGTGGAGGATAAGATGCGGAAGGTGAGGTTGAGATGGTTCGGGCATGTTAAGAGGAGAAGTATAGAGGCCCCAGTTAGAAGGTGTGAGCGGTTAATCTCGGTGGGCAGCAAGAGGGGTAGAGGTAGGCAT
This sequence comes from Nicotiana sylvestris, assembly GCF_000393655.2. Classification (NCBI taxonomy): domain Eukaryota; kingdom Viridiplantae; phylum Streptophyta; class Magnoliopsida; order Solanales; family Solanaceae; genus Nicotiana; species Nicotiana sylvestris. The sequence goes on along the minus strand of NC_091059.1, from coordinate 114,843,359 downwards.
AAAAAGTCTTGGGAAGAGATTATTAGGTGGGATATGGCGCAGCTGGAGCTGACTGAGGACATGGCCCTAGATAGGAGAGTGTAGAGGTCAAAGATTAGGGTAGAAGGTTTGTAGGTAGTCAAGCGTTTCTCTTTGTCTTACTCAGTTTACTAGCATTAGTGTTAGTATGATATTTGTTATTCATAGATGGCTATTACTACCTAGAGTTGATTGCATTCTTGGACTCGATCTTATTTCGTCTTGTTGTTATTCGTACTTGTTGCAATTACCTTTTTTTTCATGAGTTCTCTAGACGAGAGTCTATCAAAAACACCCTCTATGTCCTTCCAGGGATAAGGATAAGGCTGCATACATCTTATCCTCCTCAGACCCCACTTATGGAAGACTACTAAGTTTGTTGTTGTTGTTACTTGTATTTCCAAGAAAATATTGTTCTTCGTACCAACTACACCCTTAGACCTTATTCATTTTCTCGGACACTTGTAAATTTTTTTATATAGACGATTGTTCGAGTACCGAAACTCAATAAGGAAGATGTTGAAAATGAGGAAAGAGTGAGATATTCTTTTTCTTTGAATTTTGCAATTTTAATTAAAATGGAAGGAATTTACCCATTTAACTACACTCCTTTACAAGATTAAGGACCCGTTTAACCATAGAAAAATTTATTTTTTCCGAAAATAGTGTTTGACCAGAAAATTTTAAATTTCACCTGAAATTGAATTGCGGAATCTTTCGAAAATTTGAAAAATTCCAAAAAATTATTTTCAAAATTTTCATTTTAAATCACTCATAAAAATTTAAAAATATCTCCAAATTATATTCATGCCTGTTAGACCATCTTAATCTTATCATGTAGTCTAGCCGCTTAGGACTCTTATGACTTATCTCTTGTATCAACTTTCACCTATTAGGACTCCTGGCTTATCTCATATATATTGTACTATATAAACTACATGAAATAAAGAATACAAGTGTGGGCTTCCTACTATTGAATTCTACTGTGTATTACGTTTAACATGGTATCAGACTAAGTCGGGCTCCTTTTTTTTCTTCTTTCTCCAGCACCATGTCATTTGTCTCTTTCCACAACACAATGGTAACTTCTTCTTCTTCTTCCCTGACAGTCCCAGCCAACAACTCCTTGCCATCTCCTAATTCCAACACTCTAAACCATGTGCACCACTTTATCTCACTTAAACTAACACCAACCAATTATCTCTTCTGGAAAATTCAACTACTGCCATATCTTAGAGGACAGAATCTTCAAGGATTCATATATAGAACAAATAATTGTCCTTCACCCCTATATTCTATTGAAGGATCGACTAATTCTCAGCCAAATCCACTCTACACCATCAACTCATCATGAGCCTCTTAATCTCTTCTCTCTCTGAAGAGACTCTACCTATTGTCATTGGATTAAATTCATCTAAGGAGATATGGGATGCACTTGCAGCAGTATTCCCCCCCCCCCTCCCCCGAACACCCGGATTCTTAACATTCATATGTAACTCCAAAATCTCAAACAAGCATATGTTTGTGTCACTCAGTACCTTCAGAAGGCTAAACTCCTCTCTGATGAATTGGCTGCAGCAGGCCGGCCTATTTGCCTCTCTGATTTTAACATATATATATTCAAAGGCCTTCGTCTTTAATTTAAAGATTAATTTATAACCACTCTTTCCGCCAGGCCTGAACCTGTGACCTACTCTGAACTCCACAACCTTCTCCTCAACCCTGAGTTTATACATGGAAATTCAGTATCCTCCGTCTCTATTTTGTCTCCCTCACTCGATTCTAGTGTCAATCCAATTGCAAACTTAAGCCACAAATCATCCAACTTTGATCGGGGCAGCAATTCTTTCAGGGGTTGTGGCAGAAATAATCGTGGGAGAGAGGATAATGGTGGCAGAAACAACTATTCCACCAACTACTCTAAACCATCTTTCAGTAATGGATACAAGGGGTAGAGTGATACACGATCTCGATGTCAAATCTGCAATGGTTCTAACCATCTTGGTCCAACTTGTTTTCAACGGTACAGCCACTCAATTAATCCATCTGCACATCTCTCTCATCAAGCTCTTATTCCTGTGACACAAAATCGGATCCCAAATAGTGGTGCTACTCATCATATTACTCTAGATTTATCAAGCTTCAACCAATATGAGGAATATAAAGGTCATGATCAATTGAAAGTGGGCAATGGCCAAGGTTCAACCATTCATAATACTGGTATATCATTTTTTTCTATCTCTTCTCATCAAAAGTTCAATCTAAAACATATTCTTCATGTTCTCTCAATTACTAAAAATCTTTTGTCTGTTCAAAAGTTTGCACTTGACAATAATGTTTTCTTTGAGTTTCACCCTTATCACTTTCTTGTCAAGGATCGAGCAACCAAGACACCACTGTAACAACTCAGCCCGCTAGTGATATTGTCCACTTTGGCCTAGGCCTGTATGACTTTAAATGTGTCCTAGGGTATAAGGCTTGTTAATTTATATATCCAGCATCCCTCTTGTGTTTTGCCAATGTGGGACTCTGTCTAAAGTCTGGGGTGTTATCTAATGGGCTCAGCGTCCTAGCTGAGGTTTTCCCCATCGCATGGGATTCGCCTAGACTCGGCACCAAGGTTTGTCTCGCCTAACCGGGGATTTGCCTAAACTCAGTTGAACTCTGACAACCGGCTAGTGATATTGTCCGCTTTGGGCCTAGGCTCGTAGGACTTTAAAACGTGTTACTAAGGTATAAGGTATGTTAACTTATATATCCAATATCTCTCTTGTGTTTTTAGATGTGATAAAGTCTAGGGTTTTATAACTACTTCTTTCCGGAACAAATAGCAATGGCCTATACACATTGCCAATCAAATGCCGCTTCTCAACTTCACCCTCCGCTCATCTTGCAGTCAAGCCTTCTTTCTTATGCTGGCATCTCCGTCTTGGCCACCCACATCAACGGGCTCTTCATCAAGTAGTTCATCAGCACAATCTTCCAGCTTCTAGTTCTAGGATGAATAACCTATGTAGTGCTTTGCCAACTTGGCAAGTCACACAAATTGTCACTTCATCTTCGAGTTGATAAAAGTACTTCTATTTTGCAATTAATTTTTGCTGATGTCTGGGGTGTTTCCCCATTCTTTCCATCTGATGGTCAAAAATATTTGCTGGTCTTCGTTGATGACTTTTCTGGGTTTACATGGTGTTACCCAATTTTCTAAAGTCTGATGTTGCAAATGTGTTTCTTTAGTTTAGACTCCTAGTTGAAAGACAATTTGATACAAAAATACAGGCAATTCAAACTGATGGGGTGGGGAATTTCATCCCTTGTGCAGTATTTGTGCTCAATTAGGAATAATTCATAGATTGACTGCTCCTCACACTCATGAACAACAAGGAAAGGTAGAGCGCAAACAATAACATATTCTGGAAACAGTTTTAAGTATCATGGCTCATAGCTCTAACGCCTTTGAAATTTTGGTATTTTGCCTTCGAAACGGCAATTTACCTTATTAATAGACTTTCTACTCCCATTAACAATAGTAAATCTCCATTTGAGCTAATTTTTCACTCCACTCCATATTACCTTTTTCTGAAAACGTTTTGTTGCTTGTGTTTCCCATATTTACGATCGTATAACAAACGCAAGGTTACCTATAGAAGTCAACTTTGTGTTTTCCTCGGATATAGCAAAAAACATCGTACTAGGTGTTTTTCTAGGAGCTTTTGTCGTATCAATATTGCAAGACATTTTAAATTTGATGAATCAACTTTTCCCGTTGCTACTCAATTACTTCTTGGTCCTCCCCCCTCATCCAAGTCTAATTTGGTTTCTTGGTTATCAACTCCCACTACTAGAATTCCCGTAAAAAGCGACCAAAAATTAGCGATCAAATTTAGTCTGTCAGGAAAAGCGATCAAAGTTGGTCGCCAAACTGCCGAAAATAATAAAAAAAATATTTGAAATACTTTAGCGACCAAAGTTGGTCGCTATTTGGCCGCAAATTTAGTCAAATTGTTGACTGGACTGGTCAGACTTGCTTGGTCAAATATATACTGAGATTAGCGACCAATATTGGTCGCTAAAGTGGGACCCACATTAAATTTGTTAATAATTTTATTATTATTTCATAAAACTTATAAAATATAAATATATATAATTTAAAACTTGCGACCAACGTTGGTCGCTAATTGAAGGATAAGTTGATAGCGACCAACATTAGTCGCTAACATGGGACCCAGTTATAATATTTTAATAAATATATATTTATTTAAAAAAAATATATAAATAAATATAATTCAAAACCTAGCGACCAAAGTTGGTCGCTTAATGAAATAGAGACCAACGTTGGTCGCCAATGTGGGACTCAGTTCTAACGTTTCATAATTTTTATTATTAATTTAAATATTATATAAAATATAAATAAATCTGATTAAAATTTAGTGACCAAATTTGGTCGCTAAATTAAATTCATGTACTGTTAGTGACCAACTTTGGCCGCTAAATTAAATTCATTTACAATTAGCGACCAAAGTTGGTCTCTATATGGTCAAAATTAAAAATCACTTTTGTATTTACTATGTAAATAATATAAATGTAAGTCGTTAATATTTTTGTAATACAAGGGATGAATAGTACTACAAAGCGGCCGTGTGTGTCTATATATATAATATATATATACTTACGCTATATACTATGCACTAAGTATAAGTGTATTAGGTAATATTGTATCGAATATAGCTTATATATATAATATATATGTACTTACGCTATACTATGCACTAAGTATAAGTGTATTAGGTAATACTGTATCGAATATAGCTTATATATATATATATATATATATATATATATATATATATATATGTACTTACGCTATACTATGCACTAAGTATAAGTGTATTAGGTAATATTGTATCGAATATAGCTTATATATATATATATATACTTACGCTATATACTATGCACTAAGTATAAGTGTATTAGGTAATACTGTATCGAATACAGCTTATATATATATAATATATGTACTTAACTTATACTATGCACTAAGTATAAGTGTATTAGGTAATATTGTATCGAATATAGCTTATATATATATATATATATATATAATATATGTACTTACGATATACTATGCACTAAGTATAAGTGTATTAGGTAATACTGTATCGAATATAGCTTATAAATATATAATATATGTACTTACGCTATACTATGCACTAAGTATAAGTGTATTAGGTAATACTTTATCGAATACAGCTTATATATATATAATATATGTACTTACGTTATACTATGCACTAAGTATAAGTGTATTAGGTAATACTATATCGAATACAGCTTATATATATATATATATAATATATGTATTTACGCTATACTATGCACTAAGTATAAGTGTATTAGGCAATACTGTATCGAATATAGCTTATATATATATAATATATGTACTTATGCTATACTATGCACTAAGTATAAGTGTATTAGGAAATACCGTATCGAATATAGCTTATATATATAATAATTATATACTTACGCTATACTATGCACTAAGTATAGACTGTTTGACCAAAATAGAGACCAACGTTGGTCGCCATTTTTGACCGTTTGACCAAAAGGCGACCAAAGTTGGTCGCTTTTGTAGGATATATATATATATATATATATATATGTATGTATGTATATATATATATGTATGTATGTATGTATGTATGTATGTATGTAAGAGGAAAATAATTATTTTATTTATTTATTTTCAAATATAGCGACCAAAGTTGGTCGTCATTTTGGTCAAACGGTCAAAAATGGCAACCAACGTTGGTCGCTATTTTGGTCAAACAGTCAAAAATAATTTGGCTACCAAAATAGCGACCAAGTTTGGTCGCTATTTTTTTTAATAGGAGCCAAAACGGGTTTCAGGTCTATTCTTTCAAAATTATTCCCCAAATTAAAATATTTCTCCTCTGACACTCAAAACCCCTTCCCCCCTCCGACTTCCAGCAGCAGCGACGCCCCCGCCACCGGCGACCCCTGACGGCAGCAGCAAATTCCGGCGACCTCCACTCCCAAGGTTAGTTTCTCTCTCCTTTCTTTTATTTTTTCGAAAAACAGTGATTTTAGGGGTTCAATTCCAATATATTAGGGTTCAAAGTTATATATTATTTGTTCAACTATGTTTAGTTCAAAGTTAATTCCATGTTAGGGTTTAATTTCTCCATGTTAGGGTTCAATTTCTCCATGTTATATATTATTTGCAATTTTTAGGGTTCTTATTAATACTTTTAGGGTTCAAATAAATTAACTATTTAGGTAGACTAATTTATATATGGGGTTAAATTTCATTTTATGAAGCAACAATAATAGGATATGAATTGGACTTTTAGTTAACTAAAAAAAGATTAGGCTATGAATTAACTAATTTAATTTGTTCTTGCTTTATTTAAATAGATGGAACATCGTTCTTGGATGTACAATAGGAATTATCCTAATCGGCGGGGATTGCGGGAGGATTTTGTAGAAGGGGTTGAGGACTTTATTAGACATGCAATGTCACTTCCGCCATACATAAAAGAAGGAGTAATTAGGTGCCCTTGTGTTAAGTGCGACTGTATGAAGTTTGGAAAACCGGAGGAAGTTAAGGTTCATCTTTATATGGTGGGGTTTATAGAGAATTACTTTGTGTGGACTAATCATGGAGAGATGGATGGTAGCCATGGGATATTTCATAACATGGTTGTTGGTGAAAGTAGTAGGTCGAGGGAGAATAGAAATAGTGATTCCAGAATTCATGATATGGTTGCGAATGCTTTTGGAATGCACTTTGGGGGTGAGCCCAACGAAAATGTTGAACAAACTCCTAATGATGAAGCAAGACATTTTTATGAACAGTTAGAGGAAGCTAGTCGTCCACTACGTGAAGGACGTCCGCACTCTGAGTTGTATGTTGCAGTTAGATTACTAAGTATCAAATCTGATTGGAATATTTCTCAAGCAGCCATGAATTATTTCATTGACCTTATGCGTGAACTAGTTGACGAGGAAATCGAATTACCTGGTGATTTCTATAAGGCAAAGAGATTAGTTTCTAAGTTAGGACTTTCGTCAATGAGAATTGATTGTTGTGAAGATGGTTGCATGTTATATTATAAAGATGATGCAAATTTAAGCAGTTGTAAATTTTGCGGAAAGTCTCGTTTCAAGAGGCTTTCCAGCGGGAAGATGGTCGCTATCAAGGCGATGCATTATTTACCTCTTATACCTAGGCTAAAGAGGTTATATGCGTCGATGAGTTCTGCTCCTCATATGATATGACACTTTGAAAATAGAAGACCACCTGGTGTTATGTACCATCCTTCAGATGGAGAAGCTTGGAAGCACTTTGATAGGACATATTCATATTTTGCTAGTGAACCAAGGAACATTCGGTTAGGTCTGTGTACGGATGGCTTCACGCCTTTTTCTGTATCTGCGACACCGTATTCATGTTGGCCTGTCTTTCTTACACCTTATACTCTACCACCCGAGTTGTGCATGACTAGTCTATATATATTCTTAAATTGTATTATCCCCGGTCCACGTAATCCGAAAGGTTTGATAGATGTATATTTGCAACCTTTGATTGATGAGCTAAAACAATTGTGGTACGATGGTGTTGAAACATATGACATATCAACCAAGCAGAATTTCAATTTGCGTGCTAATTTAATGTGGACAATTAATGATTTTCCTGCGTATGGAATGTTGTCTGGGTGGATGACTGCTGGGAAGCTAGCTTGTCCTTACTGCATGAAAAATAGTAAAGCGTTCACTTTGAAACATGGCCGAAAGCAATCATGGTTTGATTGTCATCGTCAATTCTTGCCTGAGGGTCATGAGTTTAGAAGGATGAAAAATGCTTTCAAAAAGAATAAACTGGAATATGATTATCCACCTCCGATACTTTTAGGTGATGAAATTTGGGAGAGGGTCCAGAACTTCAGTAAAGTTACTGAAGTTCCACCGCATAGATTCCCCGGATACGGTGTTACTCATAATTGGACCAAACAGAGTATATATTGGGAGTTGCCTTATTGGAAGGATAATCTTCTCTGTTACAACCTTGGTGTCATGCATATTGAGAAGAATTATTTTGACAATTTGTTCAATACAGTGATGGATGTTAAAGGTAAGACAAAGGATAACCCGAAGGCTAGAATGGACTTATAAGAATATTGCAGGCGGCCTGAATTACACTTACAGACAACAAACAATGGTAAGTTATTCAAGCCCAAAGCAAGTTACACATTCACTTTGGAGGAAAGACGGCAGATTTGTGATTGGGTAACGAAATTGAAGATGTCTGAGGGTTATGCGTCGAATTTTGAGAAAAAAGTTGATATGGAGGTAGGGAAGTTGAGCCATTTGAAAAGTCATGACTGTCATGTTTTCATGGAGACCTTAGTGCCTATTGCGTTTTCTGGTTTGCCTGAAAGAATCTGGAAACCCATCACTGAGAGTAGTTTATTTTTCAAAGACTTGTGTTCTTCCACATTAAGGGAAGAAAACCTACGCCGGATGGATCAGAACATTCGTGTAACTTCGGGTAAGATGGAAAAGATATTTCCATGTGGGTTTTTTGATGTGATGGAACACCTTCCAATCCACCTTGTACACGAGGCATGACTTGGAGAGCCTGTTCAATGCAGATGGATGTATCCCTTTGAGAGGTAATATTATAGTCCATATATAATTTTCTGTTTTATTTGAATGTTCTTGGCTAACCTGAAATTATATAGGACAATTGCCAAATGCAAACAATTTGTTAAGCAGAGGAACAAAATTGAAAGATATATATGCGAAGCTTATCTTGCAAAGGAAACTGCTCATTTTTGTTTTTATTATTTTGAGAGCAACGTGCCATGTGCTAGGAATAGGCCCAACAGGCACACGGTCGACCTTACGAATGATCCATTATATCCGCCTATATCCATATTCAATCAACCAGGCCGATGTTCTAAGGATGGTAGAAAGAGAAATTTGAGTGATATGGAGTTCAAGTCAGCTACACTTCATGTGTTGCTAAATTATCCCGAAGTAGTACCATTTCTCAAGTAAGTATTGATTTAATAGTTAACAAAATCTAAAATTTACTGTGATTACATCTCAATGCAACTACTAAAAATATTTGATTTGTCACAGTCACTTCGTGGGTCAGTTTGGCCAAGATGTTGTATATACGGTATTTCATAGGTGGTTCAAACAATTTGTAAGTATATCCTTAAAATATTCTAACACTATGTAGGTAAACAATGTTTGGAAGTTATGCTAACTTATGAATTTTGTTAACAATATGTAGGTAAATGATCCAAATAATGGTGTAAATCAATTTTTGAAAGATATATCTTGGGGACCTGGGGTTGAGGTCACAACATATTCCAAGTACGTTGTGAATGGTTATAAGTTTCATACAGAGGGTTGCTCTAAAAATAAAAAAGCAACAACAGTGGGGTGTGGGTTCAAGGTGGTGATGGCAACCAAGTTAGAGATATTGATTATTATGGTGTGCTCAAAGAAATAATAGAACTAGAATATTCAGGTAGGCCATTTAAGAAAATTATTCTCTTTAGATGCAAGTGGTTTGACCCAAATCCAACAAGAGGTACGAGAGTACACAATCAATACAACATAATTGAGGTTAATCATACGAGGGAGTATGATCGCTATGATCCTTTCATAATTGCACATAATGTTAGGCAAGTGTATTATGCTCCTTATCCATTTCGGCGGAATAAGTCCGATTGGTGGGTTGTAATCAAAACTAAGCATGTAGGTAGGGTCGAAGTCGAGAATGTGTTGGATGTTGCATATCAAAACGATATCTCCAGTGTTCACCAAATAGTGGACGAACTTTTAGAAAATGATTTGGAACATCCTGAACACATATTGGAAGAAGTTGATATAAATGAAGTAAGAATTATAGAAAACGAGGAAGAAGAATCAACTGATGAAGCTCAAACTAGTGAGGAAGAAGAATTCTCTGACGAGGAAGAATACGTCGATGAGCTTTAAAAAGTTGGTTTCTTCGATAACTCTCATTTATAGATAGTTTCCTTATATGTTTCAATCTAAATATGTATTATATTATGCAGATGACAGGCAAGGGTCGAGGTAACAATGAAGGTAGTGGTTCTCGGGGTCGAGAAAAGGCTAGGAAGCAAAAGAGGAGGGTAGAAGATACTACTCATCAATCTTTTCCACCATCTTCTGATTTTCCTATCACTATGCCACAGCCTCTACCCCATGGCTATACTGAGCTGCCACAGCATCACCAGCCCTACACCTTCGTGCAGACCCTGGGTGTTTCTTCACAGGGCCATCGGACTGTGCGTCCGACATACAGCCACATGGATCGCATCGATCCATGTCACAGCCACATGGATCACAGCCATCAGTGTCACAGCTAGTCGGGTCACAGCCACTCGGGTCACAGTAGTCAGTATCACAGCCACTTGCGATCCGTGCAGCTATGTCGCAGTCACAGGGATCACATCTATCGTCATCAGTGACTCCACCTATTGGAGGCCTTCGCTTGCGGGATAGTAGCTCTGACCCCCTACTCCTTCCACACATGCCTCTGATACACATGTTTCAGACGATGATGTTGATGTTGCTACTGCTTCTGACGAGGAGGTGCATTATGATCAGTATGGCAGGATCATCATAGTCCCTGAGGGTGATGGGTAAGAGTTATTTGTTATTTTTATGTTTATTTTTTTGTACAGTTTTTACTAAGATATTAATTTGTTTTATTTATTAAATTGCAGGTTCCTCCCGAGTAATATTACTACGAGGATAATCACCAAAGCAACCAGAAAGCTTTATGATGCCCCTTATGCGTCTTGGCGTGAATTCCCATTCTCACTGAAGGAGGCAATTTTCAATGAATTTAAGGTATAAATGTTCTTTTAAGCAGTATAATTATTTATATTTATGATATTTCCATATAATATTTAACTTTTGAAATACAGAGCAAGTGTGTATGGGAATACCAGTATAGCGCGGACGTGGCTGCAAATTTTAATCTCAAAGCTCGCAAGCGGTTGTCGCATTCTTTCTCCATATCTAGACAGCTGAACTAGAAGCCTGGCTGGTTGCTTCAGGAGTTTTGGGATGATTTGCAAAGGCAATGGCTTAATGCAGAGTTCTTACAGAAGAGCGAAAAGAGAAAGAAAGCTCGCGCATCTGAGAAGGGAGAATCATTGCACACTGGAGGTGCGATCAGCCAGGGGACAATAAAAAGAAGAATGGTACGTAATTGCTTAATTTATTTTAATTTTCAAAGTATATCTATTCTATTTATTAATTAAAATTTATGAGTTTTCAGGAAAAGAAGTTGGGTCGTCCGATGAACCAAGATGAGCTATTCAGGGAGACTCATATTGTGAAGAAGAAGAAAGAGACGGATCAAGAAAGGTGGGTCGAGGGACGTGCCTCGACTGTACATGTAAGTTTTCACTTTTCATTAAGTATTTTCATTTACTTTTATATAAATTTTGAAATACTAATTCAATTTACTTTTTCTTATAGGATCGCTTCAGAGTTGAAGCTGAGGAATTCATACGCAGCCAGCCACCTAATTAGTCGGGCGCGCCATTCCAACTTTCGGCCGAGGATGTTGAAAGACTATAGACGCGGGCTGCAGGCGGTCCAAAATGGGGGAAGGTATACGGCCTTCCTACTAAGACATTCCATCGCTATAGATGTGGAATGCAAGGAATAGGGACTTCCTCGCAAGCCGAACAACTTGATGGGGAGAGCCTCTCCGCTATGTGGGAGACTGTGACAAAGCTCACATCCGAGCTAGAACCGTCCAAGGAAAGAGAAAACTTAGAGATGCTCAGTATATTGGCATGGTCGCTCAGTGTCAGAGCATGCAAGAGCAGATCAAAAATCTCCTAGCTGGATCTTTTTCGATTCCCCGGTCTCGGCCATCATCGCTAGAGGTTGCCCGTCCCCGTGCTCGTGCGTCCCGTCCTCCAAGTGGTCGTTCCTCCCATCCTCCCCGTGATCATTCTTCCCGTCAACGACAAATAGACCCTTCTCAATACCGTGATGATGATGACACTTCATCAGACGGTGATGATAATGATGTACCAAACAATGAATGAATTTTAGACAATTTGAACTAGACAAATACAATTTGTTTTCCATTGGGTTGTAATAAGAGTCAACTTAGTTTGGTAGTTCTATTGAAATTTACACTTTCTTGGTTTTAATGTAGTTTTTAATGTTGTTTTTGTGTTGTTGTTGTTATTGGGTTGTTGTTTGGTATTGTTATTGGAATTGTTGTTTGAATTGTTGTTGTTGTTGCTTGTTAGGGTTTTGGTATGACTTGCAGGTGGTGTAGCTGCCAAAACAGGCAGTTTCTGCCAAAATAATACACAGAAAAGCGACCAAAGTTGGTCTCTATTTGGTCGCTTTTCATGTTAAAAAAATAATTTTCTGGAGAATAGCGACCAACGTTGGTCGCTATTTACCCAGATTTCTACAAAAAGCGACCAAACTTGGTCGCTATTTCATTAAAAAAATAAAATTTCTGGTGATATAGCGACCAAAGTTGGTCGCTAATATTTAAAAAATAAATTAAATTCATGTATTTAGGGACCAAAGTTGGTCGCTAGTTTAATAAAATAAATAAATAATTGAATAAAAAAGCGACCAACATTGGTCTCTAGTTTACAGATTTTAAAATATAATATTTGGATTAGAGACCAAAGTTGGTCGCTTTTTAATGATTAATAATAAATAAATAAATAACGTATTTTATATTTAGAGACCAACTTTGGTCGCCAAATTTATATTATTAAATTAATAAAGCGACCAAAGTTGGTCTCTATAGTCAATATCCGGAAAAATTGGTCCATTTAGCTTAGAGACCAAAGTTGGTCGCTAATTAGCGACCAACTTTGGTCCCTAAATAAAAGGGACCATCAATATTGCTACCAAACCCTTTTGGTCGCTTTTTAGCCCAATAGCGACCAACTCTGGTCGCTTTTTGCGGTCGCTTTTTCCCGGATTTCTAGTAGTGAGATCCATGCATTCCACAATATTAAATTAAGCCTCTTATACATTATGTTGTTTCCCCAAGTTCAGAGTTATCTGTTTTCATACAACCAGATGCAAGTCCTACTCCCATTCCCGCACATGTTCTGAATAGCACTCCCTCTGTCACTTCTTCATCTCCTAATTCTTTTCCTAACTCAAATAGAATTCTGTCAGCGTCCTCTTCCTCTTCTCCTACTTTAACTCCAGCTGTTGACCTTACAAATAACTCTACAACTCAACAACCTCCTTCTTCTTCCAGTAGTCCATCAAAAACAGCCCCACTAGTACAAAAACGAGTTCAACAGCCACTCACCCTTCAGCGCACACATCACATGCAATTGAGACCCAACCCCAAACCCAAAATATATTCAGCTGTTTGTTCCCCTTCTTTACAGTCTTCACCACCCACAGTAGAACCCACATGTTTCACTGAAGCCTAAAAGTTCAAGAAATGTCGAGAAACCATGGCTGCCGAAATGACAGCCTTGCTCAAGAACAAAACATGGTCCTTAGTTCCTCACAAACCAACAATGAACGTCTTGGGGTGCAAATGGGTTTTCCGAAAAAAAAAAAGAACTTATTTGGAGTTGTTGAATGTTACGGGGATTCATCAAGTTAAAGGTCACGAATTTTGTGACAAATTTAGCCCCGTGGTGAAACCAATAACTATACGTATTGTCCTAACTTTGGCTGTGACTAATAATTGGCCTTTGCGTCAATTGGATGTTCAAAATGCGTCCTTACACGCTGACCTTCAAGAGGAGGTCTTCATGTCTCAAACTCAGGGGTTTGCTCATCTACATTATCCCCACCATGTTTGTAAGCTTCAAAAATCTTTGTACGGACTCAAGCAAGCTCTGAGGGCGTAGTACACGAAGCTCCAACAATTTCTTATCTTTATAGGTTTCTCAGCCTCTAAAGCTGATGTTTCCCTCTTCATCTTCAACTCTCACGGTATTATTGCATATTTTTGTTAGTGTATGTCGACGACATTGTTGTAACATGTAGCAACATCAAATTTCTTGAATCTGTTGTGGATCAGCTTGGCAACAGTTAGAGACCTAGGCAATCTCAGTTTCTTCCTTGGAGTTTTCGTCTCACGAAATTCTTCTGGTATTTATCTCTCGCAAGAACAGTACATTAACAATCTTCTTGATAGAGCTAGCATGTCGAATTGTAAACCTTAACTCACTCTAATGGCCACAACAGTAAAGCTTTTCAACGGTGGCAGTCCAGAGTTTCGTGATCCTACCCTCTATAGACATGTCGTTGGAGCTCTTTAGTATCTTACTCTTACACGGCCCGACATTTCATTTGTTGTGAATAAGGTGTGCCAATTTATGCAATGTCCCTCTTTGAATCAATGGGCAGTCGTGAAAAGAGTGTTAAGGTATCTCCAATACACAAAGAAGCAATAGTTCTTCTTCTCCAGATCTTCCTATCTTCACTTGCAAGCTTTCACGGATACCGACTGGGCTGGTCGCATTGATGATCGCAAATCCACCAGCGGTTATGTTATTTTTCTAGAAAACAATCTTATCTCTTGGTCATCCAAAAAGCAACGTACCGTTGCTCGCTCATCCATAGAATCTGAATACAAAGCGTTAGCTAACGCATCAGCTCAACTTACTTGGATCCAATCCCTCCTTTTTGATCTTGGTATATTCAACTTCTTAAGGCTCCCACTTTATGGTGTGATAACATTGGCGGAGCCTATCTATCTATCAATCCAGATTTTCATTCAAGAACAAAATATGTGGAGATTGATTTTCAATTTGTGAGGAATAAATTTGCCAGAAAAGATCTTCAAGTTCAATTCATCTGCACAAAGGATCAACTGGTAGACATTCTTACAAAACCTTTATCAACGACCATGTTTCAATTTCTCAAAGACAAACTCAAGATGAAAGATCCACCTTTAGTTTGCAAGGGGAGTGTTAGACCATCTTAATCTTATCATGTATATTCAAATATTATGATAATGACTTAGAATAGTAGCCTAGCCGCTTAGGACTCTTACGGCTTATCTCTTGTAGCAACTTTCCCCTATTATCGGACTCCTGGCTTATCTACGTGCATTGTACTATATAAACTACATAAAATAAAGAATACAAGTGTGGGTTTTCTACTACTGAATTTTGCGGTGTATTACGTTTAACATTCTAAACACACCTCTAATTTTTAAATTTTTTTTTCACTTAAAAAAAAAGATTTATTTTTTCCGGAATTTTACAATTATCCAAACGCCCGCTAAAAACTTGAATGGCAACGCTACTCGATTGGGCCGAGCTATCCCTCTGGGACGGCTAGTCGGCTACTGCAAACTTTACCATCAATAATCAGGCAGCTATTCCCTCGACATAAAGTAGACACCAATTCAAAATAAAGTCCCCAACAGTCGTAAATCCGCAAGAATACAATTGACTATATGTACGTGTTTCGTAACGAGGCACTCCTCTATGCATGCAACCTGCTGCTTATTCACTCCTCTAACACGTCATCCATCTTCCACAAATACGTGCCCCTCTTTCTTCCTTAACCTTTCCCTTTCGCCCTTCTATAAATAATAATTCCAAAGCTCCACCAATCCCATACTCTCCTCATCCATTTCAACCCCAGTTTGAAAATCTCAATCAATATTCGCTTGTTTAGTTAGTTCGTTTAACATTTAACCATGGCTGACTACTATGGCCATCAGCATACTCATCATCTTCATCATCATGAGCAGCCTGCACCTAGGTCTTACCAGGTGGTGAAGGCTGCTACCGCCGTTACCGCCGGCGGATCTCTTTTGGTTCTCTCCGGCTTGACTTTGGCCGGCACGATCATTGCACTGACTGTAGCCACTCCCTTGCTGCTGATTTTCAGTCCAGTGCTTGTCCCTGCGACCATTACTATATTCCTCTTGATGTTTGGCTTCTTGGCTTCCGGAGGTTTTGGCGTGGCGGCAATTAGCGTTCTGTCTTGGATCTACAGGTACAATGTCAATAAATATTACTTACTCATTAAATCTTACTATAAGTGAAAAAACTCTAAAATGTCAATAAATAGTACTCCATCCATTCCAATTCGATTTAAGTAAGAAAGAATTTTTAAATTTGTAGACTTAGATATGTTATTAATTACTACTATAAAATTTGTAACATTTGACGTGGATATAAAACTTTTGAAATTTGTGGTCTTTAACGTGTACAATATTAGTAGGACTATACGAATTTCTCATTACGAATATTAAAAGTTAAATTATTTTTAAATATAAAATTGTATAATTGTTTTTTAAACAGACTAATTTTCAAATAAAAAAATGTGCAGTTCTTCCTTAAAACTGATCAATAAGAAAATGTTGTCGCCTAAACTGAAATAGGGGGAGCAGTATATAAATTTAGAAGTTATAATTTAGTACAACAACTTCATTACTAAAAAATATAAAATTTAAACCCATGTAGGTACATGACAGGAAGGCACCCACCTGGTGCGGTGCAGTTGGAGCATGCAAGGGACAAACTGGCTACAAAGGCTCGGGAGATGAAAGAAAGAGCTGAGCAGTTTGGACAACAGCAAATCTCCGGCACACAACAGGGTTAATTTGCACTTTGTCAAAAAGTTCAAAACGGAGTTTGGGAAGTGCTGCATTAGTTAGCGAAGGTTCATTTATATGTCCACGTCTTTCTTTCGTTAATCTTCAAGCCCATTTTTTGGGTTTCTTGTTAATTTTTGGGTTTTTTGTTGTTGATTTTTGGGTTCCATACTTATAGGGACTCTTGTTTTTACTTTATTTTAGTAATCTCTAGTTAATGTTTTGCGATCAAATTGAAATAAATAGAGCTGATGCTGTTTGCCGTATAAGCTTTTTTTCCTCCTCCTCGCTTTCCATTTTCTGTCTACGTAAACTGTGAACGTGAGTAGCAATTGGAGGCTGCGTACGCCCTATTTCAGCAATACTATATAAATAAAGAACAATTAACTTAAACTCCGCAACCGCTTAAACTCGCAATATTTTAACAGCGGTGTGTGAGTGTTACCCGTTTGGGGAGCAGGTTGCTCGTCGGCGGTTGATGTGGTATCTGCTTGTGCGGCGTTTTTATTCGTCCTTTAAACGGCTTTGTCGAGTATGTTATTTAGGATACTTGTCAACTACTCCTCCAGTAAACTTTTTTTTATTGTTGGTGGCGCTTACTCAGCTGTGGACGTGGAGGCTCCCCTTTCGCGTGAAGCGGTTACACTGTGGATGTGGAGGCTCCCCTTTCGCGTGAAGCGGTTACACTTTCATGAGAGGAGGTTACTTACTTTGCCTGGGTGTAGCATTCGGTGTCACATTCTCCTCGTCTTCTTTGTCATCCTCGTTGATGGTGTTCAAGAGACGTCCATTATTGCTTTTTGTCTTTCATCTCCTTTTCCTGTCATTATTAGTTTGTGCAATCGAAAAAAAGATGGTCGTTGTCATTTTTTTTATCTAGAAGAAACTAAAATTTTAACTAGAAGTCCCCATATACTACGCCAAATTGTTTGACCAAAAAGTGTTTGAGCTTTTTGTTAAACCAATTAATGAGGAAATAAAGAGTGAATCCTAGTTAAACATAATAAATTATAGATCTAAAATCGAAAAATATCAATGGGATGAGACCGTGTTCAAGAACAATAAGTATCAAGTATATGGCCAATGATTGTCAATGAATATAGTAATAGAAGCATGCAATAAATGTAGATAATGGCAATAAATATAATAAGAAGAGATTTATCACCCAAATGTAAGGTGATTTGGACGATTTTCTTCCCTGACAATAACGTGGGGTGGTAGGAAATGAAAATGTGTAAGGGGTCTTTGGATCTTGTGGATGAACAACATAATTGCGAACAATGTAATCAGTGTACAAACTTTGGTATATTCTCTTTAGTCAACCCTTTACAATGTTCTCTTATCAAAAAGTGAAGATCCCCTTTTGTTCTTTATTTTTTCCTATTTATAGGGGATATCCCTAAGAAACTCTAAAAAAGTACAACTGAAAGAGTATTCAATGAAATATTTCTTCTTTCTATTCTAATTTATCCTACCGTTACTTTCATACGCCCGTTACTCGACCTCGGCGCTAATTTCTCTTAAGATGAGTTTTCACCCTTATGTCGTGGTCGATTTAATTCTCGATCACGTCCATTTGTAACTATTAAGTTTAATCCAAATTTTGACCAATACAGAAGGCTCATTTATATGTCCACGTCTTTCTTTCGTTAACCTTCAAGCCCCTTTTTTGGGTTTGTTGTTGATTTTGGTCCCATACTTATAGGGACTCTTGTTTTTACTTTTGTTGAGAAAGGGGGTACATAAGGGTATTTTTGTATTTTCCCTTATTAGACTCCACCAATAGGAATGAAGAAGGTGGTTAAGTTAGTTAGCCATGTGAAGCTTATATAAATATACACTTTTAATATTCAATTTTTAAATTAATGAGAATAACACATCTGATGCTATCTTCTTCCTCCTCATTTCTATCTTCTCTCTCATTTTCTCTCGTCCATCTACTACTTCTGCTACTTCATACAATTTCATGGTATCAAAGCATAGCTAGTAAATTCTAGCTTACGATCCATTACAATTCATTTCTTTATCAGTTAAGTCGACTGTTTTCTTTGTCTCTATCTCCTTCTTTTAATTGATTCTTAAACTTCTTGATCAACAATGGTCATCCCTTCAAATCAAACAATGAGGCACATGCAACAACTCCAGTTCCTCCGGCTCCTGTATTAGTGTAAGCACGTGATTTTTGCCCTATGTGAGAATTACTCCCAAAAAATCCAAAATAAAACAATTTTTCTTTGTGTGCAATTTTAGAATTTTTGTGGCATTTTTGATAATTATTTGTATTTCTGTTTGTGCGTGTTTATTGGTTAAATTAATAAAAAATTACAAAAATATGTCGCATTTGCATTTAGTATTTATTTAAGTTTGTTTTACAAAATCATAAAAATAATGTACGTTGCATTTTTAGCATTTAACGTCTAAATTGTGTGATTTTTATAGTTAATTGCTATTTAAATGTGCGATAATTGTTATTTGGACAGATTTTTGAAGTTATAACAGATTTTGAATCAGGGCAGTAACAGTAGTTTTAGGGGTAATACGGGAATTAACCAATTGCAGATTATTTAATTATGGTGGGGGACAAGACGTAATGATAAAAGCAAAAAGGAAAAGGTGGATAATGATGTCTTCTTTTCAAAAAGAGGGAACAAGGGGGCCCACTTTGATTACTTTTCAAAAAGAGGGAACATGGGGGCCCACTTTGACTACTTTTCAAAAAGAGGGAACATAGGGGGCCCACGTTGACTACTTTTACTAAAGTAAAAGTGTGGGTAATAATAAAAGTTAAAGGGTGCACATAGTGGGAAAAGATTGGGTCTTGCTTTGGGTAAATAAGAGACTCATTTGACACTTAAAAGGAGGAGATTTGGAGGAGAATTTTGGGAGAGATAAAAATTTCAGAACTAAAGAGGAGATAAGAACATACTTTTAATCTTGAAGAAGAGGATTTCTAAAATATCCGAATACTATTTCCGTGTATTCCTGAGTGTGATCTCTGCCTAACTGTTTGCTTCCGGGATTTTCAATTGGCTTCTTGAGTTAACTGTTGGTCCTTTGTTATTGCTTTATTGAGTGGTTGCTGGAATTTCTGTTTGGTTTTCAAGTCTACTGCTGGGTTTTCTGACTGCTGGTTGTTTGTTGTTGTTGTGCTGTTTCTACTGCTGCTGATCCTATTCTTCCTTTCCTTGTATTCAAATACCAGGTACACGACTGTAATACTAGCTATTGCAAGCTGAAAAATGTGAAGCGTGAATACATGAAGAATGGAACTTTGAAGTTTTAATTTCGTTTTTTTTTCTTCGTTTCTTTTACTGATTAGTAATTTAAATGACCCTGTCACACCTCCTTTTTCCGCCCCCGCGAGGGTGAAGGAGTTTTTCCAATTAAAGGACAATCGAAACGGGATTTGTTTATTTATTTCAGAGTCGCCACTTGGGAGATTTAGGGTGTCCCAAGTCACCAATTTAATCCCGAATCGAGGAAAAGAATGACTCTGTTTAACAGTCCGCGAACCAGAAAATCCGGATAAGGAATTCTGTTAACCCGGGAGAAGGTGTTAGGCATTCCCGAGTTCCGTGGTTCTAGCACGGTCGCTCAACTGTTGCATTTAGCTATTATCTGATTTTTACATGAATAACCTATGTGCTGATTCTACTTTTTATTGCTTTTACATATACATATTTATTCGAGAGAGTGAACGCCGTTTAAAGTATGTTTTCGGATTGCGCCACATCAAATGAACCCGCAATCTTAGGCACACTCTATTCAACGTCTTAGGATTTGGATTCGGGCCGCATAAAATGCCCACCCATATTTAGGAATGTAATTTACTAAAGCCGCGCCTAAAGATTCTAGCGCATTATTATCTTTTGGGAGGGCCATGAAATTCGCTAAACGGCCCTTCCCGACTAAAAAATTTCTTAAACCTTTACTGAGGGTCCTGCAAATTTTTTATTATTATTTTTTTATATTTATTTGACGAAACTCGTCTCATTTATTTATTTATTTATTTTTAAAAGGAAAGTAACTACATTTCTATTTTTATTTGTCTCTAAATAAAGAAAAATCCTGGTTAATTACATGCTAAAAAAACCGTAACTTATTTAATTAATAGATTACAACAGATGCTAACGAAAATTATACTTGAACTTGTAAAAATGGAAAATTGTTTCGCGCCTTATTCCATAAGCTAATATTACTAAAAATGGAATTATGTATATAAAAAACGTACAAGATTGACTAACGTTACTACAATTAGCCATTTTTAACTGTGGTGAGGTTAACTAAATGATCAAAGCTATAGACTAATTCATTAACCCTAATGGATTCGCAATTTAACTATACTTTATTGAAACTACTCTACATTAGTGTAAGTATACTTAATTATTAATACATAAAATTATCGACTACGACCTTTATTTATTTATTTATTTATTTATTTACTTTTATTATTATTATTGGAGCTATAATGTTGACACTACCCAACCACCTTATTTTTACATTTTTATCAAGTCCACAATCTATCTATGTGAGATTATTTGTAACATGAATTAATGTCAATACTGATGAGAGTATAATCACCTAAGAGGACTAATGGAAATTAGTTTTAACCATCTAAACGAAATACTAATTGGGTTTTGACTAAGTACTCTATCTCATTTATGGACTACTTGAATATATGCATGGAAACAAAAACTAACTAGAGATATGCTACTTATCATGATTTACCCCATTAATCTAATAAAATTGAAAGGTTCATGTTATATCAGCGCATGACCATTTATACGATTCTTTCTCTTTTCAATCCAATTATACAAAAAAAAAAAAAAAACAGTTCAAAAAACTAAATAGACCAGATTGTCTACTATCTGCTTTATTGAAGCGGTTCGATTTTATTGCTGCAATTCAACTTCAAAGCTTTATCACTACAAGATTCGAATGTGTACCTGGAATTCGAACTACAAATAGAGAAAAGAGGTCAGGAGCAACAATGTACAGCAGTAGCACAGCAACAGAATCCCACAGCAAATAACAGCAACAAAACAGCAATAACCAATGTAACAATGGTCAGAACCAAACTGAAAACCCCAGAAAGCCTGGCTGAAAATCAGTAGTACTAAACGCAATCCAACAGAGGCAGTAACACAGTTCTGATTTCAGCCGTAAAGAAAAGAACCTCACTTTCAGCTTTTAGCTCTCAAAGACTGATTTTTAGTTCTGAAAAATTAGTCTATCTCTCACTTTTAAGTTCTGAAAATTTCTGTTCTCTCAATTTCCAGTCTCAATCCTTTTTTTTCCTGTCCCTTTCTCTATATCAACTCCCCTTATTTATAGGCTAGAACTAAACATTATTTATTCAAAGTTTTTCACTTTCAGCCTGTATATTCCCTCCCATGTGCATCTATACACTTTTATCATTAATCTCATGCTTATTTTCTGATTTTCCACCCTTAAAGATACCAGACAGGGTGTATTCTGCACTACTAATTCCTTTTTCATTAAATAATTCCTTAATTCAATTATTCACTGAATATTCAACTGGCAGACTACTAACACTAAACATTTTAAATCTTTTAAACACCCAAAAATATCCCTGAAAATCCCCTATTATTATTGCCTTGCCCTCACTCTTGACAATCTGTATTTAAACCTCTCTGATTTATAACTACACCAAATCACTATACAGCTACAACCAATCCTTAAATCAAATTCACACAAATGATTCAAGTATCAAAACAAACCAAAGAAGTGATTCAGGTTGTATTCGTCCAAACAATGCAGTCATAAACTATCTTTTCGACGAAGTTGTTCAAATCGAATGTAGCTTATAACGCACACTCAAACAAAAGAAGAAAACCTTGACCAAATAAAAAGGTCTTGAAGAAGAAGGAGAGTTAATGAACAAAACAAGATTACAAAATAACACTTTAAACAAAGAATCAATAATCCGAAAAAATAGAATGAACGAAACAAGATTACGAACAACACTTAAAACCAAAAACCCTAACAGAAAATAAATCAAATGAACTAAATAATCTTGAAAGAAAAATCTAAAACTTGAACGAACCCAAGTCGACCTCGGAGTTGAACTACTGGAGGTCGAACGGACTGTTTTGTGGACGTTGAAAAAGGACGAAGCAGCAGCTGGACGTTTGGACTATGGTGGATTATCATGGAGGGACGAGGGTGTCGTGGTGTCGAGGAGTAGCAGCGGCAGCAGCTGGGTTCGATGCTGCAATGGTCGGCGTGACAGCAGCAACGGGGCAGTGAGGCGTGGTGTCGAGGTGTTGGGCAGCAGCAGCAGTGATGGCTGCTGCAGAGGACGTCGCGGGTAGTGGGTGGTTGATGGGGCGCGCATGGTGGTGCGCGAGGATGGCGTTTCGAAGGGGTGGCGATGGTTATGGCGTGAGGTCGTTTTGGACGTGAAAGAAAAAGGAACCATGGCCAAGCTTTACATTTCTCTCTTCGTTTTTCTTCAGTTTCAAATGAGGAAGAAAGTGAACAGTCCCTTCTTCAGTTTTTCAGAAATTTCCTCCACGTTCCTTTTCACTTTTTCCTTTCTTTTCGTTTTAAGACCCACCCCCTTTTCACGTTCTGCCCGTTCTCTTGTTACCTTATTCCAAGAAAAGGACCTCACGCGTGTAGGGGTCCAAGACTTATGTCCCCCATGCGTGGTGGGGTTCCGTCCGTGTTCCCACGCGTGTCCCCCATGTGTGGTGGACTCGGATTATTATGGGTTAAGTCCGAAAATTAGGCCTAAAACGGGTAGTTTAAACCCAAATATTATTCTTTTGCCCAGACCTGAGAATAAAACACGATGTTATTCAATTAATCCCATGGAAGCAAAACAACTACAAAAATAAGACTAACTTTTAAAACAAAACTATTTCTTTCTTCTTCTTTTTTTTTTTTAGTATTTTTCAAGATTAAAATAGCTACAAAGCATAAATAAAACTATTTTTGTCATTCTATTTTTTGTATTTTTCAAGATTAAAATGGCTACAAAACGTTAATAACTCTTTTTATTTTTTTATTTTTATAATTTTCGAAATTATACAACGATAAAAATATAAAGTACTATTTCTATATTTTTTAAGTTTAAAATGACTACAAAACATTAATAAAACTATATTTTTTATAATTTTTGAAATTATATAAAGTATAAAAAATAAGGTACTATTTTTGTATTTTTTCAAGTTTATGAGAAATACATAAGCTAAAATTTACATATATATTTTTTGTAATTTTGTTTTGCGACGAAATAAGGTAAAATAGTCAAAATAGCTATATTAGACTCAATTCAAATATTAACGTTTTGTAGCCCTCTTTTCTTTCATTTTTTATTTTATTTTATTTTTTTGATAAAACTAAAATTCTAAATTGAGATACAAACTAAATTAACTAAAAAATACTAATTAAACTCCTAACAAAAATTATCATACACAATTAAACACCAATTAAAACAAAATTGCATAATTTGACATTAAATGCTAACAATGCAAAATATTCCTATTTTTGTGACTTTCATTTTTTGTAAAACAAACTTAATTAAATACTAAATGAAAATGTGATATATTTTATATTTTTATTAATTAAAACAAATAAATATGCACTCATAAAAATACAAATAATTATACAAAAATACCACAAAAATAACAAAAATTGCACACAAAGGAAAATTGTTTTATTTTGAATTTTTTGGGAGTAATTCTTTCATAGGGCAAAAATCACGTGATTACATCATGTATTACTATTTAATAATTGGAATAAGAGAAAAATAACATAAGTTGGTCCTTAGTGAATCAGCTTGGCAAAATGGGTTAATTCACTAGCTATGAAAGTTTTAATACGGTCAACAGTAGGTCAATCATGAATGGATAGTTAAATTTAGTTAAAGCCAAACAAGACTAGATAATGTTTAAGTTTAATAATCTTTCTAATAAGCTTTAGTAATTGTGGTTAAATTTAGTTTCAAATGGTTATGAATAATTAATTCCAATAGTTGTTTTTTTTATATAACAATGCGAGCTTCAATCTAGGTATATTTGATTTCTTTTGAATATTAGTTGTCGAATTTCTTATTTTATTTATAATTTCGATTTTTTTCTTTAAAATTCTTTCATTTAATATTGGTCCTAATCTAGCAATTAGTATGTTACATGTTCTTAATTTTTTCTAACTCCTAATTAATTAGGATCTTCTTTCTTTATTTTAGAGACTAAACTTAATATAAAAAATGTAGTCATTCTAAGATTATCTTTTTTTTAAAAATAAAAAAAAAATAATGAGACGAGCTTCGCCAAATAAAAATGCAAATTGCGGGGCCCTCACAAAATGTATGTGTTAATTACTTAGAACTCGGGATAGGCCGCTTAGCGAACTCCACGGCCTTACCCAAAATAACAACACGCTAGTTTCTTTAGGACGCGTCTTAATTAATCTTACTTTCCTAAACTCGGGTGCACATTTATGTGACCCAAATCCAAATCTCAGCGGAGTCAAAGTGTGTCGACGATCACGGGTACATTGATTGTGACGCGGTTCGAAATACATTTTCACAACGTTGCAATTCCCTGTAAAATAATAATAATGAAAGCGGTAAAGAGTTAAAATCCGCACATAAGCTCATAATTGTATAAAAAAATCAGATAAACAAGCCGAATATGACAGTTGAGCGACCGTGCTAGAACCACGGAACTCGGGAATGCCTAACACCTTCTCCCGGGTTAACAGAATTCCTTATCCGGATTTCTGGTTCGCGGACTGTAATACAGAGTCATTATTTTCCTCGATTCGGGATTAAATTGGTGACTTGGGACACCCTAAAATCTCCCAAGTGGCGACTCTGAAATGAATAAACAAATCCCGTTTCGATTGTCCTTTAATTGGAAAAACTCCTTCACCCCTCGCGGGGGCGGAAAAAGGAGGTGTGACAGCTCTGGCGACTCTGCTGGGGATGGCTTTTAACCCAGAACCACTGGTTCAGGGTTAGAAATTTGAGCTTAGATAAATTGTTATATTTGGCTTTGTCTGATTTTTACATGTTTGAGCCGAATGTGCTAAATGCTGCTTTTACCGTTTTGATATTATCTGAACTATATACAAATTGTGCCGAAACCTTTCTCTTCTTACATCCGGGGATGTGCTTACGGGTTGAGACTCCCTATTCTATTAGTGTCATACCTTGAAATAAGAAAGAGGCCGGACAAGTTACTAAGCCGGATGGCCCTTTGGTTCCCGGAAAGTTGCCCCCTCCTCGATTCGAGTTGTCCGCTCGGGTACACAGTCTAGAACACCGACTCAGGTTTTAAACATAGAATAACATGACTTCATGCCGGATCCCTAGTAGGAACGATTATTTGCATCATGTTGCATTTTGACTTAGGGGACTCAACACAGGGGTTGGGTCCGTCTAGGACTAGCAACCTGAAATGAAAAGACCATTCTGATGCATCCTATTTGTGCTGTGCATTTATTTATTCCGAACCTGCATGTTGACCAGTTTTTGAATCTCGGGAACGTTGGAAAAAAAAGGAAAAAAAAAAGAGAAATAGCGGTTAGGGAATTAAATATTTATTTTTGAAAAAAACCAATACCCAAATACTGTCAAACTCTGCCGAAATTTTGAGAAAAAAAAATGTTTTATTAATTTGTTTTACTAAAAGCAAAGGAAAAATAGGAAAAAAAAAAGTCGTTATTCTGTCTTGTTTTCAAAAAATAGAAAAGGAAAATAGTTTGTCTTACCATGAAAAATGAAAATGAAAAAGAGTCTTGTTTTTAAAATGGTTTTTTTATTTGTTTATGAAAATGCCAAAAATGAAAATAAAAAAGAGTCGTGTGTTGAACGTGGTTTTATTATTTGTTGCAAATATATATATATAAATCCAAAAAGTATTTTTCTTTATTTCCTTTCTAGAAAAGTTTTTTTAGACCCCCAATTTTCAAAAGAAAAATCCAAAAATATTTTCCACTATTTATTTCATTAGAAAGTTTTTTTTATTGTTTTTTTTAAAATAAAAATAAAAAATAAAATATTTTCTTTTAATTTCTTTAAAAAAAATCCAAGAAAAATATTTTCATTCTTCTTTCAAAATTGAAAAGAAAATTCAAAAATATTTTTTAGAAGCATTTCTTTCAAAAATGCTCCCTTTCTTCTTTATAAGTCTTTCCTTTCAAAAAATAAAAATAAAAAAAAATACGTTCATTTACTTCATTCATCATTTCCCGAACTACGCGGGTTTGATTCTCACCGGATGTGAGATACGTAGGCAACCCTCATCGGGTCCAACCTCCCCTTTTTTGCTAAAATAACCAAAAACAAACAAATAAATAAAAAAACATGTCAAAATTTTTGTCATAAAGAAGTCGGGTGACGCTGTTTTGTCAAAACATAGACGAATGTTCCCGAAAGGGACGCCGGAGGGCTGAATTTGCATAAACAGCCACCTTTGGGTCATTTTTTTTAGTATTTTTTGTCTAGTTGACCCACACAGCCTTAAAAATCTTCGTTCCCGAGGTGCTGAAGGGCCGTGTTTGCAACACCAGGTTTTTATTGTAATTTGAAAAAAAAACAAAGAGTCAGCGGTCAGATGAATACCATTTGGGTTTTTAGTCAAAAATAAGCCGAGCCAGCTTCGACCGCGTCTTAAACCGTTCTTGCCGAAATAGCCTTAGAGTATCTTTCAGTTGTCGAAAGGCTATTTTCGTAAAAGAACGAACAAGTTTGTAAAGTGTCATAAAATAATCCTCCCCGGCCTCAAAATTCATGTGAAATTTGGAAGGGGCCACATTTGCAAAAAATAACCGTTCGGTTGCATTTGTCAAATGGAGAAAGGAAGCTGACCATTTGTTTTTGGAGTTTGTAAATCTTTTGATTAGAATATGTGGGTTGTTTTATTTTCGAGTTTGTAGGTCACCTTCAAACCTTTGAAACCCAGTTTGTTTTAATATGAAAATTGGAAAAAAATATTTTATTATTATTTATCTTTTATTGGTACGAACTACGCAAGGTCTGATTCATGCGGAGTCATGATACGTAGGCAATCTCCATAAGATTCGACCACAACAAAAAATGAAAAAACAAAAAATTAAAAAAAAAATAAAAAAAAATGAAAAAAAAATGAAATGAAAAAAAAATGAAAAAAAAAAGAAAGAAAAAAAAGAGAAAAAAAGGATGTTGTTAATAATGAGGACCGACTGAGTCCATTCTAACTTGTTTTGTCTTGAATCGCAAGGAAAGTTAAGGTGGTTGGTTTGTGGTAGGCCGGACAATGACACCCAGAATATCGCGCAGAATCATTTACCTGCACCTCATGATACACACTCTGCAGGGATCAGGCTTGATAACAGAAGCACTCGAATCCTATTGGGGACTTGTTGACGGAGGTTGATGATATTGAAGCTGGTAATGGTCTTGGCAGTATTGATGCGAAGCTCAGTGGCTAAGATGCCAGTTTTGATAAAGTGGGAGGACGCTCCGTTCCTTGGTTAGCAAGAGAGAAGCTTGTGGTGGCTTATTTTGTTGTCATTTCTGTTGACCGGATTATTCTTAGGGTTGTAGTCCGGATATTGTCTTGTGTTAAACTTTCTTATCTTTCCATTTGTCATAGCGGTTTGTTTAAGTTTTGTCCAGTTTGTTTTAGGATTTTATTCTGGTTTGTTTTGTTTGTCTTGTTATTCAAACCATTCCACCGGTAGTCTAAAGCAAATCCGGTCTTTTATTATTTCCAGTCATCTTTTTATTTAGTCCTTTTATCATTTTTGTTCAGCGCCGATTCTTGTGACATGACATGCGCACACAGTTTGGGCCTAATCTTAAAAGTTAATCATAAAACCTCGGAAAGGTGATCAGAACATTTAAAGGAAATAAGGACGGTTTGAGATTATTCGGATCTCGAGTCATGTGGAACTAGGGCAAGTAAAACACAAAGAAAACCGTTAAAAGCAAGATTCGCCAAATTGGCATGAGGGTCGTTCATGATAATGAGGGTGAGAGTGTCGCCCGACAGTGCTTTAGAAATGACAAATGAAAAAGGAAATGTGTGAATATAATTGTCAAGTCCAGCACCCTCAGAAGAGGCTACAAATCTTTGTGTTGTTTACACTTGGCATGTTTTGAAGACTGGAATGACGAAGGTATTTTGTTCTGCTACCTAAACACTTTATCCTTCGTTACCCCTTTTGAGCCTTATTTGTTTTTCTTTCGTACCCCTCTTTCGGAATCAGTAGCAACGACTAGAAAATACGAGCATGGAAGGTAAAGAAAAAGAAAAGAAAAAAAAAGAAAGAAAAGAAAACAACAAAACAACAAAAGAGAAAGGAGAAATGAGAAAAAGAAAAAAAAAAGAAAAAAGAAAAGGAAATAATAGGTAAATGAAAGAGAGGAATTGGGAACTACGTTTGACCTGATTCCTCAAAGAGGATACGTAGGCGTTTCACGGCTCGATCATAGGGTGCATAATGTGCATAGTATGCATAATGTAACATAGTATAACAAAAATAAAAAATCCCCAAGCTAGAAACTGGGGCAAGAGTTGCGCTTGTTGTAAGCAAATATGGTTCTGAAGGTTGTAATTTTGAACCCCAAGTTTATTTTGTTTTGAGCCTTTAATACCTTTTATTTCTAAGCCTATCCAAAATCCCACATTACGGTCCAAAGAAAGACCTTTTGATCAGTCTTCAAAAGATACCAAGTCAGACAAATGAGAGTCTTACCGGTGAACATAATACTCTATTCCACAGCAGAAAGGACTCTAATCCCCAGCAGAGAGAATCATACCGGAAACACTCCAAATCCCCAGCTGGAAAGTGATACAAATGAGAGAGTCTTATCGGTGAAAATCTTTACGGACACCATAAGGCGATGAAAGCTGAGAGAAAAACCAAAATGAGAGAGGCTTGATAGTGAAAACCCTTCGGGCACTACAAGTCGAATAAGATTGAGAATCAGATGGGGAATCGCCAAGTGAAGATCTTGAAAGACGATTGACGGCAGAGGATAGGCTACATGTGCATGTCATGATTATTAGAGTCGGTATCTGCGTTTGATAGGCTTTTTATTTATAGTTTCTTTTGTTAAAGAGTCATCTTTTTCCTTCGTCTTTTATTCTGTTCCTTTTTATCTTTCTCCTTTCATAGAAAAATTCCCCAGTAGAGTCTGTTTGGTCAGAACAAGTGAGAAATGACTTCAAAATATGCCATCAGCTTTCCAATTATGCAAGATAAGATCTGACTAGTACATCCAAGTGGTATAGTCAGCAAGGAACAAGCGTGAGGCCAGTGTCAAGAAAGATATCCCCAGCAAAAGGGAATTGACAAAAGAATTGACGAGTGTCAAGAGGGATATCCTTGCCGAAATCAAAGGTGATAAACCTCAAAGCCAAGGCCCGTGGACAAATCAAGAAGAGAAATGATCATGATTTGGGAAATTCATACGAGACTAAAAGGTCGGGGAAATGCCAGTTTCCGAGCTATGCTACAAAAGAAGAGGGATATCCCCAGCAGAAAGGGATTATCCCCAGCAAATAATATCATCCCCAACAAGTTTTGGAACGCAAAGCAAGGAAGGAGAAAGGGAAAACCATCCCAGTAGGAGTATCATAACCAACCACTGCTTTTTAAACTAACAAATTTTGTTTGATTTGAAACAGGTGAAAGAAATAGCATTGATGACGGAAATGCATGCCACAAGGGAGATTGTCAAACTGGGGCAGAAAATTTTCCTTTCATTTAGAAAATTTTCTGAAAGTCAGATACCCATTTGGGGAAGAATAAAGATAGCACCAGTTTCAAGGGAAGTGGTCTTTGAACCGGTGTTACCCCCAGCATAATAAGTTTTAATGAAGGAAGTTGTCCCCCAGTGGACAGAACAAAAGGATGAAACTTGTGCTCGAAAAAAGCAAAAGGCCAGCCTTCCGAAGAATGAAGCACTAGTTTTGAAGGAATCAAAATCCCCAGCAGTGTTATCCTCGACAGCGTTATCCCCAGCTGATAACATTTTATCCCCCAACAGGTAAGTAAATAATTCCCCAACAGTGTTATCCCCAGCAGTTTCGAGGGAAGACAACACAGGTAAGTAAATAATTCAGGAAGAAGGAAATGGTTCACGCATAGGAGACGCACTTCCTAAATTAAGATTTTACCATAGGAGACGCACTTCCTAAGTCTATTTTACCCATAAGAGACGCGCTTCCTAGGTTTTATTTCATGCATAGGAGAAGCACTTCCTGAATTAAGATTTCATGTATAGGAGACGCACTTTCTAAATTATTTTCATTCATAGGAGACGCACTTCCTAGTTTAAATCATTAAAGTTTCACCCATAAGAGACGCACTTCCTAAGTTTATTTTTACCCCTAGGAAACGCACTTCCTAAGTTTATTTTTACCCCTAGGAGACGCACTTCCTAAGTTTATTTTTTACCCATAGGAGACGCACTTCCTAAGTTTAGTTTCACCCATAGGAGACGCACTTCCTAAGTTTAATTTCATGCATAGGAGACGCACTTCCTAAGTTTAATTTCATGCATAGGAGACGCACTTTCTAAATTAAGATTTCATGCATGGGAGACGCACTTCCTAAATTAAGATTTCATGCATAGGAGACGCACTTCCTAAATTAAGATTTCGTGCATAGGAGACGCACTTCCTAAATTAAGTTTGTAGGAGACGCACTTCATAGTTTGAATCATTGAAGGTTCACCCCTAGGAGACGCACTTCCTAGTCTGGTTCATTTAAGTTCATTTGTAGGAGATGCACTTTCTAGTCTGGTTCATTTAAGTTCATTTGTAGGAGACGCACTTCCTAGTTTGAATCATTGAAGTTCCACCCCTAGGAGACGCACTTCCTAGCCTGGGGCTTTCAAGTTATATTTTGCTTTAGGAGACGCACTTCCTGATTTTGGTTCATACATGTTTTACTCGTAGGAGACGCACTTCCTAGTTGGGTTCATCCGCCCTCGAATAGGATATTTTGGGTTCATCCGCCCTCGAATAGGATATTTTGGGTTCATCCGCCCTCGAATAGGATATTTTGGGTTCATCCGCCCTCGAATAGGATATCTTGGGTTCATCCGCCCTCGAATAGGATATTTTGGGTTGTTGAAATCAGGAGCCCGCCTGAAGAGAGGAAAGGCATTTTATTTTTCAAAGTTGTTGAAGTCAGGAGCCCGCCTGAAGAGAGGAAAGGCGTTTCATTTTTAAAAGTTTTTGAAATCTCGCCAGCCTAAAGAAAGGAATGGCATTTTATTTTCAAAGTTGTTGAAGTCAGGAGCCCGCCTGAAGAGAGGAAAGGCGTTTTATTTTTCAAAGTTGTTAAAGTCAGGAGTCCTCCTGAAGAGAGGAAAGCCGTTTTATTTTTAAAGTTATTTAAATCTCGCCAACCTAAAGGAAGGAATGGCACTTTATTTTCAAAAGTTGTTGTTGAAATCAGGAGCCCGCCTGAAGAGAGGAAAGGCATTTATTTTTCAAAGTTGTTGAAGTTAGGAGCCCGCCTGAAGAGAGGAAAGGCATTTTATTTTTAAAGTTGTTTAAATCTCGCCAACCTAAAGGAAGGAATGACACTTTATTTTCAAAAGTTGTTGTTGAAATCAGGAGCCCGCCTGAAGAGAGGAAAGGTGTTTTATTTTAAAAGTTGCTGAAATCTCGCCAGCCTAAAGAAAGTAATGGCATTTTATTTTTCAAAGTTGTCATTGAAGTCAGGAACCCGCCTAAAGAGAGGAAAGGCGTTTTATTTTTCAAAGTTGTTGCTGAGGTCAGGAGCCCGCCTGAAGAGAGGAAAGGCGTTTTATTTTTAAAAAGTTGTTGAAACCTCGCCAGCCTAAAGAAAAGAATGGCATTTTATTTTCAAAGTTGTTGAAATCAGGAGCCTGCCTGAAGATAGGAAAGGCGTTTTATTTTTCAAAGTTGTTTGTTGAAGTCAGGAGCCCGCCTGAAGGGAGGAAAAGCGTTTTATTTTTCAAAGTTGCTGTTGAAGTCAGGCGCCCACCTGTATAACAAGAGGAATACTTTTCAGTCTTTACATTTCATGTCTCAGGCGCCCACCTACATAACGAGAGGAATACTTTTCAGTCTTTACATTTCATGTCAGGTGCCCACCTACATAACGAGAGGAATACTTTTCAGTCTTTACATTTCATGTCTCAGGCGCCCACCTGTATAACGAGAGGAATACTTTTCAGTCTTATACTTCAGATCTTGAAATCAGTAACCCACCGGAAGGCAGAAGGTTACAACAGGAATCCCCAGCAGGAAACAATAAAAATCCCCAACACCGGGAAGCAGAAGATTGCAACGAGAGGTCCCAACACAAATTCAAGCGCATGAGTCAAAAGGAAGAAAAGACGTGTCTTGAAAGAAGCGGCCTGTGAACATTAAATTATGCCCAGCATAACAAATCTGATGAAGAGAGCCGTATCCCTAGAGGAACCGCCGAAAAGCTTAATGAATAAAGCCATATCCCCAGCGGACCGAACAAAATGATGACAACTGGTATTCAGAAAATCAAAAGGCCGGTGTCATCCCCAAAGTCTCGGAAGAAAAGCACCGGAAGAAACACAAACCGACAAGAAAGCAAGGCAACAAGAATAAGTTGAAGATAGATGAGATCTTATAATCCATAGTCTAGCCTAGCTTCTTGTTTTCTTTTAAGCACGGTGTAACAAGGAGATCGATAAGCAGTGGTAATAGCATGCAATAGCAGTAACATTACAGTCCCACGGTAGTCCCAGCGACCAAAACTTCCCGAACTACATTAACCTGATTCCCCTTTAGCCAGGGATATGTAGGAAACCTTTGAAGCAAAGGTTCGGTTAAATCTTTTTCAAAAAATGCTTCACACGGAGTACTCGGATGGGCAAAAATCGCTCACTTTATCTTTGCACGAAAACTCTTTGTGTCTTCGGGCAAAGAGGGGCAGCTGTAAGCACGTGATTTTTTCCCTATGAGAGAATTACTCCCAAAAAATCCAAAATAAAACAATTTTCCTTTGTGTGCAATTTTAGAATTTTTGTGGCATTTTTGATAATTATTTGTATTTCTGTCTGTGCGTGTTTATTGGTTAAATTAATAAAAAATTACAAAAATATGTCGCATTTGCATTTAGTATTTATTTAAGTTTGTTTTACAAAATCATAAAAATAATGTACGTTGCATTTTTAGCATTTAACGTCTAAATTGTGTGATTTTTATAGTTAATTGCTATTTAAATGTGCGATAATTGTTATTTGGACAGATTTTTGAAGTTATAACAGATTTTGAATCAGGGCAGTAACAGTAGTTTTAGGGGTAATACGGGAATTAACCAATTGCAGATTATTTAATTATGGTGGGGGACAAGACGTAATGATAAAAGCAAAAAGGAAAAGGTGGATAATGATGTCTTCTTTTCAAAAAGAGAGAACAAGGGGGCCCACTTTGATTACTTTTCAAAAAGAGGAAACATGGGGGCCCACTTTGACTACTTTTCAAAAAGAGGGAATACGGGGGGGCCACGTTGACTACTTTTACTAAAGTAAAAGTGTGGGTAATAATAAAAGTTAAAGGGTGCACATAGTGGAAGAAGATTGGGTCTTGCTTTGGGTATATAAGAGACTCATTTGACACTTAAAAGGAGGAGATTTGGAGGAGAATTTTGGGAGAGATAAAAATTTCAGAACTAAAGAGGAGATAAGAACATACTTTTAATCTTGAAGAAGAGGATTTCTAAAATATCCGAATACTATTTCCGTGTATTCCTGAGTGTGATCTCTGCCTACTGTTTGCTTCCGGGATTTTCAATTGGCTTATTGAGTTAACTGTTGGTCCTTTGTTATTGCTTTATTGAGTGGTTGCTGGAATTTCTGTTTGGTTTTCAAGTCTACTGCTGGGTTTTCTGACTGCTGGTTGTTTGTTGTTGCTGCGCTGTTTCTACTGCTGCTGATTCTATTCTTCCTTTCCTTGTATTCAAATACCAGGTACACGACTGTAATACTAGCTATTGCAAGCTGAAAAATGTGAAGCGTGAATACATGAAGAATGGAACTTTGAAGTTTTAATTTCGTTTTTTTTTCTTCGTTTCTTTTACTGATTGTATTTAGGCTATTTCATGTATTATTGTTTAATAATTGGAATAAGAGAAAAATAACATAAGTTGGTCTTTAGTGAATCAGCTTGGCAAAATGAGTTAATTCACTAGCTATGAAAGTTTTAATACGGTCAACAATAGGTCAATCATGAATGGATAGTTAAATTTAGTTAAAGCCAAACAAGACTAGATAATGTTTAAGTTTAATAATCTTTCTAATAAGCTTTAGTAATTGTGGTTAAATTTAGTTTTAAATGGTTATGAATAATTAATTCCAATAGTTGTTTTTTTATATAACAATGCGAGCTTCAATCTAGGTATATTTGATTTCTTTTGAATATTAGTTGTCGAATTTCTTATTTTATTTATAATTTTGAATTTTTTCTTTAAAATTCTTTCATTTATTGGTCCTAATCTAGCAATTAGTATGTTACATGTTCTTAATTTTTTCTAACTCCTAATTAATTAGGATTTTCTTTCTTTATTTTAGAGACTAAACTTAATAGAAAAAATGTAGTCATTCTAAGATTATCTTTTTTTAAAAATAAAAAATAAAATAAAAAAATAATGAGACGAGCTTCGCCAAATAAAAATGCAAATTGCGGGGACCTCACAAAATGTATGTGTTAATTACTTAGAACTCGGGATAGACCGCTTAGCGAACTCCACGGCCTTACCCAAAATAACAACACGCTAGTTTCTTTAGGTCGCGTCTTAATTAATCTTACTTTCCTAAACTCGGGTGCACATTTATGTGACCCAAATCCAAATCTCAGCGGAGTCAAAGTGTGTCGACGATCACGGATACATTGATTGTGACGCGATTCGAAATACATTTTCACAACGTTGCAATTCCCTGTAAAATAATAATAATGATGAAAGCGGTAAAGAGTTAAAATCCGCACATAAGCTCATAATTGTATAAAAAATCAGATAAACAAGCCGAATATGACAGTTGAGCGACCGTGCTAGAACCACGGAACTCGGGAATGCCTAACACCTTCTCCCGGGTTAACAGAATTCCTTATCCGGATATCTTGTTCGCGGACTGTAATACAAAGTCATTATTTTCCTCGATTCGGGATTAAATTAGTGACTTGGGACACCCTAAAATGTGGTGACTATGAAATGAATAAACAAATCCCGTTTCGATTGTTCTTTAATTGGAAAAACTCCTTCACCCCTCGAGGGGGCGGAAAAAGGAGGTGTGACAAATAGGGGTGAATCAAATGCCTGGAATAGATTACAATCACCCATTATTCCTATCTCCAGCAGATGTCAGTGGAATTCAAATCATCTCATTTCAATTGACAGGTATTGAAAACTACTCTATTTGGTTTAGATCAATGAGGGTAGCTCTGTTGGGGAGGAACAAGTTGGGGTTGGTAGATGGTTCTTGTACTAAAGAAAAGTTCCCAAAAATATTATGGAATCATTGGGAAAGAGTTAATGCAATGGTTCTTTCTTGGATTATGAATTCTGTGGCTAGTGGATTACTAGGTGGAATTATGTATGCTTCAAGTGCACAGGCTGTATGGAATGATCTGTTTGAAAGATTTAATAAAATTGATGGTGCAAGATCCTTTAATCTTTACAAAGAAATTGCTACCTTATGTCAAGGAACTTCGTCTGTTTCTGTTTACTTTTCAAAATTAAAGGATTTATGGGAAGAATTTGAAGCATTGGTCCCATCTCCTGGTTGTGATTGTGAAAAATCGAGGGATTTTATAATACATCAGCAGAAACTGAAGTCATTTCAGTTCTTGATGGGGCTGAATGACTCATATAGTCAAGCAAGAAGTCAAATATTGTTAATGAGTTCAATGCCTACTGTGAATCAGGCATATGCTATGATAATCAGTGATGAGAGTCAGAAAACAGTAGCAGCTTCAGCAGGGCTGTTAGGTGCAAATCCAACGAATATAACTGATCAATATGAGGTGGCTATGTATTCAAGAATAGGTGGAAATCAAAGGTTCAATCAGAAAACAAGGAAAAATTATAATGTTCAATGTGATTTTTGCAAACTCAAAGGCCATAGCAAAGAAAATTGTTACAAGATTGTGGGATATCCACTAGAGTTTAAACTTAGAAAGAAAGGGGGAGTTGGGAATTACAATGCTCATAACTCAATGGTTGAGTCTATAACTCAAAACAATGGAAATGCAGGAAATGCAAGATTCAACAATGCAGTTGCCTACAATATTCTAAATGAGGACAATATGCAGAACAGTCAAGCCACTGGTGATATGTTTGGACAATTCTCTGGGTTAATAGATGCTGGAAATCAGTCTATGGGAAAAAAAATAGTCAGTTAAACCTACAAGGTCAGCTAACCAGCTGTACATTCACCAAAGAGCAGTATGAGCAGATTCTTCAGTTACTAAACAGTAACAATACTGGACAAAATTCTAGTGCAAATGTAGCAGGTACATCTAAGTATTTTAAAGAATGGATAATAGATACTGGGGCTACCAACCATATGGTAGCAGATTTAGCCTTGTTGGATAAGTTTACTATAGTACAAACTCAGTATCCAAAAAGATTATTCATGCCTAATGGGGATATTACTCAGGTCACTCACACTGGAGCCAGTATAATATCTAGTAGAGACACAATAACTAATGTGTTCTATATCCGTCAGTTCAAATTTAATCTTCTTTCAGTATCTAAACTGACAAAAGAATTGAGGTGCTTAGTAGCTTTCTTTCCTGATTTTTGCATTTTTCAGGAACTCTTCACTGGGAAGGTGAAAGCGATTGGTAGAGAAAATGATGGGCTGTACATTTTAAGAAGTCAAGCAGAAGGAAATAATTCTAGTGAAATTACTCTAACAGCTACTGAAGGTACAACTACATATGAGATCAAATCAACAGAAGATATAGAGTTGTGGCACAAAAGATTTGGACATGTATCAGCAAATGTCCTTAGAAATTTACTACATGTTACTGTAGAGGTTATAACAGAAAGAATAAATAGATGTGTTGTATGCCCATGTGCAAAACAAACAACGCAGCCTTTTCCTATTATTTGCTTTAAGTCTACTGCTTCTTTTGATCTGATACATGTAGACATTTGGGGTCCCTATAAAGTACCTACATTTGATGGCAACAAGTATTTTCTAACTGTGGTAGATGATTTCTCCAGAAATACATTGTTGTTTTTATTCAAACTCAAGTCTGATGTATGCATTGTTCTTCAACAATTCATAGTGTTTGTAAAAACTCAATTCAACAAAACATTTAAAGTCATTAGAAGTGACAATGGTACTGAATTTGTCAATACAAACTGCAACAAACTATTTACTAATGCATTCCTTCAAGGGGATTTACATGATGAAATATATATGGAACTGCCTCAAGGATTTAACAGTCAGGGGGAGACAAGACCAGTGTGTAGACTGATTAAATCCTTGTATGGATTAAAACAAGCACCAAGGCAATGGAATGCACAACTCACTAAGGCCTTCTTAAAAGCTCAATTTGTTCAAAGTCAATACGATCACTCTTTGTTTTTTAAGAAAACCTCAGAAGGTGTCACTATGGTGTTAGTATATGTTGATGACATGCTCATTACTGGAGACAGCCTAAAACTAATAAAAGAAACTAAGGTTGGATTACAACAGGTGTTCAAAATGAAAGACTTGGGTGAACTTAAATATTTTTTAGGCATTGAGTTTGCAAGATCTAGTCAAGGAATCCTAATGCATCAAAGAAAATACACTTTATAATTGATTTCAGAAACAGGTTTGGGAGCAGCCAAACCTACTATAACTCCTCTTGATTTCAATATGAAGCTAACAACAAAGGAGTATGATAAATATACAAAGGAAAAGAAGTGGTTGATGAAGATGAAGAACTATCAGATTTGATCCATATCAAAAGCTAATTGGTAAATTGATATATCTAACAATGACTCGACCAGACATTGCATTCAGTGTTCAAACATTGAGTAAATTCTTACAAAAACCAAAAAGATCTCATATGGAAG
Source organism: Nicotiana sylvestris (assembly GCF_000393655.2). NCBI lineage: Eukaryota > Viridiplantae > Streptophyta > Magnoliopsida > Solanales > Solanaceae > Nicotiana > Nicotiana sylvestris. Next base: position 114,804,640 of record NC_091059.1, on the reverse strand, counting down.
CAGCACTCAGAATTGTGAGGTATCTAAAACAACAACCAGGACAAGGAATTCTATTATCTAGTAAGAACAATACTGAAATTACAACCTACTGTGATGCAGACTGGGCAGCCTGTCCCCATTCTAGAAAGTCTGTATCTGGTTATTTAATTAAGCTTGGTGAATCTATAGTCTCTTGGAAATCAAAGAAACAAACAATTATTTCCAGAAGTTCAGCAAAAGCTGAATATAGGAGCCTTGCCTCAACAGTAGCAGAATTGATCTGGCTAGTTGGTCTGCTAACAAAACTGGGAATCAATGTCAAACAACTTGTTAGTGTGTACAGTGATAGCAAAGCAGCTATGCAAATTGCAGCAAATCCAGTTTATCATGAACGTACCAAATACATTGAAATTGACTGTCATTTTATTAGAGAAAAAATCGTACAAGGATTGATTACAACAAAGTATATTCCTACTAGAGATCAACCTGCTGATATTCTAACTAAAGGACTAAATAGGATTCAGCATGAATATCTCAATTCCAAGCTGGGAACTTTAAACATTTTTACAGTTCCTAGCTTGAGGGGGAGTGTTGAGAAAGGGGTTACATAAGGGCATTTGGTATTTTCCCTTATTAGACTCCACCAATAGGAATGAAGAAGGTGGTTAAGTTAGTTAGCCATGTGGAGCTTATATAAATATACACTTGTAATATTCAATTTTTTAATTAATGAGAATAACACATCTGATGTTATATTCTTCCTCCTCATTTCTATCTTTTCTCTCATTCTCTCTCGTCCATCTACTACTTCTGCTACTTCATACAATTTCAACTTTATTTTAGTAATCTCTAGTTAAAGTTTTGCGATCAAATTGAGAAATAAATAGAGCTGATGCTGTTTGTCGTATAAGCTTTTTTGCCTCCTCCTCGATTCCATTTTCTGTCTACGTAAATTGTGAACGTGAGTAGCAATTGGATGTTGCGTACGCCTGATTTCTGCAATACTGTATAAATAAAGAACAATTAACTTAAACTCTGCAACCGCTGATATATACAATTTATGTATATAAGCTAGAAAAATTAAAGAGTAAATTGCTAGTTATTTATTTAAAATTCTCATTATAAATTACTCTCTCCATTCCAGTTTATGTGAATCTATTTCCTTTTTGTCCATTTCAAAAAGAATGATCATTTTCTAAATTTGGAAACAATTTAGCTTAAACTTATAATTCTACCCTTGATGAGAAACTTTTATAACCACACAAATACTCTAAGCTCCCTTTTTAACTTGTTTAGGACCACAAATTTCAAAAGTCTTTATTTTCTCTTAAACTTTGTGCTCAGTCAAACAGGTTCACATAAATGGGAATGGGAGGAGTACATTAATGTATAAGCATTGGATTCTCATAGGAGTTTGGGATGTTTCTCTGATGTAACTTTGTTTTGAAAAAGAAAAAAAGAAATATTAGCAAATTAGCATTGGCATGCGCTTCTAGTTTAAAAAATTTTGAACGGACGGGGTTTAGCATTTCTCTTAGTTCCAATATTCTCCGATTTATATGACCTAATGTGATCTAGGATCAAAATTACGCTTTCTTTAAAATGAGGGTATAGTCATTTAGTGTTAAATTGGTTAATTGACCCTATCAACCTTCCTATCCTGATTGCTGGCACATGTTCAGGGGAAACCATGTAAGAGATGGAGTAGTATTTGCCATGCCTTAGTGAGATCTTATTGTCACAATAACCATCGTGAAAGGACGATGTTACTCTCTTCGTTTTTATTTATATAGTGGGTGTTTGGACATAAGAATTGTAAAATTTCGAGAGAAAAAAAAGTGAATTTTTTTTTCAAGTGAAAATGCTATTTGAAAATTAGAGTTGTGTTTGGACGTGAATATAATTTTGGATTGTTTTTTAAAATTGAAGTGATTGAAAATTTATAGTCAAACACTGATTTCGGAAAAAAAAGTAAAAAAATCGAAAAAAAGTGAAAAATTTCATGGCCAAACAGGCTAAAGAAGTGAATTTTTTTTAACTGGATATGAAATTCAAGAAAGAAACAAAAATGCTAAAAATTATGATTTTATATGTTACTATTAAACATGTCATAATATTTTCATTAAGAAAAATTAAAGTTATAGTTTTTCTTCAGTTAAATGATGTAATATTATTTTAAAACAAAATAGTACGAAATGAGTAGTAGAGTGTCACTTTTCTTGGAAGGAATACTACTACTATCATATCATATACGGATTCAGGATTTTAATTCTATGGGTTCACGACTTCAATAACTGAACTCATCACCTTGTTTCAGTTGTGGGGTCATAGCTCAATTTTTTCAGCAATTTCAATGAATTTTATACTGAAAATCTAGGTCTAGGATAAAAGTTATGAATAGTGATGAAATAATTCTCAACCCAAATTAGAGACAGAGAGAACTTCTCTGTCTTTTTTTCCTTTTCGGGTGTTACATTCTTCTGTTCAATCTTGTGAGGTATGAAATCAGTGAGACGCAACCTTGGCAAATTAATTAATAAAGAAACCATGTACTTCAAGTAAGTGATTGATTGGGAGGGTTTTCTCTTGAGGCACACGTTACGCAAGGAATAGCTAACGTACGCCTTCTTCGGTGACCCGCCGAAAATGACGCAATGAAATAGCTCTGGAAGCAGATATGATGGTGAGCTCGGAAAATCGGATGGTTACATCTGAATCCGGAGTTCCCCAAACACTAGAACCACCTCAATTGGTTCACTGGATGCAAGGTATGGGGAGCGCTCCCACAATTTTGCAAGCTCCGACGAAAGAGGAACCAGTGAAGGTGAAAGAAGCTCAAAAACCAGTGGAAGCGGATGCGAATTTGGCAACACGAAAGCTTATTTTATCAGTCGAGTCGCATGAAGCAAAGATTACCCTAGCAGATGTGGTACGAGGGAATCGATCCATACATCAGGGGTCGAAACTTGAATGTTACCCATCGGTTATGAAAGAAGGGATAAAAGTGGTCTGCCTCAATTAAACTGAAGTAGAAGAGGAAACTAGAAAGTGGAAATCAAGCTTGATTATATTAGGTGGGTCGCCGACATTTAAGGATATGCTGAAATTCGTCTATGGAGTTTGGCAATTCGTGGACACACCAAAGGTATACCTGCATAATGATGGATACTTTATATTCCTTTTCCTGAATGATGAAGATAAGATGAAGGTGTTAGAGTATGGGCCTTACACTTTCAATAATCGACCTATGATCCTAAAACAATGGGAGGCGGAGTTTGATATTAGCAAAGAAACCAATCGAATTGTTCCTACTTGGGTAATCCTACCTGGGCTGCCGATTCAATATTGGGCAACTGAGAATTTGGCAGAATTGCGAGCTACCTAGGAAAACCAATATGCACTGATAAATTGACAACACAAGGAAATAAAATCTCATATGCTAGAGTTCTGGTGGACATAGACATCTCTCAGTCTCTCCCTGAGCATATACTGATTGAGGATGAGAAAGGAGGATTCAAAGAGTAGAAGCTAGAATATGAATGGAAGCCCTCCTATTGTCAGGATTGTCTACAAATAGGACATATTGTTGGAAATTGCAACAAGGAACAAGAGAATGAATTTAAACATGAGAAGGGTGAAGAGCAGAACCGGAGAAGAAGAAGACAAAGACAGAAAAAACAGCAAACAGCCCAATGGAAAATGAAAGAGAATAAGACTCAACCACCAGAACAGGAACAACAGAAGGAAGAAGTCCTTAAGTAGGTTGAGAACAATATGAAAAATGATGATCATGGCAGAATAGTGAAAGGGAAGATGAGAATGGTGGCTCAAGGAGATGAATTGAAGGAAGGTGTCATGACTGATGAAGAAGTAGAGAGGCTACTAAGCAAAAACAGATTCAGCTCGTTCCGAATTCACCCAAAAGAGATTACCAAAAGTTTGGAAAGGGGCACTAGAACCTCTGATAAGCTTCCCCCATGATAGTTTGTTCATGGAACATCAGAGGGCTAAATAAGCCATTTTAAGCAGAAGGAACTCAGGGCCTTCTGCTTAAGAATAAAGTGTCCATAATAGGGTGCCTGGAGACAAAAGTGAAAGATAAAAAAGTAGCTAAAGTGAAAAAGAAATTTGAAGGAGAATGGACAATTTATGCCAATTATACTGTAGCTCCTAAAGGGAGAATTTGGGTACTGTGGAAAGATCATCTAGTTGAAGTTCAGGTGGTTATGGCAAGTTACTGGATGGTCCATTGTATAGTAAAAGATAGAGGTTCGGATTTCTCTTGTGAAATTGACTTTTTTCTATAGCTACAATACAATTGCAGAGAGGAAAGAAATGTGGAACCAGTTGAGAAGTCTTCATAATAACATAAAAGATCCATGGTTGGTGATGGAGATTTCAACACAATTCTATCAGTCAATGATAGAATGAATGGAAATCTTGTAAACCAAACAGAAGTACATGACTTTCAAAACTGTATAACTTATTTGGGTTTGGGATAGCTGAACAAGAAGCGTTGGCAATGGTCATGGTGCAATAAACGAGATGAAACAGATAGGATCTACAATAACATTGATTGGGTGTTTGGGAATCCTCAATGGTTCATGCTTTATAGTGAGATTGAAGCTTTCTATGATTGCCCTGGAGTATCAGACCACTCACCAATTATTCTTAGCACTGACAAAACCAAGCAGAGGCTGCCCAAGCCATTTAGATTATTCAATGTTATCCTACAACATGGAGAATTCAAAGAAGTGGTACAATAGGTATGGGGACATAATATAGAGGGGTATGTCATGTACTCGGTATGGAGAAAGTTGAAGATGATTGAGCAGAATCATTAACAGAGAATTATCATCCTTGGATAGGAAAATGAATCTTATTAGAGTTGAACTGGAAGATACACAGAAGCAGATGAGTACTGACTTATTCAATGGTCAGTTAATCACCAAGGAAAGAGATTTGCTACAACAGATAGAAAAATGGGAAGGTATTCATGAGCCCACTTGGATCCAAGCTGGGGATTCAAATTTAAATTTCTTTCATGCTCAAGTAAAAGCAAGGCAAGCTAGAAACAGAATAGGGTCTATATGCAATGAACAAGGTATTAGGTTGACTGAACCAAAGCTGGTGGAAAAGGAATTTGTTCAATTTTTTCAAAAGTTATTGGGAACCTGTGCAGATGAATTACCTTCTCTAGATATCAATATTGTTAAGCTTGGTCCTTGCTTAACTAAAGAAACAACTGGGGATGCTAGAACAGATTACAAGGGAAGATATAGCTCAGGTAGTTAAAGAACTACCAAATGATAAAGCCCCAGGCATTAATAGCTACCCAGCTGAAATTTTTTAAGTGCTATTAGGAGGATATTGGTACAGAGATTACAGAGGCAGTCTTGGAATTCTTTGCAAGTGAAAAACTATTAAGGAGTATAAACTGCACAATTGTTACTTTGGTGCCTAAAGTAGCAAGTCCTACTTTTGTAAAAGAGTACAGACCAATTACATGTTGCACTACCTTGTACAAGAAGATAGCTAAAATCCTAACAGAGAAGCTGAAAACAGTGGTAGATTATGTGGTTGGACCTGCACAGTCTGCATTTATTGAAGGGAGGAACATATTGGATAATGTAATACTGGCACATGAATTAGTCAAAGGTTACACACAAAAAGGTGTATTCCCCATATGTTTAATCAAGATATATATAAGGAAGGCATATGACTCAGTAGAATGGTCGTTCATAAGAATGATTCTGTTAGAATATGGTATGCCAGTGAAGATAGTAGAATTGATAATGGAATGTGTTACGACTGTGAGTTATTCCTTGCTTCTTAATGGGGGTTTGACAACTAAATTCCAAGCAAGAAAGGGATTGAGACAAGGGGATCCCATGTCCCTCTATTTGTTTGTATTGGTTATGGAATACCTCAATAGAAACTTGAAGACTCTTGATTAGATTCCAGATTTTAACTACCATCCAAAGTGTGCCAAACTCAAAATAACACATATTTATTTTGCAGATGACTTGATTATGTATTGCAGAGCTGATGAAGTATCAATACAGTTAATGCTAAAGGCATTTCATCACTTCTCTGAAGTAACTGGGCTACTGGCTAATATGGAAAAAAGTTCTTTCTATGTTGCAGGAGTAACTGAGGAGTTCAAGAACTTGATTCTCTCTGAAATGCACTTTACATTAGGAGAATTCCCATTCAAGTATTTGGGAGTGCCACTGTCAACAAAGAAGTTATCAATAGTTCAATGCATGACAATGGTAGAAAGAATCATAGCAAGAATCAAGTGCTGGACCACCAAGTTTCTATCATATAGTGGCAGGTTTCAATTGATCAAAAGTGTCCAATTCGAAATGCACACATATTGGGCACATGTATTTCTACTACCAAAGAAGATAATTCACATGGTTACTGCTGCTTGTCGGACATTCCTTTGGACAGGTAGTACTGAGATGTCAAAAAGATCCTTAGTTTCATGGGAGAAACTCTATATGCCAGGTTCAGCTGGAGGTTTAGGGATCCTAGACTTCTACTCATGGAACAAGGTTGCCTTATGCAAGATACTATGGGCCATCAGTACAAAAAAGGGACATACTTTGGGTAAAATAGATTCATAATTTTTATATTAAGAGAAGGAACTTCAGAACAATGTCAACACCAAAGCAAGCCGGATCATCAGGAAAGTGTTTGATACAAAAGAATGGTTTAAGGCTATAAGTGAAACAGGAGATATCAATGAATTTTGCAAGCAAGGGAAGTTTAGCATCAAGACAATGTATATAGCAGCAAGGCCTCAATTTCAGAAAGTTACATGGAAGAATCTTGTACTGAGAGATGTTACTATACCAAGGCATCGATTTATTCTGTGGCTAACTCTCAACCAAAGGTTAGCAACAGTGAATAGATTGGCAAAATGGAAGATTGATGTGCCGAAGGAATGTGTGTTATGCACTAGCTAGAAAGAAGAGACGATAGGTCACATTTTCTTTGAATGTGCTTATGCTAGATCAATATGGGCTGCATTAGTAGGCTGGTTGAAAGAAAAATACAATGTTGGAAGCTGGGAACAGGAATTAAAATGGCTGATCAAGAGGACAAACAACAGCAGACCACGAGCTCAAGTTCTCACATTTCTATTTGCAGCAACAGTTTATTACACATGGATGGAGAGGAACAAAAGAAGATTTCAGAACCAATGTATTACATATGCAGAAAAAGTTCGAGAAATAGCCTTGCAGCTGCATATCAAAGGCCAAAATAGGAGTAAATGGAAGTCAATGTTAGAACAGTTAGATAGATATCCTAACGAAAACAATGTGTAAATCAGGAAGAGATTAGGAAAGGTACATAACTGTAGTTAGAGAATAGAAAGGCTGCAAAAGATCTAGCTCTAGAGTCCCATGGGCTAGCCGATGTAAATATTTTCATTGATTAAATACAAAATTTTAATTTGACCCAAAAAAACCTTGGCAAATTAACCCAAATCAGAGGTAAGAGAAGCTGACTCCTTTTTCTTTTCTTTTCATTGCTTTTCTTAAATACTAGTATTAGTACCCGCACGATGTGCGGATAATATTATGATCCTGCTAAATACTATAAATTTAAGAGAACAGATTATATGAATAACTATTGGCATAAACTTAAATATTATAACCTCATGTATAGCCGGTGATACAAACAAATAAAAATACATTTAGTAATATCTTAATTTAAATTATAAAAATATATTTTATTATTATCTCAACATAACAAATTCCCACATCAACATTAACTTCTACCAACCTAAAATTACACAGTGACAAATTAATATATACATACATGATAATTTATTAACAACCAATATATTCTAACTTTTGGGAGTTACAAATTTATAAAACAGTTGGATCGTAATTTGCTCAATAATTTTGCTAATTACCTCAATTTTAACCACACAATTAAAATCACATTATTTTTAACAATTTAAGTGATACCTTTTGGGATATAGTTAAGATTAATATATTATAATTAAATAAATGTTAACCTACTTTAAATATTTTTCTTCTATGATGCACATGTACTAAAAGAAGATGAGTTCTTACATGTAATTCTTCATTAAATGAATCTTACCTTATGATTTTATGATTCACTTTATTTTGTGTAAATAGCAATCCAAATAGTGCAATTATATTCATCTATGTGTTTACCCTATTCAAATATATTTCATTCTAATTGATACACACACACGCACCGACACACACAATTTGAGAGAACATAAATATCAACAACGCGCTAAAAAATCATTGTCCATACCTGAGCCATTACAGAAGAATCTATTCTCCTTCTTATATATTTTAGCATAGCAACTGCTAGCACTAATAGAAAAATAAAAAAAAATGTATGTATTGCTTCCAAACAATTGAGATATAAAATAAATTATAAAATATTGGATAATTAATTTTATCGTAAGGCAACACAAATCGACATTTGTTTAGCCAATGTCTGAGTTGATTCATAATTAAACATTATCCCTAAGGTAATTAAGAAAGTTAAGTTTTGATCCAATAACTCGGTAATTATGATTATGGGTTCGAACCTAGATTTTTAGTCTTATTTCTAGTAACAAACATTTTTTTTGTTTTTTCTGTTGTTTTGTTCTCAAATTTCAAAAACTCTTTCTCATTATTTAAAACAATTCGCCTCACTCGTTTAGCCTCCCGTTTGAATTGGAATATTTATGTGTTGATATGCTTTCCTAATTAATCAATTAATTCAAATTTAACTTTCTTTCCATTCAGATTCAAAAGAATCTTATTTACTCTTTCTATTTAAATTTAAATAAATATCCTGTCTTTCAATTTAAATTAAATACTATAACAAATATTCTCATAATTTGCCAAGTGGCTTTATCTTAGCTTGCCACTTGGCTTAACCATAATGCACACTTCCTATATTGCCATGTGATTTTTTATTAGCTTATCGTGTTACTTAATGTCCTTACTCATTGCTCTACTTTTAGTATAATGCAATGAATATAGTTTTGTATTACCCTAAAATTTAATTTAACTTTGTTCTTTTGTTCCATAGCTCCAATTGTTTTGTTTAAATTTATCAATAATATTATTTTTCCTATTTAACTGTTTTATTAAATAAATTTAAAGTGTAGACCCCTTCACATTACTTCTATTGTCCTCTATATACATTATTTTCTATCATATAATATTTTAATTATTTTTCACATTTCGTGTTGTATCTATAATATAAACATTATCGTATTATTTTTCTAATTCTTTTGAAAATATGCCAAAGTTTAAACGAAGAAGTTCTTTTATTATTTTTCATAAATCTACACTTTTAGTAATTATTATTTAGTATTATGTGCAATAAGCAATTAATTTTTTTCCTTTTATTTTCGTAAAGAGTTTTGACTTTAATTTTTTATAACTTAACTACACAATAATTTTAATTACAACTTTATATTGTTAATTTGTTTCTTGTCATTATTTCATTATAAATGTTTTAAATTTTAGGTTTATAAATTATGTTTTCAATTGCGTGATATTATCCATATAATATGTTTTTTCTCGTAATAATTCAAAAAGTTTTCTTATATCAAATTTAAATGTCTAATCCTTCTATATATCTACAATTATATTATTTGTTTACAAAAAAAAATCTATATTTTTTGTTCTTTGTCTATTGTTACTGTGTTACCCGTACTTAATATGGCTACATTATTACTTAACTTTTTATTAGCTTGTCACCTACTTTATATCCTTATCTGCGACTTCTATTATAATATACTATAATGAATATGGTTTTTCTTTCTCTTAAAATAATTTTTTTATTTATTTTTAATCTTTCGCTATATAATATTTGAATTTATCAATAATATTTTTGAGTATTAATTATTTATTTGCTTTATTTTATCATTTTAATTAATCAAAGTATAAATACTCCCACACTATCTTTATCCCCCTCTTTCTAAATTATTTCCCCTAGTAAGTATGATATTTTATTTAATTTTTCTTTTAGTATTTTATTCAATAATAGACAAAAATAAAAGTGCATATGATCAAACTATATAGTACTTCACCAAAATATTATGGTATTTTTATTATTAAACTTCTAGTAATTATTACTTTTGTTGAAGCTTTTAGCCTTTAAAAAAATTATTTTTATTGTACACTTGTTTAAAATTCAGAAAACTTAGTCTAAACAGATACTTTGGATTACCATTATGAAATAAATAAATTATTAAATATATCTACATTTGAACTTTAAGTTAAAACCTTAAATATATTCTTCAACTCATTAAAAAGTATTGAATTTTTAAAATAAATTAAAATTGCACATTAGATTATGGTAGGATATATTCTTCTCACTTGATACTAGAAAAGGAATCCAAATACTATTGATATCAAAATTCTTTACTTTCCAAATAAAAAATTTCTGTTCGAAAATATAAGTACAATGATTGAACTTTATTTCAATTTAATTTCAATAAATGATATTTTCTTATTTGACAATCTCCCACAAACTCTTTAAGATTGCCAAGTGGCTTTATAGTAGCTTGTCACTTGGCTTAACCACAATGCAAACTTTCTTGCTTTAATATATATATATAGACATAGATATAGATATAGATTCGGTCTATCTTAGCTTTCCTCTTTGTTCAGTCTACTAATTAATACGATCAAATGACGTTCAACCCTAAGTTTCTGTTTGGTTTTAATTTTCTTTAATTTTGATTGTTGGGTCCAAATAAACTCTTAGGGACATCCAAAAAGATTTCCCCATTTGCCATAACATGAACGTTTCCGATTTTGCTTACAATGTTGCAAGGTGCAACCTATATGCATTATACTTGCTGTTACTGAGCTTAATTTCGAAAATTGATACTCCGAGTATATTATAAATAGCCAAATTTACAAGTGGTCATTCAAAAATAGTCACGGTTTCAAAAGTAATCGAAATTTAGCCACTTTTCATGTAGAGACAAATCTGAACGAAAACACTGTTCAAAATCCGGAAAAATACTCCAGCATAATATACTGGAGTTCCAGTTATGTCTAATATACTGGAATTCCAGTATAATATACCGGTCCAACATAATATACTGGAGTTTGGAGCACCGGTGCTCCAGTCTCCAGTATATTATACTGGAGCCAACAAAGTATACCGGTCCAGCATAATATGCTAGAAGTTCATACACAGGTGCATCGAACCCCAGTATATTATGTTGGACCGGTCTCTGTTGCAGCAAAATAGTGGTTATTTTTCAATGACTTAGCAAACGCCGACTATTTTTGAATGACCAGTCCGAAAACTAGCTAGACCGTGCTATTTTAACCCTAAGACTCTGTAGGCCCAAAAGTGCAGATATAATTGGGCCGTGAGCCCGTGACAGTAAATAGGTTTGTTCAAAACTATGCTTTTGCGGCTTAAAAACAGCTTTTCAAATAGTAGGTTAACTTCCATCATAAAGTTTAACTTATAATGGACGCATACACATATTTACTTCGTTTGTGACTGGAAAAAAATCTTATTGTTACTGTATAGAAGTTAAACAGAAATGCACACATTATCAAGGTTTGAATAAACAAATAAAGGATAGGAGAAGGAAAACAATACAAAATGGATAAATATAGTGAGTTACAAGATTGGAAAATCCAAATACAACTTACAGGAGTATATGACTCCAATAACAGGGGCTATAAATTTTTTCTGCTTCTTAAAAAGGAATGAAGAAAAAAAACCAAACAAGAATTTCAAATTTCAATTCTCGAACTCTAGTCCAGATCCCTGAAACTTGAGGAATGTAGTTTTGTTAATCCGATCTTCCATTTCAGGAGTCAAGTAATTGTTCCAATCCCCAACCATTCCTTTCCTGAAATAGCTACTGTTTGGTACTCCATAAATTACACTACCATTTTTGTTTACTTCCAAATTCCTCAACCTCTCCAAACTACACCTCCACACAACTTTCTCCACATCTTCTTCCTTCTCAAATGGCTTCCCAAGAAACAAAGCCAGTTTCTTCACTTGATCTTTAGGATCCTTTAACATCTCTTCATATTTCAGGAACAATATCTTCTCTGGCCTCTTCTGACTTTCCAACCAATATCCCAACACATTTTCGAAATACGGGCCGTATTGATGAACCCCTGTGCAGAATTCCTCAACTGCCTTTTCCAGTGGATAGGGTTCTTGATTTGGCCTGAAAATGGAGTTGAAAAAATGCCATAAAGATACCAGTGTGTCTTTTGGGTTCCGTGCTATGCATACAATCTTGCCATTGGAATTCTTGACAGAATCAGGAAGAAAACTGAAAGGCAAATGGGTGTGAAAAAGTCTTGGAGATGGCATAGCATACAAATCAGGAGTTGGTTTTGTAGAGTAAATAGTTGACTCTATGGTCTGAACATGAAATTGAGGATTGTCCTTGGTTAAGAGATCTTCGTTTTCGGGAATATTAATGTTCTGGTGCAAGATGCATAGACAAAGAGCTTTGAGCCAAGTGGTACCTGTTTTGGGAGCTGATGCTAAAATAACGTCGTCGTCTTTAGCTTGGAAGGAGGAGTTGAATTTCATTGCACATTTAATTAGGCCAGGCTCGAACCAAAAATCTTGCCATTTTCGGATTTCCATGACATCCCAAAACAGAGCATTTGGCAGCTCCTTAATGATAGTATTAGAGTTTGTTTCTTGAGCGGTCATTGATTGGAGTTTTTTTAGTGAAGAACAGAGTCTTAGATTGATTTGGTTATAAACCCTAAATTTATATAGAATGGCTGCTGCAAAAATTGAAGACTTTGGATTCCCTAATAAGGATGAGTCGACGAGAACATGGTCTTAACGCGGAAATTTTCTTTATTAGTCATAAGGAGAAATTGTTTAGTAATTAAATATGTACGAGTCAATTTGATTTCTGAATGCTACGTTGAAAACTGTCTTGCTTTCTGTGTCATGAATCCTTGTGCACATAGTTGAGTAATAAAGAAAAGAAGATACTACTGCAAGTAATTAACGCAGCATCTGAGCCGCGTACGGCGTTGGGGTTGGGAATACAAGAGTAACCCTGGCAAGTGGGCCGGTTCAGGACCGAGACCAGCCCAGGATCGCAGCCCATATGAGCTCTGGGCCTAAATAGTCCTGGACTGTATAAGACCAGGACCGGGGTGAGGTGAGCTGGGTAGTGGGGCGGTCTCGTGCATGAGGCCTGCGAGACTGGGACCGGCCGGGAAGTAGGCCGGTTCAAGCAGTTCTAAGCGATCCTGAATGGACCCAACGGCTCTAATTTTAAAAATGGATTTTTTTTCATTCTTATATACTATTTGAAACTCTATTACTTTTAATGTTCATGTTTAGTTAATTACCATGCATAAACAAGTTTTATTTACAAAATATATAGAATCCACCCCAAATCCACTATTTGTGTCTTCAATCAAGAGATTTAGTTACACCATATTCCTTAATTTTCTCACCTCTCCCCTTTCTCTCTACATCTTTCTTTATTTGTCTGAAACAAAGCAGACAAAGCTTCTAAGGAACTTCAACTCCTTTAAAGTCTTTTCAACTTGATCCACGAGTTCCCCAACATGAAGGGGTGAACTTGGATCATCAAGTTTCAGTAGATCACTGAGATTCTCTATCACGGTATCAATGAACGAGAAGAAAAATGAGAGAAATTAAATGGTTCTCACTTCTCACCTAGTTTAATCATTTGACCATCAAGACTACTTAAGTTGAAGGAAAGAGGATAGCAAGTTGTAGTAGGGATATCGCCACTTTCCTCCTTTGCATCCATTTCATCTTCTAACTTCTAACCTGTCAACTGCCAATTAACCATTTATTGCGACAAAGACTAATTAATTTGACCTTTACTTCAAGAAACACACGCAGACAAACAAAAAGAGAAAAAAAAAAAAAAAAAGAGGTGGAGCACGTCACTTGAGAATTAATTACTAAACTGGGTTTCTAAAGATGGAATTTGAAGTATTTCTTATATATAAGAATTCCAAAACAAAATTGGGAACAACAGTACCATCGTTGTTGGCTAAAAGTTGAAATGATACTTTGAAAAAGGAGTATTCAGCTCTTCTGATTTCAAACTTAGTCTGCTCAAACTTATATGTCAATTTGCGGTAATAGTAATTATAACAGAAACCCCATTGTTCCACTTGCTTAAGGTAGATGAGGAAGAGATCAGCTGCAGCACCTTCCAAGTAGCAAGGTATTAGTATCAGATAAAGCTACCAATGCACGGAGATATATTGTAGTATTTATCTACAACTTATCTACAACTTTCACATATTATTTTTACTAGTTAAATACAATTTCAATATAAATTTTATACAATATGTCTTTTGTATATTTTGTATCTGATTTATACATAGTAAAAATAAATTTCATACAACTAATTATATATTATACAACTTATTTATATTTTTTCTACAATTTTATTACAATTTCGTAAATATAATGTCTATCATGTCGTCTTCTTCTTCTTCTTCTTCTTCTTCTTCGAGTTTCAATCTGAAATTCAGCCAAAATCAAGTCTAATCTTCACCAAAACCCTCAAAATTGAGATATAAACCCCAAACCATATTCCCAATTGTTTGCAACAACACCCTCAAAATGATACGTTTGACATCTGTATCCAAAATGCGTAAAGTAATGACAAGGGCATCATTATAAGGGAAAGTCAAACCGTCGGCATCCGACTCATCGAAGATGATACATTCTTCGAGTTTGTCGTGTCGTTCGCGGTTGATAGACTACTTGAGCTTATGGGTGGTGGCGAACTTCACGCCGTTGATAGAGGCGTCGTCACCCCCGCCGATGATCATGTTGATATTACGAGCTGGTGATGGCGGCTTTGACGGGCCTTAGTGTTCACGTCCTCTGGCGAAGTTGGTTCTCCCCTTGTCGCTTAATAGCTCTTTGAGGTGTCCTTGATGCAACATGTTTACGACTTCTTGCCTGAGGGCGATGCAATCTTCTGTTTTGTGCCCACGTTCCCGGTGGAACTCACAGAGGGCGTCGGATTTTCTGGTGTTCGGGTATGATCTCATCTTCGGCAGCCACTTCACCATTGTTCTGAGTTTCTCAAGAGTGTAGACTATTTTTGTAGATGACACACAAAAATTGTAAGCAAATAGTAAATGGGGCATACCTCTTTCGTTCCGGTAAGTCCCTGTCCTTGGCCTGGATGGGCCTTCTTCATAGCGGGGGGAAGGTGCGGCGGCCGCCCTGACATATGGTTGGTGATGTTCCTTGTTAGGTCGCGGAACCAGGTGATCCCTCCTTACATTGTCTCTTCATTCCTTTCTGGATTCGGTTTGTACTGATGTTAGCTGGCGAGTTGGTCCGAAGGTCGTCTTCGTCTACTCGGACCTCGGCGCAATAAGCATTGTGGATTTCATCCCAAGTGGTTGGGGGATATTTCATCAATCAGATCAACAAATTTCTAGTCGCTCTTGAACCGTCTCTACTCAACCCGTTTTGGAAAACTTCGACCGTCATCCCTTTCAGATACGTTCGGCAGAGTCATCCTTACTTTGTTGAATCAGGCAAGAAAGTCCCTTAGTCCCTCTCCTAAGAACTGCTTGATAGTGAATATGTCGTTTACTCTTGCTTCGGCTTTTTTGGCTCCGACATGGGCAGTTACAAGTTTATCGGCCATTTTCTCGAAAGTTTCTATGGAGCGGGCTGGTAGTTGTGAATACCATGTCAGCCCATCCCGTAAAGGTTTCACCAAACTTCTTCAGCAAAATAGAGGTCACATATTCCTTGGCGAGGTCGTTGCCTTTCACGACAATGACGTAATGGGTCACATGATCCTCAGGATCGGTCATTCTGTCGTATATCTTGAGGTAGGGCGGCATTTTGAAGGTCTTTGGTATAGCATGCGGGGATGCGTTATCGCTATACCGCTGCTCTATGAACCTGTCGGTATCCCTTTTTGGCAACAACTTAGGAGCACCCGATATCTTGTCGACTTGTTCTTGGTGTTCTTTCATCTGGTCTCAGAGTGCTTTGTTTTCATTCTCCATTTCTTCCATCCTCTTTAGAACGTCAGCGAGGGTGCTTTCACCTACACTGTTAGTAATATTGTGAGTTATACATGTCGTAGGAGGGCTTGGTCGGTTGCACTGCTCGTTTGTTTATTGAATCATGCATGCTCTTGCGGTTTCTGTATTCATGCCTGGAGTGGGTTTGTTGAGGATGCTCACTAGTGAGTCGGTAACCATGCTTCGAGGAGTTTTTCACCGTTGGGTGTGTCCCTTCTTTTGCGGACGTGGAGGCCCCTTTTCCCCTGGGTTTTGTCATGCTGCAGTGGGAGGGAGGCGACCTCTCGCTCCTAGGGGAAGCATTGGGCATCACGTCCTCGCCTATTGTTTCACATCTCTCGTTGATAGCATTCATGAGGTTGCTAGGGAAATCACTTGTTATTTTTATCCTTTCTCCTTAGTTACCTGCCATGTAGGTGTTTGTACGTACAAAGAAATAAGATCTCGGGATTTGTGTGGTTAGTGACTTGCGTTAGCTGCAGATCTAGAGGAAACTAAAAATTTAACTAAGAAATCCCCAAGACGGCCTCAAATTGTTTGACCAAAAAGTATAGATCTTGGTTCAACTAATTAAATTTATATAAATGAGGATTAATCTTAGTTAAGAGTAATATCCCAAAGATGCAGCTATCAGTGCAATAAATAATACGTAGATATACTTCAATAACAACGGCGGCACACAATCAATATTTAAGAAGTCAAAGATAGTATGTAGTATTAAATAGTGATGAATAGCAATAAATGACACTTATATAAATAGAATGAATGAGTCACCCAAGAAAGGATGGAATCAATGAATGTTCTTCCTAATAATGATGAGTGATGGATAAGCCTTTGAATATTTGAGTTATTCTCGGATCTAGTAGAAAAGTGTAGACAAGAATCTTCTAGCCTGTTTGGCCAAGCTGCAAAAATCAGCTTATTTTGAGAAGTATTTTTTTTCAAAAGTGCTTTTCTCAAAAGTACTTTTGGTGAGAAGCAGTTTATGTTTGGCTAATTAATTTGAAAAGCACTTCTGAGCAACAATTAGTGTTTGGCCAAGTTTTAAAAAAACTGCTTCTAAGTGTATTATTCTCAAAAGTGCTTTTAAAAAAAGTGCTTTTGGAGAGAAGCTACTTTTTTCTGTTTCTCCAAAACTGCTTCTGCTTCTTCTCAAAAGCACTTTTTTCATCCAAAAGCTTGGCCAAACACCTCAATTTTTGGCCAAAAGCACTTTTGGCCAAAAAAAGCTTGGCCAAATAGGTTATTAGTGAAAAGGTTGTATTTGTATCCTTGCAATGAGATCTGATTCTCTTTTTTAAAGTCAAAGTGTATTTTACAAATGAGTATCACATGTCCTATCATTGTCGCTCTTTCTATTTACATGGAATATGTTCCTTAAAACCCTAATAGTACAAGTGAAGAGAATATCCATTAGAATGTTCTCTTTTACGTCCTATCTTGAAACTAGCCGTTGTAACTCTGTCAAGGGTGCCCGACCTCGGCCTTAATCCTTGATGACTCCTCGACTTCAACCCTTGCTGTTTTTTCGACCATGTACTTCACCATTTCTTAGATTACTTCGACAAGTGACAGTTGCGAACGTTCCACCAATACTATTTTGATTTAAGTATTCTAAAGATAGATTTCGACTCATACAAATTTCTCTAAGAAAGAAGAAAGTTTTTTGGGGGCTCAAAACATTTTTTCCTTTTTATTTATTTATTTATTATTTCTGATTTAAAGCCATGTGTCTTTGTTTAATTGGCTTCCTTGCCACATCACCTATGTCTGAACTACTCTTCTTCTTTTTTTATAATTTTTCCTCGATGAAGAGTTTAACAAGCACATATTTGCACAGACCTTGCATTAATAGGTCATGACTTCAGTTGCTGTGAATTTTTTTAACAAGTATAATGAGCCGTGATAAAGTAAAATGTATTTCTCATGTGGATGATAAATGAAAAATGGACAGTCATACAATTACATTTTGGGTTGATTTTGTTATCTCTTTATACTATTATTATCATTCATATTTTATTTGGCAAACAATTGTGACGACCCGGTCGGTTGTCTTAAGAATTAATGCTCTGATCCCCTATTAACTGCTTTACCCGTATTTATTTATGCTATTTTGATTTGTCGGGATGTTCGATTTTGAGTTTCGGAGAGTTTTGGGACACTTAGTCCCTAAATGAGAGCTTAAGTGTTGGAAATTTGACCGTAGTCGGAATAGTGTGAAGACGGCTTTGGAATAGAATTTCGATGGTTCTGTTGGCACCATTGGGTGATTCGGGTTTAAGGGCGTGTTTGGATTGTGTTTTGGAGATTCGTAGCTAATTTAGGCTTGAAATGCCGAAAGTTGAATTTTGAAGTTTCCGGTTCGATAGTGAGATTTTGATCCGAGGGTCGGAATGGAATTTCGAAAGTTGGAGTAGCTCCATAGTGTTGAATGTGACGTGTGTGCAAAATTTCAGGTCATTCGGACGAGGGTTGATAGACTTGTTGATCGAAAAGCGTATTTTTAGAGTTTTGGAGTTCTTAGGCTTGAATTTGTGGTTGATTCGTCGTTTCGATGTTGTTTTAGGTGTTTTAAGGATTGGTATAAGTTTGGACAGGGGTATTGGACTTGTTTGTGCTTTTGGTTGAGGTCCCGGGGACCTCAAGATGATCGGATGGTTGATGGAAGGATTTGGAGTTTGGAGATGCAGCTGAAGCTATGACTGCTGTCATAACCGCATCTGCGATTGAGAGGACGCAGGTGCGACTCCCGCAGATGCGGAATGAAGCCGCAGAAGTGGCAGATGAGGAAGGGGCCAGGAACCGCAGAAGCAGCATATGTACCGCACCTGCGAGACCGCACCTGCAGATTCTGGGTCGCAGGTGCGGCAGAGGGGTTTTAAGTGACCGCAAAAGTGGTATCGCAGATGCGATGGGTGGACCGTAGATGCGGGATTGCTGGGCAGAACATATAAATAGTTGCCTTTGCGAATTTGAGCTATTCTTTCATCATTTTCATCTGGGAAGTGAGCTTTTGGGGAGGTTTTTTGAGAGGGAATTCAAAGGGATTTCGAGGAGGTAAGATTCTTGGAACCTAAACTCGTTATTGAGGAGATTTTATCATAATAAACATGAAAATTAAGGAAAATCAGTGGTAATTTAGGGTTAGGGCTTAACTAATTAGAGGCCTTTGAGTGATGATTTGAGGGACCATTTGGGGTCTGATTTTGGTACCTTTGGTATGACTGAACTCGTGAGAGTGAGAGGATTCTGAAAATGTAAATTTTACCTGATTCCGAGGCGTGGGCCTGAGGGGCGTTTTGTTCATTTTACCTAATTTCGCGTATTAGCTTAGAATTTCTTTGTAGAATCATTTATTTGAAGTGTTATTTACATTATGAAATTGAATTGAATAGATTTGGGTCATTAGAGTCGAGTACTCATGGCAAGAGCGTGGTTTCAGATTGATTTGAGTTGGTTCGAGGTAAGTGGCTTGCCTAACCTTGTGTGGGGGACCTTCCCCTTAGGATTTGGTATATTTGGTAATTGAAATGCCTTGAACGTGAGGTGACGATTGCGTACTTGAGCTAATTGTTGAAAATTCGGTTTTCTTTAAGTAATTTCAATGGTGTTCCTTTTTCCTGTTTTATACTATTTGCAATTTAAGCCTGTTGTTAGCTTAAAAACATGTTTAATTGACTTAATTGCTTATTTGCTTAAACTGCCTTAATTGTATTATGTGAAGCATGTTAGGTTAGAATTACCTGTTTAATTGGTACAAAATTGAGCTTACTTGAGTATTCTTTGTGTTGTTGCTGTGTGTTATTATTTTGGGACCACGGGACGGCATCCCGGGAGATCCTCTGCACGTATTTATGATTGAGCTGAGGTGCGGGATACCAAAAGATCCCTAGCATGTATATTGAGGATACCAAGAGATCCTCGGGATACCGAGAGATCCCTAGCACGTATATTGAGGATACCAAGAGATCCCTAGCCTATATTAAGGATACCGAGAAATCCTAGGGATACCAAGAGATCCCTGGCATATATTGAGGGTACTAAGAGATCCTCGGGATACTGAGAGATCCCCGGTTATTATCCTTGTGAAGAATGGTATCTTTATGTGATTGTTTTTGCCTCTATTTCAGTTATTGAGTTCCTTATATTCCTGTATTACATTCTTATTGTTAGTTTTCAACTGTACTGCTTACCTTATTCTGTCATACCTTATATTTTTATTTATCTCAGTAGGGCTCTGACCTTCCCCGTCACTACCCGACCGAGGTTAGGCTTGGCACTTACTAAGTACCGTTGTGGTATACTCATGTCTTTTCTGCGCATATTTTTCATGTGCAGATCCAGGTACTTCGACCCAGTTCTATCACCCTTGAGGTGAGGCAACTACTCTAGAGACTTCGAGGTATATCTGCCGTGTCCGCAGACCGAGGAGTCCCTTTACATTCTATCTTGTAGTGATAGCCCTTCTATCTTTTCTGTTGATGTAGACATTCTAGAGTTAGAACATTTTTATTATATTCGTAGCTTGTGATTCATGGGTTTTGGGAAAATGTATTAGTTTTTGAGATTTAATATTGTGTATGTCGAGCGGCACTTTGAAACTCTGTTTTATTACTCTATTTCTGCTTTAAATAGTTTTCTTCCGCAAATTGGTTTATCTTTTCGCATTTAGGCTTACCTAGTCGTAGAGACTAGGTGCCATCACAATGGTTCACGGAGGGCAAACCGGGGACGTGACAAGTTGGCATCAGAGCTCTAGGTTCATAGGATTCATGAATCACAAGCCGGTTTAGAGTCTCGCTGATCGGTGCAGAGATGTTTGTACTTATCTATGAGAGGCTATGTAACTGTTAGGAAAATTCCACTTCATTTGATTTCCTTGTCGTGCGAGATTTGATGTCACAATTCTAAACTTCTGTCTTCTATTCTCTCACAAATGGTGAGGACACGCGCTACCCTAGATGATCAGGCACCCGCGCCCCCTACTGCAACCGTCAGAGGCCAGTGCCGGGGTAGAGGCCGAGGATGTGCACGTAGTGCAACCAGAGCACCTGCACGAGCTGCCACCGAGGTACCACCAGCAGTTCCAGCCAGAGTCCAGTCACCTGATACGCCTATTGCTGCTACTACTCCAGCACTTCAAGAGACTCTAGCATAGTTCATGAGCATGTACACCATTTTAGCTCTGGCAGGGTTGTTTCCCCTTGCTGCAGCTACGTTTTAGGCCGGGGGAGGAGCACAGACTCCCGCCGCCCGCACTCCTGAGCAGCGAGTGCATGTTGAGTAGGTCCTTGAGATTATTCCTGTACAGCCTACAGTCCGAGATCAGCCTGAGGACAGGGCAGCGATTTCCGAGGATGAGCAGTTGAGGCTTGAGAAGTTCAAGAAGTACAAGCCTCATGTATTTAGTGGTCTAGCATCAGATGATGCTCTAGGATTTCTAGATGAGCGTTACCTCATTCTCCGTACCATGGGTATATCAGGGTCGAGCGGGGTTTCCTTCACTACTTTCCAGCTTCGAGGAGCCGCTTATGAGTGGTAGCGCACCTATGAGTTAGACAGTCCAGATGAGGCTGCTTCACTGACTTGGACTCAGTTTTCAGATCTGTTCCTGAGAGAGTATGTTCCTCAAAGCCTCAGGGACGTATGGCGCGCAGAGTTTGAGCATTTGCGCCAGGGTGATATGAATGTCTCAGAGTATGTTGTCCGTTACACTAGTTTGGCTAGACATGCACCAGCCTTGGTTTCTACTGTTCGCGAGAGGGTTCGCCGGTTTATTGAGGGCCTTATTCCTAGCATTAGGTCTAGCATGGCTCGTGAGTTGGAGATAGATATTTCTTATCAGCAGGTGGTAAGCATTGTTAGGAGGATTGAGGGTATGCATGCTAGGGAGAGAGAGGAGAGGGAGGCCAAGAGGTCTCTAGAGTTGGGCCATTATTCTAGTGCCTGTGCCCCAACTGTAGGTCGTCATGGTAGGGGTTACATGAGTTGCCATGTTCATTCAGCTCTTCCAGCAACTAGTGGTATTCCAGCTCCTCCTAGGCCTTAGGAGCCTTATTATGCACCTCCGGTATCTAGCGCGCCTCCTGCGTGGGGTGCTTTCAGAGGTCAGTCCAGCAGACCTGCTCCGAGCCAGTCACAGCCGCCACGTCCTCCCAGAGCTTGTTTTGAGTGTGGTGACATATGCCATGTGGTGAGGGATTGCCCTAGACTTGGGAGGAGTGCACCTCTATAGACTTCTCAGCCACAACGCGCCCCGCAGAGCTCTCAAACTATGTTTACAACTCCAATTGCTACCCCACCTGCTCAGCCATCTAGACGTGGAGGTCAGGGAGGTAGAGGTCGCCCTAAAGGGGGAGGCCAGGCCCGATACTATGCCCTTCCTGCCCATACGAGGTTGTTGCATTCGATTCTATCATCACATGTATTATACAGGTTTGTCACAGAGATGCATCGGTTCTATTCGATCCAGGCTCCACTTATTCTTATGTGTCTTCTTATTTTGCTCCGCATTTGGGTATACCTCGGGATTCTTTGAGTTCCCCTATTTATGTTTTTACTCCTGTGGGAGATTCTCTTATTGTGGACTGCATTTATCGGTTGTGTTTGGTTGCTCTTAGTGGTTTTGAAACCAGAGCCGATTTATTGTTGCTCAGCATGGTAGATTTTGATATTATCTTGGGCATGGATTGGTTGTCGCCCCATTATGCTATTTTTGATTGTCACGCCAAAATCGTGACGTTGGCTATGCCAGGTGTACCGCCTGTTGAGTGGAGGGGTACTTTAGATCACACTCCTAGTAGAGTTATTTCTTTTCTTAAAGCTCAGTGTATGGTTGAGAAGGGGTACGACGCGTATTTAGCTTATGTGAGAGATGTCGGTATTGATACCCCTTCAATTGATTTAGTCCTAGTAGTATGAGATTTTCCCGATGTGTTTTCAGCTGATCTTTCGGGCATGCCGCCTGATAGAGATATTGATTTTGGCATAGATCTATTGCCGGTCACTCAGCTCATTTCTATTCCTCTGTATCGTATGGCTCCTCCTTAGTTGAAGGAGTTGAAGGATCAGTTACAGGAATTGCTTGATAAGGGTTTTATTCGGCCTAGTATATCACCTTAGGGTGCTCCTGTCTTGTTTGTGAAGAAAAAGGATGGTTCTATGCGTATGTGTATTGATTATCGCCAGTTGAATAAGGTTACAGTGAAGAACCGTTATCCTTTTCCTCGTATTGATGATCTGTTTGACCAGCTTCAGGGCACACGGGTATTTTCTAAGATTGACTTGCGTTCAGGTTACCATCAGTTGAAGATTTGGGAGCTAGATATCCTGAAGACTGCTTTCAGGACTTGGTATGGTCATTACGAGTTCCTTGTTATGCCATTTGGGATGACCAATGCCCCAGGAACCTTTATGCATTTGATGCACAGTGTGTTCAGGCCATATCTTGACTCGTTCGTCATTATCTTTATTGATGATATTCTAGTATATTCCCAAAGTCGGGAAGATTATGAGCAGCACCTGAGGACTGTGCTTCTTACTCTGAGGGAGAAGAAGTTATATGCTAAATTCTCGAAATGTGAGTTTTGGTTCGTCCGTGGCATTCTTAGGCCACGTGGTATCGAGTGAGGGTATTCAGGTGGATCCGAAGAAAATAGAGGTCGTGCAAAGTTGGCCTAGATCATCCTTAGCTACCAAGATTCGCAGTTTCCTTGGCTTGGCGGGTTAATACCATCATTTTGTTGAGGGGTTTTCATCGATTGCAGCCCCTATGACCAGACTGACTCAGAAGGGTGCTCCGTTCCAATGGACGGAAGAGTGTGGGGCGAGTTTTCAAAAGTTCAAGACAACTTTGACTACAGCCTCAATTTTGATATTTCCGACAGGTTCGGGGTCTTACACTGTCTCTTGTGATGCCTCGAGGATTGTCCTTGGAGCGGTTTTGATGCAGGACAGTAGGGTGATTGCCTACGCGTCCAAACAATTGAAGGTGTATGAGAAGAACTACCCTGTTTATGATCTCGAGCTAGCTGCCATTGTTCACGCTTTGAAGATCTGGCGTCATTATTTGTATGGGGTTCCTTGTGATATTTATACTAATAATCGGAGTTTACAGCACTTGTTCAAGCAAAACGATCTAAATTTGTGCCAGAGGAGATAGTTAGAGTTGCTCAAGGACTATGATATCACTATTCTGTATCATCCGGGCAATGACAATATGGTGGCCGATGCCTTGAGTGGCCGGGCAGAGGGTTTGGGGAGTTTGACTTATTACCAGCATCAGAGAGACCTATGGCGATGGATGTTCATGCCTTAGCCAGCCACTTTGTGAGATTAGATCATTCGAAGCCCAATCGGGTTCTAGCTTGCATGGTTTCTCGGTCTTCCTTATTTGATCGTATCAGAGGGCGTCAGTATGATGACTCTCATTTGCTTGTCCTCAAGGACAAGGTTCAGCATGGTGATGCTAGAGATGTGACTATTGATGATGACGGAGTATTGAGGATGCAGGGTTTAATTTGTGTACCCAATTTTGATAGGCTTCGGGAGTTGATTCTAGAGGAGGCCCATAGTTCGTGGTTTTCCATTCATCCGGGTGTCGCGAAGATGTATTAGGATTTGAGATAGTACTTTTGGTGGAGGAGGATGAAGAAAGATATAGTTGGATTTGTAGCTCAGTGCCTCAACTGTCAGCAGGTGAAGTATGAGCACCAAAGACCGGGTGGGTTGCTTCAGTAGATAGAGATTCCGGAGTGGAAGTGGGAACGAATCACCATGGGCTTTGTAGTTGGGCTCCCATGAACTTTGAGAAAGTTCGATGCTATTTGGGTGATTGTAGATCGGCTGACCAAGTCCGCGCACTTCATTCCTGTGTTGTACTACCTATTCTTCGGAGCGTCTAGTGGAGATTTATATCCGGAAGATTGTTTGTCTGCATGGTATTCCAGTTTCCATCATTTCAGATAGAGGTACTCAGTTCACATCACGGTTCTGGAGGGCCATTCAGCATGAGTTGGTACTCAGGTAGAGTTGAGTACAACATTTCACCTCAGACGGACGAACAGTCCAAGATCACTATTCAGATTCTCGAGAATATGCTCTGTGCGTGTGTGATCGAGTTTTGAGGGTCTTGGGATCAGTTCCTGCCACTAGCAGAGTTTGCTTACAACAACATCTACCACTCAGCATTCAGATGGCACCGTATGAGGCTTTATATGACCGGCGGTGTAGATCCCCAGTGGGTTGTTTTGAGTCGGGTGAGGCTAGACTATTGGGCACAAACTTGGTTTAGAATGCTTTGCAGAAGGTCAAGGTGATTCAGAATAGACTCCGTACAACCTAGTCCAGATAGAAGAGCTATGTGGACCGGAAGGTTCGTGATGTTTCCTATATGGTTGGAGAGTGGGTTCTACTTCGGGTATCGCCTATGAAGGGCGTTATGAGATTTGGGAAGAAAGGGAAGTTGAGTCTGAGGTTTATTGGCCCTTTTGAGATATTAAGGCGTGTTGGAGGGGTTGCTTATGAGCTTGCCTTACCTCCCATCTTGGCAGGAGTTCATCCGGTATTTCATGTTTCGATGCTCCGGAGGTATCACGGTGATCCGTTGCACGTGTTGGATTTCAGTTCAGTCCAGTTGGACAAGGATCTATCCTATGTTAGCCGGTCGAGGAAGCGACCTGGGAGACCGAGCAGGATATGTGCAGCCATTACCCTCTTCTTTTCACTACTTTGGGTATGTCTCTATGCTCATTCGAGGACGAACGAATGTTTAAGTGTGGGAGAATGTGACGACCCGGCCGGTCGTCTTAAGAATTAACACCCCGATCCCCTATTAACTGTTTTTTCTGTGTTTATTTATGCTATTTTGATTTGTCGGGATGTTCGGTTTTGAGTTTTGGAGAGTTTTGGGACACTTAGTCCCTAAATGAGAGCTTAATTGTTGGAAATTTGACCGTAGTCGAAACAGTGTGAAGACGGCTTCGGAATAGAATTTCCATGGTTCCGTTGGGTGATTTCGTGCTTAGGGGCGTGTTCGGATTGTGTTTTGGAGGTTCGTAGCTAATTTAGGCTTGAAATGCCGAAAGTCGAATTTTGAAGTTTCCGATTCGATGGTGAGATTTTGATTCGAGGGTTGGAATGGATTTTCGGAAGTTGGAGTAGCTCCATAGTGTTGAATGTGACGTGTGTACAAAATTTCAAGTCATTCGGATGAGGGTTGATAGACTTTTTGATCGAAAAGCGTATTTTTAGAGTTTTGGAGTTCTTAGGCTTGAATTTGTGGTTGATTCGTCGTTTCGATGTTATTTTAGGTGTTTTAAGGATTAGTATAAGTTTGGACAGGGGTATTGGACTTGTTTGTGCTTTTGGTTGAGGTCTTGGGAGCCTTGGGATGATTTTGGATGGTTGACTGAAGGATTTAGAGTTTGGAGATGCAGCTGAAGCTATGACTGCTGTCATAACCGCATCTGCGGTTGAGAGGACGCAGGTGCAACTCCCGCAGATGCGGAATGCAGCCGTAGAAGCAACAGATGAGGAAGGGACCAGGAACCGCAGAAGCGGCATATGTACCGCACCTGCGGATTCTGGGTCGCAGGTGCGGCGGAGAAGTTTTAAGTGACCGCAAAAGCGGTATCGCAGATGCGATGGATGGACCGTAGATGCGGGATTGCTGGGCAGAACATATAAATTGTTGCTTTCGCGAATTTGAGCTATTATTTCACCATTTTCATCCAGGAAGTGAGCTTTGGGGAGGTTTTTGAGAGGGAATTCAAGGGGATTTCGAGGAGGTAAGATTCTTGGAACCTAAACTCGTTATTGAGGTGATTTTTATCATTATAAACATGAAAATTTAAGGAAAATCAGTGTTAATTTGGGGGTTAGGGCTTAACTAATTAGAGGCCTTTGAGTGATGATTTGAGGTTCGATTTTGGTACCTTTGGTATGACTGAACTCGTGAGAGTGAGAGGATTCTGGAAATGTAAATTTTACCTGATTCTGAGACGTGGACCCGAGGGTCGTTTTGTTCATTTTACCTAATTTCGCGTATTAGCTTAGAATTCTTTGTAGAATTAGTTACTTGAAGTGTTATTTACATTATGAAATT
This sequence comes from Nicotiana sylvestris, assembly GCF_000393655.2. Classification (NCBI taxonomy): domain Eukaryota; kingdom Viridiplantae; phylum Streptophyta; class Magnoliopsida; order Solanales; family Solanaceae; genus Nicotiana; species Nicotiana sylvestris. The sequence goes on along the minus strand of NC_091059.1, from coordinate 114,777,490 downwards.
GAATTGAATAGATTTGGGCCATTTAGAGTCGAGTACTCGTGGCAAGAGCGTGGTTTCGGATTGATTTGAGCTGGTTCAAGGTAAGTGACTTGCCTAACCTTGTGTGGGGGACCTTCCCCTTAGGATTTGGTATATTTGGTAATTGAAATGCCTTGCACGTGAGGTGACGAGTGCGTACTTGAGCTAATTGTTGAAAATCCGGTTTTCTTTAAGTAATTTCAATGGTGTTCCTTTTTCATGTTTTATACTACTTGCAATTTAAACTTGTTGTTAGCTTAGAAAAAAACATGTTTAATTGACTTAATTACTTATTTGCTTAAACTGCCTTAATTGTATTATGTGAAGCATGTTAAGTTAGAATTACCTGTTTACTTGGTACGAAATTGAGCTTACTTGAGTATTTTTTGTGTTGCTGCTGTGTGTTATTATGTTGGGACTATGGGACGGCATCCCGGGAGATCCCCTGCACGTATTTATGATTGAGCTGAGGTGCGGGATACTCAGAGATCCCTAGCACATATATTGAGGATACCAAGAGATCCTCGGGATACCGAGAGATCCCTAGCACGTATATTAAGGATACCAAGAGATCACTAGCATATATTAAGGATACCGAGAGATTCTCAGGATACCAAGAGATCTCTGGCATATATTGAGGGTACTAAGAGATCCTTGGGATACTGAGAGATCCCCGGTTATTATCCTTGTGAAGAATGGTATCTTCTTGTGATTGTTTTTGCCTCTGTTTCAGTTATTGAGTTCCTTATATTCCTGTATTAAATTCTTATTGTTAGTTTTTAACTGTACCGCTTACCTTATTCTGTCATACCTTATATTTTTATTTATCTCATTAGGGCCCTGATTTTCCTCGTCACTACCCGACCGAGATTAGGCTTGGCACTTACTGAGTACCGCTGTGGTGTACTCATGCCTTTTCTGCGCATGTTTTTTATGTGTAGATCCAGGTACTTCGACCCAGTCCTATCACCCTTGAGGCGAGGCGAGGCGACTGCTCCAGAGATTTCGAGGTATATCTGTCGCGTCCACAGACCAAGGAGTCCCTTTCCATTCTATCTTGTAGTGATAGCCCTTCTATCTTTTCTATTGATGTAGACATCCCGGAGTTAGAGCATTTTATTATATTCGTAGCTTGTGATTCATGGGTTTTGGAAAAATGTATTAGTTTTTTAGAGCTAATATTGTGTATGTCGAGCGACACTTTTAAACACTGTTTTATTACTCTATTTCTGCTTTAAATTGTTTTCTTCCGCAAATTAGTTTATCTTTCCGCATTTAGGCTTACCTAGTCATAGAGACCAGGTGCCGTCACGATGGTTCATGGAGCGCGAACCGGGGACGCGACAAAAATATTACTTCATATAGATTTTTCTATGAATTATATCGATTTGTAACGCAAATTTTATATCGCCGATCAGTTAGTGCATTAGTTATTTGAAAATTTATAACGAACCCCAAACATAATGTTAGTTACATATCAATAATATGAGGAATTCAAAGTCTTAAGTTACGAACTAAATGAATTTATAGTGATAAAAATATTATGACGAAATTATTATTTCCATTACCAGAAACCAAATGAACCCTTCAAGAACAATCCAACTTTCATATCAAACATTCTTTTTTCGTGAGAGTCATAGCCATCACTTAAATAATTTCAAGGCTCCATTATGAAGTACAGAAAACAATATTTTATTACCACTAAATATTCAAATATCCATATGTGTCACTTTGGTAGGTGGACCAAGGGCAATAAGGTCAAATCAACAAAAACCAGATGCCCTTCCAATTTGAAAACTGTTACTCCATGGAACAGGTTTTGGATTGGTTATGTATTTATAACAAGTTTTAGATCGGTTATATATCCAAAACAGATTTTAGATTTGTTATTTATTCATAACAGGTTTTGGATTGGTTTTGTAGCAACAAAATATTTCTATAAATAGGTTCACTGATGAACTTATTTCATACTCTGAAATAAAGAAATAAATCCTCTTTTTTAATGTTCATTCTCTTCTATTATTAGTCCTAGTTAATTACATAGTTCTTACTATATTACTTTTATTTTATAACACGTTATCAACACGAGTCTCTAGATTAGATTTCCAAAATGGCCGCCAAGCTAAGCTTGATTTTCTTCTTCGAGACTTTACAACCTAATTTTAGGTTTCTCTACCTCAAAACTTAATACAAGAAGGAGGAAGTTTGATGTGGCTCACAAGCTGTACAGAGATGCTGCTTTAATTCCAATATATTAATCTTCCTAAAAGACTAAAGGTACACCTTTTTCCAATTATATTCTTGCTTTGTTCATATTTCTTTATGAACTAACCACTTCCGTCATGTTTTACTAAAATCAATTGTTTGGATTACAAAATATCCAAGAAGTGCTAAGCTAGCTGAGATTCTTCGGAGTTTCATGTGTACTACCAAATAAAATATTAAAATACAATGATGTTCATAAGGATACTTGGCTCATTTCGCTCTTGTTTTTGGATATTTGTGTGTGCTATGATCCCCAAATTTTCTAACAAGCACCAAAAAGATATTTATTATGTTCTTCCAATTAAACTTGCTCTTTATGTTCAGGCTAATATTCGATCTCCACATGAAGGTTAGTCAGTGTTTTTACTTTTCGTTATATGTTAAAGCTTCTCCTATTTAAGTGGAAGTTGAATTTGTCACTGATGAGTTATGAACTAATAATTTATTTTGAAGCTTATTTATACAGTAAGTGCCTTAAACGTGGCTTAGTAGTTAGTACTCACAATTAATTATAAGTTTAAAAATATTGGCGAATTATTGTTTCTAATTATTTTTGTCTTGATTAGAAGACATGCCAATCGTGAGATGAAGTAATTATTCTCTCTCATTGAGATTTCACGGAGTTAGCATTACAAAAATATATGAGCTAAATAGCTTTTACATATTTAATGCATTTACTAATGTACACTACATGGGTCATATAATCAATGCTCAGAATAAAAAAAAATGGAACTACAACTACACTTTTTCGTGTATACAAATAATATGTTAATGATTTCATTCGCACCATATGAATAAATATTATAAGCTGGATAAGAGCTTACAAAAAATATTGACACTAGAAGTTATATACTACAAAGGCTTGTGAAGATAATCTATATTATATGCCTCATATTTTCTTTAAATATTTTGAAAGATATTTTAAGACATTAGGTTTCAGTCTTGATGTATGATAAAGATAAAATGTTGGGTTTAAGCTCCAATGCATTATATTGATAATTATAATAATGATGAGTCTGAAAGAAGACAATATAATTACCGTAGCCATGTGAATTGGCGTGATCGTGACAAGGAACGAAATAATAATCGTCATCATAGTAGTAATTATAAAAAGGAGGATAATAAGAGTTCTCAATATATCCTTCAAAAGGTGAAAGCAATATTTACCATCAAATTGGTATGGAAAAATAAATAAAGTACGTCGCAACGATTATACTCTATTCCTTGAAGAGAATGTGACTTGTGATAAACATTTAGAATGCAGACTCATTCCTGAAGGTGAATGTAGCAATATGTGTATAATGAATAAAGACGTGTTGGATACATACCACAACTCACATTTAAGGGAGGTTTAAGAGGAAGAAAGATAATGAATATTATTGTGTGGTTACATGAATATGTCATTGGTCGCGTACATGTGGTACATCAAAAATATTTTGACATACCTTATAAAAGGTTATTAAAGGCAAAATTCAAGCAAGAAATAATTTTGCTTATGATGACTCTGAACATGACAATTTATTATAATATAAATTTCTTTGTGAAAGAGACATTCACTATATGAATGGTGTAACAAAAGATCTTGTAGTACAAAATCAATTAAGAGCTCCAGAAGAACTAATTTATTATTACTCGGATGGATAAAATTATTCATGACATTGATATTATAGTAAGTCTCAAAAGAAACTTTTTGAATTTCAAATGTATAAGCCAAAGTGGTTGGCATATTGAGACTATAAATGAAAGGAAGGTTGAATATATTCATATTACTATAATCATACCGGGTAAATATAAAAGGTTACCCGACTTTCCTTCTATTTGTACTACACAAGTATAAGTATGATGAGGCAATCACATGCCACAAGTAAACTAGAGGTTTACTGAACCAAATATTAGTTGGCATGACCGGTAGGCCATCCCGGTTCAATTATGATGCGCAAATGATTGAGAATTCACATTGGCATATATTGAAGAAATAGAAGATTCTTCAAAAAATCTCTTGTGCTACTTATTCTCATGATATACCAGCTAAGGTAGGGACTGAATCCCTTGATTTCTTGAATGAATAAAAGATGATATATATATGGGCCCAGTCACATGTCATGTGGACTATTTACTATTATATGATTTTAATAGATGCATCTATTGTATAGTCACATGTGCGTTTGTTATCAACTTGTAGTTTGGCTTTTACAAGGTTGCTTGCTCAAATTATTAGAGCACAATTTCAGAACGTAAATTATGATGATTTATCTTGATAATGCTGGTTTAAATCCAAGTTGGTTTAGCAGAAATTATATGCCTCCAACTATAGCTAACCAATTGGTTATGAGAATAAAACTCCCAAAAATAAATTTTGGTATGAGATGTATTATTTAATATATAGCAGCACTTGTACGCATCTAGCCAACAAATTATTGATAAATTCTCCCTATCATAATTGGTTCAGGGTCAGGAACCAAATAAACTTCATCTAGAAATATGAATGTGCTATATGATTTAATTGCTCTATCATAACGCATAAAGATGAGTCCCTAAACAATGATGGGGATATGTCTTGGTGATCCAACATTAGGGGGAGAAAATGGGCAGCTGAAAAAATATTACATGAAATGAATTATTATGAGTACATCTAGATCCTCACACAAGAAAACATGAACTTGAAGTTCAAGTGATAATTCATTTAAAAAATATTGCTAGGCACATTTGTTGACCCACAGCTAAATATCATATTTTAGCCGCTAGTGCTTCAAAAAAAGAGAGGATAAAGTTCATGAAGGACATAGTCTATGGCACATATGAAGCATAATTGACTAATCGATTTCAAAAATAAAACTCCTTGAAGAAGGAGAGGAGCAAATGATCAAAATGGTCATAATAAGAAGGCAAGTGCTCTATAAGAACACCGCAACATAACACTTTATAAGACCTCATAAAAGAGGCTCAGGTACCTAAAAATAATGAGATCTTGATAAGTTATATCTTTATTGAGTGATGATAGAACCGATATAAAATGAACATCGACAATATTATTGATATAATATAGCGCTCAATATTACTAATATTGACGAGGATCTTGAGCACAAATCTATCATAGAATGTGGACAGACAAATGATTGGCCAAAATGAAAAATACGCAATCAAGATTGACTTTACCTGAAAAATGTGAAGCTGGACATATAGTCCCAACACCTGAAAGTATAAACCCCAGTGGAGGCAAACATATTTTCTTGTGCAAAAGTAAAATGAAAAATGAAATTGTAAGATATAAAGCACGACTTGTAGCACAAGGATTTTCGCAACAGCCTGACATTGATTATATGGAGAGATATTCTCTTATGGTGGATGCAATCACATTAAGATATCTTATCAGTCTAGCAATTCATAAAAAACTTGATATGCGTCTTATGGATGTTGTCACGGCCTATTTATATAGCTCACTGGACAACGAAATTTTGTTGAAAATCCCTGAAGGATTCAAAGTACCTGAAACATGCAAAGATTCCTAGGAAACTTATTCGATAAAGCTTCAGAAATCTTTATATGGATTGAAGAAATCAAGGCGCATGTGGTATAATCGCCTCAGTGAATACTTATTGAAAAAAGGACACAAGAATGACCCAATTTGTCCTTGTGTCTTTATAAAAAGATCTAGATCTGAATTTGTCATAATAGTTGTGTATGTTGATGACTTGAATATCATTGGAACTCCTGAAGAGTTTCCAAAGGCAGTAGAATGCTTGAAGAAAGAATTAGAAATGAAAGATCTTGGAAAGACAAAATTTTGTCTTGGCTTACAAATTGAGCATTTGAAAAATGAAATATTTGTCCATTAATCAACGTATACCAAAAATATTTTGAAGCGCTTTTATATGGATAAAGCACATCCATTGAATACCCCGATGGTTGTGAGATCGCTTGATATAAATAAAGATCCATTTCGTCCTCATGAAAATAATGAAGAGCTTCTAGGTACTGAAACCATATCTTAGTGCAATTGGGGCATTAATGTACCTTGCTAATAATTCTAGACCAGATATAGCTTTTTCTGTAAGCTTGTTAGCAAGATTTAGTTCTTCCCCAACACAAAGACACTGAAATGGTATTAAGCATCTATTCAGATATCTGCGAGGGACCATTGATATGAGATTATTTTATTCAAATGAATCTAGGTCACAACTGATAGCTTATGCAGACGCAGGATATTTGTCTGGCCCACGTAAATGTCGATCTCAAATAGGCTATTTATTTACATGTGGAGGTACTGCCATATCATGTCATTCAACAAAACAAACTATGGTTGCTACTTCCTCAAATCATGCAGAAATAATAGCCATTCATGAAGCGAGTCGAGAATGCATTTAGTTGAGATCAATAACTCAACATATCCAGGAGCTATGTGGTCTTTCATGGGGAAAGAATATCCCAATAACATTATATGAAGACAATGTTGTATGTATAGCTCAACTACAAGGAGGATATATTAAAGGAGACAAAACAAAACATATTTCACCAAAATTCTTTTTCACGCATGATCTTCAAAAGAATGGTGAATTAGATGTTCAACAAATTCGTTCAAGTGATAATTTGACAGATTTGTTCACTAATGCATTGGCGACATCAATATTTGAGAAGTTAAGATACAAGATTGGAATGCGTCGTCTCCGAGATATCAAATAAGGTTTTTTACAGGGGAGAAATACGCGTTGTATTCTTTTTCCCTTAACCAAGGTTTTGTTCCATTTGGATTTTTCTGGTAAGGTTTTTAATGAGACAACTCTTAATGCGTATTACAAGATATGTGTACTCTTTTTCCTTCATTAAGATTTTTTCCACTGGGTTTTTCTTAGTAAGGTTTTAATGAGACACATTATTTGTTAGTGGACATCCAAGGAGGAGTGTTATAAATCCTGCAAATGGATCCATCCACTTGCAATGATGGATGTCTCCCATAACAGGTTTTGGATTGGTTATGTATCCATAACATGTTTTAAATTGGTTATGTATCCAAAACAGGTTTTAGATTGGTTATGTATTCATGACAGGTTTTGGATTGGTTTTGTAACAACGAAATGTTTTTATAAATAGGTTCACTGATGAACTTATTCCATACTCTGAAACGAAGAAATAAATCATTTCTTCTAGTGTTGTCATTCTCTTCTATTATTAGTCCTAGTTAATTACATAGTTCTTGCTATATTGCGTTTATTTTATTACAAGAACCCATACGTTAGAACAATATTCCTTTATAATTGCCTCACCTAGATATCCACACTTCTATTATAATCTTTTCATTTTAATTTATGTGATTTATTTTGCTTATTGACATTTAAATTATGTGAATTTTGATTAATATTGGTATAAAAATATTATATCTTACAAATTTTTCTGTATAAGTTTTAATTTTAATTTTTTTAAGTTGATCTAATTCAATCAAACCAAACAATTAATTAAATTAGCTATCAACTCATACTATTGAAAATCTCACAACTCTTCGGTGGGCGTTTGGATATAAGAATTGTGAAATAGATTTTTTTTTTCAAGTGAAAACGATATTTGAAAATTAGAGTTGTTTGGACATGAATATAATTTAAAGTTGCTTTTTGAGAATTTTTACGAGTGTTTGGAAGTAAAATTTTTGAAACATAATTTTTTGGAGTTTTTAATTTTTTTTAAAAAGTCCGAAATTTTATTTCAAATGAAATTTAATTTTTTTTTATAGCTAATTACTGATTCTGGAAAAAGTGTATTTTTTTAAAAAAATGAAATGTTTTTATGGCCAAACGGCCCTTAGTTTACCAAAGTGAAAAAAAAAAAAAAAAGCAAAGTAGGAAAGAAAACAAAAGCCATCTGACACTACACGCCTACCTTCTTCTGACTCTGCCCTTTTTTCACTTCCAATACTAAACGCGCATTTGTTCCTGCCGTCCTTCTTTCTAGCTTTCCAGCTACCCATTTTCTCTTTCTACTTGCCCATTTTCTTTCTCTGGAAACTTTCCAAGAAAGCTCTGAGAAAATCTTGTCTTAATATATCAAGAGTTCACAATCTTGTCTGTGTATTTTGGGATGGGTGTATCAAAGAGCAACAAGCAGCATCAATGTTACATTGCAGTGCCATCTCAGATAATTAATTCACTTCCTTCTTCAGCTCTTCAAACTCTACTAGAAGAAGCTCCCAAGAAAAAGACAAAGACTAGTGATCCTTCCAAGTTGAAGCTTTTGCTCACTAATCCAAGATTCTGGATTTTCTTGCTTTTTCTCTTTGCTTTTGCTGGGATATTGTTAAATATGTGGCTCAACTTTGATCCTTTCTCACAATACCCATGTTCCATTTCTCAAGAAAAGGGTCAAATCTCTGCTGCCCCTCAGCTCAGTATTGCTGCTGTGAATGAAAAAAGTATAGTGAATGAAAAGAGTAGTGAGTTCTGGAAGCAACCTGATGGGTTGGGTTACAGGCCTTGTTTGGATTTTAGTGCAGAGTACAGAAAGGTAAGCGTGGAGATTTTGAAGGATAGGAATAAGTATCTAATGGTAGTAGTTTCTGGGGGAATGAATCAGCAGAGAAATCAGATTGTTGATGCTGTTGTCATTGCAAGAATTCTTGGTGCTGCTTTAGTTGTTCCCATTTTCCAAGTCAATCCTATTTGGGGTGATGAAAGGTTTCTTCTTTCAACTAATTTCTGTGTATTCTTCCAGAAATCGATTTTGTTTTTTTCTAAATTTCTTAATGTATGGTCTGTTTTTGCTTGTATTTTTTTTGTGTGGTTGCAGTGAGTTTTCTGATATTTTTGACATGGATCATTTCAAAAAAGTTTTGGCAAATGACGTGCGAATAGTTTCATCGCTTCCGTCTATACATGTTATGACAAGGCCAGTGGAGGAGAAACACACTCCTCTCCATGCTTCCCCTCAATGGATACGCTCACATTATACCAGAAAGGTGAGAAAAAGTTGATGGTGGTACGGAAAGATTTTTCTCTTTTTATTTTTGTTGGTATCTTAGCTCTGTTCAGTGCATGATCAATGGTTTTTAGTAAGTCCATGTTGCTATATGTTAGCAATAATTGGAGAGTGCTTTAAGCTTTGGTGTATTCCAAAGTTTGATCTTTAACAGTCATTCAACTTGTACTTTTTTAGTTGGCTGTGCAAAGTCTTTGAATTAACTCTACGACAGCTACCAACAAGGGTTGCGGTGGACTAGTAAGTATTCCTTCATCCTTAACTAGAGGTCTCGGGTTCGTGCCCTGGGTATGGAGTCGCCACTTTCGGGAGCACTTTAATCCCTAATGTGGGACTTCCCGGCGCGAATCCAGATTTAGTCAGGTCCCAATGCGGGTACGAGACACTAGGTGGAAAACCAAAAAAAACTCTACGATAGCTAGAGACAAGTCTTTATACTCTTGCACCGATCATAAATGCCTGGAAAATTAAGATATAAATACTACTTCAAATCTTAGGCTAGTTAAGAAGGGACTGGTTTTCCATTCTTGTGTTGTATTCTGAGGTAAGGTCTAGCCGTCTAGTCCCCTGCTGTTCTCTTTTGCTTAATACAACACCTACCCTAACACCACAGGTTAGTATTTAACCAAAAAGAAGAATCTTAGGCTAGTTGAAAAGGATATTTCATTGGTGTATAACTTCATTCATTAGTTTGGTTTGTCTAACTGAAATATCTAGTGAAAGGTGATTGTAAACAAGTTGTCTATTGTTTCTAGAAGATGCCGAAGGTTCTTGTACTTACAGTTTTGTTTGATCTTGCTGCAGCTTAGAAGGGATGGAGTTCTTCTTTTGCGAGGTCTTGACTCAAGGCTATCTAAGGATCTACCATCCGATCTTCAGAAACTTCGTGGCAAGGTAAACTAAAATTTCATTATTCTATGGTTAAATGTGTGTTATTCTAGTGTATTATGGGACACAAGCTTTCTGAAAGTTTTGTGAAACTTGCTCCTTAACTAGTTTATATAGGAGTAACAAGCAAATGGCGATTTATTCTGGATGCTCCACCTAGCTTTTTCTGTGGCAATAATTCTAAAAATGTGGCACCTTCTAATTTAATCCTCTGTGAACTTGTAGGTAGCTTTTCATGCTTTGAGGTTTAACCCATCGATCTTAGAGCTTGGTAACAAACTTACAGAGAGGATGAGGAGCAAGGGACCATATCTTGCTCTTCATTTGCGAATGGAGAAGGACGTGTGGGTGAGGACTGGATGTCTTCCTGGTTTAAGTCACGAGTATGATGAAATGATAAACAATGAGCGGAAGCACAGACCTGACCTCTTAACTTCAAGGTCAAACATGACCTACCATGACAGGAAGCTTGCTGGTCTCTGCCCCTTGAACGCATTGGAAGTTGCAAGGTAAGTGTCAAACTTCATGAGAAAGTGTTCTGTTGAAGCACTTTGAAAATGTTTCTGATATTAACAAATTTGCAATCTCTTGTTTAGGTTGATCAAGGCTCTGGGAGCTCCAAAGGGTGCTAGAATATATTGGGCTGGTGGAATTCCGTTGGGTGGGAAAGAAGCCCTGCAGCCATTGACCAAGGAATTTCCACATTTCTATAACAAAGAGGATCTTGCTTTGACTGGGGAGCTTGAACCATTTGCAAAGAAAGCATCACTTATGGCTGCTATTGACTACATAGTGTCGGAGAACAGCGACGTTTTCATGCCATCTCATGGTGGAAACATGGGCCATGCCATTCAGGTACTGCCTCCAGTCTATACGTTTCTTGCTATTAGTTCAGAACATTAGTCCCGTGTTATTATGAGCTTCCTTTATTATCGTTGATTGTGGTTGTTTTTTGCAACAGGGACACAGGGCCTACGCAGGGCACAAAAAGACTATCACTCCTAACAAGAGACAGATGCTCCCACATTTTCTTAACTCATCTCTCTCTGAGACAGAGTTCAACAGAATTATACTGGATTTGCACAAAGATTCGTTAGGTCAGCCGGAACTCAGGAAGACAGGAAGGGATGTTACAAAGTACCCTGTCCCAGAATGCATGTGCAACACTACTACTATCCATTCCTCCGTGTAAACTCCTTTCGTACTAACCAGACAATTTAGCGATGATATAAGAATCGTTGACAATGTGAATCAGGAGCATCACTGCATCTGTGGGATTAGCCCTCCCTTAAGATATAGTCTCTTACATTCCACAAAGAGGGCTTTCTCAGGTGCAACACTGTTCGGAAGGAGGGCCTAAGGCAGAGGTAGTAACAATTAGATGCGGATGTAGAAGGTTACTCTGATTCAAAAGCAACAACACATACAGCTTCATATTCTTTCTTGCTAATTATTTTTTGCACGTCATATTCTTTTGAAGTTGGGGAGCTAGGCAAAGATGAATTATTAGTTTAGCGAAAGAACATGTCATTTTATTCAATTCATTCTTTACACATCTATGTAATCCACCAGTCTATGTATATGCAATATATGTACAAAATCGTACAAATTTTGGAGGTACTTGTACATTTATTTTTTGCGGAAGACAAATCGAAAACCTTTTTATGATAAATAATCAAACTTTAATAATTGACTCCATGCAGTATGTCTTAAGTTATATACATCTTGTTAGTTAGTCCGAAAAGCTAACAGGTGTGCATCCTTGTGTATATATTGCAGATGCACTATCATCAAAACACCGGTAGTTTTCCAGCTTGTCCATAGCATACAAGCAGGTATTGTGTTCTATGTTTCCTATCTTCCTTCCTAGACAGCTGCTGGTTAGATCACCAGGCAAACATAGATAGGAAGTTGAGTAGCTATGGGACAGTTCAAAAAGAAAAATGATGTCTATTGAGTTACCGGAGCAAAGGTAACGTCTATTGCATAAGGTGTAACCTCTTTGTCATATAACCATTGTGCAATGCTTTTCAAACAAAACCGATGAATTTGAGTGGAGCCTTAAATTTCCATGTAAGTTCCATTGCCAGAGGGCGCTTGAGTACAGGAGCTGACACAACAGTTGCCAATATTGTCTTCTTTTCCAGATCATTCTGTCAGCTTCGGTTGTTGGAGGAGGAATGCATACAATTAATTAGCAACATGTTTTTTCATCAGCAATGCACAAAACATGTCTGATCCAAACTTTTATATTTGGGTCAGAAGCCAAAACCATATGGTACTTTGAATATTTCTTTTCTCATACCTGCATTTTCATCATCCATTTAAATTTCATCTTCTAGTGAGCAAAAAGGCATGGCCATCCTGTGAACCATGTTTATACTATTCTCTGCATTATTTTTATTCTGCCTGTTCTAGGCTACAGTCGTAGTTATGCTTCTAAAGCTACCTATTATAAGACCTCTGACGGCAAAGGAACAGCAAGCAGTGAAGCAGGTCACCACTTTGCCTTTTTTTTTTTCCACTAACCTGCTTGTGAAATAATTTCATATGTAATCCTTAAGGAAATTCAAATTACATCAATTATAAATCTAAAGTTGTTCGTAAAATCATCTGCTTTAACCTTTGAACTTGCAAAATTTGATCAGCTAGAGCTTGCGGTTATGCAGAGTATGGCAGATATTTCAATGACAGGCTGGTAGACAGGATTTTTCCTAAGCAGCGTCAATATTTGAAGAAATTAAATGAATAAATTATAAATCACTACAATGACAAGCGATGTCATTTTTTAAATATTTTATAACCAATATTTTCATTTTGTTTATTATCTATATATACATATTATCACGTGACACGCTCAGGACAAGGTGCATCCGCCGCATCCTGGAAGCTTTATAAAAATGGAGTTGGTTGTGGTGTATGCTACCAGGTACTTCATCTTGTTTTTTAAGGAAACGGCCAAGATAAATACTCGCATGTTACTTATGCTATTAAAGTCTGTCTATGTGTGTTTCAGAAAGTATATCTAGTATATCTGATTCTAAGTTCGAATAAAGGAAAAAGATTGTCGCAATAATAATAATATTGTTATGAAATAAAGACTATAAAGTAAAGACAAGTATAGAGAGAAACTGATATATTATTCGAATTCAAACTGATGTACATAATGAACTGAAATCTCTTCTATTTATAGAAGAAAAGAAGCTGCTGTGTAAGCTGCTACTACGCTGCTACTGCAAGTTGCTGTGTAAGCTGCTGCTGCAAGCTGCTGTGTAAGCTGCTACTATACCAGATATGGATAATCTTCTACTGAGAGCAATGCTTATCCATAACGGAGTACTGAATGAATAAGCTTATTATATCCGGTATGGATAATCTTCTACCTAGGGTAATGTTTATCCATAACTGGGTACCGAAGTGATAAGCTTCTTCAGGAAGCTTATTTTCAATAGAGTACTAAATAGATAAACATATTTACGGTGGAGTCTCATATGGATAAACTTCTTCAGGAAGATTATTTACAACGAAGTACTAAATGAACATCCATAATATAATATATTTATAACACTCCCCCTTGGATGTTCATTAAAGATAATGTGTCTCATTAAAACCTTACTAGGAAAAACCACGTGGGAAAAAATCCTAGTGAAGGAAAAAGAGTACACATATTTAGTAATACGCATTGCTAGGTGCCTCATTAAAAACCTTATAAGGAAAACCCCATGGGAAAAAACCTTAGTAAGGGAAAAAGAGTGCATCGCGTATTTTACTCCCCTGATGAAAACCTTGTTTCAAATATTTGAGTCTCCGCATTTCAATCTTGTATACCATCGTCTCAAAAGTTGAAGTTGACAAAGATTTAGTGAATAAATCTGCTGGATTATCACTTGAACGGATTTGTTGCACATCAATGTCACCACTTTTCTGAAGATCGTATGTGTAGAATAATTTTGGTGAAATGTGTTTCGTTCTATCTCCTTTTATAAATCCTCCCTTCAATTGGGCTATGCATGCAGCATTGTCTTCGTATAAAATTGTGGGTCTTTTCTCACATTTCAAACCACATTTTTCTCGAATAAAATGAATTATTGATCTCAACCATACGCATTCCCTACTTGCTTCATGAATAGCTATTATCTCAGCGTGATTTGAAGAAGTAGCAACAATAGATTGCTTTGTGGAGCGCCATGATATGATAGTACCTCCATATGTAAATACGTAGCCGGTTTGAGATCGAGCTTTATGGGGATCAGATAAATAACCTGCATCTGCATAACCAACAAGGTCTGCACTATCTTTGTTAGCATAAAACAAACCCATATCAAGAGTTCCCTTTAAATATCGCAATATATGCTTAATCCCGTTCCAATGTCTCCGTGTAGGAGAAGAACTATATCTTGCTAGTAAATTAACAGAAAATGCTATGTCAGGCCTTGTAGCATTAGCAAGATACATTAGTGCACCAATTGCACTGAGATAGGGTACTTCGGACCAAGGAGTTCCTCATCCTCTTCTGGAGGTCGGAACAAATCCTTATTCACTTCAAGTGATCGAACAACCATTGGTGTACTCAATGGGTGCGCTTTGTCCGTGTAAAAGCGTTTTAAGACCCTTTCTGTATAGGCAGATTGATGGATAAAGATCCCGTCTGCTAAATATTCAATTTGCAGACCAAGACAAAGTTTTGTCTTTCCAAGATCTTTCATCTCAAATTCTTTCTTAAGATATTCAATTGCCTTTTGGAGCTCTTCTGGAGTTCCAACAAGATTTATGTCATCAACATAAACAGCAAGTATAACAAATTCTGATGCCATTTTCTTTATAAAAATACATGGACAAATAACATCATTTATCCGCACCCGAGAGGGTGCAAGGGAGTTTTTTCCAATTAAAGGACAATCGAAACGGGATTGGTTTATTTATTTCAGAGTCGCCACTTGGGAGATTTAGGGTGTCCCAAGTCACCAATTTTAATCCCGAATCGAGGAAAAGAATGACTCCATATTACAGTCTGCGTACCAGAAATCTGGATAAGGAATTCTGTTAACCCGGGAGAAGGTGTTAGGCATTCCCGAGTTCCGTGGTTCTAGCACGGTCGCTCAACTGTTATATTCGGCTTGATTATCTGATTTTATACAAATATGAACTTATGTGCAAATTTTAACTTTTTACCGCTTTCATAATTATTATCATTATTTTTACGAGGAATTGCAACGTAGTGAAAACATATCTCGAACCACGTTACATCAATGTACACGTGGTTGTTGACATATCTCGACTCGGTTGAGATTTGGATTTGGGTCACATAAATGTGCACCCGAGCTAAGGAAAATAAATTATTAAAGGCGCGCTTAAAGCAACTAGCGTATTGTTATTTTGGGGAAGGCCATGAAATTCGCTAAACGGCCTATCCCGAATTCTAAGTATTTTAATATATATACATTTAGAGGGCCCCGCACTTTGTACATTTTTTGTTTGTCGAGGCTCGTCTCATTCCTTATAAAAACAAAAGAATTTTGCAACGTCATGGAAATGCATCTCAGACCACGCCACAATCAATGTACCCGTGATTAGAGACACATTTCGATTCCGTTGAGATTTGGATTTGGGTCACATAAATGTGCACCCGAGTTTAAGGAGATAACATTATTAAATACGCGCTTAACGAGACTATCGCGTTATTATTCTGGGAGGGCCATGAGATTTGCTAAACGACCCGTCCTGGAAACTGAATGCTTCGATATATACATTTAACGAGGGCCCCGCAGCTGGTGCGTTTTTTTATTTGTCGAGGCTCATCTCGTCTTTATTTTAAAAGGATATTCCTATAGCAGCTACGTTTCTTGTCGCGTTTGTCTCTACTAATCGAAAGCAGAAATAGCCCTAGTTAATTACATGCTTGCCGGTTATTTACATCAGGATTCCGAATACTTTTACAAAATTCAGAAACAGGGCCACGCCTACGGACACGCGATCGAATCTCATGGGCCCAAACCCAGCTTGTGCGGGGTTGGCCAAGCCTGGGCCACTGACTTTCTGACGAGGGCCTGCTTGGTCCATTTCAACTTGGGCTCGACCTTCATGAGGTTGAGACCGTAAACTTGTGTTCTTTGTTCTAAATGTGTGGTTTATCAATTATAATAAGGCAGCTTATCAAAAGGGAAAGAGGTTTAACTAATGATGGATAGTTTTATGCATCAATGGACATGCTAATCACAGACATAGCTCATTTCTGAATTGTAGCCTATTATACTGTCAAACCTTTTATCTGTCAACCTACACACATAATAAAATATCAAGTTACCCTACCATTGGCATTTGCTATGTATGAGAGCTAACTCAAGTATCCAAACAGAAATGTAAAACTACTATACATTCCGTGATATTCAGTATACAAGCTACTTCTAAAAATGAACAATCTTCAACTCTTCTCTTTTTGTATTCATGCTCAACTTTCAAGTTACATGAACAGTATTAATCCTGTACCTGGTATAGCAAAGCAAAAGAAGAAGGATAATGATCAGTTGAGTAGTATGCAACCAACACAACAACAGCAGATAAACAGCAACAACATAGCAACAAACAACCAGCCACAATGATGAAGCTCACAAGTGGTCGAGCAATAAACAGGCAGTCCCAGAAACAGAATGGTGAACCAACAGAAAACCAAGGTATTCTATGTAACAGCAACAGCAGTTCAACAATCACAAACAGCTCGGCAAATAACCAACAACAATTAGCAAAGATAGCTTGACCAATTTGAACTCTTATGCAGTTTTCAGACAGTACTCATTCACAGTATTCTGAAATTTCTTTCTGTTTTTCTCTCTCTGAAGACTAAAAGTGTCCAGCCCCTTTTAAGTTCTGAAACAGCTTATTTATAAGCCCACAACCCAGTGCAGTCAAGCTGCCTGGATCCTGCCAATTGCAATCTGCCCATACCCCTTAGCTTCCCATGCCTAGAGGCATTTTTCTTGGTAAACTTAATCAGCCCCCATGCTTTGTCCTATTGCTCTAATCAAGAGTTATGGGTTTAAAGTATTCATTTAATTCCCATGCTCTTGTGTTTTGTTCCCCATTAATAGTATTTTAATTGACACTTGACATCTTCTTTAATCCTGAACACTTAGTCAGTTTCTTCCCCCCAACCAAAACTATCCCACAGACCCTTGATCATTGCTGTCTTGCCCCACCCTTTCATTTTATTGTATCTGTCAGTCTACTAGTTCGAATCCCCCCTCCCACAGCTAACAAACCAACCTACAATCAGTCCAACACAAGCATTTAACATAACCAGCCAGTAAGAGTTAAGTCGTTTGTTATTTGATGCTGTGAAACTAACGACAACATGTGTCGAGTCGACTTTGCGAGTTATAATGTATACTAACTAATCGCTGATCGATTGAACTCAAAACAGAACAAATGAGTGATTCAGGCATTTTTCCGAACAACGATGGAACTTTACGACACTTAATTATTTGACGACGTTACTCAAATCGACTATACGAACTAATATACGTAACAATTAATCGACAAACAACACAGACTAAACAAGGCACCAATTTATTTCAACACTAGGGGCATTTAACACGGAGTTTATGAAACTTAACTGGTCGACGACATCAGTCGAAGCGAACAAACATCTTATAACACTCATTTAACATTTAAGAAAAGAAAACGACCAAACCAAAAAGGGTCTTTTGAAGATGGGGAGAACTGACAGAAAATAATCAAAAGATTCAGAACAAATATACGAACATATGCACAAACAAAAGGAAAGAAAAGAAGATTACACCGGGAACTTACCTCAACACGAAACAGGTTTGGTTTTTTAGGGTTCTTGAACTCAGATTTTGGATTCGACAAGTTCTGCTTGCATTTGACCGGAACCAAAGCTGATTAAGGCCTGAGGGACGTTAGGGGAGTGACTAGGGTGAATATGGGGTGGTTTGGTGTAGATCTAGGTTTGGTCTCGGATCTTCGAATGAAGATTCGAGACGTTCGGGGAAGATTCGAGGTAAGCTGAGTGTGGATTTGGAGAGGGGGGGTCATGGTGGTTCAGGGGTGTTAGACTCATGGCCAACGACACCGTTGCCGCCGGCTTTCAGGCGAAGGGGTGGGGTGGCGGCTAGGGTTTGGGTGTTAGGGTTGGTCAGGGAGACGATGAAGCCGGGGGGGTGTTTTGGATAGGGGGCGGGGTAACCAAGTTGGACTTTATATATGATTTTGAGGTTTAGATCCTGGCCGTCGGATCATGTGAGATCAAGGGCCAGGATCTACTCATTGAAGAGAGACGACGTCGTTCGGGGGCTGATGGTGGGTTGAGACCGGGTAGGGGATTGGATCGGGTCAAATTTGACGGGCCTAAGGGAAGGCCTGGATCCGTTGGATCAAGGGGTTGGACGGTTCAGATCAATTACCTAAGACGACGTCGTTTGGGTTAAATGAGTGGCCCGATCGGACCGTTCATTTGAATCAAATCAACGGCTCGACACAGGGACGCTGATACGGCGTCGTTTGGGACGTACCCGGGCAGCCTGTGCTTGGACTGGACCTGTGTCCTGGTTTTGGGCTTGATTTTGATTCATTTCTTGGCCCAAACCAATTTCATCACTCTTTTCTTTTTGTTTTCTAATTTTAAAGAAAAATAAAAATAAAAAAATGAAATTAAAACCACCATTAATTTAATCACTTAACACAATTATCACACACATATAAAAATATTTGAAGTAGGTTAAATCACAACCTAGAATAAAAGATGCATATATATTTTTTGTGAATTTTCTTTTAATGATCGAATTATGGTTTAATTACCATGACATACATATTTTGTATTTTGTTCGATAGGATTAAATGAAAAATGGACAGAACCACAAATGACTAACAGCATACGTCACGGAAAATCGAAAAATTGTACAGCGAGGTCATTTGTTACTATTTTTGTTTTCTTTTGGAGTGATTGTCCGTGAAGCAAAAATCACGTGCTTACAACTGCCCCTCTTTGCCTGAAGACACGAAGGGTTTTCGCGCAAAGATAAAGCGAGGGATTTTTGCTCGTCCGAGTACTCCGTGTGAAGCATTTTTTTGAAAAAGATTTGACCGAACCTTTGCTTCAGAGGTTTCCTACATATCCTGGGCTGAACATGAATCAGGTTAATGTAGTTCGGGAAATTTTGGTAGCTGGGACTACCGTGTGACTGTAGTGTTCGCCGCTGTTGTGTGCTGCTTACATGCTGCTGTAGGATGTTACCGCTTACCGATCTCCTTGTTACATTGTTCTAAAAGAAAAAACAAGAAGCTAGGCTAGACTGTGGATCATAAGATCTCATCTATCTTTAACTTGTTCTTGTCGCCTTGCTTTTTTGTCGGCTTGCGTTTTCCTCCGATGCTTTTATTTTGTGAACTTGAGGGATGGTACTGGCCTTTTGCTCCTCTGAGTACCAGTTTTCATCATTTTGCTCGGCCCGCTGGGGACATGGCCTTCTTCATTAAGCTTTTCAATGGTTCCTTTGGTGGTACGACCCTCTTCATCAGACTTGTTATGTTGGGCATGGTCTAATGTTCGCAAGCCGCTTCTTTCAAAACGCGTCCTTTCTTCCTCCTGACGCATGCACTTGAGTTTGCAACCTTATGCTTCCCTGTGCTGGGGGGTTTTATTGTTTCCTGCTGGGGATTCCTGTTGTAACCTTCCGCCTTCCGATGGGGTTACTGATTTCAAAATCTGCAATATAAGACAAAACGTATTCCCGCATTATACTGGTGGGCGACCTAGAACATAAAGCATTCCCGCATTTTACTAGTGGGCGACCTAGAACAGAAAGTATTCCCGCATTTTACTGGTGGGCGACCTAGAACAGAAAGTATTCCCGCATTTTACTGGTGGGCGACCTAGAACAGAATGTATTCCCGCATTTTACTGGTGGGCGACCTAGAACAGAAAGTATTCCCGCATTTTACTGGTGGGCGACCTAGAACAGAATGTATTCCTGCATTTTACTGGTGGGCGACCTAGAACAGAAAGTATTCCCGCATTTTACTGGTGGGCGACCTAGAACAGAATGTATTCCCGCATTTTACTGGTGGGCGACCTAGAACATAAAGTATTCCCGCATTTTACTGGTGGGCGACCTAGAACAGAATGTATTCCTGCATTTTACTGGTGGGCGACCTAGAACATAAAGTATTCCCGCATTTTACTGGTGGGCGACCTAGAACATGAATGTATTCCAGCATTTTACTGGTGGGCGACCTAGAACAGAATGTATTCCCGCATTTTACTGGTGGACGACCTAGAACATAAAGTATTCCCGCATTTTACTGGTGGGCGACCTAGAACATAAAGTATTCCCGCATTTTACTGGTGGGCGACCTAGAACATGAATGTATTCCCGCATTTTACTGGTGGACGACCTAGAACAGAATGTATTCCCGCATTTTACTGGTGGGCGACCTAGAACATAAAGTATTCCCGCATTTTACTGGTGGGCGACCTAGAACATGAATGTATTCCCGCATTTTACTGGTGGGCGACCTAGAACATAAAGTATTCCCGCATTTTACTGGTGGGCGACCTAGAACATGAATGTATTCCCGCATTTTACTGGTGGGCGACCTAGAACATAAAGTATTCCCGCATTTTACTGGTGGACGACCTAGAACATGAATGTATTCCCGCATTTTACTGGTGGGCGACCTAGAACAGAATGTATTCCCGCATTTTACTGGTGGACGACCTAGAACATGAATGTATTCCCGCATTTTACTGGTGGGCGACCTAGAACAGAATGTATTGAATTTGTTTCCTCGTTCTTCCGAGAAAATTTTTGACAACGGCAGAAAATTTTCTGCCCCGGTTTTGGTGATTTCCCTGGCTTCGCGTCTTGCTGCCATCATCAACCTTTATTTCCATGTAGCAGACAAAAGGATTTAGTTAGTTTTAATCATGGTGGGCAGCGGTGTCTTTCCGCTAGGAGATGATTTTTCTCTCTTTCTCTTTTCTGGCTTTGTGCCCCCCCCATAACTGGTTGGTGGACAAAATTGCTTGCTGGGGGTGACCCGTCTGATGGGGATGGTCTTCCATTTATCCTCCTTTTGCTTTTCTCTTTACAGAACCAACTGTGAGAGTCTGCTTCCCTCCCGAAACCACTCCCTTAAGAGTTTATTTCCTCCCGGAATTGCAAGGCATAGAACTTTATTGCCTGGGGATAACCTTTGGGACTGTTAGAGTTATCTTGCATCGGATCAATTTCCCTTTCCTGTGGAGTCCGACCACTTTGGACCTGGGTCCGTGATTTATCGATGTTCTGCGGGGAGACCTTCTCGGAACTTGGTCCACGAGTCCTTCACTCGTCATTTTCCGCTCTCTTTTACATCACCCTTCTTTCGATGCAATTCGTCTTTTGGTTTTGCGACCGACGCCTTTTGTCTTATTCTCGATTTTTGGCCTATCCCTTTCGTATTTTGCTTTTGGACCCCTTCAGTTTTTGGTAGTAAACTTTGAAAGATCCTTTTCAAAACAAATTTTTTTAGAAAGAAAACGAAAAAGGTAGAAAAGGAGAAAAATCTTTCTGAACCAAAAACTTATCTGGATGACATGACTGGTCCTTATGATCATGACGTGCACCAAAGATTCCTGACCCAGTCTATTTGTATCAATCATCTTGCCTGATGGTCTTACTTGCTGGGGATAAAAAGGGGTGTCCATTTCTTTGCGAACTTGGGTCCTTTCGCTGATCTGTCTTGTCGCCTCATAGTGCCCTTGAGGGGTTTTCACTAATGAGACTCTCTCTTTTCTCTCAGCTCCCGGCGCCTTATGGTGCCTGTGAAGGTCTTCACCGATAAGACTCTCTCGTTTTATATCTCTCATCTTCCGTCGCCTTGTGGTGCCCGCGAAGGTTTTCACCGCCAAGACTCTCTCATTTTATTTCTTCAACGGAGAATTGGAGTGCTGTCGATATGATCCTCTCTTTTGGAGATTTCTTTGGACTATCAATTCATTTCCAGTTTTTATGATCCTCTTCTTCGCCGGGGATCTGTGTATTATTCTCGGCTTTATTTGCCTGACTTGGCACCTCTTGGATATTGATCGGGAGGTCTTTTGGACGTCGATGTGGGTTTTGGTGTGGGGCTAAAAGAAAGTCTATCAAAAAATGAAATAACTTTGATGGGTGATCCGCTATAACTTTTGGAATCAAACCTTTGTTGAAATTTTAAAACATAACCTCTGCCCCAGTTTTCTTGCTTGGGGGATTTTATTTTTTGCTCTATGTTGAGCTATGTGCATTACGCAGCCTATTATGCATACTTATGGACATTATGCACACTATGACCGAGCCGTGAGGCGCCTACGTATCCTCTTTGAGGAATCAGGTCAAACGTAGTTCCCAACGGTTTTGTTTTTCTTGTGATTTTTATCTCCTTCTCTTTTTCTTTTACAATTTTCTTTTTTTTCTTTTTTTTTTCTTTTTCATATTTTTTCCATTAGTGATTCCAAAAGAGGGATATGAAAGAATAACTTAAGGCTCAAAAGGGGGAAACAAGGGTAAAAGGTGTTTGGATAGAAGAAAGAATTGCCTCCGTCATTTCATTATCCAATAAGTACCAAGTACAAACAAACGAACCAATAATTGCCATAATCAAAGAAATTACGCATAATATCTTTTGACTGCATCCGAATTGATAGCCATGTCAACACATCTTCCCTCGATATTCGTCAAACACAAAGCACCGTTAGACAACACCCTGTTCACGATATAAGGCCCTTGCCAATTTGGGGCGAACTTGCCTTTTGCTTCGACCTGATGCGGGAGGATCCTCTTCAATACCTGCTGCCCTACTTCAAACTTCCTGGGGCGTACCTTCTTATTGTATGCCTTTGTCATTCTCTTCTGATATAGCTGACCATGGCACACTGCTGCCAATCTTTTCTCGTCTATCAAGCTCAACTGTTCCAATCGAGCTTTGACCCATTCATTATCATCAATCTCGGCTTCAACGACAATCCGGAGGGACGGAATTTCGTCCTCCGCTGGTATTACGGCCTCAGTTCCGTACACCAACAAATAAGGAGTTGCACCTATGGAAGTACGGACGGTAGTGCGATAACCCAACAAAGCAAAGGGTAATCTCTCGTGCCATTGTCTAGATCCTTCCACCATCTTTCGCAGTATCTTCTTGATGTTCTTATTGGCTGCTTCGACCGCTCCATTCGCCTTGGGGCGATATGGGGTAGAATTGCGGTGTGTAATCTTGAATTGTTGGCATACCTCTTTCATCAGGCTGCTGTTAAGATTCGCACCGTTATCCGTGATGATTACTTTTGGGATCCCAAATCTGCAGATGATATGGGAGTGCACAAAATCCACCACTGCCTTTTTAGTTACCGACTTGAAGGTTTTAGCCTCAACCCATTTGGTGAAGTAGTCAATGGTTACTAGAATGAACCTATGACCGTTGGATGCTGCCGGCTCGATAGGTCCAATGACATCCATGCCCCATGCCACAAACGGCCAGGGTGCTGACATCGTATGTAACTCTGTTGGCGGAGCGTGAATCAGATCTCCATGTATCTGACACTGATGGCATTTCCTCACGAAAGTGATGCAGTCATGCTCCATGGTGAGCCAATAATACCCTGCTCGAAGGATCTTCCTTGCCAATACATATCCGCTCATATGTGGCCCGCAAACTCCAGCATGTACCTCTGCCATGACCGTCGTGGCTTGACCGGCGTCTATACATCTTAACAATCCCAAATCCGGGGTTCTTTTGTACAGCACTCCTCCGCCGAGGAAGAAACCATTTGACAAACGCCGAAGGGCTCTTTTTTGGTCTCCAGTGGCCTGTTCCGGATATATCCCCATTTTGAGGTACTCCTTGATATCATGAAACCAAGGTTCACCATCTACTTCCTCTTCTACCGCGCTGCAATAAGCGTGCTGGTCACGAACCTGGATGTGCAGAGGGTCAACATACATTTTGTCAGGGTGGTGCAATATTGATGCTAAGGTGGCCAATGCATCCGCAACCTCGTTATGAACTCTCGGGATGTGTTTGAACTTCACTGATCGAAATCGCTTGCTCAGATCGTGCAAGCATTGTCGATATGGTATGAGTTTCAAATCCCGTGTTTCCCATTCACCCTGAATCTGGTGTACCAAAAGGTCCGAGTCTCCCAAGACCAAAACGTCTTGGACATCCATGTCCGCAGCCAATCGCAGACCCAAAATGCAAGCTTCGTACTCAGCCATATTATTGGTGCAATAGAAGCGTAGTTGAGCCGTAACAGGATAATGGCGCCCTGTTTCCGAAATGAGTACCGCTCCTATTCCAACCCCTTTCGCGTTTGCAGCTCCATCGAAGAAAAGCTTCCAACCCGGTTCCTCGGGTAACTCCAGCTCATTTGTATGCATTACCTCTTCGTCGGGAAATACGTTCTTAAAGGCTCGTATTTTTCATCAACGGGATTCTCTGCCAAATGGTCGGCCAGTGCCTGGGCTTTCATGGCTGTCCTCGTCACATAGACGATATCAAACTCTCTGAGCAGAATTTGCCATTTGGCCAACCTTCCTGTGGGCATAGGTTTCTGAAAGATATACTTCAATGGGTCCAAACGGGATATGAGATAAGTAGTATACGA
The DNA here is from genome assembly GCF_000393655.2 of Nicotiana sylvestris. Taxonomy (NCBI): domain Eukaryota; kingdom Viridiplantae; phylum Streptophyta; class Magnoliopsida; order Solanales; family Solanaceae; genus Nicotiana; species Nicotiana sylvestris. The sequence continues at coordinate 114,752,721 of NC_091059.1, read as the reverse complement.
GGACAGGTAGTGCTTCAACTTCTGAGCTACCCAAGTTAGGGCGCAACATGTTTTCTCGAGTTGAGTGTACTTGATCTCATATACTGTGAATTTCTTGCTAAGATAGTAGATGACCTGCTCCTTCCTTCCTGTGTCATCATGTTGCCCCAGTACACAACCAAACGAATTTTCCAGGACCGTCAGATAAAGAATTAAGGGCTTCCCTGGCTTAGGCGGGACCAACACGGGTGGATTAGACAGATACCCTTTGATTTGGTCGAAAGCCTCTTGACACTCTGCCGTCCAACTTACCGCAGCATCTTTTTTCAGCAGCCGAAATATGGGCTCACAAGTTGCTGTGAGTTGAGCGATGAACTTGCTGATGTAATTGAGTCTACCCAGCAAACTCATTACCTCTGTTTTATTCTTTGGCGGTGGAAAATCTCGGATGGATTCGATCTTGGATGGGTCTAACTCAATCCCCCGTCGACTGACGATGAATCCTAACAGCTTTCCTGAAGGAACCCCGAATGCGCATTTGGCCGGGTTGAGCTTGATATCATACCTTCGGAGTCTTTGAAAAAATCTCCTTAGGTCTACTACATGGTCTTCTTGACGCCAAGACTTTATGATCACATCATATACATACACCTCAATTTCTTTGTGCATCATGTCGTGAAACACAGTAGTCATTGCTCGCATGTACGTTGCCCCGACGTTCTTCAATCCGAACGGCATTACCCGATAGCAGTAAGTTCCCCATGGCGTAATAAAAGCTGTCTTTTCCGCATCTTCCTCGTCCATTAGGATCTGATGATAACCCGCATAGCAATCCACGAAGGATCCAATCTCGCGCCCGGCGCAATTATCGATCAAGATATGGATGTTGGGCAATGGAAAATTGTCCTTGGGACTTGCTTTGTTGAGGTTGCGGTAGTCGACGCACACCCTGATTTTCCCATCCTTCTTTGGAACTGGTACCACATTGGCCAACCACTCGGGATATCGAGTGACCCGAATGACCTTCGCCTGCAACTGTTTAATCACCTCTTCTTTGATCTTTACACTCATTTCTGTTTTAAATTTCCTTAACTTTTGCTTGACCGGAGGGTATGCCGGGTCAGTGGGCAATTTGTGAACCACTAAATTGGTGCTTAATCCCGGCATATCGTCATATGACCATGCAAAAACATCTTTGAATTCCATGAGGGTTTTGATCAATTCTTCCCTGACATTCGGCTCAATATGGATGCTGATCTTGGTTTCTCGGACATTATCAGCGTTTCCTAGATTCACAGCCTCAGTGTCATTTAGGTTAGGTTTGGGTTTTTCATCAAATTGGCACAGTTCTCGGTTAATCTCTTCGAAGGCTTCTTCTTCGTCATATTCAGAGTCATCGTCACAAACGACCTTCTTGCATCATTGAGTCGGATTCAGATTGATTTATTAGACTAGGTCGAAGATCCGCTGTGCATGCCATGTCATTAGAACCAGTAAAAAGAGAACTGTTCAGAAAGAAAAAGAACAAAACAAAATTAAAATGGGACAAAAGAAGAGAACTTTATTAAACTTGCGGGATAAAAGGGTTCACACTTTTACAAAACAAAAGTAAAATTTGGATTACACCCTGGAATAATCCGAACAAAACAAAACAAACAAAACATAAATCAAAGCCTACTACCAAGACTCCCCTCGGACAGGAAGAGGAGTAACTGTCCAATTGTTGGTTTTGGCCTCAGGCCCCACAAACTGTATCTCTGCTCTGCTGGAACCTTCTCCAGCTTCTACCATACTGACATCAGCGAATAGCCTCTCGAAACTCTGATTCAGGTCTCCATCCATACTAATCAATGGTCCGAGAATCTTTGGGACCGGTGGCCCTTTGGCGCTTGCTCTGACGAAAGATCTTGAAAGACGTGGCACGGGTTTGGGAAGATACCAGACTTTCTTCTTCATTTTCCGCGCTTGCTTTACATCTGCTGCGGTTGGTTTGAACCCCAATCCGAAAGTTTCCAGATTTTTAGGTAAGGAGACAGGTTGGACAATCCCCTGAAGCTCGACTCCCAGGCCCTTTCCCGGCACAAATCCATTACCCAGCATTTCCGAGACCATCATGACTGTCGCGACAGCTACCCTAGGGTGCGGGATGATTTCTCCTTCAGCAATTTTGTTCGCCGACCCTGTATCGAAAATCTGGTAGACCCAAGGACCTTTGTCATCATCGTTCTCTATGAAGGGTACAATGGCGCCGCCCATGGTGCACGTCGTGTCCTCGCCGTGTAGTACGACCTCCTGCCTATCCCACTCGAACTTGACCATCTGATGGAGGGTGGAAGGCACTGCTTTGGCAGCGTGAATCCACGGTCGTCCTAACAGAAGGTTATAAGATACTGTGGCATCTAACACCTGGAACTCCATGGTAAACAGGACTGGGCCGATGGTCAATTCGAATACAACGTCCCCCACAGTGGCTGTTCCATTTCCGTCAAACCCTCGGGCGTAGATGCTATTCTTGCGGATTCTTCCGTGGTCGATCTTTAACTGGTTCAGAGTGGATAATGGACAAATATTGGCACTTGAACCGTTATCCACCAATACCCGAGTAACTACCGAGTTTTCACATTTGACAGATAGGTAGAGAGCTTTATTATGCTCCGTACCTTCCATTGGCAGGTCATCATCTGAGAATGTTACCCTATTCACCTCGAAAATCTTGTTGGCAATGGTTTCCAGGTGGTTTACAGAAATCTCGTTGGGCACGTGAGCTTCGTTTAATATCTTCATCAAGGCCCGACGATGCTCCTCAGAATGGATTAGTAATGACAGCAGTGAGATCTGGGCCGGTGTTTTCCTCAGCTGTTCGACCACGGAGTAGTCCTGCACTTTCATCTTCCTCAGGAACTCCTCAGCCTCTTCTTCGGACACAGGTTTCTTGGTTGCAGCTAGGTTGGTTCTTCTCAGCTCTACCGGAGCAAAACATCGACCTGATCGAGTCAGCCCTTGCGCTTCACAACTAACTTCCTCCACCTGTTTTCCTTTGTACATCACCACTGCCTTCTCGTATTTCCAAGGCACAGCCTTGCTATCAATCATCGACAGCTGGACTACAGGCTTTATGGTGACCAGTTCTCTGTATACCCCCTTCAACACAACTGCAGGTGTGGGCGGAGTCCTTGATATTACCCACTTGTTTGGCTCGGGTTTGCTTGTTATGGCGGGCGGGCTCTTGCCCAATATCACTACTGGCTTGACGCCTTCTCCCTGCGACTGTACCCTCATTCCTCCACTGGTTGATTCTTCTTTCGAGGCGGCCTGGATCATCATCACTGTCTGTGAGGGTTTTCTCAACTCTCCTCCCTCATACACCAACTCAATCATGTGAGTCTCGTGGTGTGCCGACAGTGGGTTCTGGTTGATGTTGGGGACCTCCGCTGTCTGGACCTCGATCTTATTGGTGTCAATAAGATCCTGTATGGCATGCCTCAATTTCCAACACTTTTCGATATCATGCCCCAACATCCCTGAGCAGTATTCACAGCTTATTGATCGATCCAAATGCTGGGGTGGGGGATTTGGTTCTCGAGTCTGGACAGGGCTAACCAAACCCAACTGCCTCAATTTGTGGAACAAAGCGGTGTAGGTTTCTCCCAACTTCGTGAAAGTTCTGTGTTTCCGCAGCCTGTCATTCCTAGCATCTGGATTTCCCCGAAAGCCTGCCCCTGGAGGGTTTCTATACGCCCTCGGTGGAGGATAGGTGTTTTGTGGTGGTGCATATGTGTTCTGGGGAGCCGGCGCACGCCATTGCGGGCGAACCGGAGGCTGAGTATATGTCTGGGCCTGGTGTACGGAGCAATGTGGTTCTCGAGGCGGATAGCAATGTTGTGGTGGGTTGTATGGGTAGTTTGGCCTGTGAGGTCTGGGTTGGTTGTAGTGTGTCTTGCCAGCCCTGGACCAACTGCCTGCCTCGATCGTGGCAATTTCTTCTTTCTTTCTTCTTCCCAGCGCACCTCCCGTGCCGCTCTGAATAGCCTGGGTCGTGGCCTTGAGTGCTGAATAATTCAAGATTTTGTCAGACCTCAGACCTTCTTCTATCATGACCCCTATCTTCACTACCTCGTTGAAGGATTTTCCGACTGTCGTCACCAAGTGACCAAAGTAGGTTGGATCCAATGTTTGCAAGAAGTAGTCCACCATCTCTCCCTCTCTCATGGGAGGATACACTCTAGCTGCTTGTTCTCTCCAGCGGAACCCGTATTCGCGAAAACTTTCCCCGGACTTCTTCCCGGTCCTCAATAATGTGAGACGGTCAGGGACTATCTCGAGATTGTATTGGAAATGACCCGCGAAAGCCTGCGCCAGATCATCCCAAGTGTACCATCTGCCGGAATCCTGCCTGGTATACCATTCTAGTGCAGATCCGCTCAGACTTTGGCCGAAATAAGCTATCAGCAGCTCATCTTTGCCGCTTTCCCCTCTCATTTTGCTACAGAATCCCCGCAAATATGCCATGGGATCACCGTGCCCTTCATATAAATCAAACTTAGGCATCTTGAACCCAGCCGGGAGTTGGACGTCCGGGAAAGGGCATAGATCTTTGTAAGCCACGCTGACTTGGTTGCCCAATCCGTGCAGGTTCCTGAAGGACTGCTCCAGGCTTTTGAACTTCCTCAATACCTCATCCTGTTCAGGGGTTTTAACCGGCTTTTCAATCTCTGCCGGTACTTCCAAGTGCGGATTGTAGGCCTGTGGTTCGGGGGCATGAAATGTGGGCTCAGGGGGATAGTATTGCGTATCGTGAGCCTGAAACAATGGCTCACTGGTCGTTCTTTGCAGGGTTGCTGACGTGGGTCCCACAAAAGTGGGAATATTTGGTGTTGGGAGAGGTTGATGGGGTGGTGGAGCTTGGGAATCATGGGGGCTTCTTTCCTGATGATAACGGGGATTCGGGAGGCTTGTTGAAGGGCCGGAGTGAGGGTATTCCGGCATGTGCCCCAGTGGCTCAGGGCTCTTTTGTGCTTTGGCTAGAGCTAGCTGCATTGCATTCATCTCTAGTCCCATCCTTTCAATCTTTTCCATCGCTTCTTTTAACAACTGGCTCATCGGCCTTTCTTCCTCGTTACTATTCTCTGAAGTAGTCATGCTTGTTGCTACTGGTCCTTTGGATCTGGTTTGGTAAGAGTGTGTTGCCAGAATTCTTTAACAACTAACTGTCTGGATTCAGACAACAACAAACTTTGTTAGCGTTAGAGCTTAACAGATTTGATCATAACACATAGAGGATGCAATGCTCCTAGGCAGTTAACCGTTTCTACATGCTTTGCTTCGAACAACATGCGTCATCCCGGCTTGCTCATTTGTCCCTTTTTAAAGTACTTTGGGAAACCCTGTATTTTATTTTATTTTTGTATTTTCTTTTCTTTCTTTATTAAAAGCGGTCGAATCTTATGGGGATTGCCTACGTATCACGTCCCCGCGCGAATCAGACCAGGCGTAGTTCTGCCATAAAGTAAAGAAACACAAAATTCTTTTGGAATCATTAAATTCATTCTCAAAATCTTGCTTTTACAAATTACTTCAAACCGAGAATAGCAACAGTACAGACTCCACAGTTTTACTTGACTTGGCTAAAAGAAAAGAAAACAACATATGGGAAAGCACAAAGCCAAATGAACAGGACTCGTCTGAAGATTAATTTCCCAACTTAGGGGCCCACGAGGCATCACTCGGCCTTTTCGTGGTTCTAGGTGCGAGATCCCTTTCGAGCTGCTCCAACTCGTGCATGGTCTGCTTGACATAACCCATCACTGCTGAGAGAACGGTAACGCTGGTCATGTTCTCACACCGTAGACACCGTCTGATGATGGCGTGGGCAATGGCCCTGATCTTATCTCTGGTTTGTTTCTTCTCTATGAGTAGGCGTCTTATCTGATCACTGCACGTCTTGAATACCTGAGAATCCTGTATATGCTGATTCTTCAGCTGCCTCACTTCTGTCTTCATTTGGGCCAACAAGTCGTAACAGTATCTACTCTCCAATTGGAAATCCTCGGCCTGCTTAACTGCTTTAAACTCAAGTGTAGCCATCTCTCTCTTTATTTTGGCAACAGTTTTCTCGTGTTCACGTTTCAATTGGTTCAAGTATCGGCGATGCTTATCTACTCTTGTTCCCCACTGTGCCTTGAGCTCTGCCATGACCTTTTCGAATTCGTCTAAACCATCTCGCCCTTCCGTGATTTCTCTTTTCAAACCCTTTATCAACTGCTGGTCTGATCGATTTCTGGGCTATTCATCAAGAGACAATCTCAATTTTTGGATTTGGGCCTTAAGTTCTTCATTCTCTTGGATCAATCTATTCTTTTCGCTTCGATCCGCCGCGATTTGTACGCTGTTATTGAATTTCAGACTGTCAATTTGTAGCTTCAAATCACCGATCTCTGCCCGATAACCCTTCTCTTTTGCTAACCAGTTCCATTGCCCTTGGGACGATTCTACGAAATCTTTGAGATGCGGTCTCTTAGCCGGTCTTTCGTAGGATAGGCTACCTCTAAACCAAGCGTGATACCCCGGGGCGACTTCCCCTTTTGCTGTATCAATCACACAAGTGTTTGCTGTCAGATGTTGGCACTCACTCCAGATTTGGCGAACTTCTTCTTCAGGGAAATGACCGTTCGGACTGATTTCAATCACTTGGGTACTCAAATCTTCATCTTTCGGCACCACTTGATACCTCCCAAGTTGCCTCAAAACCCGATATGGTGCATAGGGTTGGATGCTTTTAAGTCCCATCAACAGAAAGTGGGGCCTGGTTGCCGGCATGCATATGATTTCCTCAATAGGTGACCATCCGAGCGTCCACTAGACTTGGCTGGCAGTGAGAGTTCGGAGAAATGCGGTCCATGATGTGACTCCCTCAGGTAAATTGAACCCTTTGATTCTCGTGTAGAATTCTCCAATACAAGTTTTCTCTGGCGAACCATAACCCAAAAGTGAGGAGCGATGGCATAAATGATCGGTCATCCACATTTGCAACAGTAGGTTACATCCTTCGAAAAAGTCGCCCCTGGCTCGACAAGCAGTGAGAGCCCGGAAAATGTCAGCCATAATCATAGGCGCCAGAGTACTTTTATCTTGGGTAAGCAAAGTATTGACGACCCCGGTTACTTTTAGATCAATGTTTCCATCTTTCCTTGGGAACACTATAAAACCCAGAAAGGCTGTCATAAAAGCCACTAGCCTGTGTTCGTCCCACTTTTGTCGGTTGCCTCTACTGCATAGTTTGAAATCTGGCTTATTGAATCCGCCCACGTGGCCGTATCCAGCATATATGAGGTGGAGACTGCAGAACCCTTTGGCAAGATCTGGATGGTGGAACGTTCGAGGTATTTTTAGGAAATCCAGAAACCGGTGTACCATGACAGCCCTAGGTGCAATCAAGTATTTGAACCTTAAAGGAGCTTCATCACTTCCGATGTATCCTGCTATTTCTTCCAATGTCGGGGTGAGCTCAAAGTCCGAAAAATGGAACACGTTGTGTGCTGAATCCCAACAAGTGACCAATGATCTGATGATATCACCCCGAGGCTGAACGTTTAGTAGATCCGGTAGATCTTTCAGATATTTCCTTACTTTATCTTGTCCTTCTTTGCCTAAGTCGTTCCACCATAATCGCAACTCAAAAGGGATCTTGGTCATTACTGAGAAAGGTTCGTTTTGTATCGTTCTCATCCTGCACATTTATTAGGGTGATTATGCCAAGTGAAGAAAAAAAAACTTTATTTAGACTCAAAAAAAATAAATAATATCTAGATCTCTTTTTTTTCAAAGACTCCTTTTTTTTTTGAATGGGAGGTTGAACCCGATGAGAGTTGCCTACGTATCTCACACCCTGCGAGAATCAAACCGGCGTAGTTCTCGCAATCAAGAATAAGTAGATGAACTAATTTTTTTTTTTGAATTTGTGAAAGGACTACTTTAAAAGGAGAAAGGAGGTATTTTATTTTTTGGATTTTTGATTGATTTTCTTTTTTTAAATGAAAGACTTCTAAGATATTTTTTTTTTTTAAAATAATTTTAAAATAATTAAAAGACTTTCTAAAGAAGTTAATAATGAAAAATATTTTTGGATTTTTTTTTGTTTTTTTTTTGAAAATTGGGGGTCTAAAAACTTTTCTAGACTTTTTGGCAAGACAAATATTTTTGCAACAAATAAAGACATATATATATTTTTTGGAAATAAAAAACTTTTGGATTTATATATACATATATATATTTGTGACAAATAATGAAAGACTCTTTTATTATTATTATTATTATTCGAATTTTCATAAAAATAAAAAAAAACATTTTAAAAACAATACTCTTTTTCATCTTCATTTTTATGACAAGACAAACTATATATTTTTTCTATTTTTTTTGAAAAACAAAACAGAACAACGACTTTTTTCTTCTTCTATTTTTCCTTTGCTTTTAATAAAACAAACTAATAAGACGTTTTTTTTTCATTTTCTCAAAATTTCGGCAGAGTTTTGACAGTATTTTTGCATTGGGTTTTTCAAAAATAAACAATTAACTCCCTAACCGCTATTTCCTTTTTTCCAATTTCACAATATTCATAATATTCAAACACCGGTCAGCATGCGGGCGCGAGACAAATAAATGCACGGAAAACAAATAGGATGCATTAGGATGGTCCTTTCATATCAGGTTGCTCGTCCTAGACGGACCCAACCCCTGTGTTGAGTCCCCTAAGTCAAATGCAACGTGATGCAAATAAGCGTTCCTACTAGGGATCCGACATGAAGTTTCGTTATAATAGGTTTATAACCTGGGTATATGTTCTAGACTGTGTACCCGAGCGGACAACTCGAGTCGAGGATGGGGCAACTTACCGGGAACCAAAAGGCCGTCCGGCTTCGTAACTTATCCGTCCTCTTTCTTATTTCGGGTATTGACACTAACAGAATAGGGAGCCTCGACCAGCGAGCTTCTCCCCGGAGGTAAGAAGAGAGAGGTTTCGACACAGTTTATATACAGTTCAAATAATATCGAAGCGGTAAAAGCATCATTTAGCACATTAGGCATGTATCATGTAACGAAATTAGATAAAAACCAAATATAACAATTCATCTAAGCTCGAATTTCTAACCCTGAACTAGAGATTCTGGGTCATCAGTCCCCAGCAGAGTCGCCAGAGCTGTCACACCTCCTTTTTGCGCGCCCCGCCCCGAAGGGTAAAAATGCGCGAGGGGAGTCTTTCCAATTTAAGTGACTGTCACACCTCCTTTTTCCGCACCCGCGAGGGTGCAAGGGAGTTTTTTCCAATTAAAAGACAATCGAAACGGGATTTATTTATTTATTTCAGAGTCGCCACTTGAGAGATTTAAGGTGTCCCAAGTCACCAATTTTAATCCCGAATCGAGGAAAAGAATGACTCCATATTATAGTCTGCGTACCAGAAATCTGGATAAGGAATTCTGTTAACCCGGGAGAAGGTGTTAGGCATTCCCGAGTTCCGTGGTTCTAGCACGGTCGCTCAACTGTTATATTCGGCTTGATTATCTGATTTTATGCAAGTATGTACTTATGTGCAAATTTTAACTTTTTACCGCTTTCATAATTATTATCATTATTTTTACGAGGAACTGCAACGCAGTGAAAACATATCTCGAACCACGTTACATCAATGTACACGTGGTTGTTGACATATCTCGACTTGGTTGAGATTTGGATTTGGGTCACATAAATGTGCACCCGAGCTAAGGAAAATAAATTATTAAAGGCGCGCTTAAAGCAACTAGCGTATTGTTATTTTGGGGAAGGCCATGAAATTCGCTAAATGGCCTATCCCGAATTTTAAGTATTTTAATATATATAGATTTAGAGGGCCCCGCACTTTGTACATTTTTTGTTTGTCGAGGCTCGTCTCATTCCTTATAAAAACAAAAGAATTTTGCAACGTCATGGAAATGCATCTCAGACCACGCCACAATCAATGTACCCGTGATTAGAGACACATTTCGATTCCGTTGAGATTTGGATTTGGGTCACATAAATGTGCACCCGAGTTTAAGGAGATAACATTATTAAATATGCGCTTAACGAGACTATCACGTTATTATTCTGGGAGGGCCGCGAGATTTGCTAAACGACCCGTCCTGGAAACTGAATGCTTTGATATATACATTTAACGAGGGCCCCGCAGCTGGTGCATTTTTTTTATTTGTCGAGGCTCATCTCGTCTTTATTTTAAAAGGATATTCCTATAGCAGCTACGTTTCTTGTCGCGTTTGTCTCTACTAATCGAAAATAGAAATAGCCCTAGTTAATTACATGCTTGCCGGTTATTTACAGCAGGATTCCGAATACTTTTACAAAATTCAGAAACAGGGCCACGCCTACGGACACGCGATCGAATCTCATGGGCCCAAACCCAGCTTGTGCGGGGTTGGCCAAGCCTGGGCCACTGACTTTCTGACGAGGGCCTGCTTGGTCCGTTTCAACTTGGGCTCGACCTTCATGAGGTTGAGACCGTAAACTTGTGTTCTTTGTTCTAAAGGTGTGGTTTATCAATTATAATAAGGCAGCTTATCAAAAGGGAAGGAGGTTTAACTAATGATGGATAGTTTTATGCATCAATGGACATGCTAATCACAGACATAGCTCATTTCTGAACTGTAGCCTATTATACTGTCAAACCTTTTATCTGTCAACCTACACACATAATAAAATATCAAGTTACCCTACCATTGGCATTTGCTATGTATGAGAGCTAACTCAAGTATCCAAACAGAAATGTAAAACTACTATACATTCCGTGATATTCAATATACAAGCTACTTCTAAAAATGAACAATCTTCAACTCTTCTCTTTTTGTATTCATGCTCAACTTTCAAGTTACATGGACAGTATTAATCGTGTACCTGGTATAGCAAAGCAAAAGAAGAATGATAATGATCAGTTGAGTAGTATGCAACCAACACAGCAACAACAGATAAACAGCAACAACACAACAACAAACAACCAGCCACAATGATGAAGCTCACAAGTGGTCGAGCAATAAACAGGCAGTCCCAGAAACAGAATGGTGAACCAACAGAAAACCAAGGTATTCTATGTAACAGCAACAGCAGTTCAACAATCACAAACAGCTCGGCAAATAACCAACAACAATTAGCAAAGATATCTTGACCAATTTGAACTCTTATGCAGTTTTCAGACAGTACTCATTCACATTATTCAGAAATTTCTTTCTGTTTTTCTCTCTCTGAAGACTAAAAGTGTCCAACCCCTTTTAAGTTCTGAAACAGCTTATTTATAAGCCCACAACCCAGTGCAGTCAAGCTGCCTGGATCCTGCCAATTGCAATCTGCCCATACCCCTTAGCTTCCCATGCCTAGAGGCATTTTTCTTGGTAAACTTAATCAGCCCCCCATGCTTTGTCCTATTGCTCTAATCAAGAGTTATGGGTTTAAAGTATTCATTTAATTCCCATGCTCTTGTGTTTTGTTCCCCATTAATAGTATTTTAATTGACACTTGACAGCTTCTTTAATCCTGAACACTTAGTCAGTTTCTTCCCCCCAACCAAAACTATCCCACAGACCCTTGATCATTGCTGTCTTGCCCCACCCTTTCATTCTATTGTATCTGTCAGTCTACCAGTTCGAATCCCCCCTCCCACAGCTAACAAACCAACCTACAATCAGTCCAACACAAGCATTTAACAAAACCAGCCAGTAAGAGTTAGGTCGTTTGTTATTTGATGCTGTGAAACTAACGACAACATGTGTCGAGTCGACTTTGCGAGTTATAATGTATACTAACTAATCGCTGATCGATTGAACTCAAAACAGAACAAATGAGTGATTCATGCATTTTTCCGAACAACGATGGAACTTTATGACACTTAATTATTTGACGACGTTACTCAAATCGACTATACGAACTAATATACGTAACAATTAATCGACAAACAACACAGACTAAACAAGGCACCAATTTATTTCAACACTCGGGGCATTTAACACGGAGTTTATGAAACTTAACTGGTCGATGACATCAGTCGAAGCGAACAAACATCTTATAACACTCATTTAACATTTAAGAAAAGAAAACGACCAAACCAAAAAGGGTCTTTTGAAGATGGGGAGAACTGACAGAAAATAATCAAAAGATTCAGAACAAATATACGAACATATGCACAAACAAAAGGAAAGAAAAGAAGATTACACCGGGAACTTACCTCAACACGAAACAGGTTTGGGTTTTTAGGGTTCTTGAACTCAGATTTGGGATTCGACAAGTTCTGCTTGCATTTGACCGGAACCAAAGCTGATTAAGGCCTGAGGGACGTTAGAGGAGTGACTAGGGTGAATATGGGGTGGTTTGGTGTAGATCTAGGTTTGGTCTCGGATCTTCGAATGAAGATTCGAGACGTTCGGGAAAGATTCGAGGTAAGCTGAGTGTGGATTTGGAGAGGGGGGTCATGGTGGTTCAGGGGTGTTAGACTCATGGCCAACAGCACCGTTGCCGCTGGATTTCAGGCGAAGGGGTGGGGTGGCGGCTAGGGTTTGGGTGTTAGGGTTGGTCAGGGAGACGATGAAGACGGTGAAGCCGGGGGGTGTTTTGGATAGGGGGCGGGGTAACCAAGTTGGGCTTTATATATGATTTTGAGGTTTAGATCCTGGCCGTCGGATCATGTGAGATCAAGGGCCAGGATCTACTCATTGAAGAGAGACGACGTCGTTCGGGGGCTGATGGTGGGTTGAGACCGGGTAGGGGATTGGATCGGGTCAAATTTGACGGGCCTAAGGGAAGGCCTGGATCCGTTGGATCAAGGGGTTGGACGGTTTAGATCAATTACCTAAGACGGCGTCGTTTGGGTTAAATGAGTGGCCCGATCTGGACCGTTCATTTGAATCAAATCAACGGCTCGACACAGGGACGCTGATACGGCGTCGTTTGGGACGTACCCGGGCAGCCTGTGCTTGGACTGGACCTGTGTCCTGGTTTTGGGCTTGATTTTGATTCATTTCTTGGCCCAAACCAATTTCATCACTCTTTTCTTTTTGTTTTCTAATTTTAAAGAAAAATAAAAATAAAAAAATGAAATTAAAACCACCATTAATTTAATCACTTAACACAATTATCACACACATATAAAAATATTTGAAGTAGGTTAAATCACAACCTAGAATAAAAGATGCATATATATTTTTTGTGAATTTTCTTTTAATGACCGAATTATGGTTTAATTACCATGACATACTTATTTTGTATTTTGTTCGATAGGATTAAATGAAAAATGGACAGAACCACAAATGACTAACAACATACGTCACGGAAAATCGAAAAATTTCATCTCAAATTCTTTCTTAAGATATTCAATTGCCTTTTGGAGCTCTTCTGGAGTTCCAACAAGATTTATGTCATCAACATAAACAGCAAGTATAACAAATTCTGATGTCATTTTCTTTATAAAAATACATGGACAAATAACATCATTTATGTAACCTTCTTTCAGCAAATATTCACTAAGGCGATTATACCACATGCGCCCAGATTGCTTTAAACCGTACAAAGATCTTTGTAATCTGATTGAATACATTTCCTGAGATTTTGCTTCAGGCATTTTAAATCCTTCAGGGATTTTCATATAAATTTCATTATCAAGTGAACCGTACAGATAAGCTGTAACTACATCCATTAGATGTATTTCAAGCTTTTCATGTAGTGCTAAACTGATGAGATATCGAAATGTTATGGCATCCATAACAGGTGAATATGTTTCATCAAAATCGACTCCAGGTCGTTGTGAGAATCCTTGTGCAACAAGGCGAGCTTTGTATCTTTCAACTTCATTTTTATCATTCCTTTTTCGCACAAAAACCCATTTATGACCAACTGGTTTTATACCAGCAGGTGTTTGGACTACTGGTCCAAAGACCTCTCTTTTAGCAAGTGACTTCAATTCCGATTGAATTGCCTCTTGCCATTTTGGCCAATCAGATCTTTGTCGACATTCTTCGACAGATCGAGGTTCAAGATCCTCACTATCTTGCATAATATTAAGTGCAACATTATATGCAAAAATATTATCCACCACTATTTCAGATCGATTTAAATTAATCCCATCACCGATCGAACTTATTAAAAGTTCCTCACTCACATGAGCTTCGGGTTCATTAATTTCTTCAGGAATCTCAGAACTAATCAGATTTTGGGTCTCTTCAGGAGATCCCTTCATAGTATCGTTTTGATCATTTGTCGATTTTCTTTTTCGAGGATTTCGATCCTTAGAACCCAAAGGCCTACCACGCTTCAGGCGTGCTTTAGGTTCACTATCTCTCATGCTAGTAGATGGTCCTACTGGGACATCAATTCGATAGGCACATTCTCTGATGAAATATGTGACTTAATTATCCTTTTCAAATCAGTAAATGCGTCTGGCATTTGATTTGCTATATTCTGTAAATGGATGATCTTCTGGACCTCCTGATTACATATAGGGGTACAGGGATCAAAGTGAGATAATGATGAAATTTTCCACACAATGTTTCTTTTGATTTCCTTTTTCTCTCTCCCTAATTGTGGAAAATTTGTTTCATCAAACCGACAATCTGCAAATCGAGCAGTAAATAAATTTCCTGTTAATGGTTCAAGATAGCGAATAATAGAGGGTGATTCAAACCCACCATATATTCCTATCCTTCTTTGTGGTCTCATCTTACTACGTTGTGGTGGTGCTACTGGCACATATACAGCACATCCGAAAATTCGTAGATGGGCAATATTTGGTTCATGACCAAAAACTAATTGTGACGGAGAATATTTATTATAATGTGTCGGTCTGAGACGGATAAGTGATATTGCCTGCAAGATAGCATGGCCCCAAGCAGTAGTGAGCAATTTTGTTTTCATAAGTAGTGGTCTTGCTATCAATGGCAGGCGTTTAATAAATGACTCTGCAAGGCCATTTTGAGTATGAACATAAGCTACAGGATGTTCAACTTTTATCCCAACGGATAGACAATAATCATCAAAAGCTTGAGATGAGAATTCTCCAGCATTATCAAGGCGAATAGCCTTTATAGGATAATCTGGGAATTGTGCCCTTAATCGAATTATTTGGGCTAATAGCTTTGCAAACGCCAGGTTGCGAGATGATAGTAGGCACACATGAGACCATCTTGAAGATGCATCTATTAGGACCATAAAATATCTAAACAACCCACTTGGTGGGTGAATAGGTCCACATATATCCCCATGTATACGCTCTAAAAAGGCAGGGGATTCAATACCAACCTTCATTGGTGATGGTCTAGTGATCATTTTTCCTTGATAACAAGCATCACAAGAAAATTCGTCATTTGTAAGAATCTTCAAGTTCTTTAATGGATGCCCACTCGAATTTTCAGTAATTCGTCTCATCATTATTGATCCGGGATGGCCCAAACGGCCATGCCAAAGCACAAAAGTATTTGAATCCGTAAACTTCTGGTTTACGATAGAGTGTGCTTCAATTGTACTAATTTTTGAATAGTATAAGCCAGAAGATAAAGTTGGTAACTTTTCTACAATGCATTTCTGGCCAGAAATATTCTTTGTAATACAAAGATATTCCCTGTTCATTTCATCTATTGTCTCAACATGATACCCATTTCGGCGGATATCTATAAAACTCAACAAGTTTCTTCGGGACTTGGAGGAGAACAATGCATTGTCTATAATAAGTTTTGTTCCCTTAGACAGAAATATTATGGCTCTTCCGGAGCCTTCAATCAAACTTATATTACCAGAAATTGTTGAAACATTTGCTTTTTCCTTATGCAAATAAGAAAAGTATTTCTGATCGTTGAATATGGCATGAGTTGTTCCACTATCAATAACACAAATATCTTCATGATTTGTCTTTGATCCAAACATAATTTGAGGGTTATCCATATTCTTCAAAATAACATAAATAAATGCTCGAGTTGTCAGAGTCTCGTGCTGATAACGTGTTATGAAATAAAGACTATAAAGTAAAGACAAGTATAGAGAGAAACTGATATATTATTCGAATTCAAACTGATGTACATAATGAACTGAAATCTCTTCTATTTATAGAAGAAAGGAAGCTGTTGTGTAAGCTGCTACTATACCAGATATGGATAATCTTCTACTGAGAGCAATGTTTATCCATAACGGAGTACTGAAAGGATAAGCTTATTATACCCGATATGGATAATCTTCTACCGGGGGTAATGTTTATCCATAACTGGGTACTGAAAGGATAAGCTTATTATACCCGGTATGGATAATCTTCTACCGGGGGTAATGTTTATCCATAACCGGGTATCGAAGTGATAAGCTTCTTCAGGAAGCTTATTTCCAATAGAGTACTTAAATAGATAAACATATTTACGGTGGAGTCCCATATGGATAAGCTTCTTCAGGAAGCTTATTTACAACAGAGTACTAAATGAACATCCATAATATAATATATTTATAACACTCCCCCTTGGATGTTCATTAAACAAAATGTACGTTCTAATATAGTACTGCGTATTATTTAAAAATTATTTTTTAACTAATTCGCAGTACTATACTGCGTTTTACTTATAATTTCGGCCCAGCTATATTTTATTAAAGCAATTCGCAGTATTATACTGCGTTTTAGTTAAACACAGTATAATACTGCGTTTAACTAAAACGCAGTATAATACTGCGTTTAACTAAAACGCAGTATAATACTGCGAATTGCTTTAATAAATAAAGCCCCTTCTTCCTTGGACAACGACATAACCGACTCCCCCATTAAAAAAAATTCGAGCACTGCTGGTCCCCCCCCCTTCCGCGTCAAAGTTAAAAAAGAAAAATTTAGGACCCACCCGTCACCTAAAGAGCAAGGAGTGTAGGTCCCACACACAAGACAAGCTTTGGATTCCTTCTTTCGGGTGCAAAAATTCGATTTCAATCAAATTCAAAAAACTTAAATCGAGGTATTTCGATTTTGTTTATGTCGAAACTCGTATAGTACATGCATATTTGTATTGTTTAATGTGTTTCCATGTTAATTTGTGTTATGTTTGTGTTTAAATTTGTATCTTATTTATACCCGGATTGATTTATTAGCTTTGGTACAAAAAATTGTTAAAATTTGATAAATTATTTGTATTGTTAAAAAATTAATATTATTTATTTTGTTTGTTGTTCATATTTGTATTTTATGTTAGTTGTTTTTATATGTAATAGTGACCTTTTAGCGTAGTAAAATAAATAGCCTTTTAGCGTAGTAAACTATAGAGCCTTTTAGTATAGTAAAATATAGAGCCTTTTAGCGTAGTAAAATATAGAGCCTTTTAGCGTAGTAAAATATAGAGCCTTTTAGCGTAGTAAAATGTAGAACCTTTTAGCGTAAAATCTATGTAGTTTAAATATATAGTAACTGCAAACTCTATCCAATTACACTTTATAAAATTAATTATTTAATTTATAACAATAAACTTACAAAAGTAACAAATTAATATATGTTGTAAAATTAACTCCAATATCGAGCCTGAAACCCATACATAATTATTCAGTCCAATTCAATAATTTTTAATTTAATTCCTTAAACTAACAAAATTCTAAAAATGTTGAAATTGACACGCATAATAATTAAGGATAACTCGGTGCTACCGGGCCTAAAAAATCAAGCTTGGAACACATACATAATTATTCAGTCCAATTTTAAACATAATTAATTATTTAATTTATTAAGCTAACAAAATTCTAAAAATATTAAAATTGACAAGCATAATAATTAAGGATAACTTGGTGCTACCGGGCCTCAAATATCGAGCCTAGAACCCATACATAATTATTCAGCCCAATATTAAACATAATTAATTATTTAATTTATTAAGCTAACAAAATTCTAAAAATGTTGAAATTGACACACATAATAATTAAGGATAACTTGGTGCTACCGGGCCTCAAATATCGAGCCTGGAACCCATACATAATTATTCAGTCCAATTCAATAATTTTTAATTTAATTCCTTAAACTAACAAAATTCTAAAAATGTTGAAATTGACACGCATAATAATTAAAGATAACTTGGTGCTACCGGGCCTCAAATATCGAGCCTGGAACCCATACATAATTATTCAGTCCAATTCAATAATTTTTAATTTAATTCCTTAAACTAACAAAAGTCTAAAAATGTTGAAATTGGCACGCATAATAATTAAAGATAACTCGGTGTTACCGGGCCTCAAAAATCAAGCCCGAAACCCATACATAATTATTCAGTCCAATTTTAAATATAATTAATTATTTAATTTATTAAGCTAACAATATTCTAAATATGTTGAAATTGACACGCATAATAATTAAGGATAACTTGGTGCTACCGGACCTCAAATATCGAGCCTGGAACCCATACATATTTATTCAGTCCAATATTAAACATAATTAATTATTTAATTCCTTAAACTAACACACACAATTAATTTGTTTAAATTATAGTAGACGACATGGACTTTCCTCCGCCTGCGCATCCTGGACCTGCCGAGGATCAACTACTAGTATTGCAGGGCGACCATAGGTCCTCCTTTATATGGGAGGGATAACTATCAATGCAGGCTCTCTGCCCCAGGAGACCTGAAGATTTGTGGGAGTTCATCGTGGAGCATCCTTTCCATGCCCGCGTAGTCGCGCACCTACAAGCTACGGGCTTCTATACGATTTTTGAGCTTGGACGGATGCAGCTTGATTGGTCTCTCATCACGGCCTTGGTAGAGCGGTGGCGACTGGAGACGCACACTTTTCACTTACCCACTGAAGAGGCTACCATCACGCTGGAGGATGTTCAGGTGTTGTACGGGTTGTGCAAAGATGGACGGGCTGTGGCACTGCCCCAGTACATTAGATCCATGACGTGTGCACAGTTTTTGGATATGATAGGACAGTTTACTGGTTATAGACCTCAGGGTGACGCTGGGGGTAGTCGCGTTGCTTTGTCAGCCATCAGAGATCATATGGTTGTTTTGCACCCAGACATTACCGGTGAGACGGAGGATCTCTATATTGAGAGGTACACGCGGTTGGCGCTGCTCCTATTTTTCGGGTGTGTCTTGTTCCCGAACACTTCGGGGAGTCTCGTGAGTATGCGCTTTCTCCATCATCTTCAGCAGCTGATGATTTACCCCAGTACAGCTGGGGTGCTGCTGTTCTCGCAAACCTGTATAGGAGCATGTGCCGGTCGAGCATGGGCCCAGAGGTGGACATATGTGGTTTTCTGCCCCTCCTACAGGTGACAACACTTTCGAATACTCTGTTCATTACTCTGAATTCTATATGGTCGAAATGACTCATAAATTTTACATCAACCTTTTATCTTAGGTTTGGGCCCGGCAACGGATCATGTTGTTGCAGCCACCTCTACCACCACTTGCGCCCGGTGAGGCTTATCCGTTTCTCCCTTTAGCTTCTAGGTAGATTCTCCGGCGTGGGAACTACCGAGGGACCGATGCTCATCATAATCTCCCCCTTGTCAGGGATGTGCTAGATATGCTGGTGGACAGACAGGTAAATATGTACCTACACTTACTTGTTTTAAATTGAGTTGTGTTGTGCATACTCACTTTTATGTTATTATTTGGTAGTTCATCTGGATGCCATACAGCGACAAGTTGCTAACTCAGTTGCCCGTTTATTGCTCAGTCGATCGACTGCTTTGGAGCACCTCCGTCCCGATGATCTTCTTCGATATGGTTGAGTATCATGCCACAGAGAGTGTGCTTCGCCAGTTTCACCGTCCCAGCCTATACCGGGGGAGCCTGGATGGGTGGCTACACACTATCAGCGGGATGACCGTGCCAGGCTGGACGATATATATATGGGATGGCTAGAGCAGCAGGTCCATATTTGGGAGGAGCCAGCTGACCGTATTCCGCAAGCACCTAACTTTACCCAGGAGGCCACTATTCATCTGTATGCGTCATGATACCGCCGTCACACCCGACTGATTATCGGGAACCCCATTCATGTACTTGGCGAGCGCTACAGACCATACGCTGGGAGCCATGAGGCACTAGTATGTTTTTTGGCTTATTAATATCGTATAATTGTGATATAGCATTATTTAATTAATATTTTAAATGTTTCACAGGCTATTGGGCATCATCACCTCTACCAGTTGGGACAGGAGATGCAGCAACATATTGACATCCCTGCAGTCGTTGACTATGGCCGGCGGGTGGCACAGTTGGCTCGTCGGAACCTGTTTCAGGCGAGAGATGCCACGAAGTTGGACCACGAGGCTCAATATGCGGTGCCAGAGGACTACCATCGGGGTAGGGGTGTCCCACGAGGCAGAGGTAGGGCACGAGGGAGGGGTGCCCCACGAGGCAAGGGTGCCCCACGGGGTCGCGGAGGATGGCGAGGAGGTGGTCCCCAGCAAGGGGCGTTGAGGCACCTATCGACCCACCTGTTGAGGGACATGATGAGGACTTTGGAGTTGAGGCGCTTGGAGATAATCAGCCGGGTTATATACCTCGGGTAGATGAGCCTTCCAGCAGCATGCCTTCGTACAACCTTCAGCTATCTCTGCCAGCATCGCAGGTTACCCCGTCTGGAGCATTGTCGATCACGGGTACAATCGACGGGGATGTAGACCAGTACTTTGCATGCCCATCTACCGCAGCTGAGGATCGTCCCACCCGGGACGTGGATGGCGGGCGCAGGTTAAGTTATGCCTCATCCCCGGCGGTTGATGCGGATCTACCACAGGCACAGGTATGTTTGTATTACTTTAAAATTTCAATTTGTTTTCTTTTCCTTAATGAGCTGACATTAATTAATTTTTAACTTTCTTATGTAGGTTTTGTCCCAGCCCATCTTTGAGGCCACTACATGCTTTGATGAGGACACCACGGATGTATATACTCAGGAGGCCGACGAGACCACGGTGAGAAAATGTTTTTTGACTCAACACATACAATACAAATATACATTTTCACATGCTAAGATTACTACTTGTTTTGTAGGTTGTTGACGGCCCGACGACATATTCTTCTGATCCTGCTAGCTGTGGTGTCGATGCTGCTGCACATCCTCACATAAAGAGGCGGCTTGATGACGATGATCCAAATAGTGTACCCGGGCGGCAGGGGATGCAACTTAGGCCGGCAGCAGCACTAAAGCACACAGGCTGCGGGACTCACTGAATACTTATGTTTTTACTTTGTGTACATAGTGCATTATGTAAATAATGGTAACAATTATCTTTTAACAACATTTTTATTTTAATTGCGTTTGAACAACAATTTTACTTAAAAAATACACAAGAAACACAAACATTGCAAACGTAACACAAAAACAAACAGTAGAACTAAAACCATCACTGCACAAAGGATAACTAAAACCATAAAACGCAGTACTATACCACGCTTTATCTATTAAATTTTTCTGCAATAAAGCAGCTTTTTCACATGGTTTTTATCTTTTTCAGAACGACAAGACAACTCCATAAAACGTAGTACTATACCTCGCTTTATATATTAAATTTTTCTACAATAAAGCAACTTTTTTCATATGGTTTTCATCTTTTTCAGAACGACAAGACAACTCCATAAAACGCAGTACTATACCACACTTTATGTATTTTGTCTCGCCTACAAATAATGACCTCATTGTAGTTATTTTGTGTGCTTAAAAATTAGTAAAAGCAAATATTTCATTAAAAGTAAGGTTTTTTTTTTACTAAAAGCAAATATTTCATTAAATGGCTCAAACTCTTCGTCCACCAAAGTGCAACTGTGGAAAAGAATGCTCGATGCAAAATTGTTGGGACGGTGGTGAAGTTGGACACCGCTACTAGTGCTGTATGAACCAGTTATACAAGGTTCCCGAAGAACCTATTTGTGATTTTGAGGAATGGGTTGATGAACCATGTTATCAGGAAGGCTACAGAGAACAACTGCAGTTTCTTCATAATATGTGTTTATGCCAACGGGAAACACAAAGAGAAAGCGATAGAATTATTGCAGAAATGAGGGCGAAACTGAAGGAGGTGGGAGAAGAAAAATGAAAAGCACAATGGAATTGTGAAGCACAAAAGAAACGTAAAAAAAAATATAAACGAGAACTTGCGGAGGTGAAGGCAAAACTGAAAGAGGTAGAAGAAGAAAAGAACAAATGGAAGAACGATTTAAGTGGTCGGAGCGGAGAATAAATGGCAACCGGGACTAAACATTGGCATGTATGTATTTAGTGTATTTTTTATATTTCATATATTTTTATTATGTTGGCCTGTTATGTTTGTGTTTGTGCTGTAGTAATGTTTTATTTTAATTGAAGTGGCATGTATGACATGTATGTGTACTAAATTTTATTTTAATTGAAGTAGAAGTTAAGTTTAAGTGCTTGTGTTGTTATATGAAACTATCAAACCACGCTTTACATATTACATTTTCCTACAATTAAACAGCTTTTTCTTCACTCATTCCAGATTGTGGAACATAATTTTATTTGATATATATTGCAACATACACAAGTACAAACACGTATTACAAAAAACAATACCAAAACAAAAGACTAGGGGTATCCTTGATAGTTGGGTACATTCGACGAACTTGCATTAGGAGCCGGATTACCACCGCCACACACACCACCTGAAGGACATTTACGATGGTCGTGTCCTGTTTGCGAGCATATGCCACATTTACGCGCATAAACGGTGTCACCAACATCCATTTGGTTCCGTATACGCGTTCTCTTTTGCACTTGCAGCTTGTGCAAATAGTCCTTGTTACATACCATCTTAAAAGGTTCCGGCGGCCAATAATGCTTAGCACCTAATGGCTGCAACTTCCCACTATACATGTCTACGTATGCAACAACACTGTATTGCCTATCAATATAGTTTGTTGCCCCATATCCAACTTGTTGAAAGCACATCAACGCATGTGCGCACGGCATGTGGTAGATGGTCCATTTCCCACATGAACATAACCTTCTATTTTCATTCACCGTTTGTAGATTATTCCCACGGTGTCTGTGGATAGCGGTCTTAACTTCAAAAACACCCCGTTCATGATCGTACTAAAGAAATGAATGCCACTGTGCTCGCCTCCTGGACCTTTCAAATCTTCTCATGGGTATTGGCATAAATTGAACACCCCTATCCATCAATGCTGATGCAGCTGCATGCCTTTCAACAAACCTCTCCGCACTTTGTTTGAATGTCATGCGGACCATGGCAGTCCACGGGCAGACTTCAACAAGCCGTTGAATGACTTCGACACGTTTGTAGTGAGGGTTCCCCATCGTCTGCTGCCATCAGTATGCAATATCTACATGTGAAGCTCATGCCCCATCAACCAAGTATAGGCTCGTGGTTCTAACTACCGGATCGCTTCCATGCGCCTCGTGAATTTGCACTGTTGGTGCTCAGTTGCAGCCATCCACATTAAGTCATGCAAGGCCTTGTTAGGATATTTCTTCTGGAAATTGGCCTTTAGGTGACGCACACAGTAACGGTGGTATGCATATGGTTCCTGCCATTCAGGCAAGTGGCGTACAGAACTTAAAATACCACCATGTCGATCAGATATTAGACAAATACTTGAACGCTGTTTGACAACGTGCTGCTTCAAGTGGTTCAAAAAAAGCGTCCACGTCTCTTCGCTTTCGTTGGCACATATGGCAAAATCTAGTGGAAATATTTGCCCGTTGGCATCTACTGCAACTGCAATCAAAAGCTTAATATCATACTTTCCATAGACATGAGTACCGTCTATGGAAATAACAGGACGACAATGCACAAAACCATCAATTGCTGGTTTAAATGACCAGAACACATAGTTGAAAATATATTCGGGTCTGTCCGGACTCCGCTCACGCCTCCATTCAACAACAGTCCCGGGGTTAAAGTGTTGCAGTGCGGCCATGTACCTGGGCAGATTTGAAAAAGACTTATCCCAGTCGCCATAAATAAGTTCAAAGGCACGTTTGCGACCGAGATATGCCTTTCTTTTGGTTATAGTACAACCATACTCCTGGTGGACGGCTGTAATACACTCTTTAATCTTGAACCTAATGGACACTTCCAAATATGGAATCAAGACAAGAGAAATCAAGTCCACATCCAAGTTGAAGTGATTCTCATTGTATGTGTCCATTTCACATCTGTGCTCGCTAATAAATTTACCCACTTTCCACAAACCTAATTTCTTCTTGGTGGCACGCAACATCCAGTGACAACCCATAAAGTCTATACGACATACAACCTTGTATTTCTCCGTAGTTGACTCACTTACCGTCATCTCACGGCACTCTCTTATACTGTAGATTTTTACAGCACTAATTAGGCGAGTTTTATCGGGGAAATACATGCCCTTTGTCAGAACAGCTGGTCTAGACTCATCCCACATCGCTGACCGAAATTCATCATCATCCCTTGTGAGGGCATCCACGTTCGGCATGCTTGGCAAATTATCAACGTAGGGAATATTCCGCTCATGAAATGGCACGTGAGACTCATACACTCTTGGTCTAGCGGGAGGTGGAGGAACATGCTCCCTCGTCAGCTCAGGTTCAACATTCACTTCCTCCTCATCATCACCCTCATCATGGAAGGGTGTGTCATCCCCAGACTCATCCGCATTGTTGTCATAATCACTATCATTTTCCTGACTCTGCGCATCTGCCAAATCACGAGTAAATACGTCGTCTATGGGAAACTGTGTGAGGTCAGGAGCTTCGAGAAGCTCGTTTTCACTGCACAAAAAGAACAAAATGATAAGTTACCCAACTAGATAAATACTTTAGATATAACTATATCACTTTACTTACAAGTCGTACTGTCTTGACGTTTCATGATGGATATTTTCTTGTTGGTGATGACTCCCGGATGGACCACCGTGGTCCAATACTCTAGAACTACGTATATTCCAACTAGGAGCGGGGTCATAACTTGTAAAATTCATATCCGGACGGTACCCCCTATGAAAAATGAGTGTTAATACAAATCCAATTAAAACATAAAATAAACATCGCTAAAGCTTAGTAAAATTGAAGTTTACCAGTCGTCTTGTTGATTATATAAAGTGGAAAAATTATTTTGTGGCTGCTCTTTCGCCGGTGGTGACAAGTTTAAATCAAGGCAAGCTCTTTCATCAGCAATCTGTCCGGCAAAAACTGCTCCAGAATAACCACTCGATGACTGGGGGTTATCCCTACTATGCACACCCTCATTATTGGGAACGTCTTCCACCTTGACGTACATTTCCAATAATTTTATTACAATAAATTCCCTGTATTCATCCGGAATCTGCAAAAAATCTCTAAGAGTTTCATCATCCTCAATGTTAAACTCAAAATAATAAGCAAACCCCTGCGGAGTCACTGAATACGGAAATCTACCGATTACTTTAAGGTTAACCGAACGCCTCCTATCACTCATTTTTTTACGTAACAACGATACCAATTTATCGTACTCCATAGTAAGCGGCAATTTAACATGACACTGTAGAGGTGAGCTATACCTCACAGAGTTATTCTCCAGCACAACCTCACCCCCCCTCAATATAGTGAAACCCTTATTTTTGGCACTTCAGACATTGTAAAAAAATGATTGATAAGAAGAAGAGAGAAGTATGAACGTAAGTTTGAAGTAAAGCATTGAATGGATTTTCATAAAATTGAAACGCCTTTAAATAAGGGAAGTCCGAGTTTGGGGTGTAGAATTTTTCTATGTAAAACGCAGTACAATACTACGTTTTATGTATTTAAATTATTGTTATGTCAGTTAATTGGTGGGGCCAAAAATCAGAGTAAAACGCAGTATAATAGTACGTTTCAGTGTAAAACGCAATATTATACTGCGTTTTACAAAAAAAAAACAAATGTTCTCTGTATTACTTCAGAACTGGGCATTAATATGTGAAACGCAGTATTGTACTGCGTTTAAGTAAAACATAGTATAGTACTGCGAATTAGTTAAAAAAATAAATTTTAAATAATACGCAGTACTATACTGCGTTTTACTTTAACGGCTAACTTTCCTTTAAAGTAAAACGCAGTATAGTACTGCATTTTACCTAGTTATGTAACTTTTTTTTAGCATTAGAAACGTACTTTTTGTCCAAAAAAACATCAAAAAAGTTTCGAACTCGGAATATAATGGATGTATAGGATTCATAAGTTCAGCTCCTACCAATTTAAGATTGAGAATTTGAGATATAGTTGATTGATTGGTAATAGCTATGTCTGGTGATAGCTATGTCTGGTGGATGTTGATTATAAACGAGTTTCTTGCCTATATGGCGATCAATCATCAATCAACATAGCTATTACCATGGCTACCTTGTCATACTTCTACTGAACCACGGTGGTGCCGTCGATATCCTAGCAGTAGAGCTCTGCAAGGTATATCTGCTATTTTTTACAAAAAAAAAAAAAAAATACTTTGATGATATAACTTCTTCGATTTAGTGTTCATTCATCCCAAAATGTATTAATTCACAATTTCTTTTAATGAGAGTCAAATGAAGTTATTATAATAATATTTTGAAGAGTTTAACATCTATGCAATGCAATGATAGTGTAAAAGAAGTTTTATGCTATAGCTTACGTAACAATCGTAATAAGTGTGATTGGTAGTCTAGAAAATAAGGTAGGCAATTAGGAAGTTGAATCTGAGGGAGTACACTTTAACAAGTGAAGCCCAAATTTATTTCCGTGACCTTGTTATACTTTCTTAATATATATAATATATATATGTATATATATATATATATAGGAGTACACTTTAACAAGTGAAGCTCAAATTTATTTCCGTGACCTTCATATATATATTATATATATTAAGAAAGTATAACAAGGTCACGGAAATAAATTTGGGCTTCACTTGTTAAAGTGTACTCCCTCAGATTCAACTTCCTAATTGCCTACCTTATATATATATATATATATATGAGTTCTAACTTGTAAATTGACATTTTGGCAACAAAGAAGAAAATATCAACCTACCTTAAATAAATTCGAGGTAATTTTATAAGAAATTTGGGTTGATAAAGGCAAAAAGCTTTAAATGGATACAATATGGAGCTGGTTTCGACTTGTAGCCCGTTTGGCCAAGCTGCAAAAATCAGCTTATTTTGAGAAGTGTTTTTTTTCAAAAGTACTTTTGGTGAGAAGCAGTTTGTGTTTGCCTAATTAATTTGAAAAGCACTTCTGAGCAGCAATTAGTGTTTGGCCAAGCTTTAAAAAACTGTTTCTAAGTGTATTTTTCTCAAAAGTGCTTCTCAAAAAAGTGTTTTTGGAGAGAAGCTACTTTTTTCTGCTTCTCCAAAACTACTACTTCTCCTCAAAAGCACTTTTTTCCTTCCAAAAGCTTGGCCAAACACCTTAATTTTTGGCCAAACCTTGGCCAACCCACCAAAAGTAAATCTGAAGCTGAGGATTCAAGTGAGTGAAGGTGGAATGACCAAATGGGGTCAGTCCCATAAGGCTGTGATCCCTCAATTATGAAATGGAGCGAATGAAAATATGAATAAAACTTGTAATATCTTGTCACTACAAGAAAGAGATATCTGCCACAACTTATTTTTGTTTCCATATGTTAGAAGTCATTCCAAAAAATAAGAAACACAAAAAAAGGAACCAAGAAGGTACACAAAAGTACAAAAAAACGTACAGCAAAAAAAATAGATTTTGCAGACAAAGGTTCTTGACTCTAGAAATGTGATTCTTTTTATCCAGTCTCTCCAAATAGTCCAGAAAATACACAAACGGATAGTCATCCTAAACTGTTTCTGGATCTTTACTATATTCTGTCCATTCCAGCTTACCAATAAGCTCCTAACATCTGAAGGCATAACCCAAACTACACCACCTATTTAGGAAAAGCTCTCATTATTGCATAGCAACTTTACAATGAATAAAAAAGATGATTGATTGATTCCAGTTCCTCTTCACAAAGATAACATCTGATACTTAAAATGAAACCTCTCCTCTGCAAATTATCTTAGGTTAAGCATGCCTCTCTGATGACAACCCAACCAAAACAGGTTACCGTGACAGATGCTTTGTCTTCCGTAGCATTATCCAGGGTCAATTTGGCTCAAAAGTGCTCAGATTGGTTCTGAAGAGTGTTATGACAGCTTTTAACAGAGCATTTCATATCATTACTTGTTGTCTAGACCATAACACCCTCTTTATCTTCTTATACCACTGTTGTACCTAGTAATTGTAGTAATTCCATAGCTTACTCCACCTCCCATTCATTAAAATATCTTTACATATCTTTGTGGCCACCCCATGTGATCGGAGACTATCTTTGGCACGAATACCCTCTAATATAGTACCTGATAAAAATATGACTTTTCTTAGCTTATTCTGGAGAGAGCTCGTTGTATAGGGCGGAGTACTGGCCAGTCAAGAACTCCCATGTCTAGAAGATGAAGGTGACTGAAAAGAGGATGTTGAGATGGATGCGCGGGCATACCAGGTTAGACAGAAAAGTGAGGATTCATATAGCTCAACTTGCTTGGGACTAAAGTGTAGTAGTAGTAGTTGTTGGTTCTCCCTCTGTTTCTGATTCCTTCTCTCTCATATATCGCATCCTTTCTCTCTTGTTTGTCTTCACTTTCCTCATTCATCATCTTCGAAACCTATCCTTCAGTAGGCCAATATGAAGCTCATGATCGTCTATTTAGTAGTTAATCTTCTAATTCTTTCTTTCAAAACCCTAATTGCATCCAATTAGAGTATTAATATTGTCGTTCTTCCTTATGTTCAATAAATTGGAATCATTACAAAAGGTTTGATACTTTGATTCATACCCTACTCCAACATCAACTCTCAATCTCTGTTGAATTTTATCCTTCAATAAAAAAATATTCTCTAACTATAGTCTAATCTACAACTTCACCTCCGACTCTTAAATATGTAATTAAGTTAAACATCCATATTTGGTCTTACCATTCACCAATCTAAAGTTAATCAAAAACCTCACCCGAGAATATAATTTCATGATTGTGGTGTTCACTATAATACCCTTGAGAGAAAATGTTCCAATTTCTTTGATTCTATTAGTTTCATGTTTGATTTGCAAACTTACACATATATCATTTTTACCAAATTTTTGCACGATCGCCTTTATCTATAAGATCCATTCCTCTCCTTCCGTTCCCACACTTGTTAAACAACAACTTAATTATGCATCAATCAGCAGTATCTTTTTTATGAAAAAAATAAGATATTAGTACTCCCCCTGTTTCAATTTATGTGAACCTGTTTGACTGGGCACGAAGTTTAAAAGAAGAATGAAGACTTTTAGAATTTGTGGTTCTAAACAAGTCAAAAAGGGGCCCAGAGTATTTGTGTGGTTATAAAAACTTCTCATTAAGGATAGAATTGTAAGTTTAAGCTAAATTGTTTCCAAATTTAGAAAGGTCATTCTTTTTGGAACGGACCAAAAAGGAAATAGGTTCACATAAACTGGAACGGATGGAGTAGTAATTTATTTTGCAATCTACGGAGTAGATTTTGAAATAAATGTATTGGAGATGCATTAATTTCCATGTGCATTATGCCAACAAACTGAATCCGTTATTTCATTTAGTCAATCCGAAATATAAATAAAATACCCAATTGGGTCAGGCCAAATTAATTGTAATTTCTTGCTAAGCCTTTCAAATCACCTATATAAAGATCCTTAAGGAACACTACATCCATCCATCAGAACTCAGAACCACTCCAAATAGATCCTATTCATGGCATCTCATCAATGCTACTCCATATGTGCAAACTACGTAGATCTTATGTTGTAGCTTTGACGATATGCCATGAATAAGGACTTATTTGCAGTAAGGTTTTTGACCCACTTACGAGTGACCAGAAATATCAAACGTGGAGATATATGAACCCAGATTGCTACATTTTTTTTTTAAATTCGATCATGTTCCCGGCATGGGCAGAGCCAGGGGGCCGGAAGAGGATTCATTCTTTGCCAGAAAGTTACACTATATATACTAGGCCAAAATTATTTTTTATGTATATATAATAGATGTTCAGTCCCCTTGAGTTCTTCGTATATTTACTTCTTTATATTTTGAACTCCCTTACTGAATTCCTGACTACGCCACTAGTTCGTGGTATCTTGCTAATTGTGAACCATATTTGTGAATGGTAATGTTAGTAATGATATGTCAGGAACAATGATCAATTTATAGGAGTTTATTTCAAGATGCTTATGTCACCAGGCCGCTTTGTATGTATGGATGTTCTCCTTTTTAAGATTTTTATTCTTTTTTCATTCTAACACGATTCCTGGCTGTGAATCCAAAATAATACAAGTTTAGAGCAACAAACTAATACTCCCGCAGCCCCATTTTGAGGAAATATGGTGTTTAAAATATAAAGGAGGATTTTTGACACGTAATCTTAGTGTGTAAAATAGTCAAAAGACACTTCTCATAAGGTCCACACAAATCATGTCAACTCATAAAAGAAACGTCTCAACAAGGGCAAAAGTGAAAAGTAAATATAAGTTTTTTAGTATAAAGTTGTATCAATCTTTTTGCGACGGGCAAAAAAAAAAAAAAGAGTGGTGCTGAACAAATTGAGATAGATGGAGTACCTGTTTTAGCATCCTAAAAATAACATGGCCAGTGGTTTGCTTGGAGAAATGTTATTCAAAGTATAGAGGCTTCCGTTCATGACCAGTTGTTTGAGATAAATACCTTTGATGAGAATATAGTTGAATTGGTCTTTTGGTCATTTGACCATGTCAATGCTGACTTCCACTCAGCCTTAGGAGTTTGACAAAGAAATACATCACAGATCGCAGTTACAAGTACCTATGAATTAAAATACTATCTGGCTGCAAGAGATATACACTGGCCATGTTATTCACCACTGAGATATACAGGGTAAGGCCACTAACTATCTCATGGCGAATCTATGTGAGCTGCAAGAGTAGCTGATGTTTGACGTGAAGTGAGGTGTGGCAACAAAGATTAAGTCCAGGAATGAATCAGAGTTCTCTTCAACATCCTAACGTTTTCCTTACAAGATCCAATCTTTACATTGGCCAAACCCAATATCTCTTTGTCGTGCAACTTCAGAATTCCAATTAGAACTGTTTCCTTATTGACAGCAAGAACAGGATCACATTTAAGGAGTTTTGTGTTTTGCCAACACAATCAATGATTTTCCTTTTCACGCAGTTAGAAAAGCCAATTCTTTTTCAAGGAGCAACTGGTTTCTAATCTCCCTTGTCAACACCCAAATTCCTAGACCCGTTTCACCAATAATCTCCACAAGAACAGAGGCCATCCTTGAAATGATGATAGCGATTGACATCTCTGATAGTGATTTCTCTCTCTGTTAACTTTGAGATAAACTTGATTGCAACATGACAGTCCTCGCAAACTCGGAGGTTCTTGGTGATCAAGAGCTTTGTCCCTGGGGGTGTACTAATTAGTCCAAAAGCAATCGCTAGCCTTTCACTGTGGCTGCAGACCATTCTGCTCTTCTCGTCATCTTCCACATCATGGAAAACAGGTGTAATGTTTGGGACATAACCAGCTTGTACCATTCGTGCTTTCAAGCTGTCTAGCTCTGCATAAATCTCATCAGACATAGGATGAGAGGTATCCCCCGAGAGAAATGCATGTACTTTGTTTTTAACTTCAATCCAACTGTACGCGATGGTTTTCTTTACACCTCTTTCATTCATTAGTTCTCTAAGCTTTGCAACACCTTCCCATCTACCTGCTTGGGCATAAATGTTTGACAGAATCACGT
This sequence comes from Nicotiana sylvestris, assembly GCF_000393655.2. Lineage (NCBI taxonomy): Eukaryota > Viridiplantae > Streptophyta > Magnoliopsida > Solanales > Solanaceae > Nicotiana > Nicotiana sylvestris. The sequence goes on along the minus strand of NC_091059.1, from coordinate 114,720,959 downwards.
AATTTCCTGCGTCATCAGGCTCAAGTTCAATTAACCTCTCCAATGCCAATTCTGCAAACTCCACATGACCATGGATTTTGCACGAATTAAGCAATGCACCCCAGACACCAGCATCTGGCATAACTTTCATCTGCATCATAAGTCCATAAGCCTCATCTAAGCGACCACTATGACCTAAGAGATCAACCATGCATGTAATGTGCTGAATGGTTGGTTCAATTCCGTAATCTTTTACCATTGAATCAAAATACATTCTCCCTTCATTCAACAAACCTCCATGGTTACAAGCAGATAAAACCCCAACAAAAGTTATATGATCCGGCTGAGCCTTACCAACCATCTGATTAAACAAAATAAGTGCTGCATTAGCATGACCATGCATTGCATATCCTGTGATCATTGCATTCCAAGAAACAACTCTTTTCTCCTCGAGTGCTTCGAACAAGATCCTAGCAACATTCACGGACCCACTCTTGGCATACATATCCACGAGTGCTGTCTTCACTTTGTCCAGAGAGTCAAAACCCTGTCTCCAACTATACCCATGAAGCTCCCTTCCCTGTCGAAGGGCCGCCACATCAGCAGAAGCAGAAATAGCAGTCACTAAGGTCGCCTCCGTAGGTCTAACACCTTCACATGCCATTTCACCACATAAAGACAAACAATCCTCAGGGTGACCATTTTGTGAGTAAGAAGCAAGCATTGAATTCCAAACAACTACATCCCTCTCCGCAACATTGTCAAACACCAGCCTCGACCTACCAACACAACCACACTTAGCATACATGTCGATAAGGGAGGCACCCACGAAAACATCCTTATGCCACTTCGTTCTTTTCGCGTGTTCATGAATATCCCTCCCCACATCAATCGCTGACAAGGCCGAGCACGCTTTTAACACAAACGGAAAGGTAAAATTATCAGGAACAAGCCCATAATCAAGCATTTGATAATACAAAGAAATTGCAGCCTGGTAAGGTCCATTCCAAGCATACCCACGAATCAAAACATTCCAAAGAAAAATATTTCCTTTAGGAATTCTATCAAACAGGTGATGGGCATTCGACAATTTATCACAAACACAATATAGATTGACCAACTTCGTTGCCAAATTAATGTTGTAGCCTAAACCCGTGAGGCAGAGATGCGCGTGGAGCTGTTTTCCAGGCTCAACTGCTTTCCGAGCGATGCAAGATTGGAGAAGATAGGCGTAATGTTGAGTTGGATTTTGTGAAAATGAGTGTTGATGATAGTGATGAAGTTGAATAATAATGTGTCTAATACAAGGGAATGAATCATTTAAGTGTTCAGTCGAATTAAGAGCAGAGGTGATTTTGCCCTTGCGAGCCGACCATCTCGCAATAATTGATAGCATTTAAAAATTTTGGTACGAGAAAAAGGTATGAATTTTTTCCCAATAGTAGTGGTAGTAACAAATACTAAAAGGCGGGAAAGCCAAAATCTTCCAAACTTATCGTGCTAAATGATGATAAAGATGACAGACAACAGGCGGGAACAGTAAGAGGGTTTACTAATTTAGATTATTCTCTTAAATAATGTTTTCAATAGTTTTTGTACTTCAACGGGAAAATTGGGCTTGAATTACAAAAAGAAAAATTTCAGAGTATGGTGAGTGGAGGTGGAGTACGGTGGTTCCATTGTATAAGAAAAAAGGTGATATTCAGAGTTGTAATAATTATAGGGGTATCAAATTACTGAATCATACCATGAAAGTATGAGAGAGGGTGGTTGAAACGAGGGTGAGGATGACAACGTCTGTATCCGACAACTAGTTCGGGTTCATGCCGGGTCGTTCCACCACAGAAGCTATACACCTTGTTAGGAGGTTGGTGGAACTGTACAGAGAGAGAAAGAAGGATCTGCACATGGTGTTTATTGACCTAGAGAAAACGTATGACAAGGTTCCTGGAGAAGTTCTCTGGAGATGCTTGGAGGCAAAAGGTGTGTCGGTTCCTTATATTATGGTAATTAAGGACATGTATGATGGGGCTAAGACTCGGGTTAGGACAGTAGGAGGTGACTCTGAGCATTTCCGATTGAAATGGGGCTACACCAAGGCTCTACGCTCAGTCCATTCTTATTTGCCCTGATGATGGATACGATAACAAACCATATTCAAGGGGAGGTGCCATGGTGTATGCTATTCGCCGATGACATAGTTCTGATTGATGATTCACGAGCCGGTGTTAACGAGAGATTGGAAGTTTGGAGACAAACTCTTGAGTCTAAGGGTTTCAAGCTAAGCAGAACGAAGACAGAATACCTCGAGTGTAAGTTCAGCGATGAGCCGGGGGAAGTGGACGTCAATGTGAGGCTTGAGTCACAGGTTATCCCAAGTAGAGGCAACTTCAAGTACCTTGATTCGGTTATCCACGGGGGAGGGGAGATCGACGAGGATGTCACACACCGTATTGGGGTAGGATGGATGAAATGGATGTTAACATCTGGAGCCTTGTGTGACAAGAGAGTGCCAACGATACTTAAAGGTAAGTTCTACAAAGCAGTGGTTAGACCGGCCATGATGTATAGGGCTGAGTGTTGGCTTGTTAAGAACTTACATATCCAAAAGATGAAAGTAGCAAAAATAAAGATGTTAAGGTGGATGTGCGGGCACACTATGATAGATAAGATTTGGAATGATGATATTCGGGAGAAGATGCACGTGGCTCCCATTGAGGACAAGATGCGGGAAGCGAGGCTCGGATGGTTCAGGCATGTACAAAGGAGAAGCCCAGATGCTCCAGTAAGGAGGTGTGAGCGGCTGGTTGTGGAAGGCACGATAAGAGGTAGAGGGCGGCCTAAGAAGTATTGGGGAGAGGTGATCAGGCAGGATATGGTGAGACTTCAGATTTCCGAGGACATGACACTTGATAGGACATTGTGGAGGTCGAGTATTACGGTTATAGGCTAGGAGGTAGTTGAGTCTTATGTTACTTTGTACCTTTGTGAGACTAGTCCGGTAGGGTTTTGTCTAAGAGAGCTAGGGGCAATGCCGTGTCTTACTATTTTATTTTTCGACGTTGGATCCATTTACTAGCCACCGTTTTTGCTTTGCATTTTTCTTCTGCATTTTATATTCCTATTTTTCCTATGATCTCCGTGATGAATCTAATATCCTCTCCTTTTGTCTTCTTTTTATTATCTTGAGCCGAGGGTCTTTCAGAAACAACATCTCTACCCCTTTCGGAGTAGGGGTAAGGTTTGCGTACACACTACCCTCCCCAGACCCCACTTGTGGGATTTTACTGGGTTATTGTTGTTGTTTTTTAAAATGGTCCTCCACCAAAGCTTTTTTATAGCAAGACTGTTACGTGATTGCAGGAGCTCACTAAACTCGAGGATCGCAGAGTTGATTCAAGAAGAATTTCGAGAAGTCAACTGTAAAGAAAAGTGCAAAGAAGAAGGAAGAAGAAGAGAGTAAGAAGAAGAGAGGAGGAGTAGAATGGGAATTGTATTATTATTCATGCATCTAATTTGTGTAATACATTGTATTTATATCTATTATATTGAATGAAAAATCAAGAGCTTTTCTAACAGATTCCTTCAGTTGACAGAAGTTGGTTATTGTAACAAACTTCAACTAACTGTAACTACTTTTTGAATTCCTAACTAACCGTTACAACTAAATTATTTGCTTCTTTTTCTGAACTCCATTCCCTTTCTAATAATCGTGTATCGATGCTCCCCTCTAATAGAAGATCCTTGTCCACAAGGATCCAATGAGGGAAACCTTGTCTGCAATACAGTAACCAGCTCCCATGTACTACATCAGCAGGCAGTCCATGCCATTTAATTAGAAGTTGTGCCACAACCTTATTGCCTCTTTGACCATTCTTCTTTGTAAAACAAGCTCAGGGTCAGGGCAATAAGGACTTGCTAAGTCAATGACAGGAAGATATGAAATTTGGGAGGGAACTTCATAACATTTTTTTAACAAGGAAACATAAACTGTGGGGTGAATCCTTACACTATTAGGAAACAAAAGAGTATAGGCAAGTGGACCAACCCTTTTGATGATCTGAAAGGGTCCATAATACTTGGCAGCCAGCTTGTGAGATGAATGATGTGAAATTGTTACTTGTTTGTAGGGCTGAACCTTCAAATAAACCTAGTCTCCCGCTGCAAATTGTCTGTCACTTCTATGAGAGTCTGTCTGTTGTTTCATTCTGAGTTGTGCCCTTCTCAAATGATGTTTGAGCAGCTGGATTTTCAATTCCCTATTGACTAGTGTGTTGTCGACTTCAGCAGAAGTTGATTCCCCTGGAAGATAGGCCAAATGCATTGGTAGGGGTCTACCATACAATGCCTCATAGGGAGTAGTTTGTATAAATGAGTGGAAAGAAGTGTTGTACCAGTACTCAACCATAGACAAACATGAATACTAATTAGTAGCATCCTCATTGCAGTAGCACCTTAAGTATGTTTTAAGGCTCATGTTCGGCACCTCAGTTTGCCCATTAGACTGAGGATGATATGCTGAAGAAGTGGGCAATTGTACCCTTTCTAGAGTGAAGAGTTCTTGCCAGAAAGAACTCAAGAAAACAACATCTTTGTCACTAGTGATGACATCAGGCATCCAATGTAGCTTTACCACTGTGTATAGGAAAACCTTGGCAACAGATTGAGTAGTGTAAGGGTGTTTTAATGAAATAAAAAAGCCATACTTGCTCAACCTATCAATTACCACCAAGATTATTACTTCACACCCTTTTGACTTAGGTAATCTATCAATAAATTCTATGCTAATATGTGACCACACCACATCTGGAATAGGCAATGGTTGTAACAGACCTAGGTGTCATACCTCCTTTTTCACTACACCCTGTAAAGGGTATAAGTATACGAGAATTTTTCCAATTAAAGGACAATCGAAACGAGATTTGTTTATTTAAAGATTCAGAATCGCCACTTGGGATAATTTATGGTATCCCAAGTCACCGGTTTAAAATCCCGAATCGAGGAAAGTTGACTCTATTCACGGTCTGCGAACACAGAAATCCGGGTAAGGAATTCTGTTAACCCGGGAGAAGGTGTTAAGCATTCCCGAGTTCCGTGGTTCTAGCACGGTCGCTTTGATCATACTTGGCTTATTAAAGTGGCTAATTACTGACTTTAGATCCTATGTGCATTTACCCTTTATCGCTTTTTAATTAAGAAAATTATCTTGAAACGGGTTGCGCGTACGTGTACCCATTTGTTGGCGCGTCAAAAATATGTCACGCGAACATGTCCACAATTAATAACGCTTTATTATTATAAAAAAATAAAAGTTTGGCCAAAGTTGGCGTGCCTAAAGCAAACTACGAACATTCGGCATTTTGTATGATTAAATGGTAGATGGCACACCTCGGACTATATGAGCTAATTTAATTAATAGCCTACGAAAACCCATTTTATTATTAAGAAGGTTTGTTCGAAGTTGCGCGAACACATTCTCCGAATTGGTTTTTAGAATTGTAATCATGTCACGCGAAGGAAATCCTTGCCTTCTAAGGCAAGTAAGAATGCCTTTATAGGCAAGTCACTAGGGCAGACCCCAGGTTTCAGTTTTCATTTCTAGTCCTTCCTTTAACTTTATTTTTTGCCCATCGAACCCTCATTTTCTGACTTTCTCCCCAAGTTCAAACACCTAAAATCTGAAAATCCATTAGAAACCCCCACTAGAAGCTTCTTATTTCTGTTATCAGGGAGATTCCCTCAACCAAATACCTAAACTAACCCTCATGCCCCTGTTATTTACCCTTTTGACCCAATGGGTATGGGTCAATGCTGACCTAAGGTGAACCAGATATGGGCCTTCGAAAATCCCGGGCTATTCCCTTCTTTTGGACCTAGGTTTGTGAGAAGTTCAGAAGAGACTAGAAAGTAGAAAGATGAAAGACAATTAAGATTTCATTCAGCCTTTCGAACCAAATGCTATTAATCGGCCCAAGACTAACGGGAACAATCAAACAAGCTAAACTTAACGGATTCAAACAAAACTAAAGAAGCTAATAACTAACCACTATTCCTGATTTAAAAAGAAACACATACAATAAAAAGAAGAAGAAGAAAAGTAGGAAAAGATAAAAAAAAAATTGGGATAGAGAAAATACTAGGAAAACCTGCCAAACCGAACGGACACAGATCTTGTAATCTTCAAACGAACCTCTGATTTTTGGCCGAGATAGACTTTAACCATGTGTTCTCGACTGAAAACACATGATTAAAGTCGATTTCAAACTCAAAATCTCGAGACCCTGCTACTCTGATTTTGGGACTTAGGCTTGAATCTTTGATCTAAAATTTGAGAAACTCCAGGAGGATTGGAAGCAAACGGGGTGGGGATTCAAGATGAGGAGGGGGAGGTGGTTGTCTGGTGTGATTTTGGACCCGATTGGACGATTTAGGGTTTCGGTCGCCCTATTCAATCCAAGATTCGAAGATTTTTGGTAGGATTCGAGGGAGATAGTTTGGGGTTTTGGAATGGGGAGATGAAGGGGAATCAAGGGTGTAAATTTGGGGTCGATCGGAGCACCGCCGACGGCGGAGACGATTTTCGACCGGCGGTTCCGGCGGGGATGATGAGAGTCTGGTGAAAGAGATAAGAGGGGGTAGGGGGCACGTTTGGACACTTAAATATCAGGCGATCCAAGCTTCAAGACCGTCCGATCAACAAACCTCGACGGTCCTGATCTGTCGCCAACGAAACGGGGTCATTTTGATAAAGGGGGGAAGACCGGACCGGGTTAAGGTGGTTTGGGCCGGGTGAGGGGGTTTGGACGACTTGGGCCTGGGGAATTTCGAATACAAATGGCCCAAATCAGGGTCTTCTAAATCCAACTCCTTTTATTTTCCTTTCTTTTGATTTTTTTTCTAATTTCTTTTAAAATTAAATTAAAATATTAAAATTGAAAATAAGACCTAAATTAATTCCTAACCAAATTATCCTATCAAATTGAATTAACTAACTCTAAATAATGCTCACCACCCCTAATTAAATGCCAAATTGAAGAAAACTAACAAAAATTCGAAAAATTAAAATTAAAGTGCGAAAAATGAACAATTTTGTGATTTTCTCATTTTTATAAAACACTAAATTACTAATTAATTCAAAAATGCAAAAATTAAATCCTAAATGCAAATGCAGCATATTTTTTGTATTCTTCATTAATTAAACAAAATGGAATGCATAGACCAATGCAAATAATTAACAGAAAATGCCACGAAATCCTCAAAATTGCAAACACTGAAAGAAATTATTTTGTTTTGAATTTGTTAGAATAATTCATATAGGAGAAAAATCACGTGCTCACAGCTACCCCTCTTTGCCCGGAAACACCAAGAGTTTTCGTGCAAAGATAAAGTGAGCGGATACGAGCGATTTTTGCCCGTTTGAGTACTCCGTGGGAAGCATTTTTGAAAGATTTGACTGCACCCTGCTTCCGAGGTTGCCTACATATCCTTGACTAAAAAGGAATCAGGTCAGTGTAGTTCGGGAATGTCTGGTAGCTGGCACTACCATGAAGCTGTGATTTCACTGTTGCTGCTGCTGCTGCTGCTGCTTACTGAACCCCTTATTACACCATGTCAAAATTAAGGGAAGCTAGACTAAACTATGATCTATGCTTTACAAAATCCTATCTAGATCTTCAAACTTGATCTTGTGTTTCTTGTTGCCTTGTTGTCTTGTATTCTCTTGGTAAAATTTCTTCGTTGCCGCCTTGAATTGTAAACTGAGATGTTTCCCTTTCTCCAGGTGGATGCCTGACTGCTGAACTTGATATGTATTCCCATGCTATCCAGGCGGGCTCCTGACTTCAAAACGTGAATGTATTCCCATGCTATCCAGGCGGGCTCCTGACTTCAGCAAAATAGACAAAAAAAAAATCTGCCCCAGTTTGGGTATATGGGCCCATGTGTAAGTGTAAAACGAACCACATTGCTGAATATCAATAAGAATTTTGAAAATCAAAACTTGAATTGTACTCCCTTGTTCTCCAGACGGGTTCCTGACTGTTAAACTTGAAAATATTCTCTGCTTTCCAGGTGGGCTCCTGACTTCAACACAGACAAAACAAAGAATTTGGAAGCTAAAAATTAAATTGTACTCCCTTGTTCTCCAGGCGGGCTCCTGACTGCTACGCTTGAATGTATTCCTTGCTTTCCAGACGGGCTCATGACTTCATCTTGAGATGTGCTCCCTGCTCTCCAGGCGGGCTCCTGACTACTGCACTTGAATGTATTCCCTGCTCTCCAGGCGGGCTCCTGACTTCAACTCGAAATGTATTCCCTACTCTCCAGGCGGGCTCCTGACTTCAAAATAGACAAAACAAAGAAAATTTTTCTGCCCCAGTTTGGTGGCTGGGCACAGATGTGAGTGTAAAACTAAATCATATTACCAAGTATTACTAAGAATTGAAAGCTAGATCCCATTATTCATGGGGTCCTGACAACTCTTAACTAAACGACAATTTTTAAAATCTAAGTTATGTCTTCTACAGGTGTGATTTCTGCTAAACTTGTTATCTAAGAGGGTCTTAAACTACTCCATATTATCCAGGAGGGTCCTGAAAATTAAAAGTCAAATTTTATCTTAAGAGTGACAACTTTCATGGCTGAATTATACTACCCTACAACAGAACTTACGCCAAATGTTACTATCTAATCGAAATCTTAAAGCTAAGTCCCATTATTCAGGAGGGTCCTAGAAGTTTACGGTCAAACCTGTTTTGATGCTTGCTCTTTTCCCCTACAGAGAGTTTATCCAAAATAAACGAATTTTCTGCCCCTGTTTCAATCAAAGAAAATTTTATCAGTTTAAAGTGGTGGTTAGCTGATGGCATTCTTGCTGAAGATCTTTCCACTGTATTATTTTGTTCTGAATGGCTTTCCCGAACTGGCCCTAAATCGCTTTGACTTTCTGACTAACATTCAAATCCCACGACCTTTGACGAACCGAGTGTTCTATACCCATGTTGTTGTTTCACACCTCTGACCCCTTTATCTGAACCTTTGCATCTCCCATGATATTACCAAATCATTCCACCGGTGAAACTTCTGGTGATCCCCTATATCCCACCTTACATCATGCTATCTTTAGTATGCTCTGACCACGTTGTGATTTGCAATTTTGGAAGTAGGTAGTGAGCTTTAAAATTATTTTCCACTTACTTGGGACAAGACTGACATTAAAACATCTTAGACAAATAAACCCAAAAGAAAATGAAATGCAATGACTTTGCGGGTTAAAGATAAGAAGAATTCAAAACCAGATGACTGCTACAAAGGGAAGAAGAACAAGAAACTTATCTGAGTGGAACAGCTGGTACCAATGATCATGACATGCATTTCGGATTAATCGGCCCAATCTGTCCAACCAATCAACTTTCAGTTGCCGTACTTTGTCGCCTCAGAATTTCCATGACCTGATTACTTTACCCAAACCTTGACCTTGTTTATCCTGCGGTGCCTTGAAACAGTTTTCCACCAACAGACCTTTCTCACTTGTTGACTTTTCAACTCACTTTCGCCTCAAGGTGCCCGTGAAGGTTTTCACCAATAAGACTCTCTCATTTTATTTCTCTCAACTCCCGTCACCTTACGGTGCCTGTAAAGGTTTTCACCAGTAGGACTCTCTCATTTTATTTCTCTCAACTCCCGTCGCCTTACGGTGCCTGTGAAGTTTTTCACCAATAAGACTCTCTCATTTTATTTCTCTCAACTCCTGTCGCCTTACGGTGCCTGTGAAGGTTTTCACCAATAGGACTCTCTCATTTTATTTCTCTCAACTCTCGTCGCCTTATTGTGCCTGTGAAGGTTTTCACCAATAAGAGTCTCTCATTTGTATTTTTCCTGCTTGAACCAGAGTGTTGCCCCTGAGATGAATTACCTTTACCTGCTCGACTTGGCATTTCTCAAAGACTGATCAGAAGGTCTTTCTTTGGACCGTAATGTGGGCTTTTGGACAGGGTTAGAAAGAAAGGGCATAAAAGGCTCAAAACAATTCAAATGGGTTAAAATTACAACTTTCGGAATCAGATTTCTCACTACAACCACGACTTCTGCCCAGTTTCTTGCTTGGGGGCTTTTGGACTTTGTTTGATGAGACCGAACTGTGAGGCTGCCTACGTATCCTTAAAAGGAATCAGGTCGAACGTAGTTCATGTCATAGAAATTACTTTGTTGTTGTGATTTTTCCTTTTCTTTCTTCTTTTTTTTTTCTTTTGCTTTTCTCTTTTTTTTCTTTTATTGTTTTTCTTCTTCTTATCTCTTTTCTCTTTTTTTCTTTCTTTTTTTATTCTTTTCTTTCTCTTTCCTTTCTTTCTCTTTTTCTTTTCTTCCTTTTTTTATTTCTCACGCTTGTGCTTCTGATATTCGCTACTGATGCCGAAAGATGGGTATGAAAGAAAGTAAATAGGCTCAAAAGGGGTGACGAGCGATAAAGTGTTTAGATAGCAGAACAAAACGCCTTCGTCATTTCAATCTTCAAAATATGCCAAATACAAACAAGCACAATCAAACAAAGAAATCATACATAGTATCTCTTGACTGCATCGACATTGATAGCCATTTCTACACATTCCCCTTCTACATCTGTCAAATATAACGAGCCATTGGACAACACTCTAGTTACGACAAATGGCCCCTGCCAGTTCGGGGCGAACTTTCCTTTTGCTTCAGCTTGATGAGGCAAGATACGTCTCAGCACTAATTGGCCCACTTCGAACTTCCGTGGACGTACCTTCTTATTATATGCTCTCGCCATTCTCTGTTGGTATAATTGGTCGTGACATACTGCTACCAATCTTTTTTCATCAATCAGACTTAATTGCTCCAAGCGGGTTTTGACCCACTCAACATCATCAATTTCCGCCTCAGCGACGATCCGAAGGGATGGGATTTCAATTTATGCGGGTATTACTACCTCCGTTCCATACACCAACAAATAAGGAGTGGCTCCTACTTAAGTACGGACAGTAGTGCGATAACCCAGCAATGCAAACATCAGCTTTTCATGCCACTGTCTAGAATCTTCCACCATTTTTCGAAGTATCTTCTTTATATTCTTGTTGGCTGACTCGACTGCTCCATTCACCTTAGGGCGGTACGGGGTGGAATTGCGATGTATAATCTTAAACTGCTGACATGTCTCCGTCATCAGGTGACTGTTGAGATTAGCGCCATTGTCCGTGATGATTACCTTCGGAATCCCAAACCGACAAATGATATTTGAATGCACAAAATCAACCACCACCTTTTTGTTTACAGACTTGAATGTTTTAGCCTCTACCCACTTGGTGAAATAATCGATGGCCACTAGAATAAACCTGTGTCCGTTTGATGCTTCTGGCTCGATGGGCCCAATGACATCCATGCCCCAAGCAACAAAGGGCCATGGTGCCGACATTGTGTGCAATTCAGATGGTGGGGAATGAATCAAATCTCCGTGCACTTGGCACTGATGACACTTGCGCACAAAACTGATGCAATCTCGCTCCATAGTGAGCTAGTAATAACCTGCTCGGAGAATTTTCTTTGCCAGAACGTACCCACTCATATGCGATCCACAAACCCCAGAGTGTACCTCAGTCATGATAGCTGTGGCCTGTCTGGCATCTATGCATCTTAGCAATCCAAGATTTGGAGTTTTTGTATAACACCCCTCCACTGAAGAAAAATCCACTTGCCAATCGTCGAATTGTTCTTTTCTGATCACCTGTGGCCTATACCGAATATACCCCTATCCTGATGTATTCTTTGATATCATGGAACCATGGCTCCCCATCAAGTTCTTCTTCCACCATATTACAGTAAGCATGCTGATCACGGACCTGAATCTGCAAAGGGTCCACATAAGCCTTATCTGGATGATGTAACATTGACGCCAGAGTAGCCAAAGCATCGACAACTTCATTATGGATCCTTGGGATATGCCTGAATTCTATTGACTGAAACCGCTGGAAAAGATCATGCAAACATTATCTGTATGATATGAGTTTCAAATCCCGTGTTTCCCATTCTCCCTAAATCTGGTGTACCAGAAGGTCCGAGTTGCCCAAGACCAAGACTTCCTAGACCCCCATATCCATAGCTAACCTCAAACCCAGAATGCATGCCTCGTACTCAACCATGTTGTTAGTACAGTAAAAACAAAGCTGAGCCATAACAAGGTAGTGCTGCCCTGTTTCAGAAATAAGTACCGCTCCTATACTCACGCCCTTCATATTTACAGCCCCATCAAAGAAAGATTTCCATCCCGGTTTCTCGACTTGTTCCAACTCATCAATGTGCATCACCTCCTCATCGGGGAAATAAGTTTTCAAAGGTTCATAATCTTTATCCACCGGATTCTCGGCCAAATGGTCCGCCAAGGCATGTGCTTTCATTGCAGCTCGAGTCACGTAGACAATGTCAAACTCTGTGAGCAGGATCTGCCACTTTGCAAGCCTCCTTGTGGGCATAGGCTTCTGAAAGATATACTTCAATGGATCCAAGCGAGATATGAGGTAGTTAGTATAAGATGACAAATAATGTTTCAGCTTCTGTGCCACCCTTTTGTCATTCAATTTATCTAAACTCAATGTTCTACTATTGACACCCTTAGTATAATATGAATAACTAAAAGTAGGAGTAGGTAATAATGGTTTACCAGTAGTTCCTGGCTCAGCATATCTCTTGGTTGGGGGTCCTGATGTATAGGAAGTTTGTTTAGTTGCAACTAGGTAAACCTCCTGCATTCTAGCTGTTCTGTACACCTGTGATAATGTGGTTGGGTTGGTGAGCTTGACTGCAATATTGAGCTCGTGTTTCAGACCTCCAATGAAGCAGCTAATTGCATTTTCTTGAGATAATATCACCCTATTCAGTTTTTTCTCAAAAACAGCTTGTGAATCTTCACACTACCAGTTTGTTTGATCTTTTTGATTTCCTCCATCAGATCATCAAAATCAGCCCCAAATCTTTCGATCAATTCCATGACATACTCATTCCAAGTAGCAGGTTGTATCTACTACCTGTACCTCATGAAAGAAAGGTTCCATTGTATAGCTTCACCTTCCAACTGTAATGCAGCTACTTCAATATTTTCTTCAGCAGCTACCTTTTACATATAGAAGAATTGTTCGATTTTGAACAACCATGATCTCATATCTTCACCATTAAATTGTAAGAACTCTATCCTGGACCACCTAGAGAAATTGGAATGATGATGGTTGCAGCTCGTAGGGCTTCTCTCTTGATGAGACCTTCCTTCAGAAGGTTCACTTCATCTGGTAATGGCGATTTGTCTTTCTGGAGTTCCCTTGAATTAGTCATTTGTTCTTTCAATTCAAGGACTGTCCTATCCAACTACTTCAGATACGCAACTTCACCAGATAAAGCCCCTACATCAGCTATCAATTTTTGCATCAATTCACGTAGGTCAATTGGTTCTTCAATTGAATTATCAGTCGATTGTGTGCCTTTCGCCATGATTCCAAAGATCGAGGGCTATGATACCAATGTTACACGATTGCAGGAGCTCACTAAACTCGAGGATCGCAGAGTTTATTCAGGAAGAATTTCGAGACGTCAACTGCAAAGAGAAGTGCAGAGAAGAAGGAAGAAGAAGAGATGAGGAGTAGAATAAGAATTGTATTATTATTCATGTCTGTAATTTGTGTAATACACTGTATTTATATCTATTACATTGAATGAAATCAAGGGCTTTTCTAACAGATTCCTTCAGTTGATAGAAGTTAGTTATTGTAACAAACTCCAACTAACTCTAACTACTTTTTGAATTCCTAACTAACTGTTATAACTGACTTATTTGCCTTTTTTTTGCTCGATTCCCTTTCTAATAATCATGTATCAAAGACTAAATCTGTTGACAACAGAAATTAAAAATCCAAAATAAACTTTGGCCGAAACTCGATGGTGACAACAAGTTCTAAGTTGGTGATTGAAGATCACTTAAATTTGAATTTGAAAATTTAGGTTTTCAAAATAAGAATCTATTTCGAGTGGGTTGGAATATATTGGGTGCATCTTAAGATGTTTGAATCTCAATTTTGGGATGATTTAGTTGAGATTTGAGGTAGTTTGAATTGAAATTTGAGCTATAGGCCGAACTAGAAGATGATCATGGAAGAAGATAAGATGTGTATCCCTTATGTATCCTATATGTATCATCTATATATCTTATATGTATCGAATGAAGATCCTGTGTGTATCCCTTGTATATCTATGCATATTTATGTGTGAGATACATGTCAGATGCATGTGTGTAGTTAAAAAACTTTAAACTCGATTTTAACTATATTTTAACTCGGAATCAATTCAAATCACCTTTAATCTTCCTCAAAGTTTGTATATTGCATTAACTATGTGTTTTCAATGAATTTCAACCATACAAAAACATACCATGTGTAATCCCACATTGTGAGGTCTGGGAGGGTAAAGTATATGCAAACCTTACCCGCACCTTGTGGAGGTAGAGAGATTGTTTCCGAAAGACCATCGACTCAAGAAAATAATTCTCAGCAGGTTTGAACAGGAGAACAGTAATAAGAAGGTCATGTTAGAAATACTAAAGATAAAAACATTAACAACAAAAAAACAAAACATTAATATAACCAAGCAAGGGGAACCACAGATGATACTAGACACCACGAATAAGAGAACACTAAACTGATAATACTAGTTCTGGTATGTAAAAAACAACCAAAACAAACGTAGCAAATACGAAGTCCTATACTCGATGACCTACTATCCCTCAACCCTAATCTTCAACCTCCATAATTTCCTATCTAGGGTCTTGTCCTAGGTAAGCTGGAGACATGCTATGTCTTGTCTAATCTCTTCTTCCAAATACTTATTTGACATGCCTCTACCTCTTTTCGAAACCCACAATAGCTAATCTCTAAAACCTCCTCACTAGGACATCTGTGCATCTCCTATTCACATGACTGTACCACCTTAGCCTCGTTTCCCTTATCTTTTCGTCCACATAAGCCATTCTCACCATGTCCCGAATGATTTCGTCCCTAATCATATCTCTCCTAATATGCACACGCATCCTCCTCAACATCCTCATCTTTGCTACTTTCATCTTTTGAGTATGAGAGTTCTTGACCGGCCAATACTCCGCCCCATACAATATAGCTGGTCTAACAACCACTCTATAGAACTTACCTTTAAGTCTTGGTGGCACCTTCTTATTATACAAGACACTGGATGCAAGCTTACATTTCATCCACCCCACTCCAATACCATGTATGACATCTTCGTCAATCTCACCACCCCCTTGGATTATTTACCCGAGATACTTGAAACTCTCTCTCTTAGGGATGACTTGCATATCAATCCTCACTTTTACATCTGCCTCATAAATTACATCATTAAACTTGCACTCTAAGTATTGTGTCTTAGTCCTACTCAACTTAAATCCTTAGACTCCAGGGTGTCTCTCCAAACCTCCATCCTTGCATTAACTCCGTTGCACGTCTCATCTATTAGTACTATGTCATCTACAAATAGAATACACCACGACACCTCTCCTTGAATATTGCCGCATCAATACATCCATCATCAAGGCAAAAGGAAATGGGCTAAGGGTTTTTCCCAGGTGCAACCCCATAACAAGTGGGAAGTACCCCGAGTCTCTTCCCACTGCTCTTACTCGGGTTTTGGTGCCAACGTACATGTCCTTAATCACCCATATGTGTGTCATAGGTACACCTCTTACCTTCAAACATTTTCACAGAACCTCCCTCGTCACTTTGTCGTATGCTTTTTCTAGGTCAATAAATATCATATGTAAGTCTCTCTTTTTTTCTCTATACTGCTCCACCCTCCTAACAAGATGAATGACTTATGTAGTAGATCGCCACGACATAAACCATACCCACTGGAAAAAAATTCTTATTTGCATATTTTTTTAATGTTGTATATTATTGGTAATTTTTTATGGATATTTTTTGTAGCGAGACTTAATGGATAATTGTTGGTAGTAATGTCTATGCTCGGCTTATTTTTGTCGTTCTCTCATAAGGCAACTATTTAGTTGGACATTTAGAACAAAAATACCACTAATATTAGCCGATTCATAAAATATTACAAGTATTATCTCAATTGGCTATTTGTGTGTTTCTCCCTCCTAAGGGCCATTTGTACAATAACCCATGCTTCTTAATTCGTATTCATTCAACCAACAAGTAAGTCACAAGCAATTTTAAACCAGTATGAGTACCAAATAGAATCTATAAAGATAAAATTCTAACAATTCAACCAAATAAGCACAAAATCAACATATTCGAAATAGAAATTAAAGAGAAAAATGGACATTTAAGTGGCTTTTCCAATAAAATAGTCGTCCACCAAAAATTTTCGCATCAAGATTGAATTGATTGACAATAAAAATTTAAAACCCACAATAATTTTTTTCCTGAGCTAAACCCGATGACACCCAACAAAGCCTTAGACCGAAAATTTGATGATGGTACTTGAAACCTGTGTGGTGCTTTGATTGTGATGCTAGATTCTATTTGTATTCATCTCACATGCTATTTTGAGCACGTGATTTTTGTCCTATATATATCAATTACTCCCACAACTTCAAAAAAAAAAAATTCTTTCAGTGTTTGCAATTTTGTGGGTTTTTGTGGCATTTTCTGTTAATTGTTTGCATTTTTGTTTGTGCATTTTAATTAGTGAAAAATAAAAAAAATGTGTTGCATGTGCATTTAGGAGTTAATTGTTTATTTTAAGAATTATTTAGTAATTAAATTGTTTTATAAAAAGGGAAAATCACAAAAATAGTTTAATTTGCACCTTTTGATTTTTACTTTGATTTTGAGTAGTTTTTCTTTTAGTTTGTTTTTAATTAAATAAGATAATTTTTATTAGTATTTTTCAGGTTAATTTAGTTTTAGGATTTAATTTAGGTTTTAATTTTAATTATGAAAAAAGAAGAAGAAAAAGAGAAGAATTTTGAAAAAAATGAATTAATAAGAAAAGGAAAGAATTGAGAGGAGCTGATTTTGAGTTACTTATGTTAATTCTTTCTAGTCCCAATGTGAAACCCGTCCAAACCACCCGAAACCCGGCCCAAACCCGCGCCCCAACCTGGTCCGGTTACCCCTTTCATCCAAAACGACGTCGTTTTGCTATCTTTGATCTCGACCGTCGAGGTTAGTTGATCTGACGGTCCAGAACTAGCCTCATCTTAATATATAAGTGTCCAAACAGCCCCCCTACCCCCTCTCATCTCCTTCACCAGACCTCATCGCCTCCGCCGGAACCGCCTGTAGGAAATCGTCTTCGGCGGCGGCGGTACTCTAATCGACCACAAATTAACGCCATAGACTCCCCTCCTTCTCCTCTTCCCAAATCTCCAAAACCCCTCCCTCGAATCCTAACAGAACCCTTTGAATTTTGAATCGAAGAGGAAGACCAAAACTCCAACTCACCCAAGCGTCCCCAAAATAACACCCTTGAACCCACGTCTCACCCTCATTCCAGAAATCCACTCCGTTTCCCTCGAATACCCCCGAAACGTCTCGAATCTGGATTTGAAAAGGCGAGCCCCAAATCCAAAAATCCAAATCATCGAGTGTTTGAGATTTGAGGTCAAAATTGGCTTCAATTGTGCGTTTTCACCTGATAATACACGATTGAGGCCCGTTTCGGCCAGAATCGAAGGTTCGAGTTGTGAATTCAAGATTTTGTTCAGGACGGTCTTTAGGTATTTTTTTTACTTCTCTTTTCCTTTCCTTCGTTTTTCTCTTCTTTGTTTCATTTTAGGTGTTAACTTTCATCTTCTCACTTCTTCCTCTCTGTCTCATCTATTTTTTGTTTTTGTTTCGAGTCTTGTCTGCTTATCTGCTTGCAAATTAAGATTAGTGGTGCATAATGGTTTAATCTTCTTGTTTCTCTGGTTTCTTTTGGCTTTTCAATAAAAAATGTCTGAATGAGTCCGGTTAGGCTTATCAAATTCAAGTCATTCGATTTGAATTTGGTGTCTGTTAGGCAAAGTCCAGGGAAAAGGGATCCAAATACTTTGGCAAGCCCAATTTCTGAAACTGGACCCTTGGGTCAAATTGATCCATGTCTGTTTGGTGTAAGGGTAAAAACAGAGGATTTATAGGGTAATTTGGGAAAATTAAGGTAGAGAATCTGTTGGTAACTGCTTGGGATTTTTCTAGGAAGCTGAGGAGGGGACTGTTTTGCAAAACTGAAAATTGGATTAAGGGTAGTTATGCTAAATGAAAATTGAAGGAGGGTAGAAGAGCAAATCTAATTTCCCTAGTGCTGCCTTATTCCCTTGCCTATAAAGGCACTCTACCTTGTTGTTCAAGGCAGATTTGGGAGAGGGGAGGAGAGTAAAATTGGGTAAAAAACTGAAGCAGCTAAAAAAAACTCTTGAAACCACAGTGACTTTCTTGCATTTCTTTGGGGAAAATTGCTCAAATCTTGCTCAGTTTTGTTTGTTTGATCCTCTTCATTAGATTGAAATTCTGAAAACCTCGGAATTCTACACTTGGGATAAAAAAAATGGTTTAATTTTGGGGATTCGAAGGTCTGGTTGGAACTGCTGGTTTGGGTTACTGCTTATTTGTTGTTTTAGCTGGTTCCTCAAGGCTTGATTGGCTGATTCCAACATTGTTCCATTGCTTTTCTGCTGCTGCTGTTCACTGACTCTGCCTTTTTTTGTTTCCCTTTATTTCCAGGTATTTTTAGCACTATGGATATCACTTAAGTGTAATCTGAAGTTTGGGATTTAGAAATATGAAAAGCTGATGTTATTTATAGTTCGAATCTCATTCCTTCTTCTTTCAATCTTGTAATGGCTATAATATTTAGCTCTTGAACTGTTTTAACTAGTACATTGATCATGGATAGGGTGAGGCTGAAGTTTTAAAGTGATTTGTTCATTCTTCTTAGTTATCAAGTTTGTTCGAATTTGGTTTAGGTGAAGGAATTGCTTTGGGTATATTTGCAGTAACACTTAGGCCAATGTTGGATTGTCTGATGGTGTTTGAATGTTCTGTGATTAGACTTTGTTGCTTTAAGGTCATGGCTATCCAATGTCAATCTTACAGGTTCTGTTAATATGAAACCCAGTTGAAGTTTAAATTCTCATGTCATTACTTCAAGTTAACTGGAAGTCTTGAAATTTAAAGTTGCATGTTATACAGCTCTCAAAAATGAATTCTCCATTGTTTTCGAAACTATCTCACCGTTAAAAATCTCATGAAATTGTTTATTGAGTAGTAAGAAATTTGATTTAAAATCGATTGTGTATACCTTAGTGTCTTCAATTGGTAGTCATTTGGGTTCACGTCGGCACCTTGCGATTTTTCAGATTCAGCTTGGGTGCTGTAGAGATTTGAAATCGAGTCCCTACTTGCTAAAATCAGGATCCTAAAAGTTTTGGGCTCATCTTGGGCTTAAATCTGAAGAGACTTGCAAAATTGGAATTATGTACATTGTATCATTTGGGCTTGTTGGCCTAGTTCCCTCGTGTGTTTGGTTATTGAGAAAGTAGTGTCTCATTAGGTAATTGCTTTGTTAATGAGACGCCTATTAGTAGCGAATTTGGTTCGAACTTTAGCGTAGAAGATATTCTAAACTCCTTTAGTTTTTTTGGGGTGCGCCATATTAGCCAAATATATAACTTATGACCCTCAAAAGCTTAGTTTCGAATTTCCTTTAAAATTTGGGAATGAGGTGCGCCGAGCCAAATAGAAATCTTAAAATGCACGGCCCTCGCTTAATTAACTTTTAATCCTTAGAAATTGAGGCGCGCCATTTAACAAATTTTCCATGGCCCTCGCAAAGTTAAAACGAGTAGTTGCTTTAGGCGCGTTATTTTAATAATATTACCTTCCTAAATTCGGGTGTGCATTTCATGTGACCCAAATCCGAATCTTAAAATGTTGAATAAAATGTGTTTAGGATTGGGGGTGCATTTCATGTGGCGCAATCCAAAGACGTATTTTAAACGACGTTCAATCTTCTTTAGATTAAAAGCGGTTTAATATGTTAAAATATATATAGGTTAAAACATGTATTAAAATCAGATAATTAAGCCGAGTATAATAGTTGAGCGACCGTGCTAGAACTACGGAATTCGGGAATGCCTAACACCTTCTCCCGGGTTAACAGAATTCCTTACCCGAATTTTTGGTTCGCGGATTGTTAAACAGAGTCAAGCTTTTCCTCGATTCGGGATTCAACTGGTAACTTGGGACACCATAAATCTCCCAGATGGCGACTCTGAATCTTTTAAATAAATCCCGTTTCGATTGTCCTTTAATTGGAAAAACTCCTTTATACCCCCTCGGGGTGTAAAAAGGAGGTGTGACAGCTCTGACGACTCTGCTGGGGATCGAACCCAGAATCTCTGGTTCAGGGTTCAAGAATTCGAGCTTAGAATAATTGTTATAGTCATCTTTATCCATTATTTGATTTTGTTACCTGATTTGGGCCTAATGTGCTAATTGATTGTTTTTACCGCTTTGATATTCCGTGAACTGTATATAAATTGTTGCGAAATCCCTCTTCTCTCTGAGTCTTCTAAATCATGAAGAAGTGTGCACTTCGTGTGACTTCTTTTCTGTTAGAGTCAAATTCCAAATTTAGAACGAGGTTCGGACAAGTTGCAAAGCCGTTGAAGCTTCTGTATTCCCGGTACGCTGCCCCCCCTCGGCTCGAGCTGTCCGTTCGGGTAAGCCAGGTCTAGAACAAATAAACCCAGGTTTTTAACCTAGTATAACAATACCTCATGCCGGATCCCTAGTAGGAACGTTTGTTTGCATCATATGCATTTTGACTTTGGAGACTCAACACAGGGGTTGAGTCTGTCTAGGATAGGTGCACCCGAAATAAAAAGACTATCCTGATGCATCTTACTTGCTACTTGTGCATTTATTTGCTTCGGATTTGCATGCTGACCGGCTTTTGAATAAAAGGGAGAGAATTTTGGAAAAAGTAGTGTGAGGTAATTACCTGCGGTGCAAACCAATGTCCCTAAAAGTATATTGAAACTCTGCCGAAATTTTAAAAAAAGAGAGGAGAATTTTGTGAATTTTAAAGAAAAATAGGAAAAATATCTTGGTGTTTTTGGGAAAAGAAAAAGAAGTTGGGTTTGTTTTCTTAAAAAAGAATTTTCCCGAACTACGCCAGTTTGATTCTCACAGGGTGTGAGATACGGAGGCAACCCCCATCAGGTCCAACTTCCTTTTTGCAAAAAATAACACAAAAGAGCAAAAATTTTACTTTAATTTGAAAATAATTAGGGTGATGCCATTCTTGTCAGAAATAGCCAAACGTCCCTAAAGGGCGCCGGAAGGCTGTTTTTGCAAGAACAACCACTTTTAGTCACTTTTAAAGGTTTTGGCTGGTTAGCCGACACAGCCTTAAAATCTTTGTTTTTGAGGTGCTGAAAGGCTGTATTAGCAAAGCCGGATATTTGTGTGAAAATTTTGGAAAAAAAAATGGTCATTTTTCTTGAGTCAAAACGAGTCATAGTTTCCTTTTAATTAAAATCACCTTAATAAATGTGCAGGATGAACACAATTCAAAATGAACCTTTCTCAGTCTGTGAAGAGATCCCTTTGGAGCTGCATATGTGGTGGCATGATTTGGGAAAAATAGCAGAAAGGTTGTGACAAAAGCATTGGGTGGTCTTATCGGGCTCTTGAAGGTTAAGCCAAGAAAAGATGTGATTGAGGCCTTGATACCATTCTGGGACCCAACACATAATGTATTTAACTTTGCTAATTTCGAGTTAACTCCTACACTGGAAGAGATAGCAGGCTATGCCGGCTTTGAAGGGAATCTTAGAAGTCAATACCCGGTGGCACCAAGAACAGTAACCTCTCATAAACTTTTGGACTTGTTAAGCATCAGTCATGACACCCGAGACGGAAATTTGGCCAAAGGATTATGTACCTTCTACTTTCTGTATCAATGTTACGGGAATCCCCATGGCTTCGAAATGCCAGATACCGGTCTTACTCATGCGGGAAACCAAAATAAGTGGGAAGCTCGAAGAGGATTAGCTTTCATAGCGACGTTCCTGGGTATTTTGGTTTGTCCTATAAAAGACGGAAACATAGAGCTGGGACTTGTAGGGATAGCCGACTTTATAATGAAAAAGGCAAATGGGACTATAGTGCCGTTGATCTTGGCGGAAATTTACCGAGCACTAACCCATTGTCGAGAAGGAGGGAAGTTCTTTGAAGGGTGCAATATGTTGTTACAACTATGGATGGAGGAACACCTTTGCCACCGTCCCGGATACTTGAATTGTGGTATGACTGGCTTTGAATGCATCGAAAAACATGAAAAGCAGGTAGAGGGTTATGAGTTCCCGGATGGTACAGAAGCATGGCATGTTCATCTGAGATCTTTGACTGCAAACAAGATTGAATGGACGATTGGGTGGCTCTCGATCAATGAAGTGATCTATATGTCGGCCGAGGTGTGTTTTTTACTGCTGATGGGTCTTTGGAGTATCTAGTATTATGCTCCGCACAGAGTCGTACGTCAATTAGGCCGATACCAGACCATCCCACACGATGAAAATTTGAGTCGGCAGGTCATTGAGTTAGAGCCAAAAGTTGCCTTCCCAGAAGAAAAAGTGCATCGGATTTGGCATTAGTGTAGATTCTTAGGGCCTAATACTCAAGTGCGAGATCTATTCAGAGGCGAGGTGGAGCCCAGTTATATTGCTTGGTATGGTAAAAGATCCCACGTGCAACATGAGCCCGAAAGGCCCGCAAAGAGACCCCATGTCCAACAGTTCACTGACGGAGCACAAGTGCAACGGGACTGGTTGGCCAAAGAAACGAGTATAGGGCTACCATAAGCAAATTGGAAAAACAAGTCAGGGACCTTCAGTTTGAAAATAGCTTGCAAGCCGCGGCGGACGAAGGAGAAAAGAAAAAGCTAGCTATAGAAAATGAGGCCCTTCGAGCCTAGATTCAGAAAATGAAAATAGCGCCAGAAAGCCTAGCCCGAAGTGCCAAAGATGAGAAACTCATAGCTAACTTGAGGCAAAAAGTAAGTGACTATAGTTTTGATTTGAACAAAGCAGAAAATGAACTAGCCAAGGCTCAAAAGCAATTGGATAATAATGCAGATGAACGAGCACGCCTGGTTAAGCAGCAGAAAGAAAAGTACGATAATGAGGTCGCGGGATTAAAGAAAAGGGCCATCACCACGGAAAACAAAATGATCAAACAGGCGAAAGACTTCAAGGTTGAAAGAGAACATTGTTATACAACATTGGCATAATTAGAAATAGATTTGCAACAACTTCAAGAGCAAAATCAATGGCCGAGCAAACTTTGGAGGCCAGGTCCCAGCAGATTGGGCGTTTGTTACAAGAAAAGGGTGTCATAAGAGAGAGAATTAGAAACATCGTCGATTACATCGTTATGAAGTGCCAAATCTGTGAGTATATGACTCGCACTACCTTCTTCGCGACAGTGATGACATTTGTTAAGCAGATAATGAATGACTTGGACCGACTTCAGAGGGATTTTTCATATAGGCCTGCGGCGAGACTGAATGATGTCCCGCGGGCACCAGGAGCATTGATGTATTCATAATTTTTCATTTGAGTTTGTATGTCCTTTTTTGTTGGAGTCTGTCAGTTGTGTTGAGTCTGTATTTTCTTTTTGCTGGAGTCTGTCATTCGTTGCCGAGTCTGCATTTTCTTTCGTCGGAATATGATAGTTTATTTTTGGAGTCTGTATTCCATTTTTCCATCAGCGCTTGTTAGTTTATCTGGGAGTTTGTTAGTGTTGAGTCTTTGTAATCAAAGCATTTGCTTTTTATGAAATTGAAAATACCAAAAATTGTTTTATTTACTTTCGTACTTATCTTCCAGAACTACACAAAGGTCTGATTCATGCGGGGTCATGATACGTAGGCAATCTCCATAGGATTCGACCATAACCAAAAGAGAAAAAAGAAAGAAGAAGAAGAAAAAAAAAGAGAGAAGAAAACAAGCAAAAAAAAAGAAGAAAAAAAAGAAGAGAGAAGTTGCAAATGAAAAGCCGGGATGACGCAAGCAGGCGCATTCATTCCCCAAATGTGCGGTTACTAATTTGTTAAAGCCCTAACCACTAACAAGGTTGTTGTTGATGTATTGAGTTCAGGCAGGTGGTTAGTTGATTGGCATTCTGGCAACTCACTCATACAACACCCGATCAAAAGATAGGCTGAATATGGCCAACCAAGAACCGGAGACAGTATTGTCGACCCGTCAAAAGAGGTGGAAGAACTGGATGTTAATGTAATGAAGGAAGAGATGTATAAGTTAAAGTAGCAGATGGCTGAGATGTACCAAGCCTGGGCAAAGGGGCATCCACCACCGGTTTATCCTGCCAACCCTGCTTATATCCCACCATCGGACCAACCTCAGGAGCCTTCCACTGTGAACTCATCTCCAGCCTTTACTCTCTACTAACAATGCTATGGCACCACTTCCCATACTTCTCAAGCTCCACCACCCAAACAAGTCCCATACCCTCCTCCACCAATCACTCCTGTTTTTGTGGCACCTCCACCCGCTGCATTATACTGATCTTCCAGTGAACCTCTGTTCCAAACTCACGACAACCAGTACTATCCCCCTGAACCCACCTTCAAAGTCCCAGAACCATATTCTTACACCCCTCATCTTGACCTCCCGGTAGAGACCGAGAAGCTACCGAAAAATCCCGAGCATGAAGAGATGATCAGAAAGGTCAAAAGCTTAGAACAATCGTTCAGAGATATGAGGGGGTTGGGAGGTCAAGTAAGTGTGGCCTATAAAGATTTATGTCTGTTCCTAGATGTTCATTTACCAGCAGGGTTCAAAATGCCCAAGTTTGATCTGTACGACGGGCATGGTGACCCAGTAGCACACTTAAGAGGATTTTGTAGCAAGATGAGAGGAGCAGGCAGAAGAGATGAATTGCTGATGGCATATTTTAGCCAAAGTCTGAGTGGATCCGTATTAGAATGGTATACCAGACAAGATCACAGCAGGTGGTACACATGGGACGATTTTGCCCAAGCCTTTGCCTTCCATTTTCACTACAACCTTGAAATTATCCCAGGCCGTCTGTCATTAACAAAGATTGAGAAGAATCCCGGTGAGAGTTTCAGGGAATATGGATTCCGGTGGAGAGAGCAAGCAGCGAGGGTTGACCCTCCGATGAAAGAAAGTGAGATGGTTGATTATTTCTTGCAGGCTTTGGAACCCACTTATTTTGGTCACTTGGTGTCAGCAGTGGGCAAGTCCTTTAATGAAGTTATAAAATGGGAGGCATGGTTGAGGAGGGACTCAAGTCCAACAAGATCATGAGTTATTCAGCAATCAAAGCGACCACCCAGGCCATTCAAAATGGTACTGGAGGTGTACTCGGGAAGAAGAAGAAAGAGGATGTTGCTACAATTGAGTCAAGAGCTTAGGTTGGATCCAGGAACCTTCCACGTTACTACAACCCGCCTCGACCCTACCACCAAACTTACCCCCACACTCCATATAGTCCACCACAACACTACTACCCACCGTCCGATCCCCATTTTTCCATCTATCACGCCCAAACCTATACTCAACCTCCCGCTCACGCACAATGGCGTGCGCCGACTCCACAAGGTTCATACTTAGCTCCACAAAATGCCCATCCACCCCTAAGAGCCTACATAAATCCCCCTGGAATAGGTTTTCGGTCAAATCAAGCCTTTAAGAATAAGAGGTCACAGAAATAGAAGACCTTCACTCCTTTGGGAGAATCATATGCTAGTCTATTCCACAGACTGAGACAATTGGGTATGTTGAATCCGATCGAGGCTAAACTGCCAAATCCCCCTCCCATAAATCTTGATCGCTTGGTGAGTTGTGAGTATTGTTCAAGGACCCCAAGTCATGACACAGAAAAATGTTGGAAATTGAAAACAGCTATTCAAGAGCTTATTGATACTAATCGGATTGAGGTCCAAGCTCCGGAGGCACCCAACATCAACCAGAACCCGTTGCCGGTCCATCATGAGACAAATATGATTGAGATTGTGCATAAGGGAGGGGAGCCTAAGAAGCCTTCGCAAACCGTCATGATGATTCAGGCTAGTGAAGACAAGCCGTTTGAAAAGTCGACAAGTGAGAAGTCTGTGATCAAGTTGAACGGGGCAAATAATGAACCATCTGTGGAGGTCAAGAAGGGGTCCTCAAGTGGCGTTACAGGAAAACATGAAAGAGCAAAAGTGGTTGTGCCAGGAGTGACGAACAAGCCAGTGGTAATTGTGAAGGGCGCCTGCACAGATCCTGTCATTATCAAATCAGTAACTCAATTACCCATAGTCAACAACAAGGCAGTCCCATGGAATTATGAATGAGTGACAGTGACTTACAAAGGGAAAGAGGTTAAAGAAGAAGTGTGTGAGACCCATATTTTGACTCGATCGGGGAGATGCTTTGCCCCCGAAGAGTTGAGAAAAGCTAAGACCTCAAAAGATAACCCAGTGTTGGTGAAGAAAGATGTGACGGAGGAAGAAGCAAAAGAATTTCTGAGAAAGATGAAAGTACAGGACTATTCCATTGTGGAGCAGTTAAGGAAGACACCAGCTCAGATCTCGCTCTTGTCAATATTGATATATTCAGACGAGCACCGTCGGGCTTTGATGAAGATCTTGAACAAAGCCCACATTCCTGACAAAATCTCAGTAAACCACTTGGAAAATGATAGCTAACAAGATATTTGAGGTAAATAGAGTCACCTTTTCTGATGATGAGTTGCCCATGGAGGGTACTGAGCACAATAGAGCCCTCTATCTGACGGTGAAATGTGAAGATTCCGTGGTTACTCGGGTACTAGTTGACAATGGTTCCAGTGCAAATATTTGCCCTCTTTCCACTCTGAACAAGTTGAAGGTGGATGATGAAAGAATTCACAAGAACAATATCTGCGTTCGGGGATTCGATGGTGGAGGGAAAGATTCAGTCGGGGACATAGTGCTCGAGCTTACAATAGGGCCGTTGAATTTACTATGGAATTCCAGGTGCTCGATGTGGCTGTTTCTTACAATCTGCTGTTGGGACGACCCTGGATTCATGCTGCCAAAGCGGTCCCGTCTACTCTGCATCAAATGGTCAAGTTTGAATGGGATCGACAGGAAATCGTTGTGCACAATGAAGACAATTTGTGTGTTCCCAGTGATGCCATTGTTCCGCTCATAGAGGTTGAAGACGACAAGGGACCATGGGTTTAATAGGTTTTTGACATGGTATCGGTAGATAAAATTCCAGAAGGGAAGTGCGTGCCAACTCCAAGAGTAGCTGCTACATCAGTTATAGTAGCCGGTGAAATGTTGAGAAATGGTTTTGTACCGGGCAAAGGTTTGGGTGCATCTCTGCAAGGTATCGTACAGCCGGTTTCTCTTCCTAAGAACTTGGATACATTTGGTCTGGGGTTCAAGCCCACAGTCGCAGATGTGAGAAGAGCCAGAAAAATGAAACAGAGAGCATGGGCCCTTCCAAATCCAGTCTCGCGTCTTTCCCGATCATTTGTCAAGCCTGGTACCCGAAAGCGCTTAGTGACGACGGTCCCCAGTTCGGTGGGTGATGTGGATGGAGATTTGATGGAAAGGTTCGAGAGGATATTCGCCGATGTGAACGTGTTGGAAGCTGGAGAGGGTTCTAGCAAGGCGGTTGTGCATTTTGTTGGGCCCGGTGCAAAGATTAACAATTGGGAAGCTACTCCTCTCCCCACCAGGAGGGAGTTTTGTTCTTTTTATGCTGGCTTCAATGATATGACATGCATGCGGAATCTCTGGCCTAGTCTTAAAAGCCAATCTAATTCTAAAATAGTAATTCAAGAAATAGAGTGTGATGTTGAATCAGAATATGACGAGGATGAAGCCTTTGAAGAGATTAGTAAAGAATTAAGCCATTTTGAAGAAAATCCCAAGCCTAACCTGAGTGATACAGAAGCAATCAATTTAGGGGACCAAGATAATGTCCGGGAAACTAAAATAAGTGTCCATCTTAAACCACAACTCAGAGAGGAGATAATTAAACATTGTTCGGGTATAAAGATGTTTTTGCATGGTCCTATGACGACATGCCAGGTCTAAGCACTGGCTTGGTGGTTCACAAATTGCCCACTGATCTGACATTCCCCCCTGTCAAGCAGAAGCTGAGGAAATTTAAAACTGATATGAGTGTGAAAATTAAGGAAGAGGTCACCAAACAGTTTGAGGCCAAGGTTATTCGGGTCACTCGGTATCCCACTTGGTTAGCCAATGTAGTGCCTGTGCCGAAGAAGGATGGCAAGACCAGGGTGTGTGTTGATTATCGAGACCTCAACAAGGCGAGTCCCAAGGATAACTTCACACTATCAAACATCCATATATTGATCGATAATTGTGCCAAACATGAGATTGGTTCTTTTGTGGATTGTTATGCGGGCTACCACCAGATCTTAATGGATGAAGAAGACGCAGAAAAGATAGCATTCATCACGCCCTGGGAAAGTACTGTTATCGGGTCATGCCATTTGGTTTGAAAAATGCTGGGGAAACCTACATGAGGGCAATGACGACCATATTCCACGACATGATACACAAGGAGATCGAGGTTTATGTGGATGATGTGATTGTAAAGTCTAGAAAGCAGTTTGACCATGTCAGAGACATGAGAAAGTTCTTCCAAATGCTTCGCAGGTACAATCTCAAGCTTAATCCTACAAAATGCGCGTTTGGTATTCGGTCTGGAAAGTTGCTGGGATTCAT
Organism: Nicotiana sylvestris; assembly: GCF_000393655.2. Classification (NCBI taxonomy): domain Eukaryota; kingdom Viridiplantae; phylum Streptophyta; class Magnoliopsida; order Solanales; family Solanaceae; genus Nicotiana; species Nicotiana sylvestris. The sequence goes on along the minus strand of NC_091059.1, from coordinate 114,692,186 downwards.
AGTCAGCCGACGAGGTATTGAATTAGACCCATCAAAATCAAATCCATCCAGGAATTTCCACCTCCAAAGAACAAGACTGAGGTGATGAGTCTATTGGGAAGATTGAATAACATCAGCCAGTTTATTGCTCAGCTCACGACAACTTGTGAGCCTATCTTCAAATTGTTAAAGAAAGATGCTGCAGTCAAGTGGATAGATGAATGTCAGGAAGCATTTGATAAGATAAAGGGGTACTTGTCAAACCCACCTGTGTTGGTCCCGCTAGAACTAGGGAGACCTTTGATTCTGTATTTGACAATCTTGGACAATTCATTTGGATGCGTGTTGGGACAACATGATATCACTGGCAGGAAGGAGCAGGCCATATATTTCTCAGTAAGAAGTTCACATCTTACGAGGTTAAATACACTCAGCTTGAGAGGACGTGTTGCGCCCTAACTTGGGTAAACCAGAAGCTGAAACATTATTTGTCATCTTATACTACTTACCTCATCTCTCGCTTGGATCCGTTGAAGTATATCTTCCAGAAGCCTATGCCCATGGGAAGGCTCGCAAAGTGGCAGATCTTGCTCACAGAATTTGACATTATCTATGTGACTAGGACCGCAATGAAAGCACAAGCATTGGCTGACCATTTGGCTGAGAATCCTGTGGATAAAGAATACGAACCTTTGAAAACCTACTTCCCTGATGAAGAGGTAATGCATATTGATGAGTTAGAATAGATTGAAAGGCCAGGATGTAAGTTTTTCTTTGATGGTGCTGCTAACATGAAATGCGTTGGAATAGGAGCGATACTTGTTTCTGAAACAGGGCATCATTACCCTGTTGTGAGCACGTGATTTTTGTTTTTACGCGACAATCGCTCCAAAAGAAATAAAAATAATAACAAATGGTCATGTTGTACAATTTTTGGATTTTACATGGCACTTTGTTAATTATTTATGATTTTTTGTCCATTTTTATTTTTATTGAAACAAAATACAAAAAATGTATGTGTCATGCGTAATTTAAACCGTAATCCGGTTGTTAAATGGAAAATCACAAAGTACGCATTTTGTTTGTCCTGATTTGTTGCCTTGTTTAATTTTACCTACTTTTGACATTTTTATATTGCGTGTAATAAATACGTTAAGTGTTAATTAATGGTGTTTAGTTTTATTTAATTAGGTTGTGTGTTTAAGAAAATTAGAAATAAAGAAAAAGAGGTTGAAACTTGTTTAAAATGAATTTGGGCCAATTCCCATTTTCAAAATCTGAGGCCCAAATGAACAGCCCAAGCCACCAGTCCGAACAGCCCACCCCCAGGCCACAAAACGACGTAGTTTAACACCAAAACTACGTCGTTTCAATGCCAATCCATCACGACCGTTCAAACCAACGGTCCGGATCTCTCACCCATAACTCCCATTACCCGACCCGCTACCCGAACCAAATCTGACCCCTACTAAGCCAAACGACGACGTTTCTTTTAAACCTTCAGATCCAAGCCGTCCATCTCGCCTCATCCAACGGTTGAAATCAATCCACCCATTCCATATATAAGCCTCCTACCATACCCTGCCCCCTATCTAATAACCCAGCTTTCGTCCTCATCCCCTTCCCCACGAAACCCTAGCCGCCCCCTTATTCCTCACCATTAATCCCGACGGCATGAACGCCGGTGACCTTCACCTTAACACCCTAGGACCACCTTGACACCCTGAACATGAATCCACCAACCGTTCAGGTCGAATCCCATCCCACCTTCTCGAATCTTCATTTGAAGATTCGAGTCAAAACTCGATCTACACCGATCTGCCCTAAATTCATACCAGACAGTCCCCGGACCCCCTCGTGACCAAACCATGCTTGGTTTGGTCCGAATCTAACCACGGAAGCCCAAATCCCAAATCTACCATCCACGAACCCTAGAAACCCCAAGCCTGGTCCGTGCCTGCTTAAACCAAGAGATTAAGGTCTAATGGACCTTAATCGAAGTGTTTCTCATCTGAGAAACACTTCGATTAAAGTCCGTTCAGCCTTAAGGAGGATCTGTTCAAAACACAAGTGGATTTTTTCTGATTTGTTCTTTCAAAGCTTTAAGATGAGTTAATTTTCTTTTCTTTATTTTAGTTCGTATGTTTGTGTGTTGTTAAAAGTCCGTCCGTATGGCCAAACGTTTTGTTTTGTGTTTTTGAACTGCTATTGTCCACCTTGACCGGACCTCTGTATTCGGTCAAGTCTTTCTTCGTAATATATGTGTGTAAACTGTATGTTCAATTGAATTCGTAATTGGTCATTTCAATTAGCTCCCGAGGTCATTTCTGTGTTGACATTGCAATCTGAACCCCTTGTGTCATACTCTTAGATTTCTGATTTTTTGCTACGATTGTACGTGTTATGATTAGTATAGTCGAGTCGACATATGTCGTCAATTAGTTTCAGTTGTCCGAACAATAACCAATTGACCTGCTTCTGTTAAGCATTGCCTGAATCGATTAGGAACTGAGTTTAGTTACTTATAATTGCTAATTTGATTTCAGAAATCTAAGGTGTAGGCTGTAATTGTAATCTGAATTGATGGCATGTGCATTTGTGCACAACATGTGCATAAAGGCCCTGTTTGAATTAAAATAGTTTGACAGCATATGCTGTCAGACTACATTCTGCTGCCCATACTCTACTTTAGTTTCAGAAATAATAAACATTACTTAAAGTGAGTCTGCTCGGGAATATCATGGGGTTTTGTTCATACTTAATTAGCCAAGTGGAATCTGAAAATGTGAAGGCACATGGGAGGGGTGTTGTGATGTTCTAAACAGGCTGTTAAAGGTTTGATTTTAGGCTTATAAAAGGCAGACTGCCATCAGTTTTAAAAAGAGAGAAGACAGAGAGAGATTGAGGGGAACTGGATTGAGTTTGAAAACAAATTTTGAAAGAGGAAAAGGCAGGCAGATTTTTAGGCTTAAACTCAGGTTTCTAGACATTTTGGATAATATACACACACAGACAGAAATAGATAGAGAGAAGCATAACACAGAAAAAGGGACTGCATTTTCATCTTTGTCTTGATTCTCACTGGTCTGGATTTCTTTGTTCCATATTGATTTCTTCTGAGTCTTGTTTGAGATTACAAGTTGTGTGTAGCATCGGTTCATTTCTGGGTCCATTCTGCTTAAATTCTGATTCCATATTACTGGGAATTTGCTTTCATTTTTGCCATTTTTCAATTGGCTCTAAACTGCATCTTGCACTGGGACTTGTTTCTATTGGTTACCTGCTGTTACTGCTGCTGCTATTGTTGCTATCTTCTACTCTTGCTCTACTGACTTTCCCTGCTTTCTTCAACTGTAAGCACTTTCCAGGTACACATTTCGAGTCCCATGTTGGTGTAATTGAAACAGTTTGAAGGCATGAAAAATGAAAGATATTGAAGAAGTTTAAGTATATGTTGTAATACTCATAGAATAAGTAATGGGTTTTTGTATAATTGATTAGTTTACAACGCAATAGCATGAAAGGATATGTTAACTAACGCCTGATTGAATTCTAGTCTTCTGTGTTTTTGTTTTGTGGTTGTTTGTCAATACAGGGTATGTATACCCCAACCTTATACAATGCTTTTTTTTCTGTTTTATTTTTCCTTTTACCAGGTCCCATTAGGCAGTACATAGGGTCACTTTTGAATCCCATTAGTAACAATGTCCAGTAGTTGATTCCTCTAATCTAGTCTAATTAAGTTTAGTTAAATTCAACTCAAGAAATGTTAAGAATAAGCGTAGCATTTCGTCAATTTCATATGCATTTTTATCAGAGTAAAAGTATGTTCCATGAGATACAATGTTCTTCGCCTCCTAATTAGATAATCAATAAAAGGTTAGGATTAGCTAAGCATGCCATTTAATCAGCATACATTGTTCTTTCTTTCATTTTAGGGACAAACATAATAGAAATGTAGTCACTTTAGGATATCCCTTCTAAAATAGAGCCGAGCCTCGCCAAATAAAAATGTAAATTGCGAGGCCCTCAATAACGAAACATAATAAATATTTAGAATCCAGGACGGACCGTTTCAGTAAATTTCATGGCCTTTCCAAAAAATAATAACGCGTTAGACTCTTTAGGCGCGACTTAATTAAATTATATTCTTAAATTCGGGTGCACATTGATGTGACCCAAATCCAAATCTCAACGGAGTCAAAATGTGTTGACGATCACGGGTGCATTGATTGTGACGTGGTTCGAGATGCATTTTCACGACGTTGCAATTCTATAAAAATAAATGATAATAATAAAAGCGGTTTAAACTTAATAAAGCACATAAGTCACAACATGTATTTAAATCAAATATTTAGCCATTATAACAATTTAAGCGATCGTGCTAGAACCACGGGATTCGAGGGTGCCTAACACCTTCCCTCGGGTCAACAGAATTCCTTACTTAGAATTTCTGGTTCGCAGACTTCATTTGGAAAAGTCGAAAATTTCCTCGATTTGGGATTCAAGATAAACCGGTGACTTGGGACACCAAAATCCAAACCTTTCCCAAGTGGCGACTCTGAATTAATTAAATAATCCCATTTCGAATATTGTCACTTAAATTGGAAAAACTCCCCTCGCGCATTTAACCCTTTGGGGCCAGGCGCGCAAAAAGGAGGTGTGACAGCTCTGGCGACTCTGCTGGGGATGTGACCCAGAACCGCTGGTTCAGGGTTCAAGAATTCGAGCTTAGAATAATTGTTATATTTGGCTTTATTATCTGATCTTTATTACATGTTTTTGCATAAACGTGCTAAATGTTGTCTTTTACCGCTCTGATATTATCTGAACTATATATAAACTGTGCCGAAACCCTTCTCTTCTTACCTCCGGGGAGAAGCTCGCTGGTCGAGACTCCCTATTCTGTTAGTGTCAATACCTGAAGTAAGAAAGAGGTCGGACAAGTTACAAAGCCGGACGATCTCGCGGGTCCCCGGTACGTAGCCCCCTCCTCGACTCGAGTTGTCCGCTCGGGTACACAGTCTAGAACAAATACCCAGGTTGTGAACCTAGTATAACGAAACTTCATGCCGGATCCCTAGTAGGAACGCTTATTTGCATCATGTTGCATTTGACTTAGGGGACTCAACACAGGGGTTGGGTCCGTCTAGGACTAGCAACCTGAAATGAAAAGACCATCCTGCTGCATCTTATTTGTTTTGCGCATTTATTTGCTTCAGTTCCGCATGCTGACCGGTTTCTAAAAATAAAAGGAAAAATAGCAGCGTAGGGAGATAATTACTTCTTTTGGAAAAACCAATGTCCGAGTAGTGTCGAAACCTCGCCGGAATTTCTTCTAAAAAATATATAAAAAAAAAAGACTGTCTTCTAGTTTGATTTTTTTTTTAAAAAAAAATAATATAAAAGTTTTCTTTTTATCACTTTCAAAATCAAAAAAAAAAGAGAAGGTATTTGTTTAAATGTAAAAAAAACGGAAAATTCATAATTCAAAAAAAAATGTTGTTTCTTTCGCAGTACCCCTTTTTATAAATTCAGACTAATAGTCCAAATATTTCCTAAAAAAAATATTTTCTTTAGTCTTTATCTCTTTTCAAAAGAAAAAAAAAATAATAAAAATATATATTCTTGTTTTCTAGGTTTATTTGATTTTCTCTATTCACGATATCCCGAACTACGCAGGTCTGATTCTCACCGAATGTGAGATACGTAGGCAAACCTCATCGGTTCCGGCCCCAATTTTCAAAAATCCAAAAAAAAATATATTTCCCTTTAGTTCTTTCTTTATAAATTTTTCCTTAGAAAATATTAAAAAAAAAAAGAAACAAAAAATAATATAGAAGTTTTCTTTAAACTCAAATAAAAATAGTCTCCTTCTTTCTGAAGTCTTTCCTGTGAAATAATGTAATAAGAATAAAAAATCAGCAATAAAAATCCAAAAAAAATACTCTTTGCTTTTTAGTCTCTCTTTTGTAAAATGTTTGAAAAATTGAATTTCAAAATATTAGGATTTTTCTTTAGAAGTGCTTTTGTAAATAAATAAAACTCAGAATTCCACATCATTTTCTTAAAAGTCCCTCTTTCAAAATTTAAGAGGCAACATCATATACATTCTTTCTTCCGTAGAAAAGGTAAAACAAACGAAAAAAAATCAACCAAACATATTTTCTTTTTTAATAAATTTCCAGAATTCAAGTCAAAAGCAAATAAATTTTTTAGAAGTCTTTCTTTAAAAAATAAAACAAAAATCAAAATAAACAAAATTTTCTTTCTTCTTTTAAAGCATTTCTTTCAAAAATTTCAAAAATAAAATAAAATTGAATAAGTAAATAAACAAAGAATAGTCAAATCTTTTGAGCCCTATGCTAAATGAGCACTTGTTTCTTTATTTTTATATTTGTTAGTTTCGAACTACGTAATGATCTGATTCACGTAGGCATCGTGATACGTAGGCAATCCTCATCGGATCCGGTCGCATTTCTTTTACTGCAAAATAAAAAATATATAATAATAAAAAAAAAAGAAAAAAAGGGGAAAAACTAATAAAAGGAAAAATGCCGGAATGACGCATGCTCTCGTAGCAAACATGTAGTAATCCACTTAACTGTATAGGTGTATCATGCCCAACGTGAGATTGACTATCTGTTATTTGCTGCAAATTAACCGTGCGTTTGTCGTTGAGTACTCCAGGGTTTTTGAAAAGACGGTTGGTTTGGTGAAAGTCTGGCCTCGTACTCATACTTCACGAGGTCAAGGAGAAGTGTTCAACTACCTGTTGTTAGGAGCAGAAGCAGTACTCACACTTACTTCACCAGGTCAAAAGGAAGTGTGGAAATGTCTTCAGAAATTCCATTGCAAACAATCCCTGTTTCCGAGGAGAGCTCGATCTCAGCCGTCCTCACACCTGAATCCGCAACTGCGGAGGAAAATAGAATCCTACGGCTCCGCATGTTGGAAATGCTGGACGACTGGAATAATGGGAAAGAGCCGCCAAGTGTCGTCCCCGGATTCCCTGAATTATTCTCCAGGTCAAGTGGGACTTCTAATGTCCCCATAAATTATCCTGCTACCCCATTCGGGTACCCAGCCACCTCAGCCTTCTCTGCTGGATCGCCTTCTGACCCTCATCCCCGAATGTCAGCCACCGATGCAAGCATGAACATCTTTACTGCATCGCCTTGCCCGATTACGGCACAGCCTGCCACGTACAAGCCAAGCTTTGACTCATCCTCTTTTACATTCCAAGCACCATCGTTCTCAATGGAACCAACTAGGTTCGCTACCAGCACTAATCCTCTACCGCCTCAGTGCGAGCTTGCACCCGGGCAGGATCAGAACCCCAGAATTGCAGAACAAAATGAGATTGCCAAGAGAATGAGAAGCCTTGAACAAAGTTTGAAAAATATGCAAGGATTGAGCGGACAGAAGAGCGTCTCTTACGCCGACCTATGCATGTTCCCTCACGTGCACCTGCCAGCAGGTTTCAAGACCCCAAAGTTCGAGAAATACGATGGGCACGGTGACCCCATTGCACATCTTAAAAAATACTGCAATCAATTGCGGGGAGCCGGCGGAAAAGAAGAACTGCTAATGGCATATTTTGGAGAAAGTTTGGTGGGAGTCGCTTCGGAATGGTATATGGACCAGGACATATCTCGCTGGCATATATGGGATGATCTTGCCAGAGACTTCGTAGGGAAGTTTCAATATAATATTGACATCGCACCAGACATAAGTGCTTTGTCAAACTTAAAGAAGAAACCCTCGGAAAGTTTCAGAGAATACGCCATCAAATGGCGCGAGCAAGCGTCAAGGGTAAAACCTTCCATGGACGAGATAGAGATGGTCACTACTTTTCTCCAGGCTCAAGAGTCCGACTATTTCCAAAACATGATGTCGGCCATGGGAAAGCCTTTCGCAGAAGCGATTAAGATTGGAGAGATGGTGGAGAACGGTTTGAAAACGGGAAGAATTTTGAGTCAGGCAGCCATAAGGGCAACCTCCCAAGCCGTCCAAAGCGGGTCTGGAGGAATGGCAAGAGGGAAGAAAAAAGAGGAAACATCCATGGCGGTATCAGAGGTGGGAGAATATCATAATCCCGGGCTTTGTTCTTCGGAAAGAACCTCGCAACATTATTTCCCCCACCAAAATGCGACCTACGCTCCTCAGGCCTACATGGTCATGAGCACCCAGCCTTATATCCAGCGGTCACAACCAGTCAATCGGGGGCAGGCCCCACATCCTAGGAATCAGCCTCCTCACCGAAACCACTACAATCCTCGACCTCCTCAGAATAATTTCCGTCCTCGGGAACCACCCAGGAGACCCAACTACACACCAATCGGTGAACCCTATTCCGCCCTATTCCCTAAGCTTGTCCAAATGAATTTGTTGCAGCCCATACCACCAAACGGGCAGAACCCGGGATCACCATCATATCAGCGGGGTGTCAGATGTGCATACCATTCAGGGGTAGAAGGGCACGACACCAACGACTGTTGGACATTGAAACAAGCTGTAGAGAATCTGTTAGACCAAGGGAAGATTGTGTTGAGAGACGAGGATATCCCAAATGTGACCAATAATCCGCTGCCCGCCCACAACAACGGGCCGATAGTTGGGATGATTTGTGAAGACGAGGAAGTTGATCCAGCACTTAAAGCCATAATTGCTATTGCTGATACAGAAAAGGGACCCAGGGTAACTCCGGAGCAAGAAAAAGGAATAAGCGATGTATTCAAGCAGGCCTCCATGGTATGGGGGACGATCAAACCACCTTGGCTGAACAAGCCAGTGTTTGTCGGACGCATACCACAGGAGCCAAAATACAACAAAGAGGGAGATGATAAGGTGTCCCCGCTCGACGAGAGTGAGGAAATATGTGAGGCGACAAGGGAAAAGCTATGCGAAATACACATGGTCCAGCCAGGAGAGGGCACTAGCACCGTTGAAGTATCGTACATGGGACCAAGCACCAAGCTTCAAAACTAGAAGGCTACGCCATTCTTGATCAAATGGAAGTCCTAATGAACCTGTCTTGCCACTTTCTCTGCATCACGAGTTACCCCAGAGGGTGACTCAGATGTTTTTCTTCAGTTTCATGTTTTTAATTTCCTGAATGTCAACCTTTTTCCTTATCTTCCCCAAAATGCCAAGAAATGAAATCATGCTTGATTACTCACTTTCTTCTTCTATGTTTTCTTTTGTGTTCTCTTCAATTCTGATAAATGCAGCTTTAAATAACATGACATGTTTGCGGACTTCATGCCCGGATCACGAGAACTCCGATCAGACTTCAAATAATGAGTCAAAATTTGAGATATAAAGAATTTGAAAAGTAGGAACAACTAAAGAAAATTGGTTCATGGTTTGGAAAATGTCCGTCACTGAAGCAGAGTTTGAGAGCAGTAAATGGGTTTAGACCCGTACAGAATGATAACCTTAATAACTGCGGTTTGTCACGAGCAATTGTACCAAGAAAGAATGGTCCATACGTCATTGAAAAACGTTACCAAATGGAGCATTTGTATCTGGGCGACGTCGAAAGAAACAACGTCAGCCTTGCTTGGAAAGCAGGTGCAGTGATATGTCTAAATCACTCTGGCGATATCTTTGCACAGTTTGAGATGACGAAGGCTTTCATTCTCGCTACCCAAACACTATTAACCCTTTGCAATCCCATTTGAGCTGGTTACTCTTCTTGGATTACCCTCTTTGGAACCTGAAAATATTATTGAAAAAAAATGAAAAGAAAGAAGAAGAAAGAATTGGAAAAATAAGAAAATATATAAACAAAAAAAAAATACAAAAACAAAGTTATGAACTACGTCTGACTTGATTCCGAAAGGATACGTAGGCAACCTCTCCTTGGGGTTCAGTCACATCAAAATAAAATCCAGGAATTCCCCCGAAAGTAAAACTGGGGCAGAAGTTATAATGATTCGGCCATGATCCCGTCCAATAGTTTCCAAAGTTGTAGTTCAATCCACGTTCTTTTCACCCCAAGCCTTTGTCCAAGTCCTTCTGATCAATCAGCAAAGCGTTTCAAAATGAGAAGATGGGATTATTTGGGTCTGATACGACAAAATGAGGAGAATAAAATGAGAGAGTCTTGTCGGTGAAAACCTTTGGGCACCGTGAGGCGACGCGAGAAGGGAAGTCGAAAATGAGAGATCTTGTTTAGTAAAAACTCGCAAAGAGTGCTAGCAGGCGACAGTAAGAAGGGAAATGAGAGAGGTCGACTAGCGAAAACCCGCAAAGGGCGTTGTCGGCCAAAAAGATGATTCCACCTCAGAATCATAATGGCAAGGTTCCCGGATTTTGAAAAAAAAACATAGATCTGTTTTGATTCATGAGGAAGTGCAGTTTCTTGAAGGTCGGGCATCCAATCCAAAAGGCATGTCATGTTAGTTGAAGCCAGCGTACACTCCAGATAAGTCCTTCTTCTCTTCCCGAAAGGGACGCTTCTCTTTAAACTCATATGCTTTCCTTTACATAGTTTTCTTTGAGTCCTTTTGATCTAACTCTTAATCCCGTAACAATTATAAAGGAAGGTAGCAGGACCATTTTTTTTACAGGGCTCCGTTTGGCAAGAGTCAAATAAAATGTACGACCTCAGTGGCGCGTCAGTCCCATCCCGACTGGCCATGGTAGTTGATTTGCTTCCAAAACCGACAAATCTCCACAGGGTATCCCTTGTTACAAATCCCCACGGAGTCTCCCCTTGTACAATTCCCCAAAGAGGTCCACCCCAGCACATCCCCGGCAAGTCTGCTACAATAATTATAATAAAAAAAAAATACTCACAGAGTTCGCATTGGACAAATGCCCACGGAGATTCCCTTGTACAAATCCCCACAGAGTCTCCCTAATAAAATCCCCACCGAAAATCCCCAAGCAAAACGGGACAAAAAAAAAACCAAAGCCTTACAAGGCAAATCATCACAAAATCTGCAAACGCAAGTCTGAGTAGTCCAAAGGGTTTCGCATGTGGATCCGATCAATGGCAAATTTTCTCCACAAGAATTAGGCCAAGACAAAGCAATTGGAACAGTCAAGGCCCCCAAACCAACAGCCATTTTCAAACTGACAATTTTTCTTTGTTTAGGAAAATTGAGACAGGTGCGACACAAAGCAGCTGTGCAAGAAGCAGGTGTAGCCCAAAAGAAATAAAGCGCGCAAGCATTGAAACAACCTTGCAGCGGAAAACGACCAAAGGTAAGTTTCCCATAATATTTTCGTGCATTTTGATAAATAAAAAAAAAAATTGATTTGATGGTAGCGTAGGACCTCATTCCTCGACTATCCCGGTATAAACCACGGATCTCCCCGGCATAACCCGATAAATCTCTCGGCATAACCCGATGAATCTCCCCGGCATGACCCGATGAATCTTTTCGGCATAACCCGATAAACCTTTCCGGTATAACCCGATGAAGCCTCCTGGCATAACCCGATGAATTTCCCGGCATAACCCGATGAATCTCCCCGGCATGACCCGATGAATTTTTCGGCACAACCCGATAAACCTTCCCGGCATGATCCGATGAATTTTTCGGCATAACCCGATAAATCTCCCGGCATAACCCGATGAATCTCCCCGGCATGACCCGATGAATTTTTCGGCATAACCCGATAAACCTTCCCGGCATGATCCGATGAATCCTCCCGGCATAACCCGATGAATCCCCTCGGCATAACCCGATGAATCTTTTCGGCATAATCCGATAAATCTTCCCGGCATAACCCGATGAATCTTCCCGGCATAACCCGATGAATCCTCCCGGCATAACCCGATGAATCTTTTCGGCATAACCCGATGAATTTTTCGGCATAACCCGATAAACCTTCCCGGCATGATCCGATGAATCCTCCCGGCATAACCCGATGAATCCCCTCGGCATAGCCCGATGAATCTTTTCGGCATAATCCGATAAATCTTCCTGGCATAACCCGATGAATCCTCCCGGCATAAACCGATGAATCTTCCCGGCATAACCCGATGAATCCCCTCGGCATAACCCGATGAATCTTTTCGGCATAACCCGATGAATCTTCCCGGCATAACCCGATGAATCCCCTCGGCATAACCCGATGAATCTTCCCGGCATAACCCGATGAATCCTCCCGGCATAACCCGATGAATCTTCCAGGCATAACCCGATGAATCTTTTCGGCATAATCCGATAAATCTTCCCGGCATAACCCGATGAATCCTCCCGGCATAACTCGATGAATCTTTTCGGCATAACCCGAGAACTCTTTCCATTCAGCCAGCATTAGGGTTTTTAAACCCTAAACTGAGCTTTTCCATGCAATCAACATTAGGTTTTTTTAAACCCTAAACTGATTTTTTCCTTTAGTCAGCATTAGGGTTTTAAACCCTAAACTGAACTTTTTTTCCATTCAGCCAGCATTAGGGTTTTAAACCCTAAACTGAGCTTTTTCATGCAGTCAGCATTAGGGTTTTAAACCCTAAACTGAATTTTTCCTTTAGTCAGCATTAGGGTTTTAAACCCTAAACTGAACTTTTTTCCATTCAGCCAGCATTAGGGTTTTAAAACCCTGAACTGAGCTTTTTCCATGCAATCAGCATTAGGGTTTTAAACCCTAAACTGAACTTCTTCTATTCAGTCAGCATTAGGGTTTTAAAACCCTAAACTGAACTTCTTCCATTCAGTCAGCATTAGGGTTTTAAACCCTAAACTGAACTTTTCCTTTAGTCAGCTTTAGGGTTTTTAAAACCCTGAATTGAACTTTTCCCCAGATGGTCAGTATTAGAGTTTCAACTCTAAAAACTGAACTTCTCCCCAGCTATTCAGTATTAGGGCTCCAACCCTGAACTGAGCATTTTTATCTTCCCTCCTCAATTTTATGAACTTCCTGGCAAATAATTAACGAAATTTTCCTAGTGAAACTGGGGCAGAAAATTTCGTTCGTTTGTTTGTTTTCTCCCGCAGGTCTAACCTCGAGCCACACGGATCGAAATGACCCACGAGATGAGTCTCAACTCAGAATCAAAAAAAAAGAAAAGGACAAAAAGAAGATGTTCCGAGATACCGGAGAAAATGGAAAGCGGATCGTTCCAAGATTTGATTAAGGTCCAGAACTCTGCCATTCACGTCTCACTGAGTATCCCAGAGGTTAAACAAGCACCTACAACTCGCAAGCATCAAGATTCGGATCGAAGTCTCCAAGCAAAATCAGCTAAGACCCATGATCAAGTCGCAAAAGAATCATAGATAGGGATCTTGTAACTAGCAGTTGACATGCATATAAGTATTTAGTTCAGTTTCAATTTTTCTTTGGTTGTAATAAGGCGGTCAGTAAAGCAACGGTGACAACAGCAACAACAGTAACAGCAAGCATTGCAGTCCCATGGTAGTCCCAGCTACCAAAACTTCCCGAACTACATTGACCTGATTCCTGTTTAGCCCAGGATATGTAGGAAATCTTTGAAGCAAAGATTCGGTCAGATCTTTCAAAACATGATTCACACGGAGTAGTCCATAGACAAAAAATCGCTCATATCCGCTCACTTTATCTTTGCACGAAAACCCTTCGTGTTTCCGAACAAAGAGGGGCAACTGTGAGCACGTGATTTTTGTTTTTACGCGACAATCGTTCCAAAAGAAATAAAAATAATAACAAATGGTCATGCTGTACAATTTTTGGATTTTACATGGCACTTTGTTAATTATTTATGATTTTTTGTCCATTTTTATTTTTATTGAAACAAAATACAAAAAATGTATGTGTCATGCGTAATTTAAACCGTAATCCGGTTGTTAAATGGAAAATCACAAAGTATGCATTTTGTTTGTCCTGATTTGTTGCCTTGTTTAATTTTCCTTACTTTTGACATTTTTATATTGCGTGTAATAAATACGTTAAGTGTTAATTAATGGTGTTTAGTTTTATTTAATTAGGTTGTGTGTTTAAGAAAATTAGAAATAAAGAAAAAGAGGTTGAAACTTGTTTAAAATGAATTTGGGCCAATTCCCATTTTCAAAATCTGAGGCCCAAATGAACAGCCCAAGCCACCAGTCCGAACAGCCCACCCCAAGCCACAAAACGACGTAGTTTAACACCAAAACTACGTCGTTTCAATGCCAATCCATCACGGCCGTTCAAACCAACGGTCCGGATCTCTCACCCATAACTCCCATTACCCGACCCGCTACCCGAACCAAATCTGACCCCTACTAAGCCAAACGACGACGTTTCTTTTAAACCTTTAGATCCAAGCCATCCATCTCGCCTCATCCAACGGTTGAAATCAATCCACCCATTCCATATATAAGCCTCCTACCATACCCTGCCCCCCTATCCAATACCCCAGCTTTCGTCCTCATCCCCTTCCCCACGAAACCCTAGCCGCCCCCTTATTCCTCACCATTAATCCCGGTGGCATGAACGCCGGTAACCTTTACCTTAACACCCTAGGACCACCTTGACACCCTGAACATGAATCCACCAACCGTTCAGCTCGAATCCCATCCCACCTTCTCGAATCTTCATTTGAAGATTCGAGTCAAAACTCGATCTACACCGATCTGCCCTAAATTCATACCAGACAGTCCCCGGACCCCCCTCGTGACCAAACCATGCTTGGTTTGGTCCGAATCTAACCACGGAAGCCCAAATCCCAAATCTACCATCCACGAACCCTAGAAACCCCAAGCCTGGTTCGTGCCTGCTTAAACCAAGAGATTAAGGTCTAATGGACCTTAATCGAAGTGTTTCTCATCTGAGAAACACTTCGATTAAAGTCCGTTCAGCCTTAAGGAGGATCTGTTCAAAACACAAGTGGATTTTTTCTGATTTGTTCTTTCAAAGCTTTAAGGTGAGTTAATTTTCTTTTCTTTATTTCAGTTCGTATGTTTGTGTGTTGTTAAAAGTCCGTCCGTATGGCCAAACGTTTTGTTTTGTGTTTTTGAACTGCTATTGTCCACCTTGACCGGACCTCTGTATTCGGTCAAGTCTTTCTTCGTAATGTATGTGTGTAAACTGTATGTTCAATTGAATTTGTAATTGATCATTTCAATTAGCTCCCGAGGTCATTTCTGTGTTGACATTGCAATCTGAACCCCTTGTGTGATACTCTTAGATTTCTGATTTTTGGCTACGATTGTACGTGTTATGATTAGTATAGTCAAGTCGACATATGTCGTCAATTAGTTTCAGTTGTCCGAACAATAACCAATTGACCTGCTTCTGTTAAGCATTGCCTGAATCGATTAGGAACTGAGTTTAGTTACTTATAATTGCTAATTTGATTTCAGAAATCTAAGGTGTAGGCTGTAATTGTAATCTGAATTGATGGCATGTGCATTTGTGCACAACATGTGCATAAAGGCCCTGTTTGAATTAAAATAGTTTGACAGCATATGCTATCAGACTACATTCTGCTGCCCATACTCTACTTTAGTTTCAGAAATAATAAACATTACTTAAAGTGAGTCTGCCAGGGAATATCATGGGGTTTTGTTCATACTTAATTAGCCAAGTGGAATCTGAAAATGTGAAGGCACATGGGAGGGGTGTTGTGATGTTCTAAACAGGCTGTTAAAGGTTTGATTTTAGGCTTAGAAAAGGCAGACTGCCATCAGTTTTAAAAAGAGAGAAGACAGAGAGAGATTGAGGGGAACTGGATTGAGTTTGAAAACAAATTTTGAAAGAGGAAAAGGCAGGCAGATTTTTAGGCTTAAACTCAGGTTTCTAGACATTTTGGATAATATACACACACACAGATAGAAATAGATAGAGAGAAGCATAACATAGAAAAAGAGACTGCATTTTCATCTTTGTCTTGATTCTCACTGGTCTGGATTTCCTTGTTCCATATTGATTTCTTCTGAGTCTTGTTTGAGATTACAAGTTGTGTGTAGCATCGGTTCATTTCTGGGTCCATTCTGCTTAAATTCTGATTCCATATTACTGGGAATTTGCTTTCATTTTTGCCATTTTTCAATTGGCTCTAAACTGCATCTTGCACTGGGACTTGTTTCTATTGGTTACCTGCTGTTACTGCTGCTGCTATTGTTGCTATCTTCTACTCTTGCTCTACTGACTTTCCCTGCTTTCTTCAACTGTAAGCACTTTTCAGGTACACATTTCGAGTCCCATGTTGGTGTAATTGAAACAGTTTAAAGGCATGAAAAATGAAAGATATTGAAGAAGTTTAAGTATATGTTGTAATACTCATAGAATAAGTAATGGGTTTTTGTATAATTGATTAGTTTACAACGCAATAGCATGAAAGGATATGTTAACTAACGCCTGATTGAATTCTAGTCTTCTGTGTTTTTGTTTTGTGGTTGTTTGTCAATACAGGGTATGTATACCCCAACCTTATACAATGCTTTTTTTTCTGTTTTATTTTTCCTTTTACCAGGTCCCATTAGGCAGTACATAGGGTCACTTTCGAATCCCATTAGTAACAATGTCCAGTAGCTGATTCCTCTAATCTAGTCTAATTAAGTTTAGTTAAATTGAACTCAAGAAATGTTAAGAATAAGCGTAGCATTTCGTCAATTTCATATGCATTTTTATCAGAGTAAAAGTATGTTCCATGAGATACAATGTTCTTCGCCTCGTAATTAGATAATCAATAAAAGGTTAGGATTAGCTAAGCATGCCATTTAATCAGCATACATTGTTCTTTCTTTCATTTTAGGGACAAACATAATAGAAATGTAGTCACTTTAGGATATCCCTTCTAAAATAGAGACGAGCCTCGCCAAATAAAAATGTAAATTGCGAGGCCCTCAATAACTAAACATAATAAATATTTAGAATCCAGGACGGGCCGTTTCAGTAAATTTCATGGCCTTTCCAAAAAATAATAACGCGTTAGACTCTTTAGGCGCGGCTTAATTAAATTATATTCTTAAATTCGGGTGCACATTGATGTGACCCAAATCCAAATCTCAACGGAGTCAAAATGTGTTGACGATCACGGGTGCATTGATTGTGACGTGGCTCGAGATGCATTTTCACGACGTTGAAATTCTATAAAAAATAAATGATAATAATAAAAGCGGTTTAAACTTAATAAAGCACATAAGTCACAACATGTATTTAAATCAGATATTTAGCCATTATAACAATTTAAGCGATCGTGCTAGAACCACGGGATTCGAGGGTGCCTAACACCTTCCCTCGGGTCAACAGAATTCCTTACTTAGAATTTCTGGTTCGCAGACTTCATTTGGAAAAGTCGAAAATTTCCTCGATTTGGGATTCAAGATAAACCGGTGACTTGGGACACCAAAAGCCAAACCTTTCCCAAGTGGCGACTCTGAATTAATTAAATAATCCCATTTCGAATATTTTCACTTAAATTGGAAAAACTCCCCTCGCGCATTTAACCCTTCGGGGCCGGGCGCGCAAAAAGGAGGTGTGACACCTGTTACAGCACAACTTCGGTTCTACTATACTAATAACATGGCAGAATACGAGGCATGCATTTTGGGTTTAAGGATGGATGTGGACATGTGTGTCCACGAAGTCTTGGTCTTGGGTGACTCGGACCTTCTGGTACACCAGATTCAGGGAGAATGGGAAACACGGGATTTAAAACTCATACCGTACCGACAATGCTTTCATGATCTTTGTCAACGGTTTCAATCAATAGAGTTCAGGCATATTCCGAGGATCCATAATGAGGTCATCGATGCTTTGGCTACTCTGGCGTTAATGTTACATCATCCAGATAAGTCTTATATAGACCCATTGCATATTCAGGTCCGCGATCAACATGCTTATTGTAACGTGGTGGAAGAAGAACTCGATGGCGAACCTTGGTTTCACGATATCAAGGAATACATCAAAAGGGGAGTATATCCGGTACAAGCCACAGGTGATCAAAAGAGAACAATTCGTCGCTTGGCAAGTGAATTTTTCTTCAGTGGAGGAGTTTTGTACAAAAGAACTCCAGATCTCTGGTTATTAAGATGTGTAGATGCTAGACAGGCCGCGACTATCATGACCGAAGTACATTCTGGAGTCTGTGGACCGCACATGAGTGGGTACGTGTTGGCAAAGAAGATTCTCCGAGCAGGTTATTATTGGCTCATTATGGAGCGAGACTGTATCAGTTTCGTGCGTAAATGTCATCAGTGCCAAGTGCATGGAGATTTGATTCATTCTCCACTATCTGAATTACATACTGCACCATGGCCTTTTGTTGCTTGGGGAATTGATGTCATTGGACCAATAGAGCCAGCAACGTCTAATAGGCACAGGTTTATTTTGGTGGCCATTGATTATTTCACCAAGTGGGAAGAGGCTAAAACATTCAAGTCCGTAACCAAGAAGGCGGTGATTGATTTTGTGCATTCGAATATCATCTGCCGGTTCGGGATACCGCAGGTGATCATTACAGACAATGGGGCTAATCTCAATAGTCACTTGATGAAAGAGGTATGTTAGTAGTTCAAGATTACACATCGCAATTCTACCCCATACCGCCCTAAGGCGAACGGAGCAATTGAGGCGGCCAACAAGAATATAACGAAGATACTTCGAAAAATGGTGGAAGGTTCTAGACAGTGGCATAAAAAGGTGCCGTTTGCATTGCTAGGTTATTGCACTACTGTTCGTACTTCAGTAGGGGCGACTCCTTATTTGTTGATGTATGGAACTGAAGCAGTGATACCCGCAGAAGTAGAAATTCCATCCCTTCGAGTTGTTGCGGAGGCTGAGATCGATGATGAGGAGTGGGTCAAAACCCGCTTGGAACAACTGAGTTTGATTGATGAGAAGAGACTGCCAGCAGTGTGTCATGGCCAGTTGTATCAACAGAGAATGGCAAGAGCATACAATAAGAAGGTGCGTCCACGAAAGTTTGAAGTGGGGCAGTTAATATTAAAACGCATTCTTCCTCATCAGGTTGAAGCAAAAGGAAAATTCGCACCAAATTGGCAGGGGCCGTTCGTTGTAACTTAAGTATTGTCCAATGGTGCATTGTATTTGACAGATGTAGAAGCCAAATGTGTAGAAATGGCTATCAATTCTGATGCAGTCAAGAGATACTATATATGATTTCTTTCTTTGATTGTACTTGTTTGTATTTGGCATGTTTTGAAGATTGAAATGACGAAGACATTCTGTTCTGCTATCTAAACACTTCATCCCTTGTCACCCCTTTTGAGTCGTATTTATTTTCTTTCATATTCCTCTTTCGGAATCAGTAACAAAGATCAGAAATACAAGCGTGAAAGATAAGTAAAGGAAAGAGAAAAGGAAAAGAACGAAAAGGGAGAGAAGAAAAAATGAAAATTGAAAAAAAAAAGAAAAAAAAGGAAAAAAAACAACAAAACAACAAAAAGAGAAAAAGAGAAAGAAAAGAAGAGAAAGAAAAAGAGAAGAAAAATCACAACAAACAAAGTAATTTCTATGTCATGAACTACGTTCAACTTGATTCCTTTTAAGGATACGTAGGCAGCCTCACGGTTTGGTCTCATCAAAAAAAAAAAACCAAAAGCCCCCAGGCAAGAAACTGGGGCAGAAGTTTTGGTTGTTGTAAGAAATCTGGTTCCGAAAGTTGTAATTTTGAACCATTGAGGAGTTGTTTTGAGCCTTTTATATCCTTCCTTTCTAACCCCATCCAAAAGCCCACGTTACGGTCCAAAGAAAGACCTTCCGATTAGTCTTTAAAAAATGCCAAGGCAAGTAGGTAGCAGTGATTCACATCAGGGGCAACACTCTGGTCCAAAGAGGAAAAAGAAAATAAAAAATAAGAGAGTCTTATTGGTGAAAACCTCACGGGCACCGTAAGGCGACGAGAGCTGAGAGAAATCAAAATGAGAGAGTCTTATGGGTGAAAACCCTCACGGGCACCGTAAGACAAAAGTGAGTTGAGATACGAACGGATGAGAGAGGTCTGCTGGTGGAAACCTTCCAAGGCACCGCAGGATGCACAATGTTAGGATTTGGGTGAGGAAATCAGGTTATGGAAATTCCGGGGCAATAACGTATGGCAATTGAAAGTTGATTGGTTGGACAGATTGGGCCGATTAATCCAAAATGCATGTCATGATCATTGGTTCCCGCTGCTCCATCCAGATAAGTCCTTTTCCTTTTTCCTCTTCAGATAGTCTTCCAGTTTTGGATTTTCTAATCCTTAACTCTGAAAGTCATTGCATCTCGTTCCTTTGGGTTTATTTCTCTAAGATGTTCCCAATGTCAGTTTTATTTAAGCAAATAAGAAGGAGTTTCAAAGCTCACTACCAGCTTCAAGATTGCAAAGCACAGTGTGGCTAGAGCATACCAAAGATAGCATGATGTAAAGTGGGGTAAAGTGCCAGCAAGAGTTCCATCGGCAAAATGATTTAGTAATTTCATGGGAGATGCAGAGTTTCAGTTAAAGGGGTCAGAGGTGTGAAACCACTGTTTGGGTATAGAACACTCGGGTCATCCAAAGTCATGGGGTTTTGAAAGTCAGTCGGAAAGTCAAGCAGTTCAAGGCCAGTTCGGGGGAAGACAGTCAAAACAAAACAATGCAGTGGAAGGATCTTCAGCACGAATGCCATCAACTAACCACCATTTTAAACTGACAAATGTTCTTTGATTGAAACAGGGGCAGAAAAGTTCGTTTGTTTCGTAGGAACTCTCTGCAAGGAAAGGCAGGCATCAAACAGGTTTGATAGTAAGTTTCAAGACCCTCCTGAAAAATGGGACCTAGTTTAAAGTTCAAAACAATCATGAGTCACTTAATTTAGCACAAATGTATCCCCAGAGGAATATAAGTTGGTCTGCATGTTTAAAATAGGATTCAATTAGGATTTTTCATGACCCTCCTGAATAATGGGACCTAGCTTTAAAAATTTCCATTGGATCACAAGATGTAGCATAAAATCCTGTCATAAGGTAGTATAATTTAGTCATAAAAGCGTCATTTTAGGACAAGACTTGATTTTGATTTTCAGAGCCTTCCTGGATAATAGGATGTAGTTTAAAACCCTCTTAGATAACAGGACTTAGCGGAAACAATACCTTTAGAAGATATAGCTTAGATCTATAATTGTCAGTTGGCAGGACCTCCTTGGATAATAGGACTTACCTTTCAAATTCTTAGTAATAATTGGTAGAATGATTCAGTTTAACACTCACCATATGCCCAGCTACCAAACTGGGGCAGAAAATTTTCTTTGTTTTATCTGTTTTGTCTATTTTGAAATCAGGAGCCCGCCTGGAGAGCAGGGAATACTTTCAAGCGCAGCAGTCAGGATCCTACCTGGAGAACAAGGGAGTACAATTTAAGTTTAACCTTCAAATCCTCTGTTTTGTCTATTCTGAAATCAGGAGCCCGCCTGGAGAGCAAGGAATACATTTCAAGTTGAAGTTAGGAGCCCGCCTGGAGAACAAGGGAGTACAATTCAAGTTTGGTTTTCAAATTCTTTGCTTTGTCTATTTTTGAAGTCAGGAGCCCGCCTGGAGAGTAGGGAATGCACTTCAAGTTAGAAGTCAGGAGCCCGCCTGGAGAGTAGGGAATACATTTCAGTTTAGAAGTCAGGAGCCCGCCTGGAGAGCAGGGAACACATTTCAAGATAGAAGTCAGGAGCCCGCCTGGAGAGTAGGGAATCCATTTCAGTTTAAAAGTCAAGAGCCCGCCTGGAGAGTAGGGAATACATTTTAGTTTAGAAGTCAGGAGCCCGCCTGGAGAGCAGGGAATACATTTCAAGTTAGAAGTCAGGAGCCCGCCTGGAGAGCAGGGAGTACATTTCAAGTTAGCAGTCAGGAGCCCGCCTGGAGAACAGGCAGTACATTTCAAGTTAGCAGTCAAGAGCCCGCCTGAAGAGCAGGGAATACATTCAAGTTCAGCAGTCAAGTGTCCAATTGGAGAAAGGAAAAACATCATCAAAGTGTAGTTGGCAGTCAGGCATCCACCTGGAGAAGTGGAAAACATCTCAGATTGCAATTCAAAGCGGAAGCAAGGGGATTCCACCGGGAGAGTACAAGTCAACAAGGAAACAAGAACCACAGGAGAAAGTCTGAAGTTACAGACAGGATTTTGTAGTGTATAGATCATATAGTCTAGTTACTTTTTATTTTATCATGGTGTCATAAGGGGATGCAGTAAGTAGTAGCAGCAGCAACAGTGAAATCACAGCTTCTTGGTAGTCCCAGCTACCAAAACGTCCCGAACTACACTGACCTGATTCCTTTTTAGCTAAGGATATGTAGGCAACCTCAGAAGTAGGGTGCGGTCAGATCATTCAAAAATGCTTCATACGGAGTATTCAAACGGGCAAAAATCGCTCGTATCCGCTCACTTATCTTTGCACGAAAACTCTTCATGTTTCCGGGCAAAGAAGGGCAGCTGTGAGCATGTGATTTTCCCCCTATATATCAATTACTCCCATAACTTCAAAACAAAATAATTTCTTTCAGTGTTTGCAATTTTGTGAATTTTTGTGATATTTTCTGTTAATTGTTTGCATTTTTGTTTGTGCATTTTAATTAGTAAAAAATACAAAAAATGCGTTGCATGTGCATTTAGGAGTTAATTTTTCATTTTAAGAATTATTTAGTAATAAAAAGGGAAAATCACAAAAATAGTTTAATTTGCACCTTTTGATTTTTACTTTGATTTTGAGTAGTTTTTTTTAGTTTATTTTTAATTAAATGGGATAATTTCTATTAGTATTTTTCAGGTTAATTTAGTTTTAGGATTTAATTTAGGTTTTAATTTTAATTATGAAAAAAGAAGAAGAAAAAGAAAAGAATTTTGAAGAAAATGAATTAATAAGAAAAGGAAAGAATTGAGAGGAGCTGATTTTGGGTTACTTATGTTAATTCTTTCCGGGCCCAATGTGAAACCCGTCCAAACCACCCGAAACCCGGCCCAAACCCGCGCCCCAACCCGGTCTGGTTACCCCTTTCATCCGAAACGACGTCGTTTTACTATCTTTGATCTCGACCGTCGAGGTTAGTTGATCTGAAGGTCCATAACTAACTTCATCTTAATATATAAGTGTCCAAATAGCCCCCCTACCCCCTCTCATCTCCTTCACCAGACCTCATCGCCTCCACCGGAATCGCCTGCCGGAAATCGTCTCCGCCAGCGGCGGTATTCCAATCGACCCCAAATTAACGCCATAGACTCCCCTCCTTCTCCTCTTCCTAAATCTCCAAAACCCCTCCCTCGAAACCCAACAAAACCCTTCGAATCTTGAATCGAAGAGGAAGACCAAAACTCCAACTCACCCAATCGTCCCCAAAATAACACCCCTGAACCCTCGTCTCACCCTCATTCCAGAAATCCACTCCGTTTCCCTCGAATACCCCCGAAACGTCTTGAATCAGGATTTGAAAAGGTGAGACCTAAATTCCAAAAATCCAAATCGTCGAGTGTTTGAGATTTGAGGTCAAAATTGGCTTCAATTGTGCGTTTTCGCCTGATAATACACGATTAAGGCCCGTTTCGGCCAGAATCGAAGGTTCGAGTTGTGAATTCAAGATTTTGTTCAGGCTGGTCTTTAGGTATTTTTTTTACTTCTTTTTTCCTTTCCTTCGTTTTTCTCTTCTTTGTTTCATTTTAGGTGTTAACTTTCATCTTCTCACTTCTTCCCCTCTGTCTCGTCTATTTTTCGTTTTTGTTTCGAGTCTTGTCTGCTTATCTGCTTATCTGCTTGCAAATTAAGATTAGTGGTGCATAATGGTTTAATCTTCTTGTTTCTCTGGTTTCTTTTGGCTTTTCAATAAAAAATGTCTGAACGAGTCCGGTTGGGCTCATCAAATTCAAGTCCTTCGATTTGAATTTGGTGTCTATTAGGCAAAGTCCAGGGAAAAGAGATCCAAATACTTTGGCAAGCCCAATTTTTGAAACTGGACCCTTGGGTCAAATTGACCCATGTCCGTTTGGTGTAAGAGTAAAAACAGAGGATTTAGAGGGTAATTTGGGGAAATTGGGATAGGAAAGTTGTTGGTAACTGCTTGGGAAGCTTCTAGGAAGCTGGGAGGGGACTGTTTTGCAAAACTGAAAATTGGACCAAGGGTAGTTATGCTAAAATGAAAATTGAAGGAGGGTAGAAGGGCAAATCTAATTTCCCTAGTGCTGCCTTATTCCCTTGCCTATAAAGGCACTTTACCTTGTTGTTCAAGGAAGATTTTGGAGAGGGGAGGAGAGAAAAATTGGACAAAAAACTGAAGCAGCTAAAAAAAAACTCTTGAAACCACAGTGACTTTCTTGCATTTCTTTGGGGAAAATTGCTCAAATCTTGCTCAGTTTTGCTTGTTTGATCCTCTTCATTAGTTTGAACTTCTGAAAACCTCGGAATTTTGCACTTGGGTTGAAAAAAATGGTTTAATTTTGGCGATTTGAAGGTCTGATTGGAACTGCTGGTTTGGGTTACTGCTTATTTGTTGTTTTAGCTGGTTCCTCGAGGCTTGATTGGCTGATTCCAACATTGTTCCATTGCTTTTCTGCTGCTGCTGTTCACTGACTCTGCCTTCTTTTGTTTCCCTTTATTTCTAAGTATTTTCAGCACTATGGATATCACTTAAGTGTAATCTGAAGTTTGGGATTTAGAAATATGAAAAGCTGATGTTATTTATAGTTCGAATCTCATTCCTTCTTCTTTCAATCTCATAATGGTTGTAATATTTAGCTCTTGAACTGTTTTGACTAGTACATTGATCATGGATAGGGTGAGGCTGAAGTTTTAAAGTGATCTGTTCCTTCTTTTCAGTTATCAAGTTTGTTCGAATTTGGTTTAGGTGAAGGAATTGCTTTGGGTATATTTGCAGTAACACTTAGGCCAATATTGGATTGTCTGATGTTGTTTGAATGTTCTGTGATTAGACTTGGTTGCTTTAAGGTCATGGCTATCCAATGTCAATCTTACAGGTTCTGTTAATATGAAACCCAGTTGAAGTTTAAATTCCCATGTCATTACTTCAAGTTAATTGGAAGTCTTGAAATTTAAAGTTGCATGTTGTACAACTCTCAAAAATGAATTCTCCATTGTTTTCGAAACTATGTCACCGTTAAAAATCTCATGAAATTGTTTATTGAGTAGTAAGAAATCTGATTTAAAATCGATTGTGTATACCTTAGTGTCTTCTGCTGGTAGTCATTTGGGTTCACGTCGGCACCCTACGATTTTTCAGATTCAGCTTAGGTGCTGTAGGGATTCAAAATCGAGTCCCTACTTGCTAAACTCAGGCTCCTAAAAGTTTTGGGCTCATCTTGGGCTTAAATCTGAAGAGACTTGCAAAATTAGAATTATGTACTTTGTATCATTTGGGCCTGTTGGCCTGGTTCCCTCGTGTGTTTGGTTATTAAGAAAGTAGTGTCTCTTTAGGTAATTGCTTTGTTAATGAGACGCCTATTAGTAGCGAATTTGGTTCGAACTTTAGCGTAGAAGATATTCTAAACTCCTTTAGTTTTTTTTTGGGTGCGCCATATTAGCCAAATATATAACTTATGACCCTCAAAAGCTTAGTTTCGAATTTCCTTTAAAATTTGGGAATGAGGTACGCCGTGCCAAATAGAAATCTTAAAATGCACGGCCCTCGCTTAATTAACTTTTAATCCTTAGAAATCGAGGCGCGCCATTTAACAAATTTTTCATGGCTCGCAAAGTTAAAACGAGTAGTTGCTTTAGGCGCCTTATTTTAATAATATTACCTTCCTAAATTCGGGTGTGCATTTCATGTGACCCAAATCGGAATCTTAAAATATTGAATAAAATGTGTTTAGGATTGCGGGTGCATTTCATGTGGCGCAATCCAAAGACGTATTTTAAACGACGTTCAATCTTCTTTAAAAATTGGTTAAAAGCGGTTTAATAAGTTAAAATATATATAGGTTAAAACATGTATTAAAATCAGATAATTAAGCCGAGTATAATAGTTGAGCGACCATGTTAGAACCACAGAACTCGGGAATGCCTAACACCTTCTCCCGGGTTAACATAATTCCTTACCCGGATTTTTGGTTCGCGGATTGTTAAACAGAGTCAAGCTTTTCCTCGATTCGGGATTCAATTGGTGACTTTGGACACCATAAATCTCCCAGGTGGAGACTCTGAATCTTTTAAATAAATCCCGTTTCGATTGTCCTTTAATTAAAAAAACTCCTTTATACCCTCTCGGGGTGTAAAAAGGAAGTGTGGCAGCCATTTGCATAATAACTCATGCTCTTTAAAATCCTATTCAATCAAGCAACAAGTAATTTTGGATCAGTACTGATACCAAATAGAATCTAATAAAATAAAACTCTACTAATTCGACTAAAGAAGCAAAAAATCAGTATACTCAAAGTAGAAACTAAAGGGATTGATGGACCTTTAAGTGAGCTTTGTCCAATAAAATAGTCCTCCACCATAGCTTTTTATAGCAATATTGAATCGGTTGACAACAATAAATGAAAATCCGCAACAATCTTTGGCCGGAGCTCGAACTAATACTTGACGACACCCAACAGAGCTTTAGACTAGAAATCCGATGATGGTACCAAACTTGTGTGGTGCTTTGATGGTGATGCTAAGTTCTATGGTGGTGATTGAAGCTCGCTTAAACTTAAATTTAAAATTTTAAATTTTTGAAATTAAAATTTATTTCGAGTAAGTATTATTAAAATATAGTGAGTACATACCAAGAAGTTTGAATCTCAATTTTGGAAAGATTTAATGGAGATTTGAGGTTTGAATTAAAGTTTGAGCCAAATTCGAAGTAGAAGATGAACATGAAAAAATAATGTGTATTTTCCTTTGTATTCCTCGTATATCATTTGTAAACCTATATGTATTAAATGTGTATCTCATGTATATTTATGTATATTTATGTGTGAGATACATGTTAGGTACATGTATTGTAGAAAATTTTTTAAATTCGATTTCAACTATGATTTTGACTCTAAACCAGTCCACTCGAAACTCGATGTGAATATATGCCTGAGTCCAAAATCATCATACGAACCTATTGGAACCTTCAAATACCGATTTCGAGGTTGTTCCTTGATCAACTTTTCCAACTTAAAGCTTCGAATTGAGAATTATTCTTCCAAATCAACTTTGAACTTTTCGAAAATCAAAACCAACTTCATGTGCAAGTCATAATACATGAAGTGAAGCTACTCAAGGTCTTAAACTGCCAAACGATATGCTAGAACTTAAAACGACCGGTTGAGACATTACATTCTCCCCCACTTAAGCATATGTTCGTCCTTGAATGTGCCAAGAACCGTTCCAGAGTTGTTTGAATTTACTATTTAACACCTCTTGCAGCTGTTCGTGCCATCACAATCCAAATGAGCACATTGGCTCAACCTAGACGAAAAATCCTTCCTACTACCTTAGCACACAAGCCTTAGAACCCAGTTCCAACATCTGAAATTCTTTACAAGGTCCATTTCTAGCACACATACATCGTATCAATATCAACAAGTCGTACCAAAACATGATCATACACCCATGTTGTAACCATACAATGCACTGCATAATTTATATGCCCATAATATCATCCTCCACCCACAATACCTACATCTTCACGAACTCGATGCCCGTAATATATCTCTTGACACATACAAACCCTGCTCCAACCCTAGCAACACTGCGACGATGAGAGAGACATACAAAATCTCATAACCACCGTTCAAATCAATAACTCATGGAGTTCCTACGCTCGACAAGAACCATAGCCACATTCGGAACTGATTAGTGACATTCTTCCACCAAGCATACATTATATAAATATGATTGCGCTGATTCCAGATCCAATAACCTCGTCTCACCCAGTACAAGCTGCTCCGGCAATAAGCCACATCAAAACCATATAAAATCATATACCAT
This sequence comes from Nicotiana sylvestris, assembly GCF_000393655.2. NCBI lineage: Eukaryota > Viridiplantae > Streptophyta > Magnoliopsida > Solanales > Solanaceae > Nicotiana > Nicotiana sylvestris. The sequence goes on along the minus strand of NC_091059.1, from coordinate 114,664,404 downwards.
GTCATTAGTGCGCCAACAAGACATAACTTGAATATGACCAATAAGGAAAAACGAACCTGAGTACAGAACTATCCAGCCCGCGTAGCAAATAAAACTGCCAAACAAATTCTATGAAATTATCTCAGAGATGAGAAATAAGGCATACAAAATAAGTACAAGGAACTGTACCCAATATCTTACTATTGTAGCATGCATCCCGACCCACACATGATACTATTGCGACGTGCAACTCGATCCAAACATCATACCCGTTGCGACGTGTCACCCGATCCATACATAACGATCAGTTAGGGAATACCCACCGAGCCAGCATGCTCATACTCGCTCAACACACGTATATCAACTACAAGCACGCTAAATGCATGAACATTACTCTAGGGAGACGGATAGCACCATACTCTACAAAGGCCCAATCACAATTAAGGTACAATTAGCAAATCAACATCTCGAGAGCCATTTTGCTCATATAACACCACAAGTTACAAAGGACCACAATACACGTATGAACAATCAAATCACCTCACAAAGCATGTGGCATAAAAGAATAACACATAAAATAGACAATGACAGGAATAATATCCACCACGCCCGAAGACTCATCCATAGACAAATGATATGCTGCATAAACATATTCGATATGGTGTAGAATATACATTCACATTATGTCTACCAACGTATCTCAAAGCCAATTTCAATCATCCCAAAATAGGTCAATAATCTTCCAAAGATTCACAATGACACTATCCATGACACATACGATCAATCGTCAAATCTGGAACAAACTTCCACAGTCCGCAACCAAGAACATAAAGTGTCTCTCAGACATAAACTCTCCAATCAGTGACAGTACCAAAATCTCCATACCTAATTTCAATCCTACTACTTAAATGACTGATGTGTCGCACCTACCTGATCATCCCATGGGAGGTACTCCCACAACCTCCTGCACAGAGTAACAAAATATGAACATCAATGACCACCGACCATGTTATTTCCATAATGTGAATCAAGAATCCGCAAATCAATACATAATATCTCTTCCATAGAATGCCATTCTCAAGCAATACTAAAATAGTGACAACATACCCTTAACATCTGAAATCTTCCTCCGCTCCTCCAAGCTCATGACATTCTTGTCAAAACTGAACTGCAACCTTGATCCTTCAATTCCAATTCTCTACCGCTCACCGCACCTATCATGTTGTTACGTGAGAGTGCAATAATTTCATCATAAATCCTAAACCACCAGTAGAATAAACACTTCATCGGCTAGAAACATTTCACTTAGCTCATTTTAGAAGAAAGAATCACAGCACGCAACTAACTTTCCATAACCGTAGAAGACACAAACTACCATCCGTGGTCGAAACCGTCATAACCCTTTCGGGACCCATTTGCACATAACAAACCATCATAACTGAATCCCTCCAAATCAATCAAATTATGGGGGCTGTCAAGCCCGCATGTATAGCCACGGAACACCTGTATAGCCTTATTGTACCGAAGGAACAAATCATTTTCCTTATCACGTTGATCCAAACCCCGATTAAACTGACCCCATTGCTTCAGATTTACTCTTGACTTACCTTCAGAATTAATACCTCTCCTTTCCAGCACACAATGGACCTCAATCGACACTTATCCCGAGTGACCCCACATAACGAGACCACGTCATCTCAATATACATAAGCCATTTTATACTCTCTTCATGTACTCAATAGTATCTCCAACTGATACACCTGTTTTGCAAAGTTCTTCTATGAGTCCGAAGTTGTTTCCTCTATCTCTCTAACACCACACTGCAAACTCGGTGATATTCATAGGAATACACTAAGTCTCTTTCACACCCCGCTGCAAAATTAAATCCTTAGACACACAACGAACCCGAAAATTCTTAGGCATCACATTTTAATTCTTGAACCCACTAGAATCATTGTTGAGAGTCACCCACTCCAATCCAGCCCCGATCATATAACCAAACAACTAGTGCTCCGTTAGCACACGAATACTTTAAAGAGCAACCGAATGAATCCTTTTCCTAGTACATCACATCCACAAGAAGTATAAAATCTGAGTCATTCCATAATCTTCACATAAACAGATGAGGAAAAAATATAGCACACATCCATCAAATTCCCTACTCGAAATACCCTTGATGTTTTCCTCCCTTAGTCATAACAAATCCACTAACGTACTGATACCCAGAAACTGCAAAGGCACATAACCACGTGACCTAATCATAGACGGTAGGCTCCCCCACTTAACTTTAAGCCACACTTGCAAACTCCAAGGACCCACAATGACTTCTCCTCCTGGCTACCATGATCCCACATTGTTACTCAGCCAAATTTCTCACAATCTCTTGTTAAACTTTTGATAACATAGCCCGAGTTATCATCCCCAAATGCATACTCGGCCTCCTGAAAAGTGCATCATCTTCTTCAAGCGATCCAAGCCCACATCGTAGTACATACCTCATGTTGGAAAAAGTAGAACTCTGCATAGGAACTTCATCAGGAATCATGTGATCCCTAAATTTTTCACGAGACATAGCCCACCTGTGTAACCTCATACCGACATCCCCTAATGACATTTCCATAGTTACATCTATTATGAAATTAGTTAATTCTCCTAGGTTTATATTCACCCGCCAACTGTAAGAATCCATTCATTCCATTAACATCAATTAAAGGTCCAACAATACGTTTAAAACTCAATGTTGTATTGCATCCCAAAATGACAATCAAATATTCATGTCCCCCTTCATTCCAAGCAAACTCCTTTCCGTCATATTCAAACTTCCAAAGTATAGAAGCCACCATCTCAAATGTTATACTTAGACTTAGTCTTCTGTCCACCATGTTCCTTCTCATCCTTCACTGCTAAAAATGTTGCCTTGAAATTATCCATCTCTATAACGCACTAGCAAATAAAATATCACAACCTCCGAGCCTCCTTGAGGATCATCTCCCCCAAACCGTTGGTAATGGATACACCGATTTGACCCTGAAGCTGCCACATACTGCCATCTCTGATAACCGCTTCTTAGGTACTATTTCACAATACCATACCCCAAAGGCAAACAATTGAATACCACTATACCGACGAGCCTTAATGCGTTCAAATAACGATGACAATACCACAACACAAATAGGAATTCTACCATTTTCGAAAATATCAAATCTAGCTACCCCGCCAACCAAGACTTGAACATCCACAATCCACTTGCCTCTCTTCCGCTAGAATTAAATGCCGAATCTCCTAATCATGAACTGAGTAATTCTCCCCCAAATCATTTGATGCGGAGACACATAAGAAAGAACCCTACCATTCACACCAACACTGCGCGATCACAACTGATGATCATCACAATACACTGTGCATAGCCTCAGAACCATAAGCAACACTAACACTAGGCTGAAATGATATAACACCCCTCCATAAGGCGACGATAATAGTCCGCCCACATACGTATGGAAAAACATCATGCACCACATTTGTAGCATCTTCACAACTCGTCGGTGCCCAATAGATATTGAATGCTCGACATTGCGTACGAATAAGTAGGAAGAAACTGAAGGCATAAGCCTCAACAAAATCAAATCGTATGACAAGGAATCAAGAAAGGGAAGTTATCCTAATAGTCTTGTAGCCTCTCGAAGATAAGTACAGACGTCTCAATACCTATACGCAAGACTCTACTAGACTTGCTCATGACTCGTGAGACCTAAGTAAACCTAGTACTCTGATACCAAACTATCACGACCCAAATTTCACTATAGGTCGTATTGGCGCCCAACGCCATCGTTATGCAAGCCAACAAATATGTTAACACATTAATAGTTAATCCAAAATGCATTTCGAAACTATTAAAGAAATAAGGAGTGAAAATCGTTCATTTTTATAGAAAATATAGACATTAAAAATGCTCGAATAAGGCAAAAATATAAACCAGAAGATCATGGAGAAATACAATCAAGAGATAAATTCTAAATTCTCAAAACCCGGTGTCACAAGTGCATGAGCGTCTACTAGGAAGTACAATACTAATACAATTTTTGTCTGGGATGTGAAATAGACATGACAAAATAAATAAATATGATGGAGACTTCATGTGTTGTGGATCGTAACATAGAATGCATCTTACCATAAATTTCCCACAGCTGCGCCTATGTGCCCAAATGACCACCAAAAGTACATGCACAATCAGTGCAAAAATGTAACATGATTACGTAAATCAACGCATACACAAAAAGTATCTAGCCTAACCCTGAAAAAGTAGTAATGAGGGATCGACATCGACACTTAATAGTAGTCCAATAAATCAGTATAATAAATTATAAATAGATATAAAACACAACGATAATAATGAGGTAAGAACTGTAACTAACATAATCCTCCAACAAAATGACAGTATGAATTTCTCAAATATCATGTGCTATCTTAAACAGATAAGAAATATCATGTAAATGTCAAGTCTCCAATTGAAAGGGAAATCTCATGAATATTCGGACTCCTAGCGACATTACGCACGAATTATGCCGAGGTTGTACGACCCGATCCATAGTAGTCATGTACATATACTGCTGAAGTCGTACAATCGATTCATGGATGCATCTCAAATATAATACCAAGGTCAAACAAACCGATCCATAATGCTATTTTATAGCACTACCGAGGCATACAGACCGATTAGTAGGAATAGAGAAACTCGTCGAACTACGAGTCAAATAATTACAACACAAGGATTGACACATAAAGAAAGCATACTTTTTACCAACAATCAAATATTCCACCAAAACTCAAGGTAATGAAGCTCGGTATAACATAATCCCTACTCAAAATTCAATGATAAATTTAAGTAATTAAACTAACAAATTAAGATCAAATGATACATATATTGCATGATAAAGTCCTAAATCTACCCGACATAAATATGATTTTAGTTACGTAAGGACTCACGTCGCCTCGTGCGTACGTAACACCCACAACTAGTAGTAAATAAAAAAACACCTACGGGGTAGTTTTCTCTCACAAGGTTAGACATGAGACTTACCTCACTCTGAAATCCAATAACCGGCTCCAATGCCTCTCTAACACCACAAACCGATGCCAAATGATCTAAAACTAATCAAACAACATGCAAACCAATCAAAATATACTCCAATATTCATAATTTAACAATTTATTTCACAACCCCGCTCGAAATTCAACAAAGTCAACCCCCAGGCCCACGTGCTCGGATTTCAAAAATTATTGAAGATTAATATTACTCATAGCACCACGAACTCAAATATATAATTTATTCCCAATTTCATATCCAATTTCGTGATCAAAATCTGAAAATATCATTTTTAGATTATTGTTTTGAAAAATCCGAATATTTCCATAAATTTCATGTTCAAATCCATATATAATCCATGTATTTAACTTACAATAAGTGAGAATAACTTACCTCATGGTAGGTGATGAAAATCTCCCCTAAAAGAGCTAAAAAATTCATCCAACCAAGTGAAAATATGACAAAAATGGGATAAGCCCCAAAATAAATTGAAGTCTGCCCAACGATTCCTTCTTCGCGATCGCGGAACAACCCTCGCGATCGCGAAGACCAAACTGCTCAACTGCCAATTCCTTCTCCGCGAACACGATGCACCGGTCACAAATGCGATGACCAACTCCACCGTCTCTATGCGAACGCAATGTCTCACTCGCAAACGTGTAGGAAAATTACCTGGTACCCCCTTCCTGCGTATCCTTCTACGTGATCGCGGAACCCAGCTCGCCATCGCGATGCAATATCTCCCTCAAAGCTTCGCGAACGAGTCCCCTTCTTTGCAAACACAAAGTAAAAATTGCTAGACGCCTAAAAGACCTTCTTGAACGCGAACCACTAGTCGCGATTGCAAAGAGGGAAGCACTAGACATCAGAAACAGCAGTCCAAATTGGCGAAATGACTCGTAGCCCATCCGAAATACACCCGAGGGCCCCGCGACCTCGTCCAATCACACCAACCAATTCCAATACCTCATGCAAGCTTATCTAAAAGCTTGAAACACCTCGAATAACATCAAAATCACGAATCGATGATCAAATTTTTTTTTTTTAAACTTCTAAACCTTCAAACTTCGATGAACGCATCCAAATCACACTTAAACATTCTGGAATGATGCCAAATTTTACGTACAAGTCACAATACGAATTATTCCCAAGCTCGAAATTACAAACGGATATCGATAACACCAAAGTCCACTTCATATCAAACTTAGGAAATTCTAAAACCTTCAAAATGCCAACTTTTCACAATAAGCGTCGAAACGGTCCTGGTCATCTAAAACTCGATCCGAACATATGCCCAAGTCCAAAATCATCATACGAACCTATTGGAACCTTCAAATCCCGATTCTGAGGTCGTTTACTCAAAAGACACACCTTGGTCATTTTGTCCAACTTAAAGCTTCTGAATTGAGAATTATTCTTCCAAATCAAACCTGAACTTCTCGAAAATCAAAACAAACTACACGTGAAAGTCATAATAAATGAAGTGAAGCTACTCAAAGTCTCAAACCGCCGAACAACATGCTAGGTTCAAAATAATTGGCCGGGTCGTTACAGTTTTACTGAAAAATTAATAATTGTATCTCTTATTTTCTTATATTTGGTTGGTGAGTGAAAAACTTTTTTTTGATTTTTTTTTTGTGTTTGGTTATTGATTAGAAAATATTTTAAAAAATATATATAATTTAGGCAAACAATATAGGGTATGGGTGGAGGAGGGGAGAGGGGCGAGATTGGGGGTGGGGCTCAGTGAGGGGTTAGGGGTAGGTGATGGTGTAGTCGGGTGTGGATGATGGGTGTTGTGGGGAATATGGTGAAAAAGGTTGAAAAAGAGTTTTGAAAAATATTTTTAAAGTTCTTGGTAGGTAAAATATTTTTCTCCAATTGGAGGAAAATAAGTTTCATGAGGAAATGAGTCTCTAGTTCGTTACCTTCTACTACCGATCTTCTCCCTCTGCTGCTACTGGAGCTACTGGATATCGACCTAAGAAATACTAGACCAGGTGCAAGAGAAAGGGGTGCTGATATTGATGGACCGGTGCTACCTCTGGATCTAAGAATCATGGAAGACGTAATTGAAATATGCACCTGAAATTAAATTACATTGGTATAAAGAATTATTATCCAAAATATTTAAGCCAACTAAATATAAAAAAATTAAAAAATATTTTTCTTCATGCCAAACACACCCTTAACTTCACTATTTTGGGGTTAGTGTTGGCAACAAGAATGAGGCATCCCGAAACGGGGTGGTAAAAGTTTGTCTCCGTTTTACAATCTTTTGCAAATACAGCACACGGCGGGGTTCTAGAAATGCGCTAGGTCTCCTTTTTTTCTCACTTTATACTTGTATCTTTTTTTTTTTTTGTTGCTTATCTACATTTGCTCATGGTGGTTTTTTTTTTTTTCCAGATTACTTGAACAATTTTGAATTGTTTGATGTGCTTCTATAACTAACTCTATTTTTAGCTACATGTTTTTTCTATTGGATTTATTCTTGAGTACTACTTGATTCATATTTCTTTTTTTGTCTGCATGTCACAAGAATATGGCCAGAATGGTATTGAAGAAGACAGTCAACAAAATGAGACGTTGACAACGAAAATAATACTAGGTGAGTAGGAATGTATACGAGTTGGATATATCTATGAACTACACTTGAAAGTTGTAAGAAAATATTTTTAACGAGAAAATACATATGTCAAAATTCCATTATTGGTTGATTATTGCCGAATTCTTTTCGCTATTGTTCAATGTTTCATATGAGAAGATCTTTTTACTTAAAGAGTTTTCTTGCCATTTCTGTTAACAGTTAGCTTCGACGACTCTTGGGCAATTGGCTCCCATGAAAAATATATCAGTGACCAATTTGAAATATCTTTCACGTATACTTGTTGTAACTATTTATGTGTTAGTTCAGTTCAGTTTATACTAGTTTTTTTTTTTTGTTATTGTGTTATATCAACATATTTTTATAAATTAGTTATTATCTCTGCTAGTTTAATTTACAACTTTGAGTTTTTAATTATTTACTTTAAAACTCGTTTATTGTTTTTGTTTCTAAACTGACATAAGCAAGATAAATTGTTTTGTTTGCTAAATTGTTTAATAGTTAAAAACATTGTCACTAAAATATAATTTGTTAAACTTAATAAATTGTGAACTTTATTAAACTAGATAGATTATTTAAGTAAATAGATCTTTGTTGAACTTTTTATCAAGTGGTTTATTTGAAAAAAAAAACACAGTATCAAAATGACATAGTTTTAAGATAAGTAAACAAAAAAAAACTAGTGGTCTCCATATGAATTTGTTTAGTCTCCATATTTGTGCATATCACCTAAACAGCCCTTCGTTTTCTAGTCATGACATAACTGAACTGTCTCTATTTTCCATTTTTCTCAATCATAAACGAGGGAGAAAAAAATATACAACAATAACAGCTAAATGCAAAAAGGAAGTTTTTTTTATAACTTGACATCATAACATGTCAACTCTCAACATGCTTGGGGTTGGTGTGATTAAATATTAATTTACAGTGATTACTAATCATGGTAGAATGAGGATATCTTTTTTTAAATGGTCGTAGTTCATCTTGGAAGCTCTTCATGTAAACAAAATGTACAAAAAGTTAACAGCAGTTGAATATACATCAATGTGTGCCTAATATGAGGTCAGCTAAAGACTAAAACAATCCTTTTCTAGTCCACGTAGCTCGTTAATTAAGATTATAGTGTCACGTCCCAAATCAGCACACATCACCTGCCAGGCGAACTAGATTTTCATACATTAACCATTAATTCACAACATTTAATAAATTAAATAAGTGTTCAAACAAAATGATGATTAATTACGAACGATTACTATCTCGAAATAGATATTTAAAGTAGCATGTACTCTGTTTTTCCTCATTTCTAGTGTAGCTTTTATGTATAGTCCAATCCGGAGAAAAATCTCAGCCCCTTTTCTTAGCTTTTTTATTTCCCCCACCGATCCCTTTTTGTGCTTGAGTCCCTTTTCCAATTACTCCCTTTTTTGTCTCTTCCCTAAAAGAGAGCTTCCTCCCTTTTTCATATGTGATTGTGTAAATGTGGGTTCCTAGGTCATATTCATGCAAATTGTTCACGCCCTTTAAAACCTATGTCAGAATATTCTATTAACGAGAAAGCAGCCCCAAGCCACAGTGAAGATGCAGAGTCGCACATGCCTCAAGTTAATAATGGCTAGCAAACTGTGACCTTCCAAAATCATAGGAATTCAAGAAATCCAGCACCAACGGTAGACAGAGGAACTCCAGTTGAGGCAGGTATAAGCGTTAAACTAATCAATGCCTCCACGGGTAAGTATATCAACATCAAAAGTTTAAGCATGTTACTAAGGAAAATTACACTATACCAAATCATCCAAACAATAGATCAAATGCCCAGGAATCCAAACCTAAGAAAATTTCTATTACTGATAATTCTAAAAGCTTTGTGCTGGAAAACCGCTTTTCCATATTGCACCAACATCCCATGGTTTTACAAAATAATAATATAGATAATTATAATTCATTAATGAAAAATAATAACACGTTGCATGCAAATAAAGGGAATTTAGACACGTCAAATAAAAAATCTCCTACTGAATCTACCATATCTTCCTTTACTACAAATAATTTTAGCAATAATACCCTACCCATGTCATACCAAGGCATGGTTTTACTAGACATCCCTATCACTACCCCTCTAAACCCCTCCATTACTCCATTACTGTGCCTAATCCCCCCCCAATAGCACTCCACGCATGTCTTAAGAATCGATTCTCAGTGGCCAAATGGAAGATGGCATGCAACACATGCCAATAGATTTGCATGCAAAATCTTCTCTTATACCCTCTACGCTAGACCATCCAAATTGCATGCATTTAGACACAATCATCGCCTCCTATTTTAGTTACTAACATACACCCTGAAAATGCCCAGATTTCCCCTTCACAACCGGAGAAGATACCGTCTCATCCAAATACTCTGTCAACAACGTCCATCCAACATGAACAACCTCCCACTATTACCACAACTCCAAAATCCTCCACAAAGTTTTGTCCAACCACCATTACCACAAGACCACCACCCCATGTCTTGGATAGAAATAGGTCTAATGGGGAGGGGTCTAGTCTTCAATTCCACAATCAATGGCCAAGAAAGTGTGATCTTGATTCAAAACCCACGATACCTAGCACAACTAGTGGCCGGGGGACTTCATCTAGCAATGAGCAACTACTGGAACCATGTGTCGGTGAACAATATTTTGCAACCACTAGTCCCATAAATGAACCAAAACCTAGTGGAGGAAATGAGAGCCCATTGGCATCTCCCCCCCCCCCATTTCACCCCGGTCCCAATCCTCCCTCAAAATCTAGGGTTGAATCTTCCCTTCTTTCCCCCAAAAGCACTCATTTCCAGCAACCCTATTTTGATGCCTTGGGAGGCACCACAACAAGCTCCACCTCCTCAACACCAATCTCAAAATGCAAACATGCAAATGTCAATGGAGGAAATGAATCTCAACCCTCTAGTTGCTCCAAACCTAGGCAATCCAATAGAAGAAGAAGTGAACGAACTAATAGACTTAGTGGGGGGAATTAATGGAGGAATTGTCAAACCTAGACGAGGTAAAATTATTTCTATTCAAGGAAGCACTAGAGAAGAGGCACATACTTATTTTCCCTCCAAACTTTCTCAAATGCTCAATGGACATTCGTCCTCCTCACGACCCAACAGTGGGCAACATGACAATGATTCTAGTGCCCACCTTGACAAGGAGCTCAACAACCCCTAGATACTTTCTCTTTAATGGTCAATCACACACACAAGACCTTACCATGACTAGTCCAGTTAACATAATAATTTGGAATATAGGGGGTGGGATAATGAAGACTTTAGGAGGAATTTTAGGGATCTAATGATGCAACACCAACCAAGTGTGGTGACTTTGCTTGAGATAAGAATGCAATCCCATGGGTCTCTTCTTACTGAGTTTGGTTTCTCGGATATGATTGAAGTTCCTGCGGATGGCCAAGCAGGTGGAATGGTTGTTCTTTGGGACAATAGCAAGGTGTGCATAATTTTGTGTGTAGAAATCAGAAAATCCATGCAACAATCGAGGTACGTCCTACTAGCTTCAAATGGCTATTCTCTTCAATGTACGCTAGTACAAATGTTAGCTCTAGAGATATTATGTGGAATAATATTAAAAATATCTCTGATAGTTATAGAGGGGCCTCGATAGTGAGAGGGGACTTTAATGATATTTTTAAAGCAAATGACAAATTAGGGGAAAAATCTCTTAATCATAGACGTGCTTATAAATTATGATCTAACCTCAACTATTGTAATTTACTTGACCTTGGATATAAGGGCAGTAGATTCACATGGTCAAATAATAGATTTCATAACAATAGTCTAATTATGGAACGGTAGACAAAATTTTTGGAAACAAACAATGGATCCAAACTGTTCCCCATGCTTCCATAACTCATCTTCCAAAAACTCACTCAGATCATAATCCATTGCTCTTAACTCTTATCCCTAAACAATGTACTAACTTTCAAAGGCCCTTTCGTCTTGAACCATTTTCGTGCAAACATCCTGAGTTTAGAAATCTAGTTGCTTCTGCATGGTCTTCTAACCACTTTGTTATATCTTCATCTTCTTTTGCATCCCTAGTTTACACCCGGAAGAATAATACCGTTGGATACCTCAAACGAAAGAAAAACAGAATTTTAGCTAGGGTTAGAGGCATTCAAAATTCCACCTCCTATTTGCTCATTTCTTCAAAACTTAGAAGTCACTCTACATGTTGATTATAATAATATCTTAAAAATTGAAGAGGACTACCGGAAGCTCCGATCCAGAATACATTGGCTAAACGATGGTGATACAAATACAAAATTCTACCACATTATGGCCACTAATAGAAAAAGAAAAAATAAAATAATTTTCTTTAAGGATGAAAATAACAATTAGATAGATGATCTGCAGGCCATCCTTGATCATACTAGGGATTATTTTAGTCACATATTCACAACCTCTCATACCATTAATGACTGGAATTTTATAAAGACTAATCCAAGAAATTTCAATAAAATAGACTTATCTTCTCTTGATAATCCTCTCACAAACAGTGAAATCATCTAAGCCTGTTTCTCATTTAAACCCTACAAAGCCCCAGGACCAGATAGGCTTCACCCCCTTTTCTTCCAAAATTATTGAAATATTATAGGTCACTCAGTGATTGATCTCTGTAAAAATGCCTTCACTAGTGGGAAAATTCCAGAAGGCATCAATGACACATTCCTATGCCTCATTCCAAAAATCCCTAATGCAAACAATCTCAAAAAATTTCGATCAATTGGGCTTTGTAACACCGTTTATAAAATCATTACAAAAAATATTTTAAACTGCTTAAAACCCTTCATGAACAACCTCATTAGCCTGTTTCAATTTAGTTTTACTAAAAATAGGAAAGCTTGCGATAATGCCATTATCATTCAAGAACTCTTGCTCAAAATGAACAAATATCGGGGGGAAAATCACAATATGATCCTAAAATTGACCTAGCTAAGGCTTTTGATTGCTTTGAATGGTCCTTCATCTACAAGACCCCTTGCTTCTTTAATTTTTCCACTAATATTATGAATCTCATCATGAACTGTATTACCTCCTCTAGGATTGCAATCCTTGTGAACGACTCTAAAACTGAATATTTCGTTCCCTTACGTGGTATCAGGCAAGGGGACCCTTTATCTCCGTACCTCTTTATCCTATGTATGGAGATGTTATTCACGCTCAACAACCATATGGTTGACACAAAACATTGGGACCCCATAAGCATAGGAAAAAATAATTACCAAGTATCGCATTTATTCTTTACCGATGACCTTACTCTTATGGCTAGGATTAATAACAAAACCATCCATAATATCAAGCATTGTCTTGACCTTTTTTGTTCCCTGTCTGGGCAATCCATTAATAGAGATAAGTAAAAAATTGTTGTATCCAAACACTGCCCTAGGGCGTTTGTAATAACATTTCTCAAGCCCTAAATATGAATATTTGCCACTCCGTTGGTAAATATCTAGGCTTTCCTATTATTAATTCCAAACCTAGAGCGCATGATTTCCAATTTGTTATCGATAACATGCTAACCAGACTGGATGCTTGGAAATCAAATTGCCTTACGATGGCTGGGAGATGCACCTTAGCTACTTCTTGCCTCAATTCTCTCCCCAACCATGTTATGCAATATTCCCTAGTGCCCTCTAAAACCCTTAATACTATTGATAAAATTTAGCGTAATTTCTTATAGGGCACTACTTCTACCTCCAAAAAGCTCCACCTAATAAAATGGGGCACTATCACCATGCAAAAAAAAGATGGTGGTCTGGGTATCCGCTCTGCTAGGAAAAATAACTTAGTTAATCTTTCCAATCTTGCTTGGAGACTTCTAGCTAATGCACACTCCCCCTGGGTCAAAGTTATCCAGCAATTACATGGTAATAGAAATAATAGCAATAATGGCTCTTTTATCTGGAAAGGTATTATCCAAGGGTGAGAGATTTGTAGCAAAAGGATTACTTGGATCTCCCACAATCTCTCTTCTCTAAATATATGGGACAATTGCTGGATCCACCAAAGTCTTCCTTTGCGCCAATGCATTCAAGGTCCTTTAGGTCAGAATAAACACCTACTCACCATTAAGGATCTATGGACAAACAACCAGTGGGACTTGTCTAGAATCTCTCTATAAATTTATACCTCTCTTCTAAACAAGATAAAAGCTACCTCTCCTAACAACTTCAATTGTGACATCCCAATTTGGTCACTAACCACAAATGGTGTTTTTTCTAGCAAATCCTGCTATACCTTACTGGACAATGATCCTAACATACCTCAAGACTTCGATTGGATTTGGGACTTATTATGTCCAAACAAAGTTAAATTTCTTCTATGAAAATGCTTACACAACAAACTTCCTACTAGGACCTACTTAAACTACATTGGTATTAACAATGATCCTAAGTGCTCCTTTTGCAAAAAGGAGGAAGAAAGTATCAATCACATCTTTTTGGACTACCCTGCAGTCAAGGAGCTTTGGGTTCAATTAGGCATCAACACAAGGGGCTACATCTCTTCTAATCATTGGTTAATAAATATTCGTGACTCTCACACCTCTCTAAAAAAAGGCCATATAGATTGATATGCTATGTTCCCCTTTGTGATATGGTACGTATGGGCGAATAGGAATAACAACCTCTATAATAACACAACAAACAAAGCACACATAAACCATCCTTACAAGTTAGCAACTGAATACAAATTTCTTACTGAAAAGGAACCTAAGCTTCAAGAGAAAATTCCTATCTCTATTAAATGGATTAAACCTAATGCTAATCACATCAAGCTTAATATAGATGGCTCTTTAATAATGTTATATCAAGGTGTGGCTTTGGTGGTCTATTTAGAGATAGCAATGGCATATGGGTGCTGGGATTCCAAGGCTCTTCATATGGTATATCACCCCTACATGTAGAACTTATGGCACTAAGGAAAGGCCTATAAATAGCAAACGAACAGGGTTTTACCAATATCAATGTGGAGACAGACTCTATATATGTCATCAACTGTCTCCACCATGGTTACACCTTACTTAAAAACATTATTCATGACTACAGGTTATTGATGCACCAAACGAAAGTTCAAACAGTGGAACACATTCAGAGAGGCCAACAAACCAGCACACAAGCTGGCTAAGGATGCACACAACGGAAGCAATGACAAGGATCTCGAAACTTTGAATTACCCACCACCTTTTGTCACCATTGTCTTAGCAACTTATTATGAAGCTACTACTTATCTAGTAAAAACAATTAGGAAGGATGCATGAACTAAGCTTGCTGTCACGACCCTAAACCTGAACCCGGTCGTGATGTCGCATCTCGTGAAGACAAGGTCAGCCGACACATTTCCAATTCCGTTTTAAAAAATTAAACAATAAGCGTTTAGTCTTAAACATGATATAAATCCAAAAATAAGCAGTGACAATACAAACAATTTGCGGAATACAACCTAACACAGCCCGAAACCGGGGTATCACTAGTCATGAGCATCTATCAATCCCAACACAAGTCTGAAAAGCCTACTAAACTATTATAGAATAACTGATAAAGAGAAAGAAATGAGATAAAAGGGGAGAAACACGGGACTGTGGATGCCAAGCAGCTACCTCGTAGACTCCAAAGCCTGCCGGGAGCTCTCAACTCGCGCTAGCAAGATCAGTAACGCCTGAATCTGTACACGGGGTGTAGGGAGTAAAGTGAGTACTACAATTCAATGAGTAATAATCATAAGTAAATAACTGAGAGATATGAAAACACGTAAGGCACATTACAGGCTATAATGAAGTAGTAAAAGAGGTAAAAACAGTGATTCAGTAAAGATATGTAAAATAATATTAGTTCAGTTTAACTTCATGAAATGCCTATTCAACAATTAAACAGGTAAACGACAGACAAATAAGAAAGATAAACACATAAAGGTTCGCCCCTCGGGCATAATATCAACAAATCCGCCCCTCAGACAATATCTCAGAACAATACCAGCCCCTCAGGCTATATCTCACATCACAATGGGTACCTGCGCTCACTGGGGGTGTGCAGATTCCTAGAGGGGCACTTACAGCCCAAGCGCAATATCAAGCCATCTCGTGGCATCATCACTAGGCTCTCTGCCTCATATCAACAAGCCATCTCATGGCGTATAAATCTCAGGCCCTCGGCCTTACTCAGTCAGAACCTCACAGCTACTCGAGCAACCATAAAACATAATGGTCAGCCCAAAATATCATTTGAAACATCATTTAAGTGTTAGAGCAGAGTAAACATGGCTGAGTTATGAAAATAGTAGAATATAGCATGACTGAGTTCAAGTATAAAGTCAAAACAGTGAGGAAATATCAATAAAATCCCCTAAGGGTTCAGATAGTTGGCACGAGGCCCAAATATGGCATTCAGCCCAAAACATGATGATAGCAAATAACTTTCAGTCAAATACACTGTAAAATAGTCATTCGGGACGGACTAAGTCACAATCCCCAACAGTGCACGACCCCACGCTCGTCATCAAGCGTGTGTGTCACCTCAACATAGCACAACGATGTGCAAATCTGGGGTTTCATACCCTTAGGACATTATTTACAATCATTACTCACCTCAATCCGGTCCAAATCTAGCCCGCGACGCCTTTGCCCTTAGAATCGGTCTCCACTCGCATCGAATCTAACCAAAATCAGAATCACGACATCAAAATATGCTAAGGGAACGAAGCCCAAGCAAAAATAATCAATTTACAACTTAAATCCCGAAATTACCAAAACCTGACCCCCGAGCCCACGTCTCGAAATTCGATAAAATTCACATCAATAGATTCCTCATCTCCCCACGAGTTCATATATATCAAAAGCACCAAAATCCGACCACAAATGACCCCTCAAATCCTCAAGTTTAGGTCTCCAATACCAAGCCCTAGTTACCCCAATTTTAACCCTTAAATTCCATTAATTATAGCTCTAATCCGTGAAATAATACCATAGGAATGAGATTTAGGTCCAAAATTCTTACCTTAATGAAGTTCCCTTGAAACCCTTCTTCAAAATCGTCCAAAAAGCTCCAAAACCGACTTAGAAATGGTGGAATAGCTCAAAAATCGCAAAGAAAATAATTTATATGTTTTGGCCCAGGCATTTTCGCATCTGCGGTCAATCCACCGCATTTGCGGTACCGCTTTTGCAGTCCAAGAGCCGCTTCTGCTGTTTTCACTAATCCTCCAGCTTTCCGCTTCTACAATGCACCAGCCGCACCTGCGCCATCGCAGGTGCGGTTCATCAACCGCTTCTGCGGTTTCTGCCTCCCTCACTTTCTTCCGCTTCTAAGGCCTTCCCCCTCGCATCTGCGACATCGCACCTGTGGTCCCCAATCCATAGGTGCAGAAATAACAGAAGCAAAAAATCTGCAGCTTCTACAAAAATTCCAACTCTCCATCAACCATCCGAAACCACCCCGAGGCCCCCAGGACCTCAACCAAAATCACAAACATATCCCATAACCTTATTCAAACTTATACCAATCTTCAAAACTCCTCAAACAACATCGGATTAACCAAAACACATCGGATTAAAGCCTAAGTTTCCAAATTCTTTCGAATTACGCTTTTGATAAAAAAAAACCCAACCAAACCACATTCGAATGACCTGAAATTTTGCACACACATCCCAAATGACACAACGGAACTACTACAACTCTCGAAATTCCATTCCGACCCCTATATCAAAATCTCACCTATCAATCGGAAAACGCCAAAAATTCATTTTTGCCAATTCAAGCCTAAATCTACTCTGGACCTCCAAAACTCATTCCGATCACGCTCCTAAGTCCCAAATCACCTATCGAATCTATTCGAACCCTAGGAACTCACATCCAAGCCCTGTAACACATAGGTCAACATCCGGTTGACTTTTTTTCAACTTAAGCTTTCTCAAAAGAGACTAAGTGTCTCAAACCTTACCAAATCCTTTTCGAACCCGAGCCAACCAACCCGATCACATATAGAACCAATAGACACAACAATAAGAAGCAGAAATGGGGGAAACAAAGCGGTAACTCATGAGACAACTGGCCGGGTCGTTACATTCTCCCCAACTTAAACAAACGTTTGTCCTCGAACGAGTCAAGAAACATACCTGAAGCCTAAAACAAGTGAGGATATCTGCTCCACATCTCCCGCTCGATCTCCCAGGTAGCCTCCTCCATGGGCCGACCTCTCCACTGCACTTTCACTGAAGTTATATCCTTTGATCTCAACTTTCGAACCTGACACTCCAAAATAGCTACTGGCTCCACATCATAAGTCAAATCACCATCCAACTGAACCGTGCTGAAATTCAGAACATGAGACGGATCCCCAATATACTTCCAGAGCATAGAAACATGAAATATCGGATGCACAATCGACAAGCTGGGTGGCAAAGCAAGCTCATAAGCTACCTCCCCAAATCCTCCAAAGCACCTCAAAAGGTCCAATGAACCGAGGACTCAATTTACCTTTCTTCCCAAATCTCATAACACCCTTCATGGGCGAAACCTTCAACAGAACCTTTTCGCCAACCATGTAGGACACATCCCGAACCTTCCTATCAGCATAACTCTTTTGCCTCGACTGTTTTGTACGAAGCCTCTCCTGAATTACCTTTACCTTTTCTAAAGCATCTTGCACCAAGTCTGTTCCCAATAGCCTAGCCTCACCCGGCTCAAACCAACCAACAGGAATCTACACCGCCTCCCATACAAAGCCTCATATGGAGCATCTGAATACTCGATTGGTAGCTGTTGTTATAAGCAAATACTGCAAGTGGTAGAAACTGATCCCATGACCCTCCAAAATCAATGACACAAACACGAGCATGTCCTCCAATATCTGAATAGTGCGCTCGGACTGCCCGTCTGTCTGAGGGTGAAAAGCTGTGCTCAACTCAGCCTGAGTACCCAACTCTCGCTGCACAGAGCTCCAAAACTATGATGTAAACTGAGTGCCCCTATCTGAAATGATGGAAACTGGGATACCATGCAAACGAACAATCTCCCGGATATAGATCTCTCCCAACCGCTCTGAAGAATAGGTAGTACACATAGGAATGAAGTGCGCGGACCAAAATAGCATCGAACTTATTCAAAGTCCGTGGAAGTCCAACTACAAAGTCCATAGTGATCCGATCCCACTTCCACTCTGGAATATCCATCCGCGGTAGCAAGCCACCCGGTCTCTGGTGCTCATATTTCACCTGCTGACAATTGAGACATCGAGCTACAAATCCCACAATATCCTTCTTCGTTCTTCTCCACCAATAATAATGTCTCAGATCCTGATACATCTTTATAGCACCCGGATGAATGGAATACCGTGAGCTATGGGCCTCCTCCAGAATCAACTCCCGAAGCCCATCTACATTGGGCACACATATCCGGCCTTGCATACTCAACACCCCATCATCACCAATGGTCACATCTCTGGCATCATCGTGTTGAACTCTGTCCTTGAGGACAAGCAAATGCGGATCATCATACTGGCACTCTCTGATACAATCATATAAGGAATACCGAGAAACCACACAAGCCAATACCCGACTGGGCTCCAAAATATCCAACCTCACAAACCGATTAGCCAAGGCCTGAACATCAACTGCAAGAGGTCTCTCCTCAACTGGAATATATGCCAAACTCCCCGTACTCACTGTCTTTCAGCTCAAGGCATCATCCACCACATTGGCCTTTCCCAGATGGTACAATATAGTAATATCATAATCCTTTAGCAACTCCAACCACCTCCGCTACCTCAAATTAAGATCCTTCTGCTTGAACAAGTGCTGGAGACTACGATGATCAGTAAACACCTCACAAGATACACCATACAAGTAATGCCTCCAAATCTTCAACGCGTGAACTATGGCAGCCAACTCCAAATCATGAAGAGGGTAGTTCTTCTCATGGGGCTTCAACTGATGAGAAGCATAAGCAATAACTCTACCCCCCTGCATCAATACACAACCAATACCAACTCTCGAAGCATCACAATACATGGTATATGAACTTGAACCTGATGGCAAAACTAACATTAGAGCTGTGGTCAAGGCTGTCTTGAGCTTCTGAAAGATCTCGTCACACTCATCCAACCATACAAATGAAGCACCCTTCTGAGTCAACTTGGTCAAGGGCGATGCGATAGATGAGAATCCCTAAACAAACCGGCGATAATAACCTGCCAAACCAAGAAAGCTGCGAATCGTTGTGGCTGAGGACAGTCTGGGCCAACTCTAAACCGCCTCTATCTTCTTCGGGTCAACCTGAATACCCTCGCTGGACACCACGTACCCAAAGAAAGCCACTGAACTGAGTCAAAACTCACACTTGGAGAATTTTGTATAAAACTTCTCCTCTCTCAATATCTGCAACACAACTCTCAAATGCTCCGCGTGCTCCTCCTGACAACGCGAATACACTAGAATATCATTAATGACGACTATGACAAATGAATCGAGATAAGGCCGGAACACGCTGTTCACCAAATGCATGAATGTTGTTGGGGCGTTGGTCAGCCCAAAAGACATCACCAAGAACTCATAATGACCATATCGGGTCCTGAAAGCCGTCTTAAGAATATCCGAGTCCCTGATCTTCAACTGGTGATAACCCGAATGGATATCAATCTTAGAGAACACTCTCGCTCCCTGAAGCTGGTCGAATAAATCATCAATGCGAGGTAGAGGATACTTGTTCTTAACTGTTACTTTGTTCAATTTCCTATAATAAATGCACATCCTCATAGTGCCATCTTTCTTCTTCACAAATAGAACTGGCGCACCCCAAAGTGACACACTAGGCCGAATGAACCCCTTATCAAGGAGTTCCTGAAGCTGCTCCTTTAACTCCTTCAACTCTGTCGGTGCCATACGATATGGCAGAATAGAAATGGGCCGAGTGCCCGACACTAGGTCAATACCAAAATCAATATCCCTGTCCGGTGGCATGCCCGGTAGGTCTGTAGGAAACACATCAGGAAAATCCCTCACAACTAGAATAGAATCAATACTGGGAGTCTCTGTACTGACATCCCTCACAAAGGCTAGATACGAAAGACAACCCTTCCCAACCATATGTTGGGCTTTCAAGAATGAGATTACTCTACTGGGAACATAATCAGTCAAACCTTGCCACTCAATCCGTGGCACACCCGGTATGGCCGATATCACTGTCTTAGCATGACAGTCCAAAATAGCACGACATGGATATAACCAATCCATGCCCAAAATAACATCGAAATCCACCATACATAATAGTAAAAGATCCACTCAGGTCTCCAGACCCCCAATAGTCACCACACACGACCGGTACACACGGTCTACAACAACAGTATCGCCCACCAGGGTAAATACATGAACAGGTGAAACAAGAGATTTACGGGGCATACCCAAATAATGAGCAAAGTGTGATGACACATAAAAAAGGTGGAACCGAGATCAAATAATACAGAGGCATCTCTATGGCAGACTGAAACAATACCTGTAATGACAACATCGGAAGCAATAACATCGGGTCTAGCTGGAAGTGCATAGAAACGGGCCTGACCGTCACCTGATCAACCTCCCTCTCTGGGACGGCCTCTAGATGACTGACCTCCACCCCTAGCTGGCTGGGTGAGTGATGATGAAGTAACTGACGCTAAAGCCGATGACTGACCCCTCTACTGAGATGGACCCGCGAGACGATGAGGACACTGCCTCCACATATGACCCATCTCTCCACTCTTATAGCAACTCCTGGGTGCTGGAGAAGGGGACTGAAGGGAACCCCTAGCACCGGAATGACTAGCAGATGCACTCGACATAGAAGAGCCTTGAATTGATGGAGCACGGGATGAACTCTGAGCTGGAAGGGCACTAAGTGATGATTGGCCCTGATGAGAACTGTGAGAACTATGACCCGATGACGCCCACGATAACCTGGGCAAGCTGGATGAACATGCCTGAATGGACGGTCTCTGCCGTGCTGAAACTGACCTCTTGAAGGAGTATCACTGTAACTACCAGATCCTCGAGGCCTCTTGGCCTCCCTCTCCTCTCGTTCCTGGCAATGAACAGACTCAATCTCATAGGCAATATCCACAACCTCCTCGAAAGTAGCACCATCACCCTCTCCCTGGTCATAAGAATACAAAGTTGATAAGTGAGGCCATCAACAAACCTCATAATCCTCTCTCTATCTTTCAGAACCAACCAAATAGCATGACGAGCTAACTCAGAGAACCTCATATCATACTACGTCATAGTCATCTCTCCCTGACGCAACCACTCGAACTGCATGTGCAGCTCCTATTTGTGAGACTGCGGCACATACTTCTCCAGAAAGAGAACGGAGAACTACTGCCAGGCAAGGGGTGCTGCACCAACAGGCCTACGCCTCTCAAAAGCCTCCCACCAAGTGAAGGCAGCTCCCGAAAACTGATAAGTAGTGAAAGCGACCCCGCTGGTCTCCAGAATACCCGTTGTATGAAGCATCCTCTGACACTTATCCAAGAAACCCTGGGCATCCTCGCCCGCTGCACCACGTAAGGTCGGAGGCTGAAGTCTACCAAACCTCTCCAACCTACGTTGCTCGTCCTCTGGCATGGAAGGAACTACATAGTCCTGAGCAACTGCAACCGACTGGGCTGGATGTGCCCCCGGTGTCTGAAGTCCCTGCACGAACTACTCAGGTGTGTGAGCGGCGAGAGTCTGAGTGCCTCCCCCGGCCTGAGAATTAGCAGCGGCTGTAGTGACTGAAACCGCCTGAGCTAGGCCAGTGCATACTAATAGAATCTGAGCCAAGGCCTCCTGAAGACCCGTAATCACAATGGGCACATCTGGTGCCTGAGTTGGTGTTGCTAGTAGGGGTGTATATAGGTCGAGTTGGTTCGGATTTTATAATTACTAAACCAAACCAATTGTATCGGGTTATTAAATCTAAAGACCAAACCAAACCAATAAAACTCGGGTTTTTCAATCTCGTTTTTTTCGGATTTTCCTGGATTTTCGGGTTATTCGGGTTTTTTCCGGTAAGATCTTCGTACAACAAAACATATAACTTGTGCTCAAAATATTTCTTTAATCCTAGTAAGATGTAACTATATAAAGTATTTTCCAAGAAAATAATATAAAATATGAGATGTGTCATGGCATTATCCTAAAATATTCAACAATAGAGACAATAAAATTATGTAATATAAATATTGCTAATTAAAAAGCCATAATAAAAATAAGCATAATTTAAAAGTACTAAGTCATGTTAAAATAAGTAGACTAATAAGGGAGTATTAATTACATGACTAAACGCTAAAGAAAAAATAAAAATAGGTTATGTATTTTTATCCAAAATTATTGCAAAACAAAAAATAAATATTCAATACATTCCCATCGTAGTATTGAATTGAATGTCTGTTGTTAGCATTAGTATTGATTTGATTTTGGTTTGGGCTTTTGTTAGCATTATTTAATTTACTAATATTAATGGCTATAAAACTTAGGAAAACTTACACAAATGTCCTAAATAAATCTCAACTTACCAAATTCTAGCCATTAATCATAGACTTACCAAAACTAACCAACAAAAATTGAAAAACCAAATAATAGGGTTCTTTCTCTCAAAGAATCACATGCAAAAATCACCTTCCATATTATTAAACGTGATTAGCAACACTAGATACAAGACGAAAAGAAAATTTTATGGATGAGGTGGCAAATAAGGTGATGAAATACAAAAAATATATACAATATTCCAAAAATCTAAACAAAAAAGTAACTTTTTCAATGGGTATAGTTGAAATTCATTGAAAATATATAAATAAGTCAATATACAAAATTTGAGGAAGATTGGAGGTGATTTGGACTGGTTTTGTATCAAAATTCGTAATTAAATCGAGTTCAAAAAAGTCTTCTGCGACACATGTATCAAACATGTATCACGCATGTGTCTCACACACGGGTATACATGGATATACATGTGATACACAATAGATACAAATATGATACATATGTGATACACAAATGATACACAGTGTGATACACATATCATTTTTTTTCATGTTCGAGTTTTACTTCGAATTTTCAATTCAAACCACCTCAAAACTTCACCAAATCATCCCAAAACTGAGATTCAAGCTCCTTAAATTGTGCCCAATCTATTCTAATAACACCCACTCAAAACAAAGCAAAAATTTGATATTTTTTTGCTACAAATAGCTAATTGGCTAATTTGGCTAATATTAGTAACATTTTATCAATTGACCAATTTTTGTAATGAGCTACCTATAAATGGACATAGCTGGTAATTTCCCTAAAACTTATTGGAACATTCAAAAGTTCTAAGTTCAACCTTGAAATAATAACTTAAAAGATAAAATTATGAAATTTTTTAAGAAATATTTATAAATTACATCACAATAAATATATTTATATATTAAATATATCTAAAATTTATATATATGTAATGTCGGGTTAGTTTGGTTTCGGTTTGACTTTCTTTGGTTAAAACCAAACCAAACCAATTATGGTCGGATTTTTTTTCCAACACCAAACCAAATCAAACCAAACCATAGTCGGGGTTTTTTTCTCGGTTTGACTCGGATTATCGGGTAGGTGCAGTTTGCCGGTTTCCTTTGTACACCCCTAGCTGTTGGAGCGTCCACAACTAGGACCTGATCCTGAACTAGGGCAGTTGGTGGATCTGCAAGTGCTGCCCTAGCTGTCGTGCGGGCCACACACCTGCCCCTACCGTGACCACAACCGCATCATCGGCCTTTAGTGGCCACAACTAGTGCTACTGGTGGTCGTCCATCCTAACCGGTATCATGTATCCTCACCATTTGTGAGAGAATAGACTAACAAAAGTTTAGTACCCGGATCAACAAATTCGCACGACAAGAATTTCAAGAATATGAAGTTTTTCCTAAAAGTTCTGCAGCCTCTCGAGGATAAATACAGACGTCTCTGTACCGATCCACGAGACTCTACTAAAACTGCTCATGACTCGTGAGACCTATGTAACCTAGGCTCTGATACCAACTTGTCACGACCCTAAACCCGAACCCGGTTGTGATGGTGCCTCTCGTGAAGACAAGGCCAGCAACACATTTCCAATTCCATTTTAAGCGATTAAACAAAAAGCGTTTAGTCTTAAACATGATATAAATCCAAAAGTAAGCAGTGACAATACAAACAATTTGCGGAATACAATCCAACACAACCCGATACCGAGGTGTCACTAGTCATGAGCATCTATCAATCCCAATACAAGTCTGAAAAGCCTAATAAACTATTACAGAATAACTAATAAAGAGATAGAAATAAGATAAAGGGGGAGAAACACGAGACTGTGGACGCCAAGCATCTACCTCGTGGACTTCGAAGTCTGCCGGGAGCTCTCAACTCGCGCTAGCAGGATCAGCAATGCCTGAATCTGCACACGGGGTGCAGGAAGTAAAGTGAGTACTCCAACTCAGTGAGTAATAATCATAAATAAACGACTGAGAGATATGAAAACACGTAAGGCACATTACAGGCTATATTAAAGCAGTAAAAGAGGTAAACACAGTGATTCAGTAAAGATATGTAAAATCATATAAATTCAGTTTAACTTCATGAAAAGCCTATTCAACAATTAAACAGGTAAACGACAGACAAATAAGAAAGATAAACACATAAAGGTTCTCCCCTCGGGCACAATATCAACAAATCCGCCCCTCGGGTAATATCTCAGAACAATACCAGCCCCTCGGGCTATATCTCACATCACAATGAATGCCTGCGCTCACTGGGGGTGTGTAGACTCCTAGAGGGGCCCCTTACGGCCCAAGCGCAATATCAAGCCATCTCGTGGAATCATCACTAGGCTCTCGGCCTCATATCAACAAGCCATCTCGTGGCATATAAATCTCAGGCCCTCGGCCTCATAATCCTAATCAGTGTTTCCTCACAACATAGGCCATCGACCTTACTCAGTCAGAACCTCACAGCCACTCGGGCAATCGTAAAACATAATGCTCAGCCCAAAATATTATTTAAAACATCATTTAAGTGTTAAAGCAGAGTAAACATGGCTGAGTTATGAAAACAGTAGAATATAGCATGACTGAGTTCAAGTATAAAGTCAAAATAGTGAGGAAATATCAATAAAATCCCCTAAGAGTTTAAATAGATGGCATGGGGCCCAAATAAGGCATTCAACCCAAAACATGATGATGGCAAATAGTTTTCAGTCAAATACGCTGTAAAATAGTCATCCGGGATAGACTAAGTCACAATCTCCAATAGTGCATGACCTCACGCTCGTCATCAAGCGTGTGTGTCACCTCAACATAGCACAACGATGTGCAAATCTGGGGTTTCATACCCTGAGGACATCATTTACAATCATTACTCACCTCAATCCGGTCCAAATCTAGTCCGCGACTTCTTTGCCCCTCAAATCGGCCTCCACTCGCTTCGAATCTAACCAAAATCAGAATCACGACGTCAAAATATGCTAAGGGAACGAAGCCCAAGCGAAAATAATCAATTTACAACTTAAATCCCGAAATTACCAAAACCCGACCCCCGGGCCCACGTATCGCAATTCGATAAAATTCACATCAATAGATTCCTCATCTCCCCACGAGTTCATACATATCAAAAGTACCAAAATTTGATCAAAAATGGTCCATCAAATCCTCAAGTCTGGGTCCCTAATACCAAGCCCTAGTTTTCCCAATTTTAAACCTTAAATTCCATTAATTATAGCTCTAATAAGTGAAATAATACCATATGAACGGGTTTTAGGTCCAAAATCCTTACCTTAATGAAGTTCCGTTGAAACCCTTCTTCAAAATCGTCCAAAAAGCTCCAAAGCCGACTTAAAAATGGTGGAATAGCTCAAAAATCACGAAGGAAATAATTTATATGTTCTGGCCCAGGCATTTTTGCATCTGTGGTCAATGCACCGCATCTGCGGTACCGCTTTTGCGGTCCAAGAGCCGCTTCTGAGGTTTTCACTTATCCTCCAGCTTTCCGTAACTGCGATGCACCAGCCGCACCTGCGCCATCGCAGGTGCGGTTCACCAACCGCTTCTGTGATTTCTGCCTCCCTCACTTTCTTCCGCTTCTGCGGCCTTCCCCCTCGCATCTACGGCATCGCACCTGCAGTCCCCAATCCGCAGGTGCGGAAATACCAGAAGCATAAAATCTGCAGCTTCTACAAAAATTCCAAACTCTCCGTCAACCATCCAAAACCACCTCGAGGCCTCTCGGACTCAACCAAAAGCACAAACATATCCCATAATCTTATTCAAACTTATACAATCTTCAAAACACCTCAAACAACATCGGATTAACTAAAACACATCGGATTCAAGCCTAAGTTTCCAAATTCTTCCGAATTACGCTTTTGATCAAAAACCTAACCAAACCACGTCTGAATGACCTGAAAGTTTGCACACACATCCCAAATGAAACAACGGAACTACTGAAACTCTCAGAATTCTATTACAACCCCTATATCAAAATCTCACCTATCAACCGGAAAACGCCAAAAATCCATTTTCGCCAATTCAAGCCTAAATCTACTCCGGACCTTCAAAACTCATTCTGATCATGCTCCTAAGTCCCAAATCACCTCCCGAAGCTATTCGAACCCACTGAACTCACATCCTAGCCCTCTAATACATAAGTCAACTTCTGGTTGACTTTTTTTCCAACTTAAGCTTCCTCAAAAGAGACTAAGTATCTCAAACCTTACCAAATCCTTTTCGAACCCGAGCAAACCAACCCGATCACATCTAGAACCGATAGACAAAGCAATAAGAAGCAGAAATGGGGAAAACAGTGCGGAAACTCATGAGACGACTAGCCGGGCCGTCACACTTGCTTCCTTTGGAAACATTAATGTTCTTCATGACTTTTCTATGCTTTGTAATAGCCAAGTAGGAAATGCCCCGCTAGGCAACTCTGACTATGTAGCTACTACTTCATATCATTAGCAATATATAATAGATCCCTACTTATCAAAAAAATATGTGATTGTGTAGTATTTAGGGGTGGGCATAGTTTGGGCAAATCCAAAATCCAAATTGAAATCCAAATTTTTGAGATTTTTGGTTTGGATTTTCGGATTTAATTTTTAATTTTTATAGATTTTGGATTGGATTTGGTACTATCCGAAAATTCAAAATTTTTATACTTTATATTTAGTCCATATCCATATGCCAATAGCAATAAGTCCAATACCCTATCTATCAGATATTATCTCATCTATTCAGTATTATTACTAAGTTGCTATTAGAATACTTTCTATTTAAACATAGTTTTACTACTGTTACTTCTTATTGGCCTTATTAATGTCTTTGTTGTATTTTCTTGGTAATGCTTTCATTAATTGAATACTTTATTTGGATGAAGCAATGAGAATGAGGAATTTTTTAGGTAACTTAACATGAATACTTTATTTAGATGTTTATTTTTTTAAGAAGAAGAAACATCTAAACTTATAGGCTCAAAACCAAAAATTCGAAATATCCAATCCGATTAATTCAAAACCGAACTTTATAAATCTGATCCAATCCGAGCATTTTTGGATTGTTATTTATTTAATCCGAAAACCGAATATCCAAACCGAAAATTTCATATTCAATCCGAACTATCCGAACCCCCCCAATAGTATTTGTCTTGTGTAATATCTTGGGGAGCAAGATATGATTTTTTTCTCATGTAGTGAGAAGAAAATTGCCAAGAAAGCGTGGTACGAGTAATTTATGGAGAGGATAAGATGAAGTGGTAGAATATTCTTTAAAAATCCTATTTTTACTAAATTAAAATTATAAAATAAAATAATAATTTAGCTATTTCTAATATAAAAATTATATAAGAATAATTCAAAATTGTTAACTTATTAAAATTAAGGAAATCATATTTTTTTATGATTCTTCTTTCCTTTTGTAAATGAAAACAAAACTTATACTAAAATGTGACTTTGTGGTTTTCGATTTTTTTAAAAAAATATAAAACCCACTAAATTGAAATAAACTAAAAATCAAGGTAAAAATCTAAAAGGAAAATTCTGTGCTAAAAGATTGGAAAAGCTCTGGTTCGGTAAAAAGTTAGGTGCTCAACTTCTCCTACTAAAAGATGGCACAAGCTCTCCTATCTTGATCAAGCCTTTAGTAACATATACATTCCCTTTGCACTTTTCTACTCCAAAAAACAACTAGATGATGTTTCAATGGATCCTACTAAAATATTTTATATTCTTGAAGACTCATTATCCAAAACACTATCGTCATATTATCCATACGCTGAAAGACTTGAGGATAATACTATTTTGAATTGTAACGATGCTGGTGCTGAGTTTGTACAAGTCCAAATCAATTCCCCTATATCTGAATTTCTTCAATGGCATAATAATGCTATTGAAGAGATGATATTTCCACAAGGGTTGCCTTGGTCTAATTGTACAAAACGTGCATTAGTTGTAGCTCAAATCAGCTACTTCAATTGTGGAGGAATAATTGTCAGCATGTGTATATTCCACAAAGTTGGAGATGGATACAGTGGTTACAATCTATTTAAGGACTTCAATATTTCATCCAACAAGGATGAAAGCATTCACAGAAGATGCACATTTTCTGGCCTAAAACTTGATGAACTTAAGGCCTCATTAGTTGCTAAATCAAGTGTCAAAAATCCGTCGCGCAATGAAGTTGTCAGGGGCGATTTGCAGCAGTACCCTATTTTTATGCCATCTTTTAACCTATACCTTATTTTTAAAACTATTGATTTTGTAACCAACTAACAAAAAATCCATAATAATATGACCATTATACCCCTTCCAAAACATATAAAAGATGCATCAAGCATACCTAGAATCAAATTCCAGATCTTCTTCGTATCTCCTCCATCAGTCCGTCTCTCCTGAGATCGCCTCTCGCAAACCATATTTGAACCAGATTCAAATTCCAAATTTAAAATTACAAAATACATTGTAAGTATTCAAATTCATCTTCAGAATTCAAAATAGTTTTTGAATTACATGTTTTCTGATTGATTGATTGAAATTGTTTGACGAACTTCACTGATATGCTGAATTTGCATTCTAAATCTATTTGACGATGAATTCTAACATTCTAATCCGACAAATATGCTGAAGTTATTTAGTTTATATCTAAAAAATTCAGCAAAACGTGCAGGCAAATAACACAACGAAGAAAAAATTATATTAAAACATTATATGAGTGTTTGAATATTTAAAACATCTATGCATTTTTTAGTTAATATTTAAAAACTTCAACAGGAGGAGCTAAAGTTTTTCTATTACACTGGGTAAAAAAATAAAACATCAATTAAAATTTCATATTGCACAAAAAACTTCGGCATAGGTGCTGAAGTTTTTTAGTTAATATTTACAAACTTCAGCAGGAGAAACTGAAGTTTTCCTATTACACTCTGTAAAAAATATAAAACATCAATTAAAATATCATATTACACAAAAAACTTCGGCATAGGTGTTGAAGTTTTTTAGTTAATATTTACAAACTTCAGCAGGAAGCGCTGAAGTTTTCCTCCTACACTGGGTAAAAAATAAAACATAAATTAAAATTTCATATTGCACAAAAAAATTCAGCACATGTGCTGAAGTTCTTTAGTTAATCTATAAAAACTTCGGCTGATGGAGCTGAAGTTTTCCTCCCGCACTATGTATTTTATTATCATTTTTTTGAAAAACTTCATACCAAAAAATTCTTATGTTTTCAGGAATATGTAAAATATTTTTCATATAATTTTTTGTATGCTGAAGTTTTTTTAGTTCGTCTGCTAAAAATGCTTAATATTTTGTCGTGCAATATGTAATTTTCGGATAAGTTTTGTTAATTGTTTTGTTATTTTCTAAGTTTAAAAAGAATTTTTAGTTCATGCTTGAAGTTTTCATCAAGCACTGTGTATTTTATTATGATTTTTTGAAAAAACTTCATACCAAAAAATGCTTAATATTCGGATTAGTTTTTGTTAATTCCTGCTGAACTTATATAGTTCATTTCCTCTGCTATTTTTCGACTTTGAATAGAATTAATATTAAAAAAACGCAGAAAAAACTTAAAACAAAAACTGAATATTTCATTAACATCAAAAAAGATAAATTAAACTACATAAATAAAAAAATAAATATAAATAACAAAAAGAAAAACTAATCATCCATATCATCATCATCATCATCATCATCATCGTCGTCGTCGTCACTACCAGATGGACGAGCATCTTCATCAGCAAGATTATCAAATCATGCATACATCACAAGCGTATCAAGCTTGTTGTTAATTTCTTCCACCTCCCAGTCGTACTTGTGTATGAGCTCATCTAGTTTCAGCTCAAAAGCCTCTATAATGTCTTGCTTGATTTCTTCCACTATTTGTCTGATGACAGCATCCATTTTTTCCTTTTTGTATTTTATTATGTCTGTTAAAATATATGCGTTTGAGTGAATAAACTCACAAGGAATAGCGTGCTTATATAGGGGGAAAAAACTTCTGCATGGTATATGAAAAGGCAAAGAGGAATTTTAAATGTTGTCTAATGAAAAGCGTGTATGAATGTGATAGGAATGTAATTATTACACTAACACATACCCTCAACGCAATATAATTACTACTTTAATTGTGTAGGTTACTCCTGTATACTATGCAATTAATGCTAAAACATGCTCAAGTTTGTTGAATTCATTTGCTAAAACTTCAGCCCAATATGCTGAAGTTCTTTAGTTCATTTATAAAATCTTCAGCACCTAATGAGCTGAAGTTGTTTTCCCTGCATTCATGAATCCCTGTCATACAGCTTTTTCAAAAAAACTTCAGCTGATATGCTGAAGTTATTAAGCTTATTTCTAAAAACTTCTGCACTTAATAAGCTGAAGTTTTCTGTGCAGCATTCATTAATTATGTCATACATCTTTTTCCAAAAAATTTCAGCAGAAGATGCCTAAGTGATTTAGTTCATTTGTAAAAACTTCAAGCACAAACAACCTAAAAATTCTTCTATTCACTTTCCTAATACTTGCCACTAACATGAATCTGCAGGATGAGTTCAATTTGCGTTGTTATAACTTTCAATGGGAGTTGGACTCCTGATTTCAAATACTTGGATCATGATACAAAACTTATTCTACTTAATAAGCACATATCATTCAATACTTTCCTGAAGAAAATTAGTGAAGTTGCAAATATTGATTCAACCAGATATGCACTAAAAGTATGGTTTGATATCAAACTAAATACAAGCAAAGGAATGCTTGTAACTTCAGATGAAGAACTCAGTACCTATATACATTTGCTTACAACTGATTCACCCTACAAGAATTGTCATTTTATCATCGAAAAATACATCCTTCAGAATCTGCAGCATTCAAACAATCGCTTGCATATGCGATAGATTCAGAACCTTTTGTTGATTATCAACATGAAGTAGGACAGTCAATAATGGAAGTAGACAACGAGCAACAACCTTCTAACATTACAGCTGCTTCAGAATATATAATGCTGAAACAATTACCCCATCCTCCAATAAATTCATACCAGTTTGTCGATGACCAAGAAGAAGAAGGATAACTAATAATGCAAATTGACAACCAACACAAAATCCAACAAAGCTTTTTGTTACCTTCTGCAATGATAAGCAACAACGAAGATGAAGTAAACATGGAGCTTATACCGATAACATCAAATAGAATTAAAGAAATTGCTGAAAGTTCTTGTGCTTCTCAGAAATCAAGAAAAAGAGTGAGGAGAAAGCTAAAAGAATCCACCATGTAAAATACTTAGGCACGATGCGTTGCCTGAGAAAGTAAGAGTTGGATCAATTTTTGAGAACAAACAAAACATGGCTAAATTTTCTGCAGCTTGGAGATAAACCAGAAAGTTGAATTCACTGCTGTTAGATCATTTTCAAAGAGATACGAGCTGAAATGCATCGTGGACAAATGTGGTTGGAATGTACGTGCTACCAGAATAAAAAATTCCACACTATTCAGGGTGATAAAATATCATAACACCCATGAATGCTCGGTTGATGCAAGAAAATTATATCAGAAGCAAGCTACATCAAATTTTATAAGTGAACAAATTATAGAACATGTTCGAGACAAAAAGATAGAGGTTACACCAGCCTTTGTAGAAAATGAAATGAAAAAGAAATTTGGAATTGACATTGGTTATCACAAGGCATGGCGTGCTATTCAAAAAGTGGTTGCTTGCATAAGGGGAACACCTGAAGAGAACTACCAGATTATTCCTTCATACCTACACATGATGGTGGACAAAAACCCAGGAACGTACACAAGCATAAAAAGAGATGCGCAGAATAGGGAAGCAAAACAATACTAACTATCAGCCTGAAGTTTCAAATGTTCCTATTTGAAAAACTTCACATCTTATGATTTGTTTTTTTTGTGTTTCACTGTACAGATTTGCTTACATGTTCTTTGCTCCTGCGACATCAATAGCTGGTTGGTCCTACTGTAGACCCATTATTGCAGTAGATGCAACGTTTTTAAAGTCAAAATATCGTGGTGTTCTATTTGTTGCTGTATCAAAGGATGCAAACAATCAAATCTTTCCTCTATTTTTTGGTGTAGCAGATTTAGAAAACAATGAGGCATACATTTGGTTCTTGGGGGAAATGAGAAAAGCAATTCAAGTCATCATGAACTATTTTTCTTGTCATATAGAAACCAATCGATTGCAAATGAGATTAGAAAAGTTTTTCCTGAAGCTCACCATGGTATCTGCCTCTATCACTTTGAGAAAAATTTAAAGAAAAGACATGCAAAAGCCACGGTAATAAATCGTTTTCAAAGTACTGCAAGGTCATACAAAGGTGAAGATTTTAATTAGTAAATGTCCCAACTCAAAAGTATTGACAAGAAAATATACAATTACATAATGGAAGAGCCTCCCGAAAGATGGGCTCGATCGTGGTTCCCACGGCGACGTTATGATATGCTAACAACAAATATGGTAGAATTAATGGATTCTGTTTAACTAAAAGGGAGAGAAATGCCTATTTTAAGAATGTTAGATTTCATCCAAGAAAAGTTGGGAGAGTGGTTTTATGAACGGAGAAAAAAGGTAAATGAAACTTTTCACAGAGTATCAATATGGGCAGAAGAAGAGATGACTAGGAAGATGGACTTGGCTTGCAAAATGTTTGTGAGTATATTTATTAACTTCAGCTTTTTATATCTGTTGCAGTGATTTACTGCTTACATTTAAAAAAATTCATACTTTTTCTTTTTGAAGCAAAAATACACTAATATAGTTTGTCTTAATTTTTTATTCCTTGTTAGATGTTCAACCTTGACTCAATGTTGTTTAGAATAAATAGTGAAGGAATCGAATTCATTGTGGACTTAAAGAAGAGAACTTGTGACTGCCTGGAATTCCAACTTGATGAATTGCCATGCCCACATGCAATTGCTGCTATAAATAAGAGATATTTGCAGAAATCTGATTACTGCTCAAATTGGTATTCAAGGGAAAAATAGTTGAAAACATATAAAGGACATGTGAATACCGGGGGAGATCAAAAATCATGGGATATACCACAAAATGTACAATCTGAGATCACAAAACCTCCCGATGTAGAGATTTTATAAGGAAGAAGACAAAAGAAGAGGATATACCTGCGACTGAATCAGTACCATTCAAGTCTACCAAATGCAGTCGATGTAAACAAGCTAGGTATAACAGAACAACTTGCTTGTCTTCTCCAGCACCTCATCCATATTCCAAGAAACACACTGAA
Source organism: Nicotiana sylvestris (assembly GCF_000393655.2). Taxonomy (NCBI): domain Eukaryota; kingdom Viridiplantae; phylum Streptophyta; class Magnoliopsida; order Solanales; family Solanaceae; genus Nicotiana; species Nicotiana sylvestris. The sequence goes on along the minus strand of NC_091059.1, from coordinate 114,629,907 downwards.
AAATACTCCAACCTTCAATAATCCTTAGTCTGAATTTAGACTTTCTTTATTGTATGACATAATTGAAATATAATTTTTTTCATAGGAATAAAAAAAAACTCTTGGACTATTTTATATACCGCTAAAGTACAAATCACTCATTTTTGTTACGCAAGCTTACAGGTTTGGTTGCATTTTAAAAAAGTACGCAATGACTTCTGTGACAAAAAACATCAGCTTACAGTATGTGAAATACATATCCTTAAACAAACAAACACACACACACACATATATATACACACTCACACATACACACATACGCGTACATCACATAAAAAGAAATGCATGTACAAACAAAAGTTGCAGCATCTCTAAGCTGAAGTTATAGAAAAAGAACTTAATAAAAACTAATAACCATACTGCAACTAAGAAATATAAAGCAAATACCAACAAATAACAAGGATAATGCAATAGAAAGCTAAGAACAAAGAGGGTGACAACTACATTAATATAAAAAGAGATGAGAACAACAAACAAAGTACAAACAAAACTTTAGCTCTCTGGGCTGAAGTTATACAAAATGAACCTAAAAACTTCAGCTCTATGGGCTGAAGTAAACAAAAAAGCATAACATTAAAACATAAAAAAAGGATTACAAACACTAACAATCATCACCACCACCATCATCATCATCACAGTACTCCTCAATTTCTCAATATATCTCATCATCATCAGTATCGGAGATAACTATAGGGTAGTCGGGCAAAAGACCATTGAATCCAAGAAGATCAATCTTCAACTTGTTGCATTCATCACGCAGCTGACTTTGTTCGACGATTACTTTGTCCATAAGAGTAAGAAGAGTCTTCAGGTTGTTTTGCAGCTTGAAATAGTCGTTCCAGCTGGGAAACTGAAAACTATCAAACTGCTGCACAACCTTGTCGAACGAGGTTGAATAACCTCCACAACTACGTTCCAGGTTAAGCCTGTTCTGGAATGATTCATTCGCAAAGAGATTTGGTCTGATTCTCTCCCAATCATCCTTTATTTGATCCCACAAAAGCATAAGATTAGCCATAGCTTTGTTATTGTACCACTCACACTTCAAACTCTCCCACTTCTACATAATTTCATCCATATTAGGCTTCCTACTTCCGCTTGCACCAGACATTTTTTCTTTAACAAAAGCTAAAAGACTAAGGATGAATATAAATTTAAAGAAATATGATGGAAGTCTATGAATGACTATTAAATTTTCAAGTGAAGAGATTGTTAATATAGACAAAGAGTTCACCTAATCAATTTAATATCTATAAATGTAAAAGTAACTTTTCAGCTGTTTTTACTGCTTTACGTTCAGAGAAATTGAATGAAACAAGATAAGTAGGTGGTAAAAGCAAGTATGTGGTAAATGCAAAAAGAAATGTAACTTCAGCCGTAATAAAGCCCACAGTTTTTCTATAGTAAAAAAATAACTTCAGCCTGAAAAATATCTTTTTGGATCATTTACTATATAGCAAACAAATGTAAATGAAAGATGAAATAGGTGACAAAAAATAAAAAGTAGATAGTAAATAAAGATAAGTATCAACTTAAAAAAATACCAAAATATGCCGAAGTTTTTGTCATAAGCTTTTCCAAAATCTTCAGCCCAATGTGCTGAAGTTATTTAGTTCATTTCTAAAAACTTCAGTACATCATAAGCTGAAGCTTTTCATCGTGGATTCAATAGTTTTGTCGTAAAGCTTTTTCAATAACTTCAGCCCAATATGCTAAAGTTATTTAGTGCATTTATAAAAACTTCAGCACCTGGTAAGCTGAAGTTATTGTCCTGGACTCGATAATTTTTGTCGTAAAGCTTTTTCAAATAACTTACGCAGAAACTGCTTTAGTGTATTTAGTGATGAGCTGAAGTTTTTGTCGTACATTTGACACTTTTGTTATGACTTTTAACCAAAACTTCAGCTTAAAAAGAAAAAGTTATTTACTTCATGCTCAAGTTTAGCATGCTGAATTTCAACAAAAATATACTTGAAATTCATGAAAAAACACACAAACATATTTGAATCAATCCAAGTCACATAATTCACACAAAATAATGTATATTTACAAAATCTAATTTTGTTTTCACTTACATCCTTGGAAAAAAAGAAAAAAATAGTTTTTTATTTACAAGTTATTCTCTATTCAAAAAATTCACAGAGTGTCTACATATTCTCCATAGTCATGTCCTAGTTGCTCTTCTTGGTTTTGTTAACCACATTTCATGAACCTTCACTATGTCTTCAACTGATTCACAGAAGCAGCAATACGAGCACCTGACACAGGTTGACGAAGTTTAGTACTATGATTTTTTTAGCAACTACCGTCTTCTTTCATAAGAAAAAAACAAGAAAATATTGGCCAAAGACATGCTTACTGGTGTGCATCTGGGAATTCGTGGGAAGCAAAGATGGTGAAGGAGAAGTTCAAAATACTTCATATGTGACGGAGAGTGGCCACATCAAAAACTCGAGCCCCAGGAAATTTGCTCTTTTTCCTAAAAGTTAAATTTATCAACTAGTAAAAAGAGCAAATTGTCCTGGAGCTCGAGTTTTTGATCTGGCCACTATCCTTCACATATCAAATATTTCGACTTCTCCTTCACTATCTTTGCTCCTCAAGAACTCCCTGCTACACCCAATAAGCATGTCTTAGCCAACATTTTCTTGTTTTTCTTTGAATACAAATTTAAAGAAATATGATGGAAGTCTATGGATGACTATGAAATTTTCAAGTGAAGAGATTGTTAATATAGCTAATTTAATATCTATAAATGCTGAAGAGATTGTTAACTGTTTTTTGTTCACAGAAATTGAATGTAACAAGATAAGTAGTTGGCAAAACAAATAAGTGTTAAATGCTAGTAGTTGGTAAATGCAATAAAAATAGTAAAAAATAAGGCCACAAAAATAGTAAAACTTCGGCCCAATGTCCTTAAGTTTTTTAGTATATTTCTAAAGACTTTAGCACCTGATAAGCTGAAGTTTTTGTGTTGGATTCAATAGTTTTTGTCGTAAAGCTTTTTCAAAAAAATTCGGCCCAATGTGCTGATGTTTTTTAGTATATTTCTAAAGACTTCGACACCTGATAAGCTGAAGCTTTTGTGTTGGATTCAATAGTGTTTGTCGTAAAGCTTTTTCAAAAAAACTTCGGCCCAATGTGCTGATGTTTTTTAGTATATTTCTAAAGACTTCAGCACCCGATAAGCTGAAGCTTTTGTGTTGGATTCAATAGTTTTTGTCGTAAAGCTTTTTCAAAAAACTTCGGCCCAATGTGCTGAAGTTTTTTAGTATATTTCTAAAGACTTCAGCACCCGATGAGTTGAAGTTTTTGTATTGGATTCAATAGTTTTTGTCGTAAAGTTTTTTCAAAAAACTTCGGCCCAATGTCCTGAAGTTTTTTAGTATATTTCTAAAGACTTCAGCACTTGATAAGCTGAAGTTTTTGTGTTGGATTCAATAGTTTTGTTATGACTTTTAACCAAAACTTCAGCTTAAAAAGCAGAAGTCATTTACTTCATGCTTAAGTTTTTTGAAACAAAAATGTACTTAAAATTCATGATAAAAGACATAAACATATTTGTATGGCACAAAAGTGAACTAAAAAAATAATTAATGTATATTCACAAAATCCAAATTATGTTTAACCAATCCTCTAATCAAAAAATTCACATAGAGTCTCTTCAAAATCTCCATAATAATGTCCTTCTTGTTCTTCTGAAGTTTCATAGCCGCTATTTTTTTTCCACTTTCCATGAGCCCAAAGATTGGCAGCCAATTCTCTCCTGAATGTCAATGACTGACTTTGATCGAAATTGAAGACATCTTCTTTTTTCAACCGCATATCAATAAACTTAAGAGAAAATATACCACAATCAACACTACAAAAAACACATGAAAAAGAAATTGAAGAATCGTTAACACAAGGGCAAAAAATAATAAACATAAGATGCATGGTAAAATATATGCGAAACACATACTTGTTAGTCTATTGCGGTGTCTTCATCCACATAATTTGAATTTTTTCCACAGGACTTTCCCCATAAAATTTATTGTGTGCCCCAAAATTCAAGTATTTGAGACAGTGTGGAATCAACCGGGCATAAATTCTGACATGTTCAAGCGCACGATCGTATGTTACACTGCCCATGAAATTATACACATATATAATTTTATCTTTAAAGTCCAAAATTCCAAAAAAAGTAGTGCATAGATGTCTGGCCCGTCCTTGGCTTAAGTCGAAATGGAAAGAATACTTTTCTAGCAGATGCCCATGAGATACCACAGGAAAGGTCGAGGCCTTTTACGTAGTTGGCCACCTTTTCATTCGTTGATTCTTCCTCAAACCAACTAAAGTTTGTAAGTGGCTGAATAACCCCTTCTTCTTCTTCTTCTTCAGCCTGTTGTTTGGATATCCTCTTTCTCTTTGATTTGCTCTTTTTTTGATCCTGCGTTCTCTTTTGCTTCCTTTTGTTAATTATCTTTATCTTTTCTTCTGAAGGATAAATACCATCCAGCTTAGTCATATACTGATCGAAATGTAAATCTGTTATTGCACATCTTGATTTTGGATAACGTGGAAGGTGATAGCAATATTTTTTGTGCAAGTAATATATGCCCACATCAATATGCTGCAAATGAACAACAACAAATGATAACATGTGAAAATACCACTATGAAGTTTAGAAAAAACGCATTACAAAACTACAAACAGCATGAAAAAAACTTAAACATATTCAGTTTGAAGTGTTAGGCTGAAGTTTTAGCAAATAAGCTAAAAAACTTCAGCACTTTACTATGAATAAAGCTGAAGTTTTCCAAATTACAATGCAAAAACTTTACTATAAAAAATAAGCTGAAGTTTTGGGAAATACAGTTGAAAACCAATTCAAAAAACAAACTTAATAACTTACTTCATCCACAAGATCAGAGTCAGGATCCATAAGCTCGGTAAAGAATGATTTTGCAATATCCAGCTAATCTGAATCGGTTGGAATCATATTCACTGGCATCCATCTCCAACCACTCTGTAAATCTTTCGATCAATCCACTGTCTTGATTAACATAATGGAAGGGACACCTTCTTGTATTCTTTCCTACTTTCCAATCTTGCCCCCTTTGCTTTTTTTTTATAAACTACATAAGGAGAACTCAACCAAATACTCTCCATACGAATCATTTTCCCTTTTTTATCTTGTTTTCCTTTTGCTTGCTCTTCCTGCTGTTCCGTCACAACTAACTGCTGTTGTTCAGCAGCAGGGGGAAAAACTACAGCCATCGTGGCAGATGCTTGACCAACTCCCTATTGTTCACGACGTTCTTGTGTCTCTTCACGAACAACAACATCAACAGAATTATCTTCTGAACCAGTCCTTTGTGTACTACCAAGTGAAAATGAACATAAATTGAAGTTGGGGATATCACTGGTGTCACACATAGGAAAACTGGAAATCTTCCTTCTCTTAGATTTTGGAAGAAGTTTTGATGCATCATATGAGATCTGCAAAAGCAAGGAAAATATAAAAATAAATAAAACTGATAGAAAACACACATTAGGCAAAAAAACAGCTTGTAATTGAATTGCAGAAAATAACTACATGGTCTAAGTGTTGCGACATAGATGGTGTTTGCATTCCAACAGTACCTGTATCTTCATGCAAAAAAAACTAAATAATACTAACTAAATTTTATAAAATAATATCAACACACTTCACACCTGTCTGTGAGGCAACAGGTGTGAATATATGTATTTCTCCTTTTTCATATAGCTGCTTAAGCTCACTAAATTCTTTTTGAGCTGCCTCGAGTCTTTCTGAAAAATCATTCAAAAACATAAAAAAGAAAATAAAGTATGTAAAATTTCAAACTGTAAAAATATACTTCAATCAAATATAATAAATTCATGATCTATAGAATACCTTGACGTTTGTCTTCCGCTGTGGTTTCCCCAGGCTGCATGCCTTTGTCAATGCCTTTGTCAATATCAGCATTTATAGCTTCATTCATTTGTGAACTAACTTCGAGGAACATTGGAGTATTCTTTGGAAGGTTTTTCTCAACTCTACCTTCATTCAATTCAGCATCATCAGACAGTTTTTGAGTTGTGTCAATTGAAGCATAACTAGTTTCAACTTCCACTGCATATTCATAAAGAGGGTTAATAGATCAACTAGTTTTTCTATATATATATAACATAGAAAAAATTTATACCTATAGTGAAAATTTCACTACAGGATATTATAAAAAAACAGTTAAAACTTCAACTCTAAGAAGGCTGAAGTTAGATAGTCATAAACAAAAACTTGTTCGACAGTTACAAAAACAAAAACTTTAACTCTACAGCTGAAGTTCACCAGTTACAAAATAAAACATTCAGCAAAAAAACATGCTGTAGTTTTTACAAAAAACACAAACACATGAAACAAAACTTCAGCTCCAATCTAAGGTATCATTGAAATATTATAAACTTCACACTTTGTACCTGTAGTAACAATTTCCTGTGTATCACCACCTAGAAGTTCTTTGCAAATAGCTAGTAATCCTGCATACCGATCGTCTTTCCCAATAGTGCTAGACACATCACTCGCTTTCAGTTCTAAAGTACAAACAGGTGCTTGATCTCCATCGCCAAACAAATTGCCTTTTCCAATATCACTTTCCAAAGGACAACTCGGTGCATGTTTTTCAGTGCCAACAACTTGATCATCTAAACCTTTCTCAGTTGTTAACTCTTCATCATTTCCATCTTTATTCTGTCTACAAACACTAGATTGTTCCTCTACACCTTGTTGTTGAACATGTTCATCAACTTCAACAGCCGCTTCCTTATGTGTAGCATTATCATCTGCGACTTTACACAATGCATCATGAGCATTATGTTCTTCAGTCTTAACAACTTGATTATCTGCATCTTGCTTGCTTCCAATATTCTCAGTTGATAACTGTGCTTCATCATTTCCATCTCTGCTCAATCTATCAGCACTGGGACGTTCCTGATCTTCAAATTGTTCTTGAACATGTTGATCGCCTACAAAAGCCGTTTCCTCACGTGTAGCATTTACATCTGCGACTTTATCTAATGCATCATCAACAACATTAATATCCGATGGATGTTCGTAAAAGTCGTTCCCCCTATCATATTCTCGATGGTTCCTCAAATCAAAATTGCCATAATCCATTCCATTTGATTTGTTGACAATCTTAAACAACTGTTCAAACTTCTCATCGAAATATTCCTAGAAAAAAATTACTAACAATGATTAATCTGAATAACATCAGCAAAAATAAAAAGACTTCTCTATAAATTAGCTTACCTTCACTTTTACAAAAATCGCATCCACAAAAGCAGATCGCTTCTCCTTTTTAAACTTATCAAAAACTTCTTTCACGATTGTGCTTCTTTCTTTTTCTGCATGCCTTTGAACCTCCATCGTTAATCTCTAGAATAAACACACAACAAAAATTCAGATATAGAACAAAACTTCAGCTCAAAAACATGTTGTACTTTTACAAAACATAAAACCAAAAAACTTTAGATCAAAACTTACAGAACATATTGTGTCGAGTAATTCATTGTCATCAAAGTCACTTGTAGAACGGTAAGAACGACTTTGGGTATGAGATGATTCGCCAATAAAAGGAGTTCGATTCGCTTCTTTTGATCGACTCCGACTACGTGGTGATTCACCAATAATAGGAGTTCGATTCGATTCTTTTGATCGACTCAGAGTATGTGGTGATTCACCATTTGAAGGACCCGCGTTAAGTACCTTTGAACGAATCCGGCTGCATGGTAATTGGCCAATTAAAGGCATTGAATTCAATTCCTCTTCTGTAGGAATTATATCCAATACTCTGCTGCGATATTTCTGTTTAATATAAAAAAGTATATTATGAGAAGAATAAAACTAATACGTCAACATATTAACACAAAAACAAAAAAAAGTAACTTACTTCATGACTACTGAACATCTCAAAAAGTTCAGGAAATTTAGGCTCTCCCACACATACATAACGTAACATCCTGGGAACCTGAGGGGTATCAAGGTACTCATCCTCTCTTATATACTTCTCCCGAATATCTGGGAAGCGCTCATAGAACCAAGCACATAACGGATAAGGAAATCCACCAAGTTTATACTCAGTTGCATGGAATTTGTTCTGTTTGTCCAATGCATGTTTCGGTGAGTAAATGAGCTTCTCATAAGCCACATTACCCCAAGGATATTCAGCACAAACCTTATCATCTTCAACAATAGATGCATACTCCTCCATTACAGATGACTCGGTCTTTTTCCCAAACAAAATAGACTCTACAACAAGAATTTCCATAAGCTTCACAACATCATCATCGCTCTCGCATACGTGTATGTGATTCACAGTATTCTTTGGAATTTCATTCCGAGTCATAAAATCTCGAATATCCTTCAAAGTCACACCCTTAGACTTACCAAAATAGCGCTTCAGAATATTGCTCTCTCGATTAATTGGTTTCTTAACATTATGTGTTGTGATCCGCAAACCACACATAATGTGAAAGTCTTTAAGGGTGAAGGAAACATCATGGCCAAAAATCTTGAAACTAATCGAGTCTCGATCATTCGTGAATATTCGAGAAAGACATAGACAATGAACCAACTTCATGCTGCATTTGAATTCTCTATAGCCATAATGTATCGAAATGTACCATTATGAAGCTTATCATGTTGTGTAGGAGTCAAGAGAGTTGCAATTAATTTCTTCAAATCGCGGTTCCCCTTCCAGTAACCCTTAGAGTTAAACCAATCTCTAAACTCAAAATATCTTTAACCTGGTCTTGTAGGTGGAGGAGCAGGGACATAAGGACCTGGGGGTATTACAGGTAGTCTAGGTGCTTTAGGTGCATTAGCTGCTTTGCGTACTTTAGCTGCATTAGGATCTTTAGGTGCTTTAGGTGCCATCTGTTCAAAAAAAGTAAAACATACAAAAAATAACATCAGGACATTATCAAAAAGATCAGTTAAAACTTCAATCTCTAAGAAGGTTGAAGTTCGACAGTTACAAAACAAAACTTCAGCTCTAAAGCTGAAGTTCGCCAGTTACAAAAACAAAAAATTCAGCTCTAGAGCTGAAGTTCGACAGTTACAAAAACAAAACCTTCAGCTCTAGAGCTGAAGTTCATCAGTAACAAAACACAAAAACTTCAGCTCACCAGTTACAAAACACAAAATATTTAGCCCTATGTTGTAGTTTTTACAAAAAACAAAACACAAATTCAAATCCAAAAGTAATGCCAAAACATGAAAAAAAAATTCAGCTCCTATCTAAGGTATCATCACTTTAATAGTATCATCTATTTAACTCTCAATTTTTTTTAAAATTTGGACGTCTAATCACTGAAGAATTTATAGAATTTTCATCAACAACATAAAAACTCGTTTAAAAAACCTAAAATCACAATCGTAAAAGTAAAACTAATGCACTTATCAAATTAAACACTAAGAAACTATTTAATCATAAATACATGACTATCAAAACCAAAACCAGAAAAAACACAGAAAATCGTAAAATAAAAACCAAAAAATTAATGCAATGTACCTGTGATTAAATCGTAATGTGGGAACAACGACGAATAGCGGTTTTGAAAAATCAAAACAACGACGAAAACCCTTTGATTTCAGAAAAGAACAAATCAAAAAACGCGAATAACGGGAGAGAGAGACAATAAAGGACTAGCGTATACTTGGAGAGAAAATAGTCTTTTAATGAAGAAGGGCAAAATAGTCTTTTTCAAAGGCTTTTAACAAAAAAACGGGTACGGGTGCAAACAGAAAGATAAAGAGGCTACAGGTTAAAAAGAGGTACCCAAATAAGGCGCCCCGTGCAATTTTTACAGTTGTCAGTGCACTTCTCTTTAAAAGTTTCGGTACTGCAGTAAAAGTAAACTATGGTAATTGTCACAGGGGCGTTTTCAGTCCGCCGAAAATGCTGCCCGATGTGCGGCAGTCAAGTCCCCACTTGACCTCAGCGTTACCCAATTTTCGTTCGCTTCCGAGGTTTAACACTTAGAATCAATTTAAGGCAACAAAATAAACAAAGGCAACACAGATTTACGGGAACCCTTTCCCAACCTTTTATAATAAATCAATTACAAGGGAAATTCTCGAGTTAGGCAAGGTGCTGCCACCCTTGGCAGGCACCAACTCACAAAAATGGCCTACTCTTGCACGAATCAGCCCTATAAAAGCCCCTGCCTAAGGCTACTCGTGCTGCCACTCGTTTGGCAAGGCAATGGCACATATTTTGCCATGCTCAAGACATAAAATAGACAACCCTATGCCTATCTTTCAGACATTTCCCTCCCTAGGTACTTAGCCCGTTTTTAAGGCTGCTAACACACATATATATAGTGTAGTCAGCCCAAAAGTGTTGTCCTATTTCAGTTGACATCCCCCAACTGATAGGACATGATCCCCATGATCAAAACGTGTAGGACATGTCTCTCACATGCCCCAAAAACGTGCAAACACTCAGCCATTTAATCAGCAACTCCTGGACATGGGTTGTAACCTCCCAACTGCATCATGTGCACCCCATGTGCGCATTTCCTTGGCCAGCTGCTGCCCAATTTCATGTCTAGTCTTGGACCGGCTCAATGCCATTATATCCAGCTGCATTGTGCCAAGCTCCAACACCATTATATCCAGCTGCGTTGTGCTATAAATTTCCTTGACATTGCCACGAACTTGTTTGCCGCACGCCGCCTGCTGTCACAGTTGATTGTTCTTGTCAAGTCGCCCCTACTTGATCAAGTCTGTCCGTTGCCCATGCTGATTTTAACATCAAGTCACCAAGCCTTGATGCCCTTCCCTTTGCCAAGTCATTTGCCCACAATTAACTTAGGTGCCAGCCCGCTCACCTAAGTCATGGCAACATCACATTGCCAATGCCACTGCCTTGGCACTAAGCTGCCTCACTTTAGCGCCTAGGTCTTTCCCGTTTAACCTTGTCAAGCTCCCATCCAGCCCGCCTAGTTCCGTCAAGGTCTTGGCCTTGCTTGTACGCAACCCACTCTTGCTTTGGCGTAGTCCGTCACACCTTAGCCCTCAAATACAAGTGTTGTCCGTCTCACTTGTCTTAGCAACAGTTTGTTGCCATCGACAATACCCCCGCATTGTCTTGCATGTTGATTTTCCCCGGCACATAGGCTAATGGCAAGGCCATCATGCCAAAATCCTCGCCACTGTCATGCCGCTTGCCGATCAGCTTTGTCAGGGGTATAACAAACCACCCCAACCAGTTGAATTCGACGCCCTCGTCGAATAGATTCCAACACATGCTGCCATTTGCAAAGACATCACAAGTTCAGCACCCTTTTGAGAATTACGTTGTCCTTGCCCCTCAAGTGCAACGTTTTTGTTTTCTCATTGCATTTCTTGTCCGTCGTTCCCACAGCAAAACCAGCACGCCAACTGACTGATTTGAAAGAACCCACACTGATTTTTGGCACCCACAAACTCGAAAATTCTGCATCACTGCCTTCCTTGCCTTTTCTGAATTTCTAAACCAAGACAGTCCCTTCCACGAACAAGAACACTGACCCACTACCTTGCAGTCTTGTCCATGGCCATCTCGACCTCGTCACGAACCAAACCAAACCAAACCTGGCTTGCTCTGATACCAATTGTCACAGGGGCATTTTCAGTCCGCCGAAAATGCTGCCCGATGTGCGGCAGTCAAGTCCCCACTTGACCTCAGCCTTACCCAATTTTCGTTCGCTTCCGAGGTTTAACACTTAGAATCAATTTAAGGCAACAAAATAAATAAAAGCAACACAGATTTACGGGAACCCTTTCCCAACCTTTTATAATAAATCAATTACAAAGGAAATTCTCGAGTTAGGCAAGGTGCTGCCACCCTTGGCAGGCACCAACTCACAAAAATGGCCTACTCTTGCACGAATCAGCCCTATAAAAGCCCCTGCCTAAGGCTACTCGTGCTGCCACTCGTTTGGCAAGGCAATGGCACATATTTTGCCATGCTCAAGCCATAAAATAGACAACCTTATGCCTATCTTTCAGACATTTCCCTCCCTAGGTACTTAGCCCGTTTTTAAGGCTGCTAACACACATATATATAGTGTAGTCAGCCCAAAAGTGTTGTCCTATTTCAGTTGACATCCCGCAACTGATAGGACATGATCCCCATGATCAAAACGTGTAGGACATGTCTCTCACATGCCCCAAAAACGTGCAAACACTCAGCCATTTAATCAGCAACTCCTGGACATGGGTTGTAACCGCCCAACTGCATCATGTGCACCCCATGAGCGCATTTCCTTGGCCAGCTGCTGCCCAATTTCGTGTCTAGTCTTGGACCGGCTCAATGCCATTATATCCAGCTGCATTGTGCCAAGCTCCAACGTCATTATATCCAACTGCGTTGTGCTATAAATTTCCTTGACATTGCCACGAACTTGTTTGTCGCACGCCGCCTGCTGTCACAGTTGATTGTTCTTGTCAAGTCGCCCCTACTTGATCAAGTCTGTCTGTTGCCCATGCTGATTTTAACATCAAGTCACCAAGCCTTGATGCCCTTCCCTTTGCCAAGTCATTTGCCCACAATTAACTTAGGTGCCAGCCCGCTCACCTAAGTCATGGCAATATCACATTGCCAATGCCACTGCCTTGGCACTAAGCTGCCTCACTTTAGCGCCTAGGTCTTTCCCGTTTAGCCTTGTCAAGCTCCCATCCAGCCCGCCTAGTTCCGTCAAGGTCTTGGCCTTGCTTGTACGCAGCCCACTCTTGCTTTGGCGTAGTCCGTCACACCTTAGCCCTCAAATACAAGTGTTGTCCGTCTCACTTGTCTTAGCAACAGTTTGTTGCCATCGACAATACCCCCGCATTGTCTTGCACGTTGATTTTCCCCGGCACATAGGCCAATGGCAAGGCCATCATGCCAAAATCCTCGCCACTGCCGTGCCGCTTGCCGATTAGCTTTGTCAGGGGTCTAACAGTAATCTATTCCAATCATGGGTCATGACTCAAACTTTTGACTTGCGAGAGCAAATTGGGTTGCCGCCTAATTCTATTGGAAATATTGTGATAGTGTCTTTCATATCTATACTCACTGATGAAGATATGACATAATCAAATATAGTGACCGAAATAAGAAAGGAAAAGCAACATGTCTGCAGTAGAGATAATGTCAGAAATAATCTACTTCTTAAAGAGTTTCTTGAGCTAGCATCAAAAGAGAAAACTTTGTTCAAAACTCAAGAAAATGCATTTCGTTTTAGCAGCTTAGTGAAATTTCCACTTCATGAAATCGATTTTGGCAGGGGAAAGCCTGCAAAAGTGAGCATGCCAAATGGCCCAAATAACAGACTAATCATCTTGGTGACTAACCAAAGTGGAGGGATTGATGCATTTGTGTCACCGAGAGAGCAAGATATGTGTGTCTTTGAACACGACGTGAAGCTTCTTGAGTTTGCTATTCCAGTTCCAAATTTTTAGAGGATCAACATCATGCTTTTGTGTGTGTTGTATTTTTTAATGTAATAAGCTTGTCGCAAACCTACTTTTGCTGTTGAGTTCGCTACAGGATCATAGTTGTCCTTTATTGATCTTCAATGTATAGAATACATCTTCAGGACTACAGAACAAGGGCTAGCAAACACTTGTTTTTGGGTAAATTCAAAATGTACCATTGAGAACTGCAAAAGGAGCTCGAACATAATCGCATCTTATGGGGCCAAAAGCTGCTCCTTTTTAGGAATATTTACATTTTGGTATCTATACTTGCCGCAGAAGTGAATGGAAACACAGCTGCCTAAGCATGGGTGGGTTGGGGGAGGGGGGAGGGAGAGAGAGAGAGAGAGTCTGAAAATGAATCAGAGAGAAGATATAATAGAGCCCTCGAACAATGTGAATCATTAATTTCTAATTTAGAACGGCAGATGCCACTGTATGACCTCTATAAAACATTAAATTAGCGAATCTTACCCTTAAAAAGACAAAACAGTCATCTAGCCACGATAACATTAAGAAAACAGACGTTGAAAATTTGGAGATGTAGATCCAGCCACAAAGCTGTATCACTACCAAATCCATTGCTAGATTGTGAAATATAGTCACACGGGTATTCAGCTTCTAGTAGAATCATTGTCTTGGCTTTGGAATTGCTCTAGTATTAGGTTACAATTGTTGATTCCACGCGCTTCAATAAGACCATGGTTCCACAGTTTGGTCATGAATAATCTCCAGTACCTGCCATAAAACATTGGATTATACATAAAAGCTACACTAGAGATGAGGAAAACCGAGTACATGCTACTGTAGATGATGTGCAATTATCACATATTGAGATAAACCTAAATCGGCAATTTTAAGGGAAAACCAGTGCCACTAAAATGTCTAGACGTTTGTTGATGGCGCTATAACTACTTCATCAGATCTGAGAAAACATGTATTTATGTGACAACCAACAATAAATTTGTTTGCATGAGTAAAGAAAAATGAGCCACCCAAAAAAATGTAAATAAGATAAACAAGCTCAGAAATTCCCAATAAGCATCGTGATCATGAAATAGACCAACATTCTAATACATATTAGTAGTGTTCAACTCAACAAAAAACAGAGCAGTTTCTTTCTGGGAAACATACAGGATCTCAGATGAACCAAACAAAGGCACGATACAGGTGTCTGGATTGGATAGCATCGGATAGAAATAACAGTGAAATGTCGACACAGGTAACTAAGAAGATTAATTACCACAACAAGGCCGGTGCTCGGGCGAACTCCTCACCATGCAGCTTTGAAAAAGCCTCACATGCCCAAGGAATGTGACCATCTGCCAACACCCTACCACAGTAACAAGAAACATGTTATACAAATATAAAAATATAAAAAAATAAAGAGGAAAGGTCGCACTTTAAATAAACTGAGACTCAAAATTAACAAATTTCTGAAACTAAAGGGGAATGAGCCAAGAAACAAACTCGTAGTAGCCCAACTTGAATTAGAAGCTTCTCTATAGTACTTAAGCTCCTCTTCTCACCCCCAGACCCACACAATCCTCTTGTTCCGCCATCAATTCTCCCTCTGTTGCTCTTTACAGCCAGCAGGAAGGTAATTCAGCAACCGAACTTTTCCAACAGGCATCCCTTTATCACCAGCAAGTATGTAATTCAGCACGAGAAGACCACACTTGTTGCCCTTTGTTGCTTTATACAACTTTTGTTTTTTGCTTAATATATTATTATTCTGATAATCTTACCAGTCTGCTTGTGCATGAAGAGGGAAGAAAGACAGACCCAACTTCAAAACACATTTACTTCACTGAGAAGTTCGTGTAACTTGATAATAACAGATAAATAGGTTAGCGGCTTCTCGAAAACCCTTAAATGACGCAGCATTTTCCAGAAGTTCTCAAAAAATGTCTATTTGAAAGCATCAGATCAAGGACGGACTTCTCTTTTTCAAGGAACTCCTCTTTTGTCTTTCTCTTTTCCTATTTTCCAGGCAGTACATGAAGGTACAAGGTGATGTCACTCTCGTACTGAAACTAGCAAGTTGGCTGGTAACCAATGTCATTTACTCACTAATATAACACTGTTTTTGGTTAAACGAAGATGAAAGGTAGTGGAAGGGGGAGGTGGACTGGTCTATCTACTTCCATAAAACGGTTGTCACACCCCTCTCTTTTGCACAATGGTAAAGAAGTAAATGAGACTTACCTTATTATCACTCCACCTATTTCGGGGAAGGTTGGAGAAGCTAATCGCAGATTGTTGCACTTTTACCACATTCCTAAGTTACCCACCATCTACTATTACTTCACCGGCCCTCCCTCTTCACCCAAACAAAAATAAGAGCGGACGATACACACATCTCCATACCCCAGCACTCTGAATACTAATAGGAAAAACCGTACAGGCAAATAAAATCACATACGAAATAAGATAGTACCTTTGCTTTCTAACAAATGAGTTCCACAGATGCATCATTTGCTTCTCATCTTTGGTAACATCCACAAAATCATCAAGCATCTGTAATATGTCTGAGGTTAGTGGAATGATTTCTTCAAATAACTTATACAATCAAAATCTTGCCTCTTGAATTAACTAAACTTTGCAGCAGTTCCCAATGGAAATCAGTTGGAGGGAACAGTTTGGGTAACCTTTAGTAGTTCTCAAATGCATTATATTAAAGCAGCTTATGGAGTTCCATGATTCTGCCTAACATTCAAGTTGAGATTTCACGGTTCCGTCAAATGACAAGCAAGTATTAGGCAAAAACGTTTACCATCCAGTCAGAACCAGACATCAGAACACACCTTTCCCTAGTTGGTTTCAGTGGTCGATATTCATCCAAACCATTCAAAGTACCATTTTCATTCATTTGAGGAAAAATCAAAGGCAATTTGCCTAGTCTGTATCAGCTTTAAGGAAAATGGTGGATCATGAATAGAAAACATTCTGCAAAATGATCAGACCTTGATTTTAGTTTTAAGCAATTACAGGATATATCCTTTAGATCAATGAAATATACCACTTATCAAAAGTTTACGTCATTAAATGAGATTTTGATTCAATTACTCGGCTGTTCAGAAAATTACAACTGCATCAGCAGCAAGCCATATGGACGCTACTGCTTGCTGATAATTTTCAAAACTCTAGTATACATGGGACAATATAACTCATTGACACAACATAGAGAAATGTAATACATATGTTCCTCCAGGATCATGAATAAATAACATTCTGCAAAATGCTTAGCCCCTTTTTCCTCTACCCTTATCCCCTTCCCAAGTGTCCTTACTCATGTCCTAGCCCCTCAATGACCACAACCCACTTGAAGCCCACCACCACCCACAAAAAAAACCCTGCATTGATACTGATGATGGTCTGCCTGCCTCCATCTACCCTCTACGATGACGATCTCCCTCCACTGTCACACATTGGCAATCTCTATTTTTAAATATCTGATTTAATTTTCTGTAATTCGTTTTTTTCCAGTTTTTCAGTAACTTCTCATCAGCAATCCTTTATTTCTAAATGTCTTATGATTTATAATTGTACTTTTCTAGCTCTATTTCTTTTTCTTTTGGATGCGCTTTGCAGTATTTTCACCAGTTTTACTGTGATCTCTTTCTGCAAATTGTTCATTTTCTATATTTTTCCTTTATTTATCAGAATTTTATCCAAATGTTGTTGCTGTAATTTCTCTCTCTTCTCTCCCTCCCTCCCTTCCTCTTCTTTTTGCTAGATTTTTATTCCTTCTTCTGCTATATGTGTTTTCTTGTAAGTTCTTTTAGTTGGACGATCGAATTGTTAGTGTGTAGGATTTGTGATGATCAAGGTGGGATGCCCATTGAATTATTAGAAAAAATAGATGCAGCACTTTGCAATTAAAATATCGACTTGTGGCACAGGGTATTCATAGAGCTAATTGTGATCTGCTTGTGACGAAAATGTGGACTGCATAACTGCAGGAAAAGTGCAATCCGGTCATTAGCCTGGTATAAAAAATGGAAAGTAGTCCAGCTAATAATCCCGTCACTGTAACCAAATTACGGTTACTAAGTCCTGTTTGGCGCACTAAAAGACCCTTTATAGATTAATCCCACTACTTTCAAGCCCAAAACTTCGAAGACCCAATTTGAGAATGAAGAGAGTAATTTTGAATGGCATAATAAGTTCAGTTAATACCCCATATCAAAAAACAAGTTAATACAATATACTTAAAATAATTGTTACAACGAATGAAAGTGGGAAAGTTTATAAGAGGATATAACAGTAAGGCTAATATATAGTTACTTCAAATAAGTCAAGAGAGCAAGTTGTTGCCATTTATTTGAAGGGTCAAGACAATTAGGACAAAACTATCCCAAAAAGTCAGCCAACTAATATGGATGCAGACTAAAATAAAGAAGCAAACTATATAATTATGCAGCATACCCTTCGATCTTCCAGATCTGCAACATCATCATCAACTTCATCCTCGCTGTCTCGATCTGATAAAACTTGCTCCAGTGCCATGGGCTTCACCCCAAATAAAAAATTTCATTAGCAAACATATGGTTAAAAGGACTCCTCATTGCTTCCCAGATTTCTAAAGACATATATTTGCTATCAGTTCTTCGAAAGATTTTAAGATTCATTACAAGTAGACAAACATTTCCAAATTTATTTAATTTTGTGTCACATTCAGCAAGATAATTCACCTCCAGACCCCAAGAACTGGGGCTATTTCAAATGGAAATCACCACACACAAGGGAAGCCAATATTGAACTGTCATTATTTAGATCTTTGATTTGTTCAAGTGAAATTTTATATATCAAAAAAAATACCCAAGCAAGTGAATTTCGCCGCATCTCTGATTAAATGACAAACATGAAAAGTGAACAGGGATAGAGTGTTTACAACTTAATATTGTAGGAAGCTTCCAACAATAAACCCAACACATCAGTATATGACTACAAACTCTAGCAGTACTATGGCAGTGGCAAAGCCTTCAGTGGTAGGCTTTTTGATAAAAGTGAAACCTAGAGACTGAAGTCTTGATCATTGAATAATTTAGGTTGCTGAATTTTAACTCTCTCCATTGATTGATATGCAGCTAATCTAAAAAGTTAAGGACTTGTTAATGTCTACTATGCTTCTAATTTATTTGAGATTTCTTTTTTTATTTATAATAGGTTTAATTATGAAAATTCTTTAAAAAAAATTGATAAGGTAAATTGTATTAATCAAAAGGGAGAAAACTCCCGTATACAAGAAGTATCCAAAAAGTAGAGAATTTACATCAGAACATGATTCTCTACAAATGACGCCCAATCTTCTATAAAAGTAGGGGCTATATGAATGCACCAAAAAAGCGATCAAAGATAAAAGACTATTCTTAAGATGTGAAAAAAGAGACTCAATCCCCTCAAAGCTCTCCTATTTCTCTCCCCCCAAACTATCCACACGAGAGCTAACGGGACGAACTTCCACGCCTTTTGCTTTCTTCTTCTATGGAAACCGGCCCAGCTATATAACATTTCCTTTACAGTGGTTGGCATCACCCATTGAACACCAAAAAGATTCAGGATTGCCCTCCACAAACCCGAGGACACAGGGCAATGCAACAAAAGATGATCAACTTCTTCCCCTGAGCTTTTGCACATGTAGCATCAACTAACAAGTGTAATTCATTTTCAGTAGTCAAGATCACTCCCCTCGCCGCTAGCCATGCAAAAAAGCACACATTCGTGGGCGCCTTAGGAATTCAGATCGAGGAGTATGGAAAAGTGGTCTCCTCTCTCACTAACATACTCTGGTAAAAGGACTTTACGGTGAACGAACCATCGCCATGCAACCCCCATCTCCAAGAATCACAAGATGTCTGGGGCCTGTCTTGCCCATATAGCAGTGCCAACAAATCTTGGAGCTCCGCAATCTTCCAATCTTGCATGTTCCTTCTAAATGAGAGGTCCCATATTATCCCCCTTCATGCTCCCTGCGAATCTGTTGAACCATCAATTCCTTCTAGTTTGAAACTCTGAAGACGTGGGGAAAGAGACCCTCAAAGTATCCTCTCCACACCAGCTATGATTCCAAAAGCTAATTCTCCTTTCATCTCCCACCCTGTAAGTGATGTTGCCATTGAAGGCTTCCCAATTCTTCATGATGCTCCTCCACATGCCACACCCAAAAGGTGATGTGATCGCCTTAGTCCTCCAACCCCCTCCCGTGGACTCGTACTTTTCTACTATGACCTCCCTCCATAGAGCATGCTCTTCTACCCCGAATCTCCACAGCCACTTCCCCAACAAAGCTCTGTTGAATACCCTAAGATCTTTTACTCCAAGTCCATCCCACTTCTTTGGGGAAGTGACTGTCTGCCTATTCACTAGATGAAACTTTCTAGTTCCATCCGCCGCATCCCAAAGAAAATTCCTTTGAAGCCGATCCAGTTTTTCTGTGATGCTCACAGGAGCTTGCAATAGGGACAGATAATAGTTGGGCATACTCAATAAAGTGCTTTTAATAAGCACTTCCTTGCCACCTTTTGACAAGTACCGTTTCTGCCAGCCTGCTAATCTTTTTTCGACCCTTTCGATCACTGGATTCCAAACAGTAGTATCCTTATGCGAAGCTCCCAATGGAGACCCAGGTAATTAGTGGGAAGAGAGCTCACCTTACATCTGAGAGCATAAGACAAAGCATCGATGTTAGCAACCTCACCCACCGGGAAAATCTCACACTTGCCAAGGTTGATTTTGAGTCCTGATACTATCTAAAACCACTGGAGGACCTGCTTCAGGTAGGTCAACTGATCCATATCGGAATCACAAAAAACCAGGGTGTCATCCGCAAAAAGCAAATGAAAGACTCTTCGGGCACCGGGCGCCACGATCGAAGCTGAGAATCCTCGCAAGAAGCCTCCGCCCGCCGCATGATCCAACATTTTATTCAGAGCATCCATCACTAGAATGAATAATATAGGGGATAGGGGTCACCTTGCATGAGACCCCTGGAGCTGCCAAAGAACCCACACGGGCTACCATTAACCAGGACAGAGAATCTGACTGAGGAAATACAGAACTTGATCCATCCCCTCCATCTTACCCTAAACCCCCTCCGCATCATAATGATATCCAGGAACTCCCAATTGACATGGTCGAAAGCCTTCTCAAGGTCCGACTTGCATAGTAAGTCGGGTTCTCTATTTTTCCTTCTGGAGTCTACAAGTTCATTTGCCACCAAAGCAGCGTCCAAGATCTACCTACTTCCACAAACGCATTCTGAGAGGACAAAACAGACACGTCAAGAACCTTCTTGAGTCTAATGGATAGCACTTTAGAAATAATCTTGTAAATGCTCGCCACGAGACTAATAGGCTTGTAGTCTCTGATACAAGATACATCTTCTTTCTTAGGCACAATGATAATAAAAGAAGCATTGATACTTCTCTCGAAAATATCATTCACGTGGAAGTATTCAATGGCTTCCATCAACTCCCCCTTAATTGTGTCCCAACAGAGCTGGAAAAAGGCCAAGGAGAAACCATCAGGCACGGGGGCCTTATCACCAGCACAACTCGACACAGCCTCGTACACCTCCTCCTCGAAAGCCCTTTCTAGCCACTCATTGTCTCCCTCCCCTATGTGGTTGAACTCCATTCTCCCCAAAGTAGGCCTCCAAGTAACTTCCTTTGTATAAGTTCTCATAAAACCCCACTATAGCCCTTTTTACCACCTCCTCTCCCTCAATCCTCACCCCATCCACAATTAAGGACTCTATGAAGTTTCTCCTTCGATTTGCAACCGCAACCCTGTGGAAAAACTTGGTATTCGAATCCCCCTCCTTTAACCAGAGCGCCCTCGATTTTTGCCGCCAACTAGTTTCCTGAGCTATTGCTAACTCGACTATTTCCATCTTAACTTCCCCCAGTCTTGCTTTCTCATATTCATCTAACTCTCTCGCCCCTTCCCTCTCTCTAATTCCCTCAATTCATGCATAAGCTCCCTCATTTTAACCTCTACCCTCCCAAAAACCTCCTTATTCCACCTAATAATATCTCCCCTGAGCAGTTTAAGTTTCTTCAAAAGATGAAATGAAGGTGTCCCTAATACCCCATAGCTTGTCCACCATTCTTTCACTTAGTCACCAAATCCTGGCATTTTCAACCACATGTTCCCGAATCGGAAAGGTGCACGCACCCCCCTCCCTATGCATCCATCTAGCAAGATAGGCAAATGATCCAAAGTCAGCCTAGGTAAAGGAATCTGCAACGCATTCGGCACCAGCTCATCCCAGAAGGACTATCATAAATCTATCAAGTCTAGACCTTGAATTGGAATCCTCCGCCCTGACCTAAGTAAACCTTTCCCCTGACAGAGGAAGATCAATAAGAAAGTGATCATTGATGAAGTCAGAAAACTCCTCCATGGCCCTCGAAATCAGGCTACACCCTAATCTCTCTTCCGGAAATCTAATAGTGTTAAGGTCTCCCCCTAAAACCCATGGAATGTCCCATTCCCCCATAACATTAGCCAGTTCCTCCCAGAAAGACACATTGGACCCTTCTCCTACTCGGTCCGTACACTCCCCCAAATCCTCACTCTACCTCACTCGCTCTATCTTTGACAAGAGTCGCTAAAGAAAAAACTCCCTTCTTAATCTCATTTACCTCCAAGCTTCTATCATCCCACATAAGAAGAATGCCCCCGGCACTTCCCGCTGCGGGGACCCAGTCATAGTTTATCCAACTACCTCCCCAAACACTCCTCACAATCGCATCCGACAAAACTTCCATTTTGGTCTTAAAATCAGTCGACATAATTGTCAAAGAATGATTATGAACTAAATATTTGAACTTCTTGGTTTTAAACATTAACATTATTTGGCATATGCGACATCTAATGATTTGCTATTCTCAAATATAGCAACAACAAGTCAGGTTGCTTTAGATTAAAATTAGTAAAGTATTCACAATGGTACCTGTTAGCGTAAACGTAAAAGAAAGAACACAAGATTTAACGTGGTTCAGATCAAAATAATCTTACGTCCACCAGAGAACAGTTGCCTTTTATTATTAACAAAGGAATGGGAGATTTCCCAATTACACATAAGAGAATCTCTCTCATAACTCTCTACTCACTATAATGTATTGTATTATTTTTGGGATGATTTCTACAAATGAAGGAGTGCATCTATTTATAGAGGTAAAGACCTCATCTTGATGTCATTAGTGACATCAAACTACCTTCTCTTGATGTCATGGGTGACATCAAAAGAGGAAGCTTCCTCCTAGTATCCACACCAACTCTTTCCACCAACTCTTCTAATTGGCATGCCATTGTTGACTAAACATAAATCAACATTTTCAATCTCCACCTTGGTTTGCGTTTCGAGCATGAGTGTGAACAACTCTGGCCAAAACTTCTAAGCTTACTGGGCAACCCCATTGTAAGAAACAAGAAGAATCAAACCATTGTTGAACATACCACCTCCACCTAACAATTGTTCTCTTCGGAGTTGCATCAGTTGATGCACACCCCCGCCAAGTCCTTGCAGAGTGCAAACTTAGCGAGCGAGACTATCTTGGTCAACATGTCTGCAGCATTATCGTCTGTGATAACCTTCACAACCTTGATAGTTCCCTCTTCAACAACATCTCGAATAAAATGAAGTCTGACATCAATGTGTTTAGTGCGCTCATAAAATCTCTGATTTTTCATTAGATGAATAGCACTCTGACTATCACATCTAAGAGTTGATTCCAGCTGAACCAAACTCAATTGCGCTACTAAACCTTTCAACCAGATAGCTTCCTCCATCGCCTCCGCGGCTGCCATGTATTCTGCTTCTGTCGTAGACAAAGCGACAATTGACTGCAGAGTCGACTTCCAACTAACGGCACTGCTAACGAGGGTAAAGATGTATCCAATTGTGAACCTTCTTCTGTCAAGATCTCCTGCATAGTCAGAATCCACATAACCAAGAATTGAAATAACTCCAACACTTTTTCGAAAGGTCAGACCAACACTAGAAGCTCCCTTGAGATATCTCAATATCCACTTTACAGCTTCCAAATGCCTCTTTCCTGGGCTGGACATGTATCTATTTACCACACTTACAGATTGAGCAATATCTGGACGTGTGCATATTATAGCATACATAATGCTACCAACTGCGCTTAGGGGTGAGCATAAAATCTGAAAAACCAAATTCCGAACCGAACCGAATTAATTTGATATTTCGGTTTCGGTTTTTTCAGTATCTCGGTACAAAAATTTCGGTATTTCGGTAATTCGGTTCGGTATACAATATTAGGTTTTTGATATTTCGGTATACCGAAATACAATAAACTTAAGTGATTCGAAATTTAATGTGGCAATCTCAATCATCCCATTCCTTATCCCTCCGTTCTTTAAGAAAATGCATATTCAAGAAACCATAACAGGAAAAGAATGGGTAGCAAAGCAAATATCACTAACCTTGTCATCATTTTATAACGTTTTATATACTCTTCTCCAAAACCTCTCCGCTCCATAAGCTGCAGAGGATTAAATGAAATCCAGTGAAGATCTTCCATTCAAACTTTGAAAAACCTCAAACCAGAAGGAAAGTCAAGGAAGTTTGAACAGGAACTAGAATGAGATGTTTATGTAGTAATGAGTAGGAAAACGCTGAACTTGTATCAAAATATTTTCTGCATTTGATCTTTCCTTGTTAAATTTACATGAACTAGAATGAGATGTTTATATAGTTATGACTAAGAAACCGTCGAACACATTCTTTGATAGGACCAAACTGATGGAGTCCTTGTAGCATGTAATGACTACTATTTGTAATTTTGAAATGTTCCAACAATGGTTAAGAATGATCCTCTATTATGTTTCAGCTGGGAGCTCTAGACGGTGAAGATTTGGTTTAAACCGAAACCATACCGAAACCGTACCGAACCAAAAAAAGAAATACTGAACCGTACCGAAATATTTTGGTACGGTATTTGGTATACACAATTGATAAACCGAATACCGAACCGAAAATTTTAAATACCGAACCAAAGTACCGAATGCCCACCCCTAACTTCGCTGGCATAAGGAATCTTTGACATATGCTCCACCTCATCCTCGGACTGAGTCATTTGTAACTCCGAAAGTTTAAAATGAGGAGCTAAGGGTGTACTTACAGGCTTGCACGTGTGCATATTGAATCTTTCGAGAACCCTTTCAATATACTTCTTCTCAGAAAAATGTACAACACTGTCTTCTCTTGAAATCTCCATACCAAGGATTTTCTTTGCAACTCCTAAATCCTTCATGTCAAATCCTTACTCAAAAGATTCTTCAAAGCATTTATCGCTATAATGTTGTTAGCGGCAATAAGCATATCATCAACATACAACAGTAAATAAATCATTGAGTTACCAGACATCTTCTTGTGATACACACAGCTATCAAATGCACTCTTTGAGAATTCATGTGTAGTCATGAATGCATTAAACCTCTTGTACCACTATCTAAGGGATTGCTTCAAACCATACAAAGACTTCTTTAGTTGGCATACGTGATCTTCTTTTCCCTCAGCTAGGAAACCTTCAGGCTGATCCACATAGATTGTCTCTTCTAGATCACCATGTAAGAAAGCAGTTTTGACATCAAGCAGTTGAAGCTCCAAGTCAAATTGTGCAACCAATGCTAGTAGCACACGAATTGAGCTATGCTTCACGACTGGAGAAAAAAATCTCATTGTAGTCAATTTCCTCCTTCTGACTGAAACCTTTTGCAACCAATCTTGCCTTGAACCTAGCATCTTCCACTTCAGGAATTCCCTATTTCTTTATGTAGACCCACTTGCATCCAATTGTCCTCTTCCCTTTTTGTCCTTTTGTTAGCGTAAACGTAAACGAAAGAACACAAGATTTAACGTGGTTCGGATCAAAATAATCCTACGTCCACCAGAGAACAGTTGCCTTTTATTATTAACAAAGAAAGGGGAGATTTCCCAATTACACATAAGAGAATCTCTCTCTTTAACTCTCTACTCACTATAATGTATTGTATTATTTTTTTGGGTTGGTTTCTACAAATGAAGGAGTGCATCTATTTATAGAGGTAAAGACCTTCTCTTGATGTTATGGGTGACATCAAAGGAGTCACCCATAACTCTTCCAATTGGCATCCACACCAATTGGCATAACTCCTCCTAGTATCCACACCAACTCTTCCAATTGGCATGCCGTTATTGACTAAATATAAACCAACATTTTCAATCTCCACCTTGGTTTGCGTTTCGAGCATGCGAGTGAACAACTCTGGCCAAAACTTCTAAGCTTACTGGGCAACCCCATTGTAAGAAACAAGAAGAATCAAACCATTGTTAAACATACCACCTCCACCTAACAACTGTTCTCTTCAGAGTTGCATCAGTTGATGCACGCCCCCGCAAAGTCCTTGCAGTGTGCAAACTTAGCGAGCAAGACTATCTTGGTCAACATGTATGCAACATTATCGTCTGTGATAACCTTCACGGCCTCGATAGTTCCCTTTTCAACATCTCGAATAAAATGAAATCTGACATCAATGTGTTTAGTGCGCTCATGAAATCTCTGATTTTTCATTATAGGAATAGCACTCTGACTATCACATCTAAGAGTTGATTCCAGCTGAACCAAACTCAATTCCGCTACTAAACCTTTCAACCAAATAGCTTCCTTCACAGCCTCCCCGGTTGCCATGTATTCTGCTTCTGTTGTGGACAAAGCGACAATTGACTGCAGAGTCGACTTCCAACTAACGGCACTGCCAACGAGGGTAAAAATGTATCCAGTTGTGGACCTTCTTCTGTCAAGATCTCCTGCATAGTCGGAATCCACATAACCGAGAATTGAAATAACTCCAGCACTTTTTCGAAAGGTCAGACCTACACTAGAATCTCCCTTGAGATATCTCAATATCCACTTGACAGCTTCCCAATGCCTCTTTCCTGGGCTGGACATGTATCTACTTACCACACTTACAGATTGAGCAATATCTGGATGTGTGCATACCATAGCATACATAATGCTACCAACTGCGCTGACATAAGGAATCTTTGACATATGCTCCACCTCATCCTCGGACGGAGGCATTTGTAACTCTGAAAGTTTAAAATGAGGAGCTAATGGTGTACTTACAAGCTTGCATGTTGCATATTGAATCTCTCGAGAACCCTTTCAATATACCTCTTCTGAGAAAGATGTACAACACCGTCTTCTCTTGAAATCTCCATACCAAGGATTTTCTTTGCAGCTCCTAAATCCTTCATGTCAAATTCCTTACTCAACAGTTTCTTCAAAGCATTTATCTCTGTAATGTTGTTAGCAGCAATAAGCATATCATCAACATACAACAGTAAATAAATCATTGAGTTACCAGACATCTTCTTGTGATACACACAGCTATCAAATGCACTCCTTGAGAATTCATGTGTAGTCATGAATGCATCAAACCTCTTGTACCACTGTCTAGGGGATTGCTTCAAACCATACAAAGACTTCTTTAGTTGGCATACGTGATCTTCTTTTCCCTCAGCTAGGAAACCTTCAGGCTGATCCATATAGATTGTCTCTTCTAGATCACCGTGTAAGAAAGCAGTTTTGACATCAAGCTGTTGAAGCTCCAAGTCAAATTGGGCAACCAATGCTAGTAGCACGCGAATTGAGCTATGCTTCACGACTGGAGAGAAAATCTCATTGTAGTCAATTCCCTCCTTCTGACTGAATCCTTTTGCAACCAATCTTGCCTTGAACCTAGCATCTTCCACTTCAGGAATTCCCTCTTTTTCTGTAGATCCACTTGCATCCAACTGCCCTCTTCCCCTTTTGTCTTTTCACTAAGAACCATGTCTGATTCTTGTGAAGAGACTCTATCTCTTCAGTCATGGCTAACCGCCATTGTGCAGCATCTTTGCAAGAACTTGCTTCAATATATGAGGAGGGCTCCAGATCCTTAACCTCTTCTTGTGCAGCTACGAACGCATATGCAATCAAGTTTGCTTGATCTATAAGGCGTTCCGATTGCTGTGTCCGCCTCTTCCCTCTCCCCTTCGCAATTGTGTATGGTTCATTGACAGCAAGTTCTTCAAGGTCTACATCTTCTGACTCATCTTTAACCTGAGTCTCTTGATCCTTTTCCTTGGCAAGCTCCACCGGAAGCTCCACCTGCTCGTCGTTCTTGTTTCCTGAAAACTCCACGGAAACTTTACGGGGATCAAGTATAGAGGATTCATCAAAGGTGACATCTCTACTAACTATAAATTTGAGTAAAGACAAACACCAAAGTTTGTACCCTTTTACTCCATCCACATACCCTACGAATATGGCCTTCTTAGCCCTTGGTTCAAGCTTTCCTTCATTAACGTGATAATAAGCTGGACACCCAAATACTCGTAAGTATGAATAGTTAGAGGGTTCACCTGACCATACCTCATTCGGAGTCTTAAAGTCAATTGCCGATGCTGGAGATCGATTGACAATATGAGCAGCAGTGTGAACTGCTTCAGCCCAAAATACTTTGGACATTTTGGCTTGTAGGAGCATACAACGAGCCTTTTCAAGAAGAGTTCTGTTCATTCTCTCGGCAACTCCATTCTGCTGTGGGGTATGCCTGACAGTCCTATGTCTTGAGATCCCATGAACCTTGCAGAATTCATTAAACTCTTCATTGCAAAACTCCAAGCCATTGTCTGTGCGAAGATACTTGATTTTCCGCTCCATTTGATTTTCAACCAAAATCTTCCACTCTTTAAATGCTTCAAAAGCATCACTTTTTGCCTTCAAAAAATACACCCAAACCTTTCGTGAGAAATCATCAATAAAAATGAGAAGATACCTCTTTCCGCCCTTCGATGGAAGTTTAGAAGGACCCCATAAATCTGAATGGATGTAGTCTAGCACTCCTCTTGTCTTGTGTTTGCCAGTGCTGAAGCTGACCTTCTTCTGCTTCCCTAGAACGCAGTGCTCACAGAAGTCAAGCGTGCTGATCTTCTCACCTTCCAAAAGTTTACGATTGCTCAACATCTCCAGTCCACGTGCGCTCATATGACCCAGTCTCATGTGCCATAGTCTTGCCTTGTCATCATTAGATAACTGCACTGTAGATGCATTTGCAGAGCCAACAATGGTGCTTCCGGCCAATGTGTAAAGGCCGTTCTCCAGCTTGCCTTTCAGCATGACTAAAGAACCTTTAGTCACCTTCATAGTTCCTGCTTCGCTCATGTACCTGTAGCCTTGTTCATCCAGAGTACCCAAGGAGATCAAATTCTTCTTCAGATCAGGAACATGACGGACTTGTGTAATAGTCCTCACGATTCCATCATGGCAGCGAACCCGAACTGAGCCAATGCCAACTATTGCACAAGTTGCATTATTGCCCATTACTACGGTTCCTCCACTTTTCTCATAGCTGCTAAACCAGTCTTTTCGGAACGTCATATGTAGAGTACAAGTAGAGTCTAACACCCATTTGTTTCCATAACTACTATTATTACATGATGTTGTTAGTACATAATCATTATCAGAATCATGTACCTGTTCAACTGTAGATGCGCTCGCCTTTTCCTTGGACTTTTGACATTGGACAATCTCGTTCAAAGTGCCCCTTCTTGCCACAACTCCAACACTCTGTATTCTTCTTATTCATACGAGACTTTGATCTGTTCTTTAATTTGCTCTTTCCCTGTTGGCTAGTCCGGCCTCTCACAAAGAGCACTTGCCTAGTCATCTCTGTCTCCTTCAATGTGCCTCCGCACATCACTAGAGTTAAGTGCCTGCCGCACTTGCTCAAGCTTGATAGGTTCCTTGCTATACATCATTGAATTCTCAATATCACGATAAGTCAATGAAAATAGCAAAGCACATGCAAGCGTCTCCTCCTCCTTTTTAATTCCTGCAATCTATAAGTCCATGACAAGTTTATTGAACGCATCTAAATGATCTTGTAACGAAGTACCTGACTCCATCTTAAATGTTTGAAGACGTCGTTGTAACAACATCCTTGTTGTCACTGATCGGTCTTGGTATAGCCCTTCTAGCTTTTCCCATAACTGTTTGGCCGTCTCTTCGGTACCCGTACTCACTTCACAAAGCACGTTAGGTGCAAGGGATAGTTGGATTGCACTCAATGCATCCCCTTCAATCTTCTCCTTATCGGGAGCTGATATATCCTTAGGATACTTTCCGTTGATAGCATGGATTGAACCTTTCCTCCGCAGTAACGCCATCATCTGGATCTTCCAGATACTGAAGTTGTTGCGTACACTAAATCTATCGATTTCAAACTTCATGGAACTCATCTTTGCTTGTTCTTCCTCCTTAGATCGTTAAAGAATCCTGCAGCTCTGATACCAATTGTTAGCGTAAACGTAAAAGAAAGAACACAAGATTTAGCGTGGTTCGGATCAAAATAATCCTACGTCCACCAAAGAACAGTTGTCTTTTATTATTAACAACGGAATGGGAGATTTCCCAATTACACATAAGAGAATCTCTCTCTTAACTCTCTACTCACTATAATGTATTGTATTATTTTTGGGATTGTTTCTACAAATGAAGGAGTGCATCTATTTATAGAGGTAAAGACCTCATCTTGATGTCATTGGTGACATCCAACTACCTTCTCTTGATGTCATGAGTGACATCAAAGGAGGAAGTTTCCTCCTAGTATCCACACCAACTCTTCCAATTGGCATGCCATTGTTGATTAAACATATGACATTTTCAATCTTGTGTTCTATCTTTAATATCCGACCCTTGTGCCTATGCAAGCATGTCATATTTTGCTCGGCCGACTATGGCAGTTTGATAGGAAAGCAATGCATGATGGTTACAAGAATAGATATTCATTTGAAAATGATGGAAGGAAGGTGACACTTTCACCTTTAAAACCAAAGCAAGTTTTTGAAGATCAAATGAAGTTGAGAGATTCTCATAGGAATAAGGAAAAAGAAAAAAAAACATAAGAAAAAAGAAGAGGAAAAAATAAATGAGGGAGAAAGAAAAGATGATTGTGTGAATATTGAGACACCCAATGAGCAAGAAAAAAAGAGGGAAGAGAAAATGAAAAACATTTGTGAGGAAAAAGAAGATGAGGTAAAAGAGAGCAAAATAAGCATATATGCAAAATCCAGAGAGTGTATGAGTGCTTACAAATCTAGGTCACACCTTGTGGTTCTTTTGTATAAGGGATCTTATTTGAGCGCTAATGAACTAACCATTCCTTTGCCTAGTGTTGCTTCTTCTCTTTTGCAAGAATTTAAGGATATCTTTCCTGAGGATGTTCCAAATGGATTGCCACCAATTCGAGGAATTGAACATCAAATTGATCTCATCCCGGGAGCGTCTATTCCAAATAGGCTAGCTTATCAAAGCAACCCCGAGGAGACAAAAGAGTTGCAAAGGCAAGTAGAGGAGCTTTTAGCAAAGGGATACATCCGTGAAAGTATGAGTTCATGTGCAGTGCCACTGCTTTTAGTGCCAAAGGATGGAACTTGGCGAATATGTGTTGATTGTCGTGCCGTTAACAAGATAACGGCAAAGTATCGTCATCCCATACATAGACTAGATGATATGCTTGATAAATTACATGGTTCATGCATATTCTCTAAAATTGATCTTAAAAGTGGATATCACCAAATTCGTATGAAACTTGGTGACGAATGGAAGATTGCATTCAAAATTAAACATGGTTTGTATGAATGGATGGTGATGCCTTTTGGATTAACTAATGCACCTAGCACTTTCATGCGTTTAATGAATCATGTTTTACATGCTTATATTGGAAAGCTTGTTATGGTTTATTTTGATGACATCCTTATTTATAGCAAGTGTCTTGATGAACATGTAAAGCATTTAAAATGTGTTTTGGAAGTTCTTAGAAAAGAAAGATTGTATGCTAACTTGAAAAAATGCACATTTTGTATGGATAAGGTAATCTTTCTTGGGTTTGTTGTCAGTAGTAAAGGGATTGAGGTAAATGAGGAAAAAGTGAAGACTATCAAGGATTGGCCAACGCCAAAATCTGTTATCGAGGTGCGAAGTTTTCATGGTTTAGCTAGTTTCTATCGAAGGTTTGTTAGGGACTTTAGCTCTATTGCAGCACCATTGACCGAGGTCATAAAGAAGGATCGGGGTTTTAAGTGGAGAAAGGAACAAAGAGAATGCCTTTAATTTGTTGAAAGAAAAACTTTGTTCTGCTGCATTATTGCAATTACCAGATTTTAACAAAGCTTTTGAGGTTGAGTGTGATGCATCAGGAATCGGGATGGGTGCTGTGCTAATGCAGAATCAAAAGCCAATTGCATTCTTTAGTGAAAAGCTTGGAGGAGCTACATTGAATTATTCAACATATGATAAGGAGCTTTATGCATTTGTGAGGTCGTTGGAGACTGGCAACACTACCTTTGGCCTAAGGAGTTCGTTCTTCGGACGGACCATGAATCTTTGAAGCATTTGAAAGGCCAAGGAAAGCTCAACCGAAGGCATGCCAAGTGGGTTGAATTTATAGAAACATTTCCTTACGTGATTCAATACAAGCAAGGTAAGGAAAATATAGTTGCTGACGCACTATCTCACAAGTATGCCCTTCTGTCAACTCTTACATCTAAGTTGTTGGGATTTGAACATATTAAAGAATTGTATGCTAAACATCATGATTTTTGTCAAATATTTGAAGCATGTGGAGATACTTCTTTTGGTAAATATTATAGACACGGGGGCTATTTATTCAGAGAAGGTAAACTATGTATTCCTATGTGTTCTATAAGAGTTACTAGTAAGAGAAGCCCATTCTGGAGGCTTGATGGGGCATTTTGGTGTTCAAAAGACTTTGGACATATTGCACGAACATTTCTTTTGGCCTCATATGCGTAGGGACGTCGAAAGAATTTGTGTCCAATGCATATCATGTCGGCAAGCAAAGTTCAAACTCTTGCCTCATGGGTTGTACACACCTTTACATGTACCTAGTGGACCTTGGGTTGATTTGTCTATGGACTTCGTGTTAGGACTACCTAGGTCAAAAAGGGGAATGGATAGCATATTTGTTGTTGTTGACAGATTCTCTAAAATGCCTCATTTCATACCATGTCACAAAATTGATGATGCTACTCATGTTTCTACTTTGTTCTTTAGGGATGTTGTTACGTTGCATGGCATTCCTAAAACTATTGTGAGCGATAGGGATGCAAAGTTTCTTAGCCACTTTTGGAGGGTTTTGTGGGGCTTTTCTCCGTTTGAAGTTGTGTATGGTTTCAATCCTTTGACACCATTAGATTTGGCTCCTTTACCTATAAAAGAGCTGGTTAGCTTAGATGGTAATACGAAGGCTGAGATGATGAAGACAATCCACAAACAAGCACAACAACAAATTGAAAAGAAAAATGGACAGTATGCATCGAAAGCTAACAAAGGAAGAAAACGTGTGACCTTTCAACCAGGAGATTGGGTTTGGGTACACATGAGAAAAGAAAGATTTCCATCTAAAAGAAAGACCAAGTTGCATCCACGTGGAGATGGACCATTCCAAGTCTTGGAAAGAATCAATGATAATGCATATAAAATTGACTTGCCAGGTGAGTATCAAGTAAATACGACTTTTAATGTCTCTGATCTTTCTCCCTTTGATGTAGGTGAAGATTCGAGGACGAATTCTTTTGAAGACCGGGAGAATGATACGAGCACGCTCGATGAAATTGCAATCAAGGATCTATATTTACCATTTGGACCAGTCACAAGAGCTAAAGCTAGAAAAGCTCAAGAAGTAATGCATGGGTTGGTAAAGAAGCTACTTGACATGAGATCAGAAGGTATAGGTGTGGATGAGAATCCAAAATTTATACACACGTATCTCAAGTGATCCAAAATGGAGATGCTCATGATTCTTAATCAAATGGTGATGAGCTAACTTGTGAGTTGATCCAAGAAAATAAAGAAACGAAAATGACAAAAATTAAAGATAGATTGAATAAAAGAAAGAGTTTCTTGAATTCAAGAAGTTTATTCTTGAAGTTGAATCCTAGCAACAACAATTAGCTAACGAAGAACTAATCGCCTTTGGTAGAGAATTAAAAAACAAGAGATAGATTGTGAAACCCGACCCTTTAGAATAACAAGAACAACAATAAGCCTAAACTTATCACCTTCCTTGAATACCTAGAAGTGATCTAAGATTTCGAAAATGGGGAAATCCGACCCTTTAGAATAACAACAAAAACAATAAGCCTAAATTTATCACCTTTCTTGAATACCTAGAAGTGATCTAAGATTTCGAAAATGGATTAATCTTACCACCTTAAGTTGATTCTTGAAGGTTGAAGAATAAATCCAAGAGTAACCACACACAAGGGTGCAAGAATCACATTACTTCTTGGATCCCCCTATCGTGTTGTTATCAAGTGGTATCAGAGCATAGGCATATCAAGATTCCAATCTTGATAATCTTGGGAGGTTCTTGAGCAAAAAAAAAGAAAGAAAGAAGAAGGTGTTATTGCTCATTATTATTTTTAGAATTCAAGTATTATTTGGTTTCCAAGTCAAGAAAGGAAACAAGAAGAGGGGATCCTAGTTCTTGAACATTAAGGTCGAAATTCGAGGACGGATTTCTTTCAAGAAGAGGGGAATGATAGCATCCTAGGAAGCTCAACTCTACTCAAGGACAAAGATGAAACTTTGGAATCTCAAAGAGGGCCTTTAACAAGATGTCAAGCTAAAGAGTTGCAAAAACAAGGTCATTAGACTTCAAGTGCAAATAAAGAAATTGTTAATTGGGAGAAAGAGCTCAAGGATAAAGGATATGAATTGGCTAGGTATTACAATTGTTTTATGGCCCAAATTTATGTCCAAAAAGAGGAGTATTGGATCCCAAGAGACATCCTTTGAAGAAGGTCCTAATCAACCCATTTTTGGACCATTTTGGCACCTAAAATGTGTTCAAACTTGCAGCCTAATAAGTCTTACATGAAGTCACGATTTTATAACATAAAAAGGGCTTACTTGATGTCAAAGAAGGGTACAATAGTCGTGCTAGAAGTTGAGTGCAAGTTAGTACCAAGTTGCTTGCAAATTTCCTTCAAGATTTTCAAGATTTCCAAGTCAAAGATTGATTTTTGACTTTCAAGATCATATCCTAAGGTAGTTGGACAGTTTGTCCAAAGTAGAAGGACTTTATTTCTTTTTCAAAGATTCCTAAGATTTCCAAGATTGGTTTTGGACTCTCAAGATCATATCCTAAGGTAGTTGGACATTTTGTCCAAAGTAATTAGGACTTTTTGTCCAAAGTAGTTAGGACTTCCTTTGTTTGTTTTGGTAGAGTTAAGTGACTCCCTCTCTATATAAAAGGGTGTCTTCTTTGTTTTTAGGATATATTATGATGGACAATATCAATAAAGAAATGTGAGAATTTTCTTGCACCCTTGTGTGTGGACCATTAAGAAATTTCTGATCCCGTAATAAAAGATTTTAAATATCGAATTACTTAGCACACTGAGTTCCAAGTGCTGATTGAAATTAATTGATAGTGCAACATACCCTGTCTCGCATAGAGTATCACAAATCCATTTGACAAACCTGGAAACTTACAGGGACAATATTTAACTTTTTTGTCCATCCAAATTCACCATGTGTAATACAAGTTGTACTTCAACTAATTAAGCTACAGAAATTTTTTCTTCAATTAGAATACAATTACCTAAACAAGCTGCAGAATGTGTGGCTTCCTAGTTACAACTATATGTATGAATCATCTTGTACAGAAGTGATACGTCAATACGTTTTAATGCCGAGAACAAAATAGTTCTCACGGAATAGGTTCCTTTTTTCAGTCAAGTAAACATGATAAATAAAGCAGCACTCAAGGAGTATGCAACCCGTAAACAAAATATGTATGCAATTTCTCAAGGAAAAATAAAAGATGGCTACACATTCTCCTCTTTTTCATTCATTTTTTTGACAGATATCAATTAATTATGCTACTTCATTTTTCAAATATCATGGATGACACAGATGATCAAATAGTTCTAACATTAGAAACAAATAATCCTTCAAAACTTGACTCTAGTGAATCAAAAAATTATCCCATGTTTCTTCCGGATAAATGAACACCCTCCCATGTTGTCATATCCAGTGCGCCCACAAGTTGGTTAACGAATTTGAGAAGCCAATTGATCCTCTCTTATACCAAGTATAAATTGTTCATCGTCTATATTTTTTAAGGAGGCCATTCTATATAGTTGCAAGGAGGTAATCCATCATTCACTGATAGGATACTCTGCTTCAGCCCTGGGTCAATTATACAACCTATCAAGCAAGTTGACTTGACCAAAAGCAAACATATTGGCACACTGACTGAATTTTTAAGTGCAACGTCCACTCTGTAAGACTCTAAGACAACTGTATACATTGAGTAAATACAATATAATCCTGATTGTTAAGCATTTCACATTCTAGTCCATCGTCAGTAGGAATAGCAGTTGCTTTATGAGGAACCAAAAAGAAATTCCAAGATCCCAGAGCACAAGGTAAGAAATTGATTACCTGGGCTCTATGAGAATGAAAGAATTGCCTTTTTTGCAGGAGTGCACGACTGTAAAAGAAAAAACTACATTGTATTAAAAGCCAGACAATCTTATCTACGAACTATAAAGGTAAACCATACTACAGAAAATTGTGTTAGTCAATTTTCTCGCAATTAGTATCACATCAAAGACATTAAGCAAAACCAAGAAACACAGAAGTACAGATAATACAGAAAAGCATCACTGGACAGTCTCAATACAATCAATTTTTAGCATTCTTAACCTAGATAGGAACCAGTCCTAATTTTGTAGCATATAAGCTCAAATAGGATTTAACAGCTGACAGAGAAAGAGAGGGAAAGGGTTTGACGCATCCATCAAATGGGAAGTAAACCGCAGTCAACGAGAAACTCAAAACACGAGTGTACCATCAAACTACAGAAAGGATAGTCGAGAACCAGTCCGTCTTGCCAATACTAAAATCGTGATCATGGTCTAGGTTTCTGATAAAGTTAAGATTGAGGCTATCTAAAAGGCAGAACAGAAAACCACCATAACCAGGCCCTATTAGGCACTAGACCTAAGGCAAAGACCATATTTGAAGATGGGGGCACCCTTGGATTTTTTGAAACACTAGAGGGCTAGTATATCCTTCATAGATACAACTTCATAACTAACGTAGGTCCAAGTTGGGTACAGTGACCCTACTGGTCACTAAACTAGAGGCCAAGACAGAATTTGGAGGTATGGGGCACCATTGAATTATTGAGAAAAAACTAAAGGGGGAGGAAGTATCTTTCACAAGAATTTCCTAAAATTCTCAAAATTACAGACATCAAAACCTCAAATTTACAAAACATGGGAGCATGTTTCCACCCCACCTCCCAAAAACAAGCACCATAACTGCAGTAGGCCCAATGGGGTACAGTAATAAAAGGGAAATAGCTCCAACTTAGACAGCCAATAGTCCACAGTGAAGTTCAAGGGATTAATGCCTACTGTAGCAAACAAAATCAGCTAATTGATGATTTATTGGACACCGTACTGAAGCTCTTCTGCAGTGAAATCTTTTCCACCCAAAATAATTTGGTTAAATAAAAAATGCTACTCGACACTGTGCCGTTGAACATACTTTCTGGGATCAGAGCGCTCAACTGAAACCTTTCTTGACTTGGGTGCAAGGGTGCTTCCTGGTACTGATTGCACAGAGTCAGGATCTGGATACAAGTGACCAGTTGCAGAGGAAACGCCCGCACCATTGGGACTTGATGGATCACACTCTACAGCCTCAGCAATGCCTGATAAATATTCAACAAAAGTGTCCACACATGAGCAGAATGACAGCAGTTATTTCATGAAATTCTTCTTCAATAATCATGCAAAGTGCTAGAGGAATAAGCCTTATCTTACAACTTGCTACAAGTTGTATGAAAAGAACAGTACACTACCCCCTTCCCTCCCTCCTCTCAAATAACACAAATAACAGAAAATATCGCTGGAACAATAGTTAAACAGAATTTAATGGCATTCAACAGTTGGGCTGGCAGAAAGACACCAATATTTCATATTATACCGTTAGATTATGCCATTTAGTAACTTGGTATATTTTCTCCTCTTCCATCAAGCAACTGTGTAATTAACTTTGCAAAGCAAGAATTTGAGTTCTAAGTTGCGGACTATTTGTTTTTGGTGCCGCACCCGTCTCAACACGGGATGGGTGCGGGTGAGGGAGCGGGATACATCCCGATTTGGTCAACTAACTTCGGATACTTTGACCTGAGTACATCGATGAATTTGGGTGGAAATTGAGATTTTGAATTCTCAAAATTAAAAATAAAACAGATTTAAGACATGGGAAATGGCATACCTTCAATATTGTAGTACTTTTGTCTTATATTTGTTGCTTTGTGTTTCAGAAAAAACCAAGAATTCAAGGGGTCGTTTATTGAGTTCGGACTTCTGGTAGACAGTAGCAACGATATAGATGAAGAGTTGATGGAAGGCCCTGAATGGCTTTCTTTTTCTCCTTATAGCTCTATTTTTTATAATTTTGAATGTTTTTAGCTGAATCCCCGCACTCGTATCCATACCTGGATCCACACTCCCCGAATCTTAAAATTCAGATTTTGCCTAATCCGACACTCGGATCCATACCCGTATCGTATGCCTGCACCCGAGTCCGAGCAACTTAGTATGAGTTAGCAAATGAATGGACATTAGGACTAAAATTGACTTGGCAGATATTCAAACCTATGCATTTTGGATTATGAATTGTTGTTTGAATCCAGAGTTACTCAGGAAAATTTCGAGGGGAAATTGAACAGAACTCAAGTTGTAACAACCCATGGACTGCTCGCTTTGAACCCGAAAGGGGTTCGCTGTGAAATTTGTCTTACAGACCCCACATCACCTCAACAAAATGGGAGGGAAAGTTAGGGGCCACGTGAGGGTGAGTTCAAGATTCAACTGTGGAGACGCCTTTTGGGTTAAAGACCAAAAGGGACAAAAACGTGAGGCCCAAAAGCCTTGCAATGGCCCAGAGGGATTGGGCCAAAGTGGACAATACTTTGTCAGCAGACCTGGGCCATTACACATATCATGCATCTGGGACACGCTCAAGCAGTTGGGCCATGCGTCTCATGATACGCCCCACCTATGCCGCAAGATGATTGGCATTCACCTTGCACTGGGGCACGCTGCAGTTCCAACGGTTAAAACATTGGAACAAATAACTCACATATACATAAATGCAAAAGCAAAAATTCTGTATAAGCGCGTTTAGGTACATAAAAGATCTTCACTCCGTCGGCAAGTACTATAAGGGAGAAGGAGGTGATTGATGTAGCTTAAACCTATCTATTACTCCCTTGTAACCCTCCCACCCTAATACCAAGGAGAGAGACTGGGTTCATATGATCGTAACATTCAATGGTTTATTTTTTTCCATTTGCTTTCACCCTCCTATTGTCTTCCCATTACCGAATACTTTTGTTTTCTTTCAACTACTGTTACTCTAATTAGAATTTAATTTTTAATATTTATAGATGCATACAAGCATGTGTACACTTGGTATGAAATTTATATAATCATTATTCCAACAAGATATTTTTTCATTGATAACTGAGAAATACACGAGCTATGGTAGCTTAATAGGTCGAGCCGAGTCAGCTAGGCACACTACCGGCACACAAAAGAAACGGACTGACCCGGACCACATTTAGGAAGGGGGTTAGAGTGCATTGGTACAGGTTATGGGGCTGGAGTGGGCTGGTACACTTTGGCTCGGAACCAGGACCGGCCCGCATATAGAAAAACTGGTAGCTCGGCACACTAACCCACCAATTTTGTTTCCTTGGTCAAAATATGTTCATTAGAAATGGACAACTTTCAAAGTTGGCCATTGCTTAATGGCCTAAACGGCTAAATCAGCCCCTCAACCCCCAAAACATCCCCACCCTTACCAAAAAATTACATTTCTAACCCCCTACTTAGAAAGTTACACTTTGGCCCTATTGTTAAACAAAATAATACACCAAACTCTTCTTAACATTTTGAAATGGTGGAAGGATAACTTAAAACAATTTCTTATTCTTTCCAAAATGGCTTGAGATGTGCTTTTAGTTTCAACCATGGCGTCAGAAAGTGCTTTTAGCCAAACAAGGATGTAGTTTGGAGACAACAAACACTCATCGGTTGGGCCAACATTGAAAACGCATGTCTGTTTCAGAGACTGGGTTAGAACAAAAAAAATCCAAGAAATGAAGGCATAGAAGAAAAGCAATTCGAGTAGGGCTAAATAGTTCAGCTTAGCACTTATCAATTTTCAAATGTACTAAACCGCTAACCGAACCGATAAGATATTGGTCGGTTCAGTTTTGATTTACCAGTTATCGGTAATGCACACAAGATATGTATTCCATCGACCAAAGATTCAAAAGGAGAAATAATTGGAATGCCATTTTGGATTGAGTGATATTCCAAATCACATTCAAGGTTTAAATTAATTAGCTTTAGATTGTGGTTTAGAGTATACAAGGTTAAAAACACAAACTGAAGAAGAAACGCTAAGAACCTGGCCCTGGTTGGCTAATGGCTGAGCATCACTGATTCTTTCTAATCGATAGTGAATCTTCCCTTGATTTATAAGTAATAAAAGAAAGATGTAT
The DNA here is from genome assembly GCF_000393655.2 of Nicotiana sylvestris. Classification (NCBI taxonomy): domain Eukaryota; kingdom Viridiplantae; phylum Streptophyta; class Magnoliopsida; order Solanales; family Solanaceae; genus Nicotiana; species Nicotiana sylvestris. The sequence continues at coordinate 114,589,694 of NC_091059.1, read as the reverse complement.
TCTAGGGATGTCCAGGTCAATGGAACAAAGAAGTGGGGATTTTTCTTAATTTGTCACCTTGGTTAATCATGGACAAAGAAACTTACGTGATACTGGAAGTTGAAATGGAGATTGGAGAACGTCCGCGGACAGTGGACTGGAGGCTGGAGGCCGGAGGCCGGAGGCTTGGTGCAGTGGAGCTGAGAGAAGGGCTTTAGGGTTTTTAAAGATATTTTATATATGTAAGGGTAGAAATATAAATCTAATAATTCTTAATGGGTTAACAGCTAAACCAATAAGGAAAGTGAGCAAACCGCTACTATAAACCATTAACTAGAAAATTCGAAACCGCTTCCCGAACGTTCAGCCCATAGTCCGATACCAATAAACTAATTTACCGTTCGATTTTGAACGGCCCTAGACTAGACGACGAAGCACATGAAGACGTCATGACAACGTCAGCTGACCAAAGTGGCGAGAAACGATAATCAAGATATTCTGACACCAACTAATCCTCCTTGAATTGATATTGAGGAGATGTCTAGTTTATTTAAGAAACTTTTGATATTTTTTATTCATCTATTGTACTTTGAAGTTCCTCTTTATTTCTTTTACTTCAGTAGAAACTCTTGAGTCTTGTTGTAATTGCAAGTTTAAAGTTCAAAAGTCAAAATACAAAATTGCAATTTGTATGAACTTGAAATTTTCAAATCTCAAAGTTATACTTAAAAACCTAAGGCTAATTGAGCTTTTGAGGTTGTTTTTTTTTCAAATTTGTAATCCAAATACAAAATCCAATACTTTAACTTCAGTTTAGTAGTTTCTCATTTTTTAACTCATCAAACTTTAAAGTTTAAAGTAGAAACTATTGTGGTAGAATGTAAGTTAGTAAGTAATTGGCAAGTTTAAACATTAAAGTTAGTAAGCAATTTGCAAATTTAAACATTAAAGTTAGTAAGCAATTTGCAAGTTTAAACTTAATAAATTTAAAACTTTGAGCCTTTGAGGAAATGTATCCAAATACCAAAATTCCAAATCCAGTTCTTCAATTCACTCTTTACCTTTTGTATTAAAATAAAAAGGTTGTAAAAAAAATCCCCAACACACATTAACCCCGCCCACTTAGCCCGACCCCCAGCCCACATCCTAAAGAGGTCGTGGAATGGAGTGTGCTCAACTTTGGCCCAAAGAGCTGGCCCACAACCCGGCACACAAAGGGAAGACCAACTCAACTCGGCACACTGGCTCAATGTGCCTTCGCTTAATGTGTTGAATTGGCCAGGCCCAGCCCACATGCCAACCATGCCCTGAGGGCCAGCAGCACACAAATTCCACCAAGGTAATATGTTAAGTCTTCACTGAGCGACGAGTGTATAGGGAACATCTGCTACCATTTTGCCATAGACAAGACAATTTTAATTTTATTGCAAAGTATGCAAGGAAAGATCGTCTAGGAAGTTTCTTATCTACAAGAACCAAACAAATTTGCACTTTCAGACAGCAAATATGCACCTTTCACGTACAAAAAAAAATCTCGGTGATACTTTGAAAACAAGTAATATTCATTTACATGTATCCATTAAGAAACCATGATCTACCACATTTACAAAGGAACACAGAACTAACAACAAATTGAATAATCCAAGGAATACAATGGGTCATCATTACCATTAATCTTGTCATTGATCCCATTCGTTGATGTAGGAAAATCTGAATCTAAAACAAGTGGGTGCACATACTTTGAATTTTGAACTAAATTCTGTTGTTTCCTCCGTCTTAGTGGCTTTGAACTGAGCACAAATTACAGGTAAACCGGTAGAATATCATAACATACTTCTGAAATAACATCAAATAGCTACAATACAAACTGAAGGAGCATGATAGTTACATACCAAAAGAAGAATGTTTGTTGCTTAGGATCAACGCCATTAGCAACAATCTGAACAGGTCCAGAAAGAAAATTAATTCGCACATTAGAAAAGGCATGACTAATGTGATTAGTCAACCAATTTCAACTATCTGAAATGAATTAAATAATAGAGAACCGACTTCTCAAACCTTTGCCTAACAAAGTTATAGAGAACGTTAGAATCTAACCTGGTATCATGCAAATAAAAAACATGACCTTATTAAGGAAATTCACCATTAAACTCTATGGCTTTTCTTTTTCATCAAAAACAGTAAAGCTTCCTAGAAGATCAATTGCAGACACGATTACAGATATCAAAATACCTAAAATAAGAGATAAGCATCCATCTCCTACAGTCATATCAAGAAACTACTTTGCAATGTAGCATATTTACGCTCAGAGCAGATATTACAGACCATATACGATTCACCTCCGAGTAAAAAGAAAAAGAGCTGACCTCAGATCTCCCCATGTCAGTTCTCACAGATACATTTACAGCTTGATATTCTTCATTTACCTACAAAAGATATGAGGTTAAATTTGACAGCTCACACAAAATACACAATTAAAATATAATTTGAAGCTTGCTGAAGTTTACCAACCCAAAATTCAAAGTTGAACAAATCGTGAGATGAGCATAAGTGATATCTCAAACCCTAAAACCAGAAAAGCAAAGATACAAAAATATTAAACTACTTATTTAATCAATCTAAATCAAATTTCTCGCCCAACCATTTCAGGGTGGATACAGTATAGCTAGTTTTGTTAAAGAAACAAAAGAAGATTATCCCAGTCTTTACCTTAAAGCTGGCACATTTTACCAAGCAGAGAGGACATGTGAAGTCCTCAGTCACTGCAAGTTTAGAGAAAAGCAACTAAGTAGCTAGAACTGCACAAGTTATATGTATGGAAGGAATTTAATCATGGAAAAGAATACCACTCATATAGAAGAAAGTAATGCAAATTTCATCAATTTCACCATTCTAAAAGCCATTAACTGCATGCACGCCAAGGGCTGAATATATCTTGATATATGTAGGATACTGACAATTCAAACAGATCGGTTTGACATAGGAAAGACTAAAGTCCGACTAGTAAGTTGGAGACCTTTAGCTGCTTGCTCCTATACTTAATTTCAAAACAACATATGTTGTGCACTATTTTGCTTTATTATGCCCTGACTCTAACGTTGTGACTAAGAAATTGTACCCAAAATTTGACGTTAGCCTGCATTTTACATGACCCAACAACATAAAGCATTCATGTCAGTAAAGGAAGGGAGGGTACATCAAAGTAAAGTAAATACATCAAAATAACAGAAACCCTGTATAAAACAAAACTAACCAACATGGAGTCTGAGCTGAGTTCAAAAGCACAAGAAACTAACCACCCAGAGCAAACCGAAGATATCAGTGGCAATATCACGATAAATAAAATGAAACCAACTAAATATGAAGTCAAACAAGCCATAGCTTTACCATAAAATGAAGATTTACCTTCTGTTCTCTGCAACTTGTTGTTATAGTACCTATAGTTGAAGACAACATTTCCTGTCCTCAACCTAGAAAGCGCAATAAGTAAAAGGATTAGCTACACGTCTACCTCACAGGACACATGAAATTTTTGAATCTCTTTAACTTAGTAGAGAGCTAAGTCCCCACTTCCAAAATTCTCTTTAAACAAAAGGAAAGAAAAGAAAAGAACTATTTTTTTTTCTTTTATAGGTAAGGATATGTTGTTTGCTAAAGAGAAAAGAAAATTTTGAAAAGGGACATGCAGCAGAAAAGACAAAAATCAGCAATCTTTCAAAACCACAGAGAGCATGGTTCGATATTTAGCAATTTTATGATATTGAGTTGCGTCACTACATTCACATTGGGAAATAAGAAGGATCAACATGCTTGATCAATTTGGTTGAATATGTTGAGTCAATTACAAACGAGTAAAGGTAGCAAAAATGGGTAAGAATGATAAGGTCTACCAAACATGCACAAAACTTGCTGGGAATATAAGAGGAAAAGTTAATCCTGTTCTAACAAGGTAGAAATACACCAGTACAATTGTGGGGATCTGTCAGTAACTTTTGCTAGAGCAGTATGGCCCTGAATGCTGACATGAGCTAAAGAGCCAAATCTACCTAGGGACACGGGCTTAAATAAGCAATAAACTGAATGCAAATAGGTACAGAGGGGAAGAGTTAACACAATGCTGGACAATGTTGGAAATATCGGTGTCAACAACAGTAGTACTGATAATTTCTTGTAATGCTAGGTGAAAGGAGCATTGCATAAACAGAAATACAAGAAAGGCAATACACACGACAAAATAGAAATGCAATGCAGAAAAGAGACCAGAAATGGGTAACTTCACCGTATTATTCGAGGCAATGAAGTCATAGAAATGTCATCATAGGAGAATGAATCATAAGTTGATTTTTCTCCAGCACCTGCTTCTTCTGCAGCAATTTTGACTTGCAGTTGTTGTATTGTTGCCTTTCATAATCCAACCATTATTCAAGAAAATCAATTATATAAGCAAAGAGATGAAAAATCTTTTACTACAATCCTCAAAGACATAAGCACTGAGTACAAAATGGCCTACCAGAGCCACAGAACTGCAAGGATACTGCAAGGAAATATGTATGTCTTTGTCCAAACAGTTTGTCTGCAGATGAAGACACAATAACCATCAGAGAAGATGGTTCCTCTTGGTTATTTTTTTCTTCCTTTTTTTTGGGATTGTTGGGGGGTAGTAATTGTTTCTTTTTCCTCAAGGAAGAAATCAAGGATCTCTTGGCAAGAAACAACAACAAACCCGGTGTAATCCCACTAATGGGTCTGAGGAGGGTAGTGTGTATGCAGATCTTACCTATACCTTAAGAAGATAGACATGTTGTTTCCGATAGACCCTCGGCTCAAGCAAAGATGAAAAAAAAACAGTAACAACAAGCACTAACAACAGCAAGATAATAAGAAACCGAAGCAAAAGATACTGAAGGTAGCAATAGAAATCTCTTTTTTTATAAATAAACAAAAGTGATACTCCTTCCGGTCCATAATAAGTGACCTTTTGGCCTTCGGAACGCTTCTTAAAAAAATATTAACTCCTAGAAAGAAAGAAAATGGTGTTTTGACTAAATTACCATTAATTAAAATTTGTATATTGTTAACTAGACACATTGGGATATGTAAATAAGACCATTTGGAAAAATTAAGTTAATTTCTTCTTGATTATGTAAAAAGGACACTTATTTTGGACCAAAATAAAAAGGCCAAAAGGTTACTTCTTATGGACCAGAGGGAATAACCTATTTGACTGGGCACAGAGTTTAAGAAAAAAGAAAAGACTTTTGAACTTTTGATGTAAAATGGGGCATATATATTTTGTGTGTATATAAATCATTGAATAAACGTAAATTGTTTCCAAATATGGAAAGGGGTCATTTTTTTGCACAAACTAAAAAGGAAATAGGTTCACATAAATTGAAACGGGAAGAGTACTATTTATTCTATTACTACAGGTAGTAATAGAAATCTAAGAATAAGAAAATACAAGACTAACACTAACACTACTGGTATGAAAAAGAAAAATGCTCGACTACCTACTAACCCTCTACCCTAATTCTCGGTCTTCATACCCTCCTATCAAGGGTCATATCCTTGATAAGCTGAAGCAGCGCCATGTCCTGCTTAATCATCTCTCCCCAATACTTTTTTGGCTTACCCCTACCTCTCCTCAGACCCACCAAAGCCAACCTCTCGCACCTCCTTACTTGGGCATCTATGCCTTTCTCTTCACATGCTCAAACCATCTCAGCCTCACTTCCAGCATCTTGTCTTCCACGGGGACCACTCTCACCTCCTCCCGAATATCTTCATTCCAAATCAATCCTAATATGCCCGCATATCCATCTCAAACATCCTCATTTCTGCTACTTTCATCTTCTGAACATGGAAATTCTTGACTGGCCAATACTTTGCCCCATACACCACTCTATAGAAATGACTTTTAAGTTTTGGCGACACATTCTTATCACATAAAACACTGGATGTGAGCATCTATTTCATCCACCCCGCTCCACAACTATGTGTAACATCCTCGTCAATCTCCCCATTTCCTTGGATTATAGACCCAAGGCACTTGAAATTTCCTCTATTGAGGATGACTTGTGTATCAAGTCCCACATCGACGTCCGCTTCATGAGTCACGTCAACTTGCACTCCACATATTAAAAGAAGGTAAAGTTCCTTTTTATGAGAAAAAAAATATATGAAAACAATTGCCTGCAACAAATTATGTGTGATTATGCATCACTATTACTTATTTCATTACGTGTGACCATAATATCAACACCAGGACAACTTCATGCGCAAATCAATCAGAAGTACTTCAGCAATGCCCTTCCAGCATCATTTGTCCAGAAGAACTAGCCTCTGCAGAATCTCTTACAATGCCCACTATGAACGGCTTCTACATCATGAAACACTAAGTGAAAACAGTCTACCTAGAAGAAGCATCCTCTCTACCAAATATGTGAAGAACCGATGACTTGGTTATCAAGCGCTACACATATGATTAAAATAATAGAGGACTAGGAATTGCTCGTTTTCACTTCCGGAATTACTAAAGATAATATAAAGGAGCAAGATGAGGAAGAGAAAAAATATTTGCCTTAACTAACAAAAACCAACTCCAAATAGAGTAATGCTTCAGAGAAGGCACATTGATTCAGAGCTTCCGATGTAGTCAAGTGAGCAAATAATGGAGATAGATCATATACAAATTCAACATTTGTATGGAAGAGTTGACGTGTTTTTAATCTGAGAAGCTGGTTTTAAATCTATTTCAATATTGGTTAAGAAAAAGGAGGCATATTGAACTGAGTTAGGGAAATTGCAACACCCTCACCAGTGGCTAGACCTCAATTTACTGAGGTGATGCTCTAATGGTATTAGGTCGAAGAAAATTTCCAAATACCACAAGTTTTGTCAAACTAAGAATGTAAATTTTGAAGGAGAGAAAAATTAGTTATCAACTCGATCACTCTTTCAGATTGTCAATGAGATGTTGGTTCACAATAAGTCAGCTAAGCAATATTAAACAAGCACTACATACTTCTATTAGAGACTTCTGCTAGCGTACCTTCATAAAACAAGGGCTCAAGTCAACAGTTGACAACATCTCAGCTCTCTCCCCTAAACTCAAGTTGGGAGACTTTTCCCACAATAGATGAAGTAATTCAATCGGCATTCTTCCCAACAAGAAGTGCCCTTCAAGATGCACTATCACAATTTTGAAAATAAGATTAGAACAAGAAAGAAGATGGACCATGAGAAACCTGAAGAAAAGTTGTTTTTAATGGAGTGAAAACATCCCAACATTCAAACCAACTAAATAAGAAAAAAGGAGGTTATCAAACATAATGAAAAAGTATAAAGCAGCAATAGACAATAAAGATTGCAGAAAGCCTAATGCAATGGAATTTGACATAACAAAAACCATTATGTGGTTTTTCTTTTCATGCGCTAATGGAGCTAAGCAGTGAGTGCATGTTCCAAGTGCTGAGAAAAGTCTGTGGACTTCGTTGAGATCCATTTGTTGACAACATTCCAGATATAACATTCAAACTTTGTATTATATATTTTAAACATCAAATGACAAACATGAATTCATGATCATGTTTAGGTTTATGGTTGTTTCTTAAGCTGGCCTGTGCTGCCATAAGATTGAGATATAAAAGTTTCCAGTGTTCCTTTTAAATTTGACTGGTTTCACACAATTGTTGTTGTTAGACTTTAGGAATAATATCATCAAATCATGTTTCAAGGTCCTAAATGTGCTAGAACCACCAGCGTTAAATTAAAAGACGTCCAAATCTTGTCAGGTCCACAGACAGAAAGAGAAGAAGGGAAAATTAAAGAGACGGTGTTAGTGGATGTGAAGGAGAATCACTTTATAAGGGCATAAAGGGACAAGTAGAAGGAACTTCTCTTTCCTCAATCAGTTAAATATGACGATCCAAAAGGAAATGCTTTCTAAGAAAGACAAGAATCGGAAAGAAATACAATAGACCTAGGTTACCATACTGCAAATACTATGTCATTTCATTATAGTCTTCTTTCTTTTACTTCAAGCTTGTGAAATAGGTCACTCAAAACTGAAGAAACATGTTTCTAGATTTGGCACATTATAGATTGTTAGACTTTCAATATATGTATGCTTAACTTATTCCAAAGCATAAAAATGAATACCAAAAGAGATAACAAAATGAAAAATTGCAGAGTTTGACAAATGCCAGCAATCATAAAGCTTATGTGACACCGGTAACTGCACAAAATAAGGATCTTTCCAACTTCCCTGCTACTTACATGGAAATGAAAATGTATCCAAATGATCTCTAGCAAGTTCAGCTGCAAGGGAAGAAACCATTTATAGTTGGCCCTCAAAACGAATCTCAACAAATAAAGTTTCAGAAAACACTTTATACCTACCAAAGCTGACAAACAGGATGACAAGAGACCCCGCCCTTGTTTCAGCTGAAAGTTTATCCATTTCAGGGAGAAAGAATTTTGCTTGAACTCGATTTATTCCATCAACTCCAGTGAAAGAAGTTGATATGCATGCCCGCCTAAATTGATAGACATCAGAATTCTGTAACCAATGGCATTAGCGAGGTACCCAACAGCATACAAGATTACTACTAACTGGACGCATTTGCACAAAATAAGAACTTACTGCCTCAGCACCTGCAGCATTTGATACTGGCCTTGCCAAGATTACACACAGAGGAAAAACATTCTGGACCTGTGATTCATCGTTCACAGTTGCTGGTACAGATATTGCCATTTGAATCCTAAAAAATTTAGCCACAGTAGTAAACCAAAGCAATCTAATTGCAAGTATATATACACTGATGAAATCAATGTTATTAAAAGTCCTCGCTTGGTTGCTTAATGCGATGAAGTGATGCGGAGCAAGGGGTTATCATTTCATGGTGAAGCCATGCGTTTCAGTGAAGCGTGGGCTTCAAACAATTACCCACAAAGTGATCCCAACAAGAAGCAGCTGATTCTTTGAATTTCACCTTTAAGGACTTAGATTTTTTGGGATAAATAAGGTATTTTATTAATAGAGGTATTTGAATTTCATCTTTAAGGAGTTGGCTTTATTTTGGTGATAAGTAAAGGTATATTTTATTTTATTTTTATTGTTAAAAGAAGTCAAGGTGTTGTATATTGGTTGCTCAAACTAGTTATTTTAATTGAAATTTGCTTATTATAGTATAAAATTAATATACATTTTGCATTTTTTAATCTTATGAAATTGTCTGTTTCACTTAAAAAAGCATGCACTTCACTTCACTTTTCGCCTCAAGCCTCATGAATCTCGTTGCTTTTTACGCTTTTTGCTTTAAAACAGTGGATGATATTATAGGGTGATATGATGAATAACATGTATCATATTGATCACCAACTACAAACTGAACTAAATTGTGTTTCGACAGCTATTTCAAGCGGTAGTCAGTAGACTTTGCCTTCGACTTAGACAAACTTGGCAACAGTAATTAGGTCTGTCTTCTAAGAAATTACTTTGCACCTATAAGGTGCAAGTACCCATGAACAAATGTTTGAAAGGAAATGTTTACCAAAGAGTCAAAGTGTAGTGCTACGAAGTAGAACACTGAATCAGATTGTGAAGACCTATATTATCACTTGGGACTTGTTTGATATAGACCACTGAATCATTTCCTGATCATCTATACAGATTCTTTAAATTTAATCCAATAATAATGAGTAAACAGCAACTATAATTGGGAAATAATTCAAACAAACATTCCCAATAGAATCAAGTAAAGGAAGACATGTCTCCCCACAAATTTAGAGCTTCACTTCCAAATCAGCATAGACTATACTACATGACAATCAGAAGTACCTCAGAGTCTCTAGTATAGAGCATATGAGACATAACCTTGCATAAGGGGTAATTTGGGAGTGAAAGCAATCACAATCAAAATATACCTCCTTTTGTGCTTTGCTTGAATTTTGTATTGTAAACATCTTTGAAGGAAGGAAGGCTGCATGAGATTCTACATTCTGTTAGAAACATCTTGCACTAAATACCAATGATGAATGTATAATTACCACATCATAAAACTGACGAGACCAATTACATTAAAACTCGTAACAATTGGCAGCAAGCAAAAATGGAAGGGAGTCAGGACCAAAAACATCCCCTCAAAATCATGGGTGAGAGAGAGATAATAATCTTGAGTGTGCTTTTGTCAAGAATGCTTGAACTGACAAAAGAAGCGTATATATGAAACATCAGCGCTGAGAAGAACGACAATAGTCTTGAGTATTACCGGAAACACTTCAACTTAAACAAGATGTGCTTATTTAAAATGAATGTTTGATGCATATAAACAAAAACAATAAAATCAACAATCTTTCCAAGACCATTAATATCAACAAGGAATAATGCCAAAAATGTTGGCCTTGAGGAATAGGTAAAAATGGTCTTTAAGTACATTACATTTCTAACGGCACGGCGTTGGAGAATGTTGTAGAGTTCAACAGGTTTGCAATAAGTCGAAAGGCTTTCTTCAGCAGCAATCTTCTCCTCTGCAGACAAATGTGTAGCAGAATCTTGCCTGCACATTGAGTCCGTAACTGTAGAGTAACTGCAGTAGCAAGTGTAATGCCTGTTCCACAAATTATATTATAACAATCAATATCCATGTTTCAGTAAGTGCATTGGTGTACTTTAAAATGTAATTATTGACAAACATATCTAGAAGACCTCCAATGCAGGGCACAGGGAATACCGGTTTCACGAGCCACTAAAGGTATGCTTGGCATCCTTGTCAGACACTATTCAAATGTATATTCATAGTTCTTTCAACTTCACTAAATTCAGAAATTAAAAACATGTGAGAAAAGAATCATAAAGTACATGACATAATGGGCAACAAGGAAAGGAAAGATAAGGGTAATATTGTAACACCCCCTAGGGAGGTTGCCAATCATACAAAAGAACTAAGGTAAGCTACTAGCAATTATTATCTGAAACTAATTTAAACATATAATTATCATAATCTATTAGTGGAAATAGGCCCACATGAACGAGGTACAAAATACGACATTTCAGTATAGTAAAATCTCATAAAATTCTTAAAAGTACGAGAATATTACTTTTAAAAAGAGTGAACAGCACCTATTTGAATTAAATCAACATCTTAGGTTGTATCAAATAACTAGCAGTATTGTTGGAGGCGAAAAGTTCTTAAAAAAAGCGCTCCCGGTCTATTGGGGCTTTAAGCGCAAAGCACAACCAAAATGCAGGCTTTAGTAAAAAAAGGCGCAATTAAGGAAAAAATTAAAATAATTACCTGTAGTACAAAAAAAAAGAAATAAATTCATTTATAATGTTTTCCTCAACAACTAATATACTTATTTGCAAATTGTATTTGTCCTTTAGTACCTTCGATTCAAGATAAAACTCATAGCCAATAAGGGTCTTGCCTACACTGAAGCACATCTCACGAGCGAAGCGCCCTTCCTGAGTTGTTCTGAGCTTCGGATCTTAAGCGTGCCTTAAATAAGCCTTTGACAACACTGATAACTAGCAGAGGAATATTTTTCATACTACAACATTCAAGACTTCTTCTAAGCATGAAATTTAACTTTTAATCTCAAATAAAAACTAGTTAAGTCTCCCAAGTTCAAAGCAAGTACCAAATTAAACATATCACAAGATTTGGGCAAAGACAATGCCAAGATAGTCACATGATTTACAAAATCAAGTTACCAAAATAATAGAATCACGACCCCATATTCATTCAAAAGTACATATCTAAGTATCTTATGGATCATGTACAAGTCTCCAAAAGTTCCTGCCATGCATGCATGCATCCATGCATCCATACATCCATACAAATTAATCAAATACTTGCTTAAGGTCTGGGCAAAGACAATGCCAAGATAGTCACATGATTTACAAAATCAAGTTACCAAAATAATAGAATCATGACCCCATATTCATTCAAAAGTACATATCTAAGTATCTTATGGATCATGTACAAGTCTCCAAAAGTTCCTGCCATGCATGCATGCATCCATGCATCCATACATCCATACAAATTAATCAAATACTTGCTTAAGGTCTGGAGTTTAAGAATATATAAACTAAATCATGATAAATATAAACAAAATTGGGTCTAAATAGGTCTCCACAATTCACAATTCTTAAGGAGAAAACTTGGGCAGCAGCTCTGCCCTGTATTGCAGCAGATATTTGAGGCAGTAAACCACATAACTGGATGTTTTGGTCTCTATAACAATTGTAGATATATCTCTTATCTTTTTACAGCCTTTTGAATCACCCCAATCCGATTTTTAGAGAAAAAGTTATGCCCAAAATACTAACTGCTATCCAATTCGAAAAACGGGATTAAATTTCTGATTTTAAATGACTAAAATTCACCATGCAAAAGATATATTAATTCACACATGGATAGAGTAAGAAGCTTACCACAAGTTTGAGAGAGTTTCTCCACAAAATTTAGAACCTAGGGTTTCAAAAATAAGCTCAACCCATCTTGATTCTTGAAGGTAAAATCCAAATCTTCCTTCAATAGGTAAGCAAATAGGTTTTAATGTTTTAAAACTTGGGTTTTAATGATGGAAAAAGAGTATGTGTATGTGTTGAGCTCTTCAATAGTGTTTGACAGATGAAGGAGGAGGAGAAGACTTCGAGAGATCAAATGAATAGGAAAGAAAAATCATAGAAAGTTCTTTCTATTATGCTTTACAAATTTACACTATAATCCCATTTTACCTATAATATGTAGAGATTAGTCATTACTCTCTTAAAATATATATATACTAGCCCCAATAAGATTTTTTTTCTTTCTATTCTCCTTATTGGCCCTCAAAAGATCTCTACATCTCCTTAAAGGTATGTCACTAGTAAATAATTTTCCATAAGTTAACTAAGCTAGAAATTATAAAGTATCTAATGAACTAAATACAAATACATATATGAATTAAAAAAAATTAATTCTTTTAACAAAATAGAATTTAAATAACATGAAAACTTAAATTTAAAGAAAGAGTGAAAAAAATTGTAAGCAACATATACATATTTAAATAAAATAGTCAATTAATGTATATAATATTTTATAAAAATCAGGGTGTTACAAATATCTTATTCAGATTTCTGCTTCAGGTTGTACATGAGTCTAGCCTCATTTGATTTTAAGATTAGACGTCTGAGTCTGATGCATATCTGAATTTTAAGATATGTATTAAGATTAAGATAGCTGAATCAGAATGCACATATGAATATCAAGACGTGTATTAAGATCTGAATACTAAATAATTAAGATTGTTTATTTTCCAATATCTGAATATACAAAATTTATTTTCATTTGAAAGTTAATAAATACGAAATTCAAATAAAAAATAAAATACTAATTAATCTGATGTTCTATCAACATAATATTTCTAAAATGGCGGGTAATGACAACTATAGATGATGATGATGATGGTGGTGATGGTTGGTGGTGGTAGTTGAGGTAAGTGGGTGGGTGAGGATGATTTAGTGGTGGTGTTGAGGGTGTTGGGTGGTGGTAGTTGATAAAGATGGGGTGATCGGTCGTGATAGTCGACAATGGTGGGGGTGGTGGTAGTCGATAATGGTGGACGGGGACGGCAATAATTGAGGATGGTGGTGGTCGTTGTGGTTAAGTAGGCTGGTTTTGGTTGGCGGCGGTTAACAGCTAATGTGGATGATAGCATCTTAATGGAAGTAAGTCTTTGTCTTAATCATTTAGACATATTCAGACCCATTAAGTGGTTGTGAAATAAATAACATAAATATACTTAATAATTAAGATTTGAATTATTAAGATTTAGATTTAAAAACAAACGCACTTAATGTCTGAAATTTGAATGATTAAGATTCGGACCTCCATTAAATGCAAACAAATGAAGCCTACATATCTCTTTTCTTCGATTGGGGCGGGGAAAGGGAAAGAGAGAGAGATCCAGAACAAATTGTTCTCATTTCATTTGAAAAAGCATAACCATGAAGTCTCACTATACCATTTATGGGAAAAAATAGCCACATTTCAAACTGCAACCTAATAACAATATTAAGAAAATGATACAATGAAGAATATGAGATGACATGTTGGGAACCTTGATAAGCAAAAAACCAATAGGAACCTACTGGAACTACCAAGCAGACATGTGAATGGAGCTTAATATGGCAATTGGTGTGCAGTTTCTTCATCAAGAGAAAAGGGACTACACTTGCGGCTATAGCAAGATAAAACTTTCTTCTTTGATTTTATAAAGAAAGGGAGAACCACAGCAATACACCATTGGAACTCATGTGCAAATGCTTTGAGCAAAATACAGGAGTCGATCAAAAAGTAGTGTTCAACTGAAGGAAGAATAAGTTGCCCATAATGGTCAACTGCGATGAATTAGCAAATAAATGTGATACTTTGACAGTATTAATTACTCAAAAAGATCAGGAATCATTCTCTCCCTAAAAATCAAGACTGATTCACAAGAGAGAGGGAGGAAGGGAGAGAGAGATTGATCCGCAACATTTTTGTCCTTATGTAGAATATGAATGAGTCTCCATATGGTGACTTATCAAAAAGAGAGTGTCTCTCATATAGTGATCCAAGACCAAAAGGGAGGAAAAGAAAATTATGGAGATCATAAAGATGTTTGTGCAATGTTGATTCATGGGTTAATGAAACTATCTTTTTTCGCCGAGGTTACAGTTCAAACAAATTTTAATTTTTAGCATCTGATAACCAGTCAAGTCTTCTAACCTTCCAAATTTCTGTTTCACTCTCCCTCCCGCTGCACCACCCCCAAATATTCTTCCTAAACTAATGCAGATATGCCATTCACTCTCTCCCCTGCTTAGTCCCCACCACCTTTCTTGAAAGAAGAGTCTGCCAGTGATGTCCCGCCCCCACCTGACACCAGACCAAATTTCTCAACAGTGAGCAATTCCATTTCCTTGAAGCAAAGCAAACTACTTCTGCGCAAACTTAACCCAATGGAATTATCAATCTAGTGTAAATCAATCAATAGCTCATCAAATATATCAATTCCAGCACAAATAATTGCTTAATTTGTTGAAAAACTTTTATCAAACTGAACTACAACTTCGCCTAGTTCAGGTCAGCCTCCAAAACATGCATGGAGGCAAGATACTTTGTTCTCTCTAACAATCTGATACTGCTGGAGGACAATCTAGAGCACCTTTTGTAGGTCCGAAAACCCCTCTAACATCTAATACTTTTCTAGATTCCCTGCTTCTCAATTAGTTCCTGATTTTAAAGATGAGTGTCTGAATTCATATAATGAAGCTGGTTTTCACCCTTCACTCACATGAACTACATAGAGATACTTTATTCTTTATCACTAGAGACTATTTCTTCAAATTTTGCAAATCAACCAAAAGCTATAATCGATTTGCAGTTGAACAGTTACTAAAGTGCTTATCAGGTTCGAATAAAGAAACATTCATTATCAATAAAAAAGTTATCTTTTTTTCACATAAAACCGAGGACTGTCTTCAACTTTTTTCTTCTTTATATTGGTGGTGTTCGAGCCAGCTAGCGCACACCTCCGATTCTTGCTACCCCTACAAGCACACCTACCCAGTCACTTAGCTCACCAAATCTTAGCACATGCAAAGATTTCACCAATCCATGATAATTCTTAGGAAAATAGTGATATATATATATATATATATATATATATATATATATATATATATATATACACAAAGTTATAATTGATTGCAATGTTCAGAACAATCAGATAAAGGAATTAGGGATTAGAGACAGTGTGGAGAGGAGAGAATGAAACTTACTGTTCGATTTCGCTGGAGAAAACGAGTTCGCAGCTGGTGGTGGAATGTGGCTCCGTTCAACTGAATCGCCGAAAAGAAGGAACGGTGGCGTCGTTTGAAATTGGCGGACCTAAAATCGGTCGGATTTTATTAGATCCGTATTCGGTTTCGATTTGTTTGACAACTCAACCAGAGGCGTTTTTTGGGCATGGGTCAGAACTTTTAACGAGGGAACAAGAATAATGTGTGAGCTGTGACTAATTTGACCACCCACAAAAATAAAACGGGCACATTTTATTATTGCTGTATTGCTGAATACTAGTCTATCTATCTATATCTATTTATATTTATTACTATATTAAAAGTATGAATAACTTTAATGAAATATTGTTCGCCTTTTAATCCTTTTAAAATATTATTTATATTGGACAAATTAGTCATTTTATTATTTTCCTAATATTTATGACTTTAAAGTCAACTAAAATATTACATATTAAATTATTTCTTTATCTGAACAAATATAGGAAGTCCTAATATTTACGATTTTGAAATCAATTAGTATTTCAATTAATCTATGGAACTATAAGGAAAAACATAAAATCTAACGTGTGAAATTTTTTGTAACATATTTCTTTTAAGGTGTGGATTTCAAACGCCAAAGTACTCTTATATGTGGCAAAAGTCTTGAAATAATTAAACTCAAACTATATTATCAAATAGGTTATAACATTTGAAATATATCTTATAGAGATCTCACACATAAATTATATAAAAATAATGAACGAAATAAATAAAGGAAAGAATTAAAAATATCAAAGAAAGCGGAAGTATGGGGTTCTTGGATAATAATAGAGGTGCTTCACTTTTTAATAATGTTTTACGTTTTCATATATAGAATTACTCATTTTATGTTACGAAATTTAAAATAGACCAGAATATTTCATTAATGGTATTATTCTATATCATATCGTTAGCTTTTAAAATTTTAAAATATTTATCATATTTATTCAAATGTCGAGAAGAAATCCACTATAACTCAGAAATTATCAGTGATTCCAATAAGATAATTTATGAAAATCTTTAATTTTTTAAATAACGATAAATTAAGCTAAATATAAGTGGATTTCTCGATTAAAAGAATAATTGTTGTTCCTGAGAAATAATTCAAATTTTAGATTTTTTGGTATGTAATGATTGTTAATTCTTTGAGATTTATAAATGTTTTCCTTTTTTTAAAAATTATTTGGAACATGTCTTGCATGGATGTTTTTCATCCATTCAATTTTTTAACTATTTGAAAAAGAGAATTCCTATTTAAAAAATTTAATTAGAATTAAAAATTAAAAATTTAGTATAAGGTAATATTGAGGAATATGAATAAACCTAAAATATATTTTTTTCAAATTCAACATATAAGTGAAATCATTTTCCAGTTAACACAATTCTTAAGGTATATAAACTATTTTTATAAAGACCATTGGTGATAAATGAAATCCAAAAATCAAGTAAAATGTTTCAATTGACACAATCTTAAGGTAAATAAATTATTTTCATAAAGACTATCATTGATGAAAGAAATCAGAAAATCAAGCGAAATCTCTTACACTAAAATGTTAAGAGTTAAATTATTTAAATTTCAAACTTGAAAAACAAAGACGATTCTATAGATACAAAATGTATTCAAAATAAGCCGACATTAATCATTTCTAGATTTTACATTACCACTTAATTCATTTTCTTATGAACTATATGATCAACCTCTTCATTTCAAATCTCTAAAAGAAAGAATCAAATTTTAAAAAAAAATTATATTAATTTGAAGACTCTTTAAAAAATCATGAAAAAAAATATAATAAATATCCAGTCATTTTAGATGATGTTATGACATAGAAATGATTATAGTCGTCGTGTAATATTCAAAAGTATGTTCCATTTAAATTTACGAGGAAATACATGTGTTCGAACAAAAAATATTGACCGATTTTTTAGATTTTACATTAAAAAAATTAATTATTTTTCAAATATTTAGAATAGCAAGAGAACTTGTGAAATTGAAGTTATAAAATTATAAAGTTGATTTTTTCAGTTAAACTGTTGATTGACAATTGAGAAATTATATGAAGCAGTTTCTTTCTTTATTGAGTTAATCATACACGATCAACATGTATAGTCATCTTCAATAACTTAAATTTTATTTATAATTAGATATAATTTTTTAACTAAATCATATTTATTGAGATAGGATACACGCGCGATAAAAGTGTTAATTGACTACATTGCTCACTGTCTTTGCTTAAATTCTGAAAATTGATAGATTCGTGAGATTTTTTAATAAATTATATAGATCAAATATTTGACAAAGGTAGATTTGATAAAGAAATAATTAATGTCTTAAATTTTTTAAAGTGATAATTATTTTTAATCAAATTTGTTGGCCAAAGCAACAATTAAATAAATAAATATATACATATTATCTTTATCATTCTTTTCTAAAAGAATCTTATAGTGATGATGTCCTATCAAATTAGATGAATCTCAATATCTTATAGGGTAGCTTGTTCAATTTACAAGGACAAATTATCAAATTAGTCCTGTCAAGTGCCAACTAATTGGACTGGGGCATAAAGGCTCACACGAGGGGTTGCAATTATAATTGAACCTACCAGGAATTGCTATTAGAACTAGAACTTTTATATTTTCTAGTATATTATCTACTTCTACCAATGATCACATTTGTATCTATCTAATATTACGAAAATACACTATAAAATCGTCTTACACTGCGATTCTAGAATGAAGGATAGGGAGCTTTTTTGGTTTAATAGCACGTTGGCCAAAGACATAAGAGGCGGAGTTATGATTTTAAGTGTATGACTTCTAAATTTTAGAAAGGATCGTGACCTAGAATCAAAGATTAAAAATCAGATTTTATATAAATTATCAAATATGAAATATAAGAGGAAAACATGAGGAAAAAAAAACAGAAAAGAAGAATTGAAGATTTTACACCGGAGAGTTTACGGCGTCCGGCAGACGGTGGTAACAGTGAACGACAGAACCCTAACTTTTTTTGATTTGGGAATTGTGAAGAAAAGGGCGCCTGCTTTATTTTAGAGTAGGATGCGGTTTTCTTCAAGTTAATTTATGTTTTATTTATTAGAAAGGAAAAAAGTTTATATTTTGTTTATTAAAAAGGAAAAATGGTAAATATAAAGGAAGTAAGCTTCTTCGGCTTCTTCATTTGGAGCTATCGTTTAGTTTGTATTTTTTTTTTCCTAAAAAAAAAGAAGAAAATATTGTAAAAATCACGGAATAACACACTGCTTTCAAGGAGTCTCAACCCGCTTGTCTTCTCTGTAAAGCCAGAGCCCTTACCATTGAACCTAGAACGCTTTTGTTATTGGGTTCGGGGTGATTTATTTATATAGAAGCAGTGAATTTTTCAATACAAATATAGGATCCCCGAAAAAATCACTGGGTTTGCATGAACTCACATCCACTACTGTAGCTCCGCCCCCTGACCAAAGTTTCTTTTGAGCCAAAAGTGTTTTTTTCTAAAGTTAAGTAGGCGTTTGGACATAAAAATTATATATTTTTCTAAAAAGTAGTCTTTGGATTTAAGTTGAAAAATGATATTTAAAATTTAAAATTTATGTTTGGACATGCATTTCACTTAAAAAAAATATTGTAGTTTTGTGAGTGGTGACATGCATTTTCGGAAAAATTCCAAAAATTTTCAAAATTGTATGGACAAGCACATTTTTGAAAAAAAAATTTAAAAAAAAGAATTTTTTTTATGGACAAACGGGCCTAAGTTGTTTGGCGAAGCTTTTTGAAGGGGAAAAAAGTATTTTTGAGTAGAAGCAAAAGCAGTTTTAGAGAAGAAAAAAAATAGCTTTTTCCAAAAGCACTTTTGAGAAAAATATACACTTAAGCCTGTTTGGCGATAAAAAAATTCACTTTTTTCAAAAAAATCAGTGTTTGGCCTTAAATTTTTTAATTTTCACGTAAAGATGAATTTTTGAATTTTTCAAAAATTTGAAAAACTCCAAAAAACTGTTTTTTAAAATTTTTACTCAAATCACTCACAAAAATTCAAAAACAATCCAAAATTATATTCATGTCCAAACACAACCCTAAATTTCAAATACAATTTTCACTTGATTTTTTTTTTTTACTTTTCTCTGAAATTTTACAATTCTTATGTCCAAACGCCCATTTAAAATCACTTTTTAAAAGTTTGGTCATAACCCCGATATTAAGACCAAGACTATATATCGAACTTGCAAGACCCCTAAAAAGGCGTACCCTCGATATAGATGCCAAGGTCATCTCACCCGGGGACTATTAACTATGGTCATATTAAAAGGCTCCAGCCAAACTAACGCGGCTCAGAGATGTCCGATCACCGCCATAACATTAAAGGCCTTCAAATACTTCGAAAATACTTCAAAAAGAACCGGTTAATCAGGCTACCCCGACATAAGCAAAGGAGCTTCGATCCTATCAGCTCCAAACAATGACAAGGCTTCGAGACAATCAACCTTTAGCAAAAAGGCTTCGAGACAATCAACCTTCAAGAGAACCTCCCGAGGTACTCCATTATCGTCACATATCAACTCATAATCGAGGTTTTTATTTGAGCCGTTGAAGAGTCGGATGAAACAAAACATGTCAAGGCATAATCAAAACTTCAAAGTCTTCAGCCAAAACAGGGAAAACTATAGCCATATTAGAGGTCGCATCGACCCAATCTAAGAGAGCCTAAGGTCAATGTGTAAGAGCCTAAGAGCCAGCCTAAAGAGCCTAAGGGCCAATACGTAAGAGCCTAAGGGCTAATATATTGAAAACCTAAGGGTCAATGAGCCTAAGTCAAAACTTGATTCGAGAACCGAGCCCTGAACAGTCAACTATTATCAATTACTCATCAAGCACAACCTAAGGGTTCCTATCTTAAAAGTCCGACATATCAGACTAATTATCGACAAGCATCAACACTCAAAACATGAACAAAGACACAAGCAAGTGGAAATTCATATGAAGGCAAAACCAAAGGAATCCTTTTTTATTATGAATAATTGTACAAATATACATTTACAACACTCCCGCAGGGAGCCCTATACAAAGAACAAGAAAGAAAAACCTAGTCTGCCCTCGAGAACTTAGCCTTTCCCCCCTCGGGGACTATGTCACCATCGGCACCAGCTCCCTCACTAGCCCCCCTTTGTTGTCTTCAGCATCGAAAATGAGGAACTTGGCGTCGAACTCATCCACCTTGGCATGCTCTATCTCCTCCGAGAGATCAAAGCCCTTACCATGAATCTCTTCGAGAGTTTCCCTCCGGGATTTGCATCGGGCATCTTTCAGATAGATGCCCACCTTCTTATCGGCCTTTGCTCGGACCTCCTCGGCTTCGGTTCGAGCATCCATGACTTCGGCCTTCATCTTCAAAAGATCTGTTTCAAGCTTAGCAATTTTGCTCGTCTGGACTGATTCACCTTCCCGAGCATTACGAAGTTGTATCTCGAGAGTGGAGGCCTTAGCCAAAGTGTTCCTTTTGTCCGCGACATGAACATCTATATGTGCCTTCAAATCGTTGCATTCAGAATTGACCTGGTTGGCTTCGCCTCGAAGACGCTCCAGGGTCTTTGTATTTCTCTACAACTAGGATACCAAAACGTTAGTTTCCGAAGATGGGAGAAAAAGCCTATATTCCCCCAAAATAGAAGTTACTTGTTTCTCAAGGTTGCCTTCGTAATCACGACTTCGGTCCAACTCCGATCGAAGATGTATCAGCTGTTTTGTCTTCTTATCATAAAGAAGCCTGAGGTATTTCTCCCCATTCAAAGCCTTACACAACTTAGCTTCGCAGTGAAGCAGCTCAAACTTGAGCTTATCGAAGGCCTATGAGAAAGAAAAGTTCAATTGAAAAAAAAGGACGAAGTTAGAAAAGTTATAATGACTTCAAAACTGGCCTTACGCAACTTAGCTTCGCAGTGAAGCAGCTCAAACTTGAGCTTATCGAAGGCCTATGAGAAAGAAAAGTTCAATTGAAAAAAAAAGGACGAAGTTAGAAAAGTTATAATGACTTCAAAACTCACCATAGAGCAGAGTCGCTGAGCTTTCTCGAAAGTCGATTTCGCATCTACCAGTCTGGTCTTGTAGCCCTCGGTAGAGCAACCTGAGGTGCTCTGATTGGGCAGAGATGCGTCGAAGCCCATTTCCCTCGGAGTATTTCCCGACGTTTGAGAACTAACTGCCAAACCAGGTAATGAAGGACATTCTCCTTTCCTCCCTTTATGGAATCCCTCCATCGAGACTAGGGGCCTTGACCCCAGCGCACTCAATAGTCTCGGGAGGCCTCATGGTTCGAGCCATCAGTGGAGACCGGGTGCATTGATATCCACAGAACGCACCAATAAAAATGAGATCTTTGTCAACGACAACATCCTCCTCGCACACCCAGGCGAATCCTGCTTTGCTACGAGGATCCTCGTCCTTTGAG
Source organism: Nicotiana sylvestris (assembly GCF_000393655.2). Classification (NCBI taxonomy): domain Eukaryota; kingdom Viridiplantae; phylum Streptophyta; class Magnoliopsida; order Solanales; family Solanaceae; genus Nicotiana; species Nicotiana sylvestris. Next base: position 114,567,417 of record NC_091059.1, on the reverse strand, counting down.
GTCCTTTTCTTTTTATTATCCTTCTCTGTCCCGGAAATCGAAGGCCCTTCCTCTTCCTCAAAAGGGGACGATCTCACCTCAAAAAACTCACCAATGCCTGCAACAAAGAAATTGGTACACAAAAGAGAAAATACTCCTCGAGAGAAGGGCTACATAGCATATACCATGGTGCTTAACCTCCCATTTGCCTCTCGAAAAATCTCTCCACTTGCGCTCATCATAAATCAAAGAGGCCGCCAGTTTGCGGACCTAGTCTGCAAGATCGGGGACCTTGCTTGGCATCCACGGGATCACTGCGAAAAAGGAAAGAAGACGTCCTTACAAAGTCTGGCTCCACCAATAACAAAAACAATAGAGTACAATGTATCACTTACACTTGAAATTCCATTTTTCGGCAAACGACAAGAACTCTGCAGGAATAATTTCAACAGTCCTCACTCGAACAAACCGACTCATCCACCCTCGATCCCTGTCCTCATCATCACTAGCAATAAAGGGCTTGGTAGATTGACGTTGCAGTGTAATTAGACCTCAATGATGCAAAGGCCGATACAATCAGATGAGGTGGCTAAGAGTGAACTCAAGCTCGGCCTTTTCAGCAAAAAATCTCATCATCAACACGATCCGCCAGAAAGACAGATGAATCTGAGCCAAGGTAACTTGATATCTTCGACAGAATTCAAGCACGAGTCGTTCAAGAGGACCCAATGTAAAAGGGTACATGTATGTTCAGAATCCCCTCTGTGTGGGCCGTAATGTCCTATTCCCGAGAGAGTACCTGCAGTCTCACTTTTCCCCCCCTTCCGTAGTCTCTCCTTACAACCTCGAGGTATCTCTCTTCTATTGGTCGAATGAACCTTGATGCGTGTTCTCGATGACCTATAATGTCGAGAGGTTTCTGTATCGTAAAATCTCTCATTGAGACAAAACAGTTCGAAGTTAGCTCACCAAATGCTGGCGGTTTATCACTGGCCGGGTGGGAAGCAGAGGTGGGACTTCCCTCTTCCTATTGATCGGATTTGGGCATGGTAGCCATGTCTCCTTCAAAGCAAGAAAGGGAAGATAGAAGCTCAGGTGAAAGCTTTAATCTAATGCGGCACTAGAACTAGCGCAGAAAGGGGACTCTATAAATAAAGGTAGTTACACAAAGCGGCAAAGCCCTCAATGAAAGGAAAATAAGTATATATAAGAAGAGCGGTGACTATTCATTAACTTTGATAGACAATCAGCTATGACAAAGCAATTATGACCTTTTGGGAAAATGTACCGACGGGGCCATTTTGGTTATTTCGCGGTCATGCCACCGGAATCACATCACCACACAATGTTCAAGGGATCGAGAAGTCAAATCGACTCCTTACCAGCCCGACCTGGGGAAGGCATGCGATCGAAACCAGAACAACCCGGTCTATAGGGTCTTTGTACCCCGAGATCGAGCTCAAAGAAGTTAAATTGATGAATCCTAACCTCGACATGAACACTAAAAGGCAAAACTTTGAAGACATTAAACAAGAAAATACTTTGCATTCCAACAATATATTTACAAAGGTGCATTTACAAAACTCCTACGCGGAGTCCATGTACAAAAGAAGAAGAGGTAAAAAGAGCAAAGATGGATTAGTCTTCATCTTTGCTACTCCCCGAGCCACTCACAGAGCCCTCATCCGAAGTAGTCAGAGCTACTGACTCCTCTTCCAAGGCCTTCACTTCTTCGATCTCAACAGAGAGATCAAAACCCTTGGCATGCATTTCCTCGAAGGCCTTTATCCGAGCCTCTAACCTAGCCTGTACAAGGGCACGAGCCAGTTTGAGCTCGGCCTCTTTAGATATCTCCCTAGCTCGGGTATTTGCTGCAGTAGTGTCGTCCCGATATGAGGATAAGAGTGCATCAACTTCAGACTTGGCCATGGATAATGCAACAACCGACTCAGCATGAAGCGCCTGGAATTTATGAGCCTCCTCTTTAGCACCTTGAAGGAGATCCTAGGTAGAAGCCAGCTCCCCTCGTAGAGTATCTCTTTCCAAGGCCATGTTGTCCTTGCACCATTTCAGCTTAAGGATCTCGGCATCTTTAGCCGCAATCTCTTCCCCAAGCTGCTCCTCTAAGGCATCCTTTCGCTTAATCTGCAAATGTTGAGTCAAGATAGCAAACACCAAGTTATGAAAACAAAGATCAAGCTCATGAATACCGAACTACCTGCTCGATGAAGTTGGCCCGCTCTTGGAGCACTTTCTCTGAGCTTGCTCGAAGGCTGTTCAGTTCCTCCTCCCTTCGGGCGTATATAGTTTTTAGCTCTTTAGACTCCGTGGCAAGCTTCTCAAACTCCTCCTCACTATGAGTCAGTTCAGCTCTTAACTTGGAGAAGGCCCGGTCATACAACATCGTGACCTAGAGCACAAAGGAAAGAAGTTAGAAAAACAAAGACCAAAACTCAAGGCACAAAGGTTATGTTGATCACCTGCTTTGGGAGTTTTGCAGCCTCCTCAAGAACGATTGGAGCATGAAGATCATCATCCTCTTTAACACCGGGCAAAAAATCTCCAAATATCTCATCCACTACCTAGGATGATCCCACATCGGGAATCTCCCTATTCTAGGCATCCCGTATTTGCCCTAGGGAAATCGATGGGCCTAATTGAAGACCTCCTATGACATCAACCTCTATTGAGGCTTCCTCTCGCCCTCTAAGGGCCTTAGAGTAGGATCCTCCAACTGCTCCAACCAAGTGATCATCGACACAAGTTGTATCATGTTCAATGGTCGGATCGAGGACTGCATCCAAACCCTCCTCGAGGGTCTCCTCAATACAAGGTAGGACCGCATCAGCCACCTCTAACTCTGCAGTCTTTTGCCCGAAAACCTTCGAAGCATCGGCGCTTCATCTTGCCCTATGTACCAGTGGGCAACCGTTATCGTCTTCAGCATGAAGACTCTCAGTAGCTGCCGAAGTTAGGACCGTTACATTGGCCCTGGGTTTCCGATCCTTGGCTCTCTTTGATTTCGGGGACTCTGCCAGCGTCTCCTTCTTTCTTTTTCTATCTTTAGAGGGCCTTTGGGTCTCCTCTTCGCCAGGAGGAGGCAGTCTCATTGAAACAGCTTCCTCGAGGCCTATGCAAATGTAAAATGTCTAACATACCGCCAAGAAATCCATTCATAAGGGATTTGGAAGTAATAATGTTGAGGGCGTACCATAATATTTGGCCTCATATCGAGTTTATGGCCAGATCGCGCCAAACACGCTTGTTATATGAAGAGGCGGAGTCTAAAAGTCTAACCCAGCCCGGGAGGTCGTTGACTGCGCCGCCGGGGAACCACACGGTAGCTAAGCAACCAGAGGAAAATCAAGTCAAACAATAAAGGAGTTAGTTCGAAATAAGAAAATAGAACATTCAAATGATAAAACATGCTCGGTGTAATAGCACTTATGCCTCATATTCCATTCCTCGGGGAATGGCATCTTCTCAACAGGGATGAGGTCCGAAGTTCTGACTCGAATGAAGTGCCTCATCCATCCCCAGTCTTTATCTTTATCGGTGTTGGCAAAAAATGCTTTGGCAGATCAATGCCGCAGTTTGACTAGGCCCCTTCGATAGAAGCGAGGGCTATACAATCTAATCAGATGATCGAGGGTAAAAGACATGCCCCGACCATGTTTAAGAAATGTCTAAGCAAATAGACAATTCTCCAAAAAGAAGGATAAATCTGACCAAGCATCACTTGATATTCTCGACAAAAATTGAGGATCACCGGGTCTATCAATGGAGAAGAAGAACTTACAAGACCCAAGGTAAAGGGATACGTATACACGCTGAGGAAACTAGGTTTATGTGTAGTTATATCCTCTTCTGAAGAAGGGATCTCTACTTGTATCGCCTTTCCCCAGCGGCAATCTATTTTCACCTTCTTTATGTCAGTTATTAGACTAATATACCTAGACATGGGTTCACATCGGCCCGGTACCGAAGAAGGTTTATCAATTTTGAAATTGGAGGTTGTATCGAAGGTCCCAGGTACACACTCCTCGATGATGGGAGGCACTACCTTTTTGCTCTTAGACGAGCATGACGAAGAAGGGGCTTCCCCTTTTTTAGGTACTGTCTTAAAAGTTTTGGCCATGGTTATAACAAAGTTTCAAAGCAAACTAACAAAGAAATGAACGCAGAAGAAGGGTGAAAACAAGAAACTGTTAACAAAGATTTGAAGATCTGAAAATATTGCAAAGATTTGAAAGATAGGGAATTGGAGTATTTATAAGTCACTTGGAGGAGTTGAAAGGGAGACCTATAGGGCGACCAATAACGGTTCGTGGGTTTTTCGAGAATCGTGTTTGATAAGACTCCTGTACAACTTTTTTGTCATGCCATTTAATGATCTCACGTGGCTGACGTCACAATGGGGGTATCAAAGAAGCAAGGACTCAGGATCGTTTCTTATCATTTTATTCTAAGAAATGCGGGGACAATCTGTATATGACCAAAATTAGGGAGTTTGACTTTCGGGCTATTATGCCGCTCCACGCCCAACCTCGAGAAGCTCGAAGCAGAGTATGAGGTATGACCCCGAGGTGTCCCTCGAGGGAGCACATCGAAGGCTCACTATGGTCGACCTCGGAGTAGTACAATCGATGATCGTCATGGAGAGGCAGGAAAACTACCAAATACACGTGGTTAGAGTTGACCAGGTCTTCAAGAATAGTACAAATCTGTGCTGAGCCGTTATATAGCTGTACTGGTAGCATTTCCTCATTATTATTAGACATGTACTATGTGGAAATTTCCCCTCCTATATAAAGGGACCCTTGTCATTTTTTTAGAAAAACACAACATATAGAATACAATACAACATTCTCTGCTCTTTGCTCCAACAATTATTTTACACATTTATTGCTTATCCTTTCATTGTTCATTTATTGTTTATTTATTGCTCATTATTAACCGCAAAAGGCCATCTTTGAGGCATTCATTATTATTGTTTCTTCATAAATAAGCTCACTACCAACCACCCTAAATAGGCCTCAAAGCCTCTGTTCCAGCCAGCTTAAAGCTCGGTTCTGTGATAGCTTTGGTTTGCATTTCTTATTTTCTTTACTTACACTTAGCACCTATTGCCTAACAACTAGTATAAGAATAAATTACGTATTTTTAGAACCAAAAAATCAAATATAATTGTAATTACCGTTTTCCAGGTAAACACCACTAAATGCACCAAGATTCTTATTTAGTCGAGTCAATCCGAGTTCAAAAGTGTGATTATACTAAATAATAATTATAACTAGCAACTAATTTATCAAGAAGCAAAATGGTTGTTGTGTATTCAGTTGAGATAAATATTCCAGAGTTGTGATCGATTCACCAATCTTATTGTGTTCTAGTTAACTCTCTCTTTCATACAATTTACTCATGGTTGCTAATTAATCGAACAATTGCTGTCGTAGCTTTCTCCTGAAGTACTACTCGCCTATTCAAAATAGATTAACGTCTATATTCCTATGAAATCGATCTATTAAGAACACATTAAGATTATGATATTTAATTAAGTATGGTGACTAGGTATATTCCTATCCTAACCACAAATTCGCCTCCCCCCAGAGTTAAGATCATGCTCTCTTCAATTCTTCTTTAGTCTAAACATGTCTTTTCCAAGCATAGCATAGATAGTAAATAGAGCCTAACTACCGGCCAGACTGTAACGACCCGGTTGGTCATTTTGAGAGTATTATCCCCAATCCCCTATTTACTACTTCCCCCGTATCTTTTTCTGTTTATGTGACTTACCAGGAGGTTTTGTTTGTGATTTCGGAGTGATTTGGGACACTTAGTCTCTAAAACGGAAGCTTAAGTTATAGAATAATGACCGTAGTTGGAATTGTGTGAAGACGTCTCTGGAATGGAGTTCCGTCAATTCTGTTATCTCCGTTAGGTGATTTTGGACTTAGGCGCACATCCGGATTATGTTTTGGAGGTCTGTAGCTGAATGAGGCTTGAAATGGCGAAAGTCAAATTTTTGGGAAGTTTGACAGGAAGTGGACTTTTTGATATCAGGGTCGGATTCCGATTCTAAAAGTTGGAGTAGGGTTGTAATGTCGAATATAACTTATGTGCAAAATTTGAGGTCAATCGGACGTGGTTTGATATGTTTTGGCATCGGTTGTAGAAGTTTGAAGTTTCAAAGTTCATTAAGTTTGGATTGGAGGGTGATTCATGTTTTTGTTGTTGTTTGATGTGTTTTGAGGGCTCGACTAAGTTCATATGGTATTTTAGGACTTGTAGGTATGCTTGGTTGAGGTCCCGGGGGCCTAGGTTAATTTCGGGTGGTTAACAGCTCATTTTCGCGAGGGGAGTCCCGCGTTCGCAAAGAGGAACTAGAGGTAGGAGGGATTTTGTGTTTCGTGTTCGCGATGGAGGTCCCGTGTTCGCGAAGCACTGAGGTAGTTTGCCTACGCATTTGCGATGTTGGTCCCGCATTCGCATAGGGTCAAGCTGAGCAAGCTTCGCGTTCCTGACCAGGTCACCGCGTTCGCTATGAGTATTTTTAGGTTGAAGCAAGTTTGTGCTTCACGAATGCGAGGGTTCTTCCGTGTTTGCGAAGAAGGGATGCCTGGGCAGTGTTAAATATTTCAAAAACAAGGGTTAGCCATTTTTATCAAAACTTGAGATAGAGAGATCGGATTTGGACGAAATTTTGGGGGATTTTCAGAGAAAGCTATTAGGTAATGATTTTTAACTCCTTTATGATTATATTCCATTAATATATAGTTGATTTCATCCTTTAGTTTCGAATTTGGGTTGAAAAATCTGGGGATAATGGAAGAAGTTCTTTAACTATAGAGTTTTGATTGGGATTTTGATATCGGATTTAGATAATTTTGGTACGAGTGAACTCGTGAGTGAATGAGTATTTATATTTGGTGATTTTTACTCGATTCGGAGATGTGGGCCTGGGTCGACTTTTTGAAGCGATTTTCTAATCTCTTGCTTAAGCCATGATTTCATTAATTAGATTAATTTCTTATAGTTATATTTATGGAGTTGGAGTCAGAGTCAGATAATCGTGGAAAAGGCATTGTTACTGATTGATTGAGCTTGGTTCGAGGTAAGTGGCTTGCCTAACCTTGTGTGGTGGAAATTCCCTTAGGATTTGGTATTGTTGTGTTATGTGAGCTCCGTGTACGCGAGGTGACGAGTGTGTACACAGACTAATTGTTGTAAAAATCCGATTTTTATGGAGTAGTAACCTGTTTTCATCTTAACTAAGTTATACCAATATGTGTAGTTATCGTGTTTAGTCTAATATCACATGTCTACGTGCTTTAACTACTTATTTGAGCTCTGTGCAGCATACCTATTTGATTTCCTGTCTTTCCTTGTGTCACACCCCAAAACCGTGGAACGCGACCGACGCTCAACTAAGTAAACCCGACTAAGCAAGCCTGTTAGATTTCATTCTACCCAAGCTAGTTCATGAACAAAGAGGGAATGTTATCCTATCTTATCAAAATACTAAGTAATCTTCCATTAGAAACTTTCATTTCATTTTCGTTAATGACTTCATTCATAGTTTACAAAATATTACAAGTTTACAAGTTTAATGAAAAACATGCTTGTCAAGTACCAACTTTTCTAGTCTGGACTCCCAACATCAACCACCACCCACAAACAATCTACGAAGCCTCTAAATATAATAGAAGAGTAATAGGGAAATGCCGGCAACAAGGCTCTGGCTATACCTCAAAACGTGATGAGAAAATGAACAAAATATACATGACATGACCCCGAGATGGAGTAGAGCTCATCAAGACTGTTGGGAAGAAAGTACCGCAATCACTGGCCGATGCCGCCCGCTGTGGAACCACCTGTATCATTAAACGATACAGCGCCCCCGCAAAAGGGACGTTAGCGCCATCTAATAGCACTAGTATGTAAGGCTAAAAGTCCTCTTTCAGAATAGAATAACCATACAAGCAAAGAAACCACAAAACAGTAAGTCAAAATCAACAATATACTAGCATCCAATTTGAAACATGTAAGTCTTCTAGTTTACGAAAATAATATATATGATTTTTGGTTGGGAGATCATTAGCACCGATATGAGTTATACCACCATCTTTGTTAGCACGGAGTCCGATCACGACCCGATCGGCTAGGTCGTCCCTTTGGAGACATGTACCACAATCACAATTTCCAGTTTTTGAATTTCTAGTTTTTTTGATTCCCAGCACAATACCACTATGTGTGCGGCATGGCGTCCGATCACGACCCGATCGGCTAGGCTGCCTTCCCACATATGTCGTGTGGGTTGGCATTACCAATTTACTAATGTTACCAAGTTCATCTCAATTAAGGGGAATAACCACGATCCATCCCTACACTGGCACGTGTAGTTTCAGGTGTGAGCCTTATGACTCACCCTTCCTCAGTTTTGCTAATGATACTCCCAAAAATATTTTTTTGATTTGATTTGATATTGCACACAATTGTAGTATAAATACAAGTATACAAATATAGCATAAACACAACCACACTTACCTCAATACCTTTTACATTTTATAGTTTTTATTAATGTCCTCAATCTCTCTCGATAACAGTATTTCTTTGGCCCTTTGGGCCTTTCACAAGATTCATCTTTTCCATGGCACGAAGGCCGCATTTGGTTTTCCACATTTTCTATCTCCTTTATTTCCAAGGATCACCAACCAATATCAATGTACCGAATACTCCAGGAATCATATATTTTCGAGTCAATAGTAATAAAATCATCAAACACAAAGGATTCTTCCCAAAGGGGAACATGCCAACCAACAATTGAAATACACATTGAAGTTATAAGCAAGCAATCACCTCAATTATCCTTGAATTACCCCTTTTTCCATTATGACAAATGCACAATTTCAACATCGGAATGTGTAAGGACTAGAATTACATTGAATGTATTTATAAGGCAAAACATTATCAAAAATAACCACTTATGGGCATAGTTCAGGTACAATGCCTTTAGGCCATTATATTTTTGAAGTTAGTTCATAAGAGTTGAGTCGAGGATTATTTCATAATTTGCTTCACATTTTCTCATTCGATTCATTTCCAAACATCTTTACAGTTTATCAACAAATAGGCACATTCAATCAAGGCATTTAGTACACATAAGAACAACTAGGAGCATTAAATAGATCAAATTCTTCTCACCCGATTAGTATACTAACCTTCAGTTAAAATGCGACTCAAGGCTATACCATTTTGGTTGACAAACCACACTTAAACTTACAAAACAATATGGAATTCACTTCCGAGAGAGAAAGTTTTGCCTACATACCTCGATTGAGCTCTCCTTAAGTCCTACTATACTCCGAGACTCTTAGCAACGTCAATCTATTAGGAACATGACAAATCAAACCACAAATTAGAGAGGTGATCATAGTTCTAGCTCATTTGAGCATATTTTCAAACACTAAGTTGGCGTTATGCTTTTAAAACTATTTGTGAAAGATCCTACTATCCCTCATCCCATCCTTAGCTCAAAACCTCACCAAATACTTTAAGAACTCATGCATGCAGGATATCCACTCCCATCCTTATGGATTACCCTTCTAATAGTCTACCCTAGTTATCTCTAGTAATTAAGAGCTTGGGTTATAGAACCTTACCTTTTAGGAAGAAGACCTACGACCCTTTCTTGACAAATCTTCAAGGTTTAAGCAAGATCTTAAGAGGAATGTTGACGAAGAACCCCCTTCTCCCTCTAGGACCCTCTCTCTCTCTCTCTCTAAATGTATCAGAAATAGGCCTAAAATGAAGGGTAGCATATAATATATCGACATGGGGTCGGGTCAGAAAATTAGAAATTAGGAGCCCCGACACAAATCTACGATCGCATATGCGATCACATAATTGACATGCGGCCTGCAAAAATGGCCCCCGAAACCTGAACAAACTGCCCAGGTATGCGACAAGAATGCGGTCTGCATACCTATTTTGCGTTCGCATAATGCACCGCAGAACTTCTTCTCGCAAAAATTCCAAGGAGATTATGCGATGACTATGCGACCCGCATATTGATTAAGCGATCGCATAATTGGCCGCATAATTGACCTCAAAATTATCCAACATACTGTCTCACTCTGCGGCAGATATGCGGCCCGCATTGCTGTTATGCGGTCACAGAAATGCACCCTTCTCGAAAATATTTTCCTTAACTTTTTAATGCACTAAACAATCCAAAGGGTCCGAACCGCGGCGAGCTTGTGAGTCGCGAATAATTTTATGAATTTCTAACACATATTCCTAACTTGTCACTACGAGATCTCAGGTTTTGAGCAAAAAATTTCACGGGGCCTTACACCTTGATCCATATCAGTCTTAACTATAGAATTATTGTTGTTAATTGTTGTATTTAGCGGTTTGAGTTGTGTGTTTAATTTGGGACTACGAGACAGTACCTCGGGAGATCCCCATGCACCTTTACTTTTGATACTACGAGGCAGTACCTCGGGAGATCTCCTTGCATCTTTACTTTTGGCACTACGAGATGGTATCTCGGGAGATCCCCTGCTATTTTATCCTCGTGTGTTGTACTATTATTTTGCTGTGATTTCCTCTTTGTTAAATTCCAGTCTCTTATTATATTGCCATATTCTTCTACTTTATTTATTATACATACAAGTGGGCCTTAACCTGACCTCGTCACTACTCGACCGAGGTTAGGCTTGGTACTTACTGGGTAGCGTTGTGGTGTACTCATGCTACTTTTCTGCACATATTTTGTGTGTAGATCCAGGTACTTCTTATCAGCCACGTCATCAATGAGCAGAGATAGTTTGGAAACTTCAAGATATATCTGCCGCGTCCGCATACCTCGGAGTCCCCCTCTATTCCCTCTTATGTCATTTACCTTTTTGTACTTTGTCTTAGACTCTTGTGTATAGAGATACTAGTTTTCTTCTATAGCTTGTGACTTATGATATTTCGGGTTTTGGGAAAAACTGTGTATCCTCAAATGTTGGTATTGTACATGCCGAACGACATTTCTATCACATATTGTATTACTTGTTGCAATTAGTTGTTAGAGTATTGCTTCCATTTTTTTTGGTTATTTTCTGCAAATGTTAGGCTTACCTAGTTGTAGTGACTAGGTGTCATTACGAAATCTCATGGAGGGAGGATTGGGTCGTGAAAAGTTGGTATTAGAGCTCTAGGTTCATAGGTATCGTGAGTCACAAACAGGTTTGGTTGAGTCTCGCGGATCAGTTAGGAAAATTTCACTTCTTTAGTTTCCTTGCCATGCGAAATTGTTGACTTCAAAATTCTAAACTTATGTTTTCTATTCTCTCACAGATGGTGAGGACATGTACAGGCGGATCTGATAACCAAGCACCCGTACCCCTGCTAGAGCCGCAAGAGGTCGAGGCCAGGGTAGAGGCCGATGACGTCCATGTGGTGCAGCCAGAGCACCCGCAAAGCTACTACAAAGGAGCCACCAGTGGCTCTAACTAGAGCGCAGACATCTGAGACGCATGTTACTACAACTTATGAGGAGGAGTAGCTCAGGATCGAGAGGTACAAGAAGCACCACCCTCCTACTTTCAGTGGATTGGCGTTAGGGGATGCCTAGGGTTTTCTTGAGGAGTGCCACCGTATCCTCTGTACTATGGGTGTAGCGGAGTCGAGTGGGGTTTCTTTCACTATGTTCCAGCTTAGAGGAGTAGCTTATCAATAGTGATGTGCATATGAGTGGGGTAGTCCGACTGAGGCAGCTTCACTTACTTGGACTCAGTTTTCGGATATGTTCTTGAGGGAGTATGTTCCCTAGAGTCTCAGAAATGCATAGTGCGCTGAGTTTGAGCAGTTGCGCTAGGGTGCTATGACTATGTCAGAGTATGCGGTTCGCTTAAGTGATTTGGCTAGGCATTCTCCAGCCTTGGTTGTTTCATTTCGAGAGAGGGTCCATCGGTATATCGAGGGGCTCCATCCCAGCATCAGAATTAGCATGGCCCGAGAGATGGAGATGGATATTTCCTACCAGCAGGTTATGGATATTACTAGGATAGTGGAGGGCATGCTTGCTCGGGAGAGAGAGGAGAGGGAGTCCAAGAGGTCTCGAGAGTCTAGCACTTATAGCGGTACTCGTGCCCTAGCTGCAGTCCGTCATGGTAGGGGCTATGTAAGTCCCCCTGTTCATTCAACACGTCTAGCCGCCAATGGTATTCCGGCTACTCTTAGGCCCTAGGAGCCTTGTTATGCACCGCCAGTGTCTAGTGTACCTCCTACACTGGGTGTTCCAGTGGTTAGTCCAACAGACCTGACCCAAGCCAGCCACAACAACCACGCCCTCCGAGAGCCTATTTTGAGTATGGAAACAATCACCATATGGTGAGGGATTTCCCCAGACTTAGGAGGGGTGCACCTCCATAGACTTCTCAGGTACCACGTGCTCCACCGGGTCCTCAAGCTATGATTACAGCACCAGCTACCACTCCACCTACTCAGCTAGCTCGAGGTGAAGGTCGGGGAGGTAGAGGTTGCCCTAGAGGGGGAGGCCAGGCCAGATATTATGCTCTTCTTGCTCATATAGAGGCAGTTGCTTCTAACTCTATCATTACAGGTATTGTTCTAGTCTATCATAGAGATATGTCGGTCTTATTTGATCTAGGATCCACTTATTCCTATGTGTCCTCTTATTTTGCCCCATATTTGGGCGTATCTCCTGATTCTTTGAGTTCTCCTATTTATGTGTCTACATCTGTGAGAGATTATATTGTTGTTGACCGTGTGTATCGATCGTGTTTGGTTGTTCTTAGTGGTTTTGAGACCAGAGTCGATTTATTATTGCTCAGCATGGTAGACTTTGATATTATTTTGGGCATGGACTCGTTGTCTCCCCATTATGCTATTCTTGATTGTCACGCTAAGACCGTGACACTGGCTATGCTAGGATTACCGCGGTTAGAGTGGAGAGGTACCTTAGATTATACTTCTAGCAGAGTTATTACGTTTCTTAAAGCTCAACGAATGGTTGAGAAGGGATGTGACACGTATTTAGCTTATGTGAAAGATGTGAGTATTGATACCCCTACAATTGAGTCAGTTCCAGTAGTGAGAGATTTTCTAGATGTATTTCCAGCTGATCTTCCAGGCATGCCGCCCGACATGGATATTGATTTCGGTATTGATTTGTTGCTGGGCGCTCAACCCATCTCTATTCCTCCTTACCGTATGTTCCTCCTGAGTTGAAGGAGCAGTTACATGAGTTACTTGATAAGGGTTTCATTTGACCCAGTGTGTTACCTTGGGGTGCTCTAGTCTTGTTTGTGAAGAAGATGATCGTTATATGCGTATGTGCATTGATTATCACCAGTTGAACAGAGTTACGGTGAAGAACAGGTATCCATTGCCTCGTATTGATGACCTATTTGATCAGTTACAGGGTGCTAGGGTGTTTTCAAGATTGACTTGCGTTTAGGCTATCATCAGTTGAAAATTCGGGAGCCAGATATCCTGAAGACTAAATTTAGGACTTGGTATGGTCACTACGAGTTCTTTGTGATGTCATTAGGGCTGACCAATGCCCCAACAACATTCATGCACTTGATGCACAATGTGTTCCAGCCTTATCTTGACTCTTTTGTCATCATATTCATTAACGACATTCTGGTGTATTCCCGGACTCAGGAGGATCATGAGCAACACCTGAGGACTGTGCTTTAGACATTGAGAGAAAAGAAGTTATATGCAAAATTCTCAAAATGTGAGTTCTGGTTAGATTCCTTGGCATTTTTGGGTCACGTTATGTCGAGTGAGGGGATCAAGGAGGATCCAAAGAAGGTGGAAGAAGTACAGAGTTGGCCCAGACCATCCTCAACTATGGAGATCCGGAGTTTTCTTGGGTTGGCGGGGTATTACCATCAATTTATAGAGGGTTTCTCACTATTGCAACACCTATGACCAGGCTGACCCAGAAGGGTGCTCCATTCAGATGGACAGAGGAGTGTGAGGAGATCTTTCAAAAGCTGAATACGACTTTGACTACAGCCCTAGTATTGGTATTACCTTCAGGTTCAGGGTCTTATATTGTATATTGTGATGCGTCGCAGGTTAGTCTCGCCGCAGTGTTGATGCAGGACCATAGGGTGATTGCCTACGCGTATAGACAACTGAAGGTGCATTAAAAGAACTATCACATCCACGACCTTGAGTTAGCAGCTATTGTTCATGCCTTGAAGATTTGGCGGCATTACTTATACGGTGTCCCTTGTGAGATCTACACCGATCACCAGAGTTTGCAGCATCTATTCAAGCAGAAGGATCTTAACTTGCGTTAGCGGAGGTGGTTAGAGCTGCTTAAGGATTATGATATCACTATTATATACCATTCCGGGAAGGCCAATGTAGTGGCCGATGCCTTGAGTCACCGGGTAAAGAGTTTGGGGAGTTTAGCATATCTACCAGCAGCAGAGAGGCCATTGGCATTGGATGTTCAGGCCTTGGCCAACCAGTTTGTTGGATTGGATATTTTTGAGCTGAGTCAAATGTTGGCTTGTATGGTCTCTCAGTCTTCTCTTTATGATTGTATCAGGGAGCGTCAATATGATGACCCCCATCTTCTTGTCCTTAAGGACACGGTTCAACACAATGATGCTAAGGAGGTCACTATTGGAGATGACGTTGTATTGAGGATGTAGGGCAGGCTATGTGTGCCCAATGTAGATAGTTTGCGTGAGTTGATTCTCCAGGAGGCTCATAGTTCGGTACTCCATTTATTCGGACCGCGAAGTGGTATTAGGACTTGAGGCAGTATTATCGGTCGAGGAGAATGAAGAAGGACATAGTGGAATATGTAGCTCGATATCTAAATTGCCAGCAGGTGAAGTATGAGCATCAGCGGCCAAGTAGGTTGCTTCAAAAGGTAGAGATTCTGGAGTGGAAATGTGAGCAGATCACTATGGATTCGTTGTTAGGCTTCCACGGACTTAGCGGAAGTTTGATGCAGTTTGGGTGATTGTGGATAGGCTAACCAAGTCAGCTCATTTCATTGCTATGATGACTACTTATTCTTCCGAGCAGTTGGCTCGAGTTTATATCCGTGAGATTGTCAGGCTTTATGGCGTGCCGGTATCTATCATCTCAGATCGGGTTATGCAGTTTACATCACAGTTTTGGATGGCTGTACAATATGAGTTAGGTACTCGAGTTGAGTTGAGCTCAGCATTCCACCTTCAGACGGACGGACAGTCCGAACATACTATTCAGATACTAGAGGATATGCTCCGTGTGTGTGTGGTGGAGTTTGGAGGTTATTGGGTACAGTTCTTGCCACTTGAAAAGTTTGCCTACAACAATAGTTATCAGTCGAGCATTTAGATGGCACCGTGTGTGGCTCTGTACGCTAGGAGGTGTCGGTCTCTAGTGGGCTAGTTTGAGCTGAGGGAGGCTAGGCTATTGGGTACAAATTTGGTTCAGGATGCTTTGGAGAACGTAAAAGTAATTCAATATCGACTCCGCACAACCCAGTCTAGATGGAAGAGTTATGCGGATCGGAAGGTTCGCGATGTTGCATTCATGGTTGGAGAGCGGGTCTTGCTTCGGGTTTCGCCTATGAAGGGCGTTATAAGGTTCGGGAAGAAGGACAAGCTGAGCCAAAGGCTTATTGGTCCGTTCGAGGTGTTGCGGCATGTTGGGGAGGTTGCTTATGAGCTTGCCTTGCCTCCCAGCCTAGAAGGATTCCATCCGGTATTTCATGTTTCTATGCTCCGAATGTATCACGACAATCCGTCTCATGTGTTGGATTTCAGCTCAGTCTAGTTGGACAAGGATTTGTCTAATGTTGAGGAGCTGGTGGCTATTTTGGACATGCAGGTTCGAAAGCTGAGGTCAAAAAACATTGCTTCAGTGAAGGTTCAGTGGAGGGGTCATCCGGTCGAGGAGGCAACTTGGGTGACAAAGCATGATATGCGCAGCCGTTATCCTCATCTTTTCACCACTTTAGGTATGTTTCTATACTCGTTTGAGGAAAAATGATTATTTTAATAGGGGAAGGATGTAACGACCCAGCCCGTCATTTTGAGAGTATTAGCCCCGATCCCCTATTTACTGCTTCCCCCATATCTTTTTTGGCTTATGTGACTTGCTAGGAGGTTTTGTTTGTGATTCCGAAGTGATTTGGGATACTTAGTCCTTAAAACGGAAGTTTAAGTTCTAGGATTTTGATCGTAGTTGGAATTGTGTAAAGATGACTCTGAAATGGAGTTCTGTTGGCTCTGTTAGCTCCGTTAGGTGATTTTGGACTTAAGAGCCCGTCCGGATTGTGTTTTGGAGGTCTGTAGTTGAATTAGGCTTGAAATGGCAAAAGTCGAATTTTTGGGAAGTTTGACCGGAAATGGACTTTTTGATATCGGGGTCGGATTCTGATTTTGGAAGTTAGATTAGTCCGTAGTCGAATATAACTTGTGTGCAAAATTTTAGGTCAATCGGACATGGTTTGATTGGTTTCGGTATTAGTTATAGAAGTTTGAATTTTCAAAGTTCATTAAGTTTGGATTGAGGATGATTAGTGTTTTTGTTGTTGTTTGATGTATTTTGAGGGCTCGACTAAGTTTGTATGGTGTTTTAGGACTTGTAGGTATGCTTGGTTGAGGTCCTGGGGGCCTCAGGTTGATTTTGGGTGGTTAACGGATCATTTTGGACTTGTGAAGAATTGCAGAATTTTCTGGTTTTCCAGTTACTAGTTTCCTTCTTCGCGTTCGCGAGGGGAGTCCCACGTTCGCGAAGAGGAACTGGAGGTAGGAGGGATTTCGTGCCTCGCGTTTGCGATGGAGGTCCCGCGTTCACGAAGCTCTGAGCTAGTTGGTCTATGCGTTCACGATGGAGGTCCAACGTTCGCGTTGAGGAAGTTAGTCAACTGAGTCTCCAGGCCATTTTGTCTACGCGTTCGCGATGTTGGTCCCGCGTTCGCGTAGGGTCAAGCTGAGCACGCTTCGTGTTCGCGACCAGGTCATCGTGTTTGTGATGAGTATTTTTAGTCTGAAACAAGTTTGTGCTTCGCGAATACGAGGGTTCTTCCGCGTTCGCGAAGAAGGGATGCCTGGGCAGTATTAAATATTTCAACAACGAGTGTTAGCCATTTTTTATCAAAACTTGAGACAGAGAGCTCGGATTTGGACGAAATTTTGGGGGATTTTCAGAGAAAGCTATTAGGTAACGATTCTTGACTTCTTTATGATTATATTCTATTAATTTATAGTTAATTCCATCCATTAATTTCGGATTTGAGTTGAAAAGTTTGGGAAAAATGGAAGAAGTTCTTCAACTAAGTTTTTGAGTTTTGATTGGGATTTTGATATTGGATTTTGATAATTTTGGTACAAGTGAACTTGTGAGTAAATGGGTGTTCATGTTTGATGACTTTTACCTGTTTCCGAGTCTTGGGTGTTGATACCCAATTTTGTCCTCATATTTTTTTTCAAAATATATACATGCCTTTAAATTAGAATTTTTATGCATCATTATTTAGCTTACAAATTTATACAAGCATTTCTCATAATTTTCCATATTTTTTAGAGCTCTTAAATTAATTTTCTTGCATTTAAATAATATAAATATTTATTAATTATCCCTTTAAATTATTTTCTGATGACTTAGTTACCTAAATTATTATTTTGCACCTATAATATATGTCTCAAATATTTTTATTTCATTTCATGCAATTACATTAGCATTTTTAAGCTATATATCTAATTTTGAAATAATAGCCTATATTCACATACAAAGGCTCTATATTTATGTTATTTATGTCAAAATAGCATTTTTATATTTTTGTATAATACAAAGTTATTATTTCAAGCATCTTAGTGTATAAATAATATTTTTATTTATTTATTAAGTATTTTTTATAAATCATTTTGATAAATTTTAGGTATTTAAATAACAACCCAATTTTTAACTAATTTTCGAACCAAAGTCAGCCCAATACCTTAACCCAGTAGTCCCAACCCAGACCAAACAACCCATTAACCTAAACACGGTCGGTACCTGTTATATTTGACCCACCCCACTAATTTTTTAAATCCTGAGAGATCAACAACCCTTGTTCATTCTCTCGTTTTAATTAACCTAACCCACCCCTAACCCTATCCTTTCTTTCCACCAGCCGCTTTCAAACACTCTCCACTCTCTCTTAAGAACCCTAGTCGCTGCATCTCAATCTCTCCGAATCCGGCCCTAAGATGGAATCAATCACTGATTCCCTTACTTTATTGGTCTCCTCTTGCTACTGGTTGTCCGTTTGTGGTGTTACCTAGGTGCTTGCCTAAACATGTCAAGCAATATCTTCCGAAATCGAGCCAAAGTGGTTTGAATCTTTGATTCTGAGCACTATTTCGTCTATATACATTCAATACTACAGTGCATGAGTCCGATTTTGTTTGGATTCTGTTGATTTACATTTTTCCTAAAAAATTAGGGATTAAATATTTTTCTCTTAAATTGATTTCAAATCGATTTGCATGTTTCGTTTCCTTGTTTGTTGTTTAAATTATTCTGTTTACTTATATGTTTACTCGTTTTTTGACTACTATATGAACTCCCTCCTTTTCCTCTTTTGGGATAGACTTTGAATTGCCTAATCACTGCTATTGTTCTCACTCCTCTCCTCTCTCACTCACTCACTCACTGTTACACTCGAGCACTCTCTAAAATCATTTAATTTTGGACCGGTTGAAAGCCAAGGACATTGAACGACCTCCTCCGCTGCAAGCACTGCCCGGAGCCCATTCTCGAGGCTCTTGTGAACTCTGAAGCATCGGAGACCTAGGTTTTTGCTATTACGCTCTTTACTCTTTTGATTCTGCTACTGGTTAGTGTTTTAAACCTTTGCAATGTTCAATTTCTTTCTTTCTTTCTTTCTGCATACCTATAAGTGTTTGAATTACATGAACATGATTTAACTATGATAATGCTCAATAATCTTTGTCATTCTGCGATAATTGAACGAATGAGATAGTTTACTGTTTGATTTGCACTTCTGTGATTCCTTGCTTTCTGGAATGAGTTTTGTACCATTTATCATCTGAGCATGTTCAGTTTTAAACATCAATGAAAGTCCGTTTTGATATGAGTCTGACTACTGTGATCATATGTTGTTAGTTACAAATATTTCTGCATATTTTTGTTTTGGATACCACCCTAACTCTATGGAAGCCACCCCCATTTGATGGAATCTTTAATGCTAAGTCCTGTGTCTGCTTGACTGTTCTTTGTGTACTATATGAAATACTGCTTTAAAGTTTGCTCAAAATATATTTCCTTGCTATCCTGATTTTATGATAAATACTCTATTCTTTTTATCAACTATGACCTTGCTTCTATGCTAATGTGCTTCCCTAGTATGCCTTGGTTCATTTGCTACCGTGTCCTTTCAGTGATTATCACAATGTGTGTCCCCCATCATGTCTATATGCTGATTAACATGGCACTAGGATGTATTTATTTTAATGGGGATCTTTAGGTTTTAACTAGTTTAACTCCATGCATCTGTACATGACAATTTATGTATGCTTGTAAACCTATTTCTTCTCCTAATTCCTTTAATATAAGGTTGTCTATGTGGTACTTTGCTATGTATACTTTGCTAGAGCTACTGGCCTGCTTGACTAGTTGCTCTGTATGGTCAACTTGGTGTATTACTTAATTTCTGCCCCTCCATCACTATCCATTCTCCTTATTTGCTACTCCGCTATTCTGAATTCTCATTCTTAGCCGACTGAAAGATATGGCTATCTGAGTTCTATTGTTGGCCTCCCTTGCGTGAGCATTGCTCGGGGTATAATTGAGGCCCTTGTGAATTCTGACACACTAGGGCTTGGTTCTAGTCACTCCCTCAACCTCCAAAACTTTTTCTCACTATCCTACTTCCCTGTCATGTACTGTGTACCTGTATTTGTTGTTCCAAGTGGTGCAACACTTGGTGCTGTGGCTAAGTAAATTGGTTTAGACTCTTCTATGAACCTTTGGATCATGTATTGAATGTGGCTTTTGTTGAAGGCCTGGGTATGCTATGTAAGAGATATTGAAGGCCCAACAATGTAGGGTATTTGGTTATTTTATTTGGGCCTACTGTAGGCTTGTTCCCTATTATGTAACATTTGTACTTTTCACTCATTATTGGGCCTGTAATAACCTTCTGTATAAACAATTGGGGTATTAGTAAAAAAAGAATGGGTAGAATTTAATACCTACATGCAATGGGCATATAACATGCCTATAGGACTTGGTAATATGTTTGCTATATGTGTTGTTCGATCATATGTGCACTGTAGATATCATGACATTAGAAAAAGCACACACACACACATTACTTGTCTACCAAAAAACATGAGTTCATGTGCTATGTCTACTGCGACGTGTTTATAGACATCATGCCTATAGGAAGTGAGCACTCCTTCAATTTGCAAGACTACTTTCAAAAGCATTAGAAACTTGCTTATAGGAACGAGTGTTGATGAATTTTCCTTCATTTCACTTCAGTTATTCACTAGAAATCATGCCTACAGGATTTTGATCACTTCATTTGCTATTGTAGCACATTGTTCACTAGAAATCTTGTTTATAGGACTAAATATAAATAAAACGAATTCTAATCATCAACTATTAGAGATCCTGCCTATAGGAAATAATTGCTTGTTAATTGGTTAATATTAGACTACTTAAACATTGTTCCTGAGTGACAATGTTAGAAAAATCTGGATAATTCTGGGACTCTCCCCAGCAGATTCTGTTATACCCAACTGCGTAGATCACCTAGGCATCACACATATAGGATTGGTAACTTAAAACTTTCAATAACCAGCTTGTCATACCTGCACAATTCTGTCTATAAGCAATACCTTACATATAGAATTACCTGCATACTTTGATCACCTAGAAATCATGTCTATAGGCTTAAGATTCTGAAGTCTACCAATTCCTGACAGACATTTGCCTTGTGTGCATTTGTTGCTTAAGTGTGGAGGCAAATTTGAGCCTTAGCTGCCTATATGTGAAGTCCAACATATTTTTGTATGTCGCCGAGTTTTGACATTTTTGAGCAGCCTAAGTGAGGTCTAGAACCACCCAAATAGAGGTCCAATGCTTCCTGGACCATAGGTATGGGACGAGTAGTGCACACATAGGGTACGACTTATAATTGAATTAGAACGCTTTTAGGTAAAAACTTAAACATAGTAATCGGGTAGCAGGAGATGATAGTTTGTGCCCAATGAATAATATGTGTAACACCCCATATTGAGGGAGTTACAAAGTATTATTTATGTTGCACGGGGTGATCCTTTAGGCTAAAAAACTTAGGACCCCCATCTTGTTTCTCTTCTGTTTGAATCAAGTCGATGTACTCATCTATTTAAAATATTTTTTATAATAAAATTCCCAAACTTTGTGCTCTCCCTCTCTTTGTTTATTTGACTAATCTATATTATTCAAGTTCGGTCGGGACCCCCAATTGTGGGCCTCAAAGAGTGCCTAACACCTTCTCTTTGAGGTAATTTGAGCCCATACCCTATCTTTGGTGACGTTGACTAGTTAAAACAAAGTTATTTGCAAAAAGTATTCCCTAACGCACCTTAAAAATTGTTAGGTAGCGACTCTTCTATTTTAACCCTTCCCTTAAAAGAGTTGTCAATGTCGAAACCCGTTTTCGCGAGAAAACAGGGAGCGACAGCATGGCGACTTCCCTATTCACCTTTATCTGCTAAACTACTTTTTATTTGTTTAAAGATTGCTACATCATGTCTCTCCACCCCTACTTCCTTGCTTACTTTATTACATTGCCTATATTATATGAACTAACTTCCTATTTTGTCTTTCTTTTTACGTCTTTTATGTTTTATCTTAATACTGCGTTTGTTGCTTTCACATGTTTATTTTGCAAATAATTGGCAACGTGTTATTATCTTTGCATAAAGCATGCTCCACATCATATTCCACTCGTGCCAATTATCAACATAACGACGCTTGATGAGTGTCCGCGCTCTTCCAAAATTACTCTTTTAAAATCGAAAAGGCTTATTTGCGGTAGACTAGTCAATCAACATTGCAGTCGACAGTCCCGTGCCTTTCACTCTCACGTTGTCGACTTGAGAGTACCAGTCTAGGCTACTCTAGAAACCCTACTCCAATATCAAATGTACATGCATCATGTTAAATCTAGTAAGATTTATAACGTTTTCAACGTGATATCTTGCTAAGATAAGCCTTGTCCAAAGTCGGACGGGATTTCAACAATCCTAATGGACACCATCACGTTATGTGCATTGCTTGGAGAAGATATGCCAATATGTTGATCATTAGTGTGTAAATAGTTGAATCTAGAGGGGAAGGGGCTAACTCTATTTGTTTGCAGAAAATAAAGCACGAAGTCCCCAGGTTCGGCATGGTCCAAACATCCTACCTTTGCTACTGGATTGGTGGAAAAATCTCGCGCCTTGTGACAACAATCATGTGAGAAGGGTCTTTGGTAATTTGCCGTCTCTATTAGACATCAGACCAAATATAGCATTGATTAAGGCCACTACTATGTTTTGGGATGAGAAAAGAGTTGTCTTCCGCTTCGATGACATAAAAATGACTCTTCTCTTGGAGGAAATAAGAGGTTTTGCTAAGCTGCCATGGGATAGTCCCGGACTATTGGTACCAGAGAATCGCACCCCTCATGATTTTCTGAAAATGCTAGGTTTTTAGAAAAATGATGAATTACCTTATTTTAAGAAGTCGTACATCCCATTTGAATTCCTTTATGAGCGTTATGGGCATAGCAAGTCATACAGCCTTCATCATGATGAACTCGCCATTATTTCCTTGGGTTGGATGCACCGTCGAGTCTACATATTCATTGTTTGCTTCTTAAGGTTGCTGATATTTTCGATGAAAGTGGGAAGGATCCACACTCGTCTAGCCATGGTTACAAGGACCTCAATGGAAGGCATTGAGTGACAAACCTACACTATCATCCCCATGATCTTGGCTGAAATGTACCGCGCTCTAGATCGATGCAAGCAAGGGTTCGGGCACTTTGAGGGCTATAATCTGCTAGTGCAGGATTGGTTATTAGAACATTTCAGAGAGGTGAATATCATCAAGAGCTTCTGTAACGACCATTAAATGACCACATAGCTTACCATTACCCAAAGAGAATGGCATTTATCCCAGACATGTTTGCATAACCTGGAAATACTATGAGCTGGGTGCGTTTTTTCAGCAACCTGATGGACGAGTAGGTACATTGGATGTTCGAATGGTTTCCTAGCAGTGAGTTCATCATTAGGTCAAGAAAGACTACTCATCTAGTACTGATCGGGTTGAGGGGAATCTATCCTTATGCTCTCATTAGGGTAATGAGACAAGCGGGGAGAAAACAGGTTATACCTCGGGTTTCCAACATGGTCCAGTACAAAGCAGATTTTAAAGGGGACATTATACCATTCGAGTTCGAGGCACAACATATGTGGAATCCGAAGGTCATTGTGGAAAAGGATACTGTTGAGCCAGACAGATATCATGCCGGGCATGTGTACTTCTACCCATCATGGCTAGTGGATGATATAGTAGGATACGTCAAGTCGAGAGTTAATATGAAAAACAGGATCATAGATAACGCTACTGAAGCACAAGTCAAGTACATGAGGTTACGCTAGAGGGTCTTTGAATCTGAAGCTAGGCATCTAGAGCAACACAAATTGAATATGGAAGCAATCAATTAATGGAGGGAAATTGCCACCAAATCAATAGAGAGATTGGAATATCTGGAGCAAGGGTTGATGAAACTGGAAGGGAAAATGAGAAAGAGGGTTACAGACTGTCAAAACATGGATGGCAATGAAGGAAGGCTCCTAGCAAAGGTTTATCTATGGCTAGATATGCACGACTTAGGGAATCTAATTGATGGAGTCAAAAGAGCCAAGCACGAGGAAGGTCCTTCCGAGACAGAGTAGATTAGGGTAATGTTGTTTTACTGCTTTCTAGTTTAGTTTAGATTTCGATTATGATAAGGCATATGCCATTAGTAACTTTATTATTATTGTCATTTTAGTAAAGATTTGATTCATTTTCACATTAATGAAATGACGCAATTACTGGCATCAATTTTCTCCAAGTCTATGTGTCGCTAGGCGTACCTCCGGCATAACGAGGTCCCCCAAATTAGGACGCAAATTTATTTTGCAAAGCATGTTTAATATTGCAAGCATTCTTTCAATACCCCTTACTGACTTGGTTACCTTTTATTTTTTTTCTCTTTTGTTTATTCCCATTGCCTAATGTTGGTTCGTGCATACTGGCATCATCCATATATCACACAAGATCCAGAGGTCCTCCACCTCCTCCTCCACCAAGTGATCCTAAAGGCAAAAGCAAAAGGAAAGGAAAGATGGACGATTTAAGTGGTATCAGAAAAGACAATACAGAAAACATTGAGACTTCGGATGGCCAGATCACTCTAGCACATAATGAATTGGTCCTGCGCCTAGAACAAAAAATACTGGAGTTAAAAGGAGAACTTGAGCAGGTTCGGAACTTGGCAAACCTTTCCCTCACCCTAAATGTCCCCGACATCAACCAACAAAACACAAACGCCCAAAACCCGACACCTCCCCAAAACATACAGAATCAAAATCCACCACCAAATCCTCCCTTACCACATCAATACGCCACACCTCCTTAGAACCAAAATCCTCCACAGGTACCTACTCCTTAACAACACCATCACCATCTGACTCAATACCCACAAACGACCACCTATCACACTCCTCAGAATGTATCACAACCTACTCATGATCCACAAAACTCAACCAATGACCACAATTACGCCCAAATTCCTGGAGTCCACCAAAGCAATCCTATATACGTAGAAACCTTACCCCACACCCCTCAACAGACCCTATACATACCTGAATCCGTCGAGAAGGATCTATTCATCAAGAACATGGCAGAAGAACACAAGAAACTTACTAGCAGAGTTCAAAGTATTGAAATGGGTAAAAGGATTAAATAACAAATATTTATGTATTCAACCAAATGTAAAACTACCAGAGGATTACAAACCTCCTAAGTTCGAAATGTTCGACGGAACAGGTGATCCAAAGGTGCATTTGAGAATGTATTGTGACAAGCTTGTAGGGGTTGGCAAAGATGAAAGAATCCGCATGAAGCTATTCATGAGGAGCCTCACTAGAGATGCCCTGTCTTGGTACATCAGTAAGAACCCAAAGAAATGGGTTAATTGGGTGAGCATGGCGTCAGATTTTATGGACCAGTTCAGGTTTAACACAGAAAACGCACTAGACATTTTCTACATTTAGAATCTTAAAAAGAAGCCAGCAGAAACTTTCTGCGAGTATGCTACTCGGTGGAGGTCTGAAGTTGCAAAAGTAAGGCCATCAATGGAAGTAGAATAGATGAATAAGTTCTTCATCAAAGCTCATGATCCGCAGTACTGTGAGAGACTGATGGTTATTGAAAACCATAAATTTTCTGACATCATCAAGTTGGGAGAAAGAATAGAAGAAAGGATTAAAAACGGAATGGTGACGAATTTCGAAGCACTCCAAGTCACAAATAAAGCTTTGCAGTCGGGAGGTATCTCTAAGAAGAAGGAAGTTGGTGCAATAATGATAGCCCAAGGTCCGAAGTCTCCTCTCACATACCAAACACCTCCACCCACATACTAGCCTTCAGCCCCTAGATACCAACCTCCTACAGCTACATTCCATACTTATAACACTCAACCAGCATATTACCACTCACCATTACCAACCTGCCAAAATTACCAAAAACCAAGACCAAATTTCGACCGCAGACCACCTAGACAGTACACTCCGATTGCTGAACCCATAGACCAACTTTGCGAGAGTCTAAAGGTTGCCGGTTATGTCACTCCCATCCCTGCTGTTGCTATGGAAAACTCTTCCCAGTGGATTAACCCAAACAAGACATGTGCCTATCACTCGGGCATGACGGGTCACACCATTGATGAATGTCGCGTTCTGAAGGACAAGATCCAGACATTAATGTGACACTAAAGTAATACAAGTAAATGACACTTCACCTAATGTTCGTGATAATCCTCTACCAGATCATAGAGGTAAGGGAGTAAATGTGATAGAGGCTGATGAAGAGTTAGATCTAGAAGGGTCAATTGGACTCATTCGGGAGGGGATGATACTAAAATATCTCCAGTCACCCTCACACCCATTGTGTAGTGCAAAATCAGGCGCCGATTGAAGTTGAGGTAGCTGCACCAACTCCGTTTGAGGTTGAGGTAACAACACCTTTCACCGTGATGGTAGATGCCGTATTATAAGTCTAATGCTATACCATGGGATTATGTTGCGGAGGCAAGAAGGAAAGGAAAGCAAAAATGGAAGAAACAGGTGCAGCACAAGGCATGGCCAGAACCAATAGGGTTTATACACCCGATCATTTGGGAGGAACAGGCAAAGAAGATGCCTCTAAACCGCTCGTCATTGAGACTAGTCCGGATGACCTTTGGAGAAAGGTGCAAGCGAGAGAATATTCTGTGGTTGATCATCTGAACAAAACCCCCGCTCAAATATCCATTTTATCACTACTGCAAAACTCCGATGCACATAGGAATGCCCTGATTAAGGTACTAAATGAAGCCTATGTACCCAATAACATCACTAGTGGAGAAAATGGCTAACATGGTAGCACAAGTGTTGAAAACCCACAAGATCACTTTTCACGAAGACGAGCTACCGCCGGAAGGACTGAGTCACAATAGGGCACTACATAATACATTGTAATTTGAGGACGAATTCATCGCCAGGGTCCTGATAGATGGGGGTTCGAGTCTAAATATATGTCCGCTGACTACTCCGAAGAGGTTGGGTAAGGGTTTGCATGAGATACGAGCAAGGAGTATGAATGTGAAAACATTTGGTGGGTCGCAAAGGGCCACAATTGGAGAGATCAACCTCAGCCAATAGATGGGCCCAACCTAGTTTGATGTCGAGTTTCAAGTGTTGGATATATATACAACCTACAATCTACTGTTGTGATGACCCTGGATACATGCCGCTGGGGCCGTAGCTTCTACTCAGCATCAGGCTGTGAAGTTTGAACGAAATCATCAAGAAGTGATCATCCATGGAGACGAGAGTAATCCCATTTATACCAATCAGACTGTTCCAATCGTCAAGAATAGAAGGAAGTTGGGTGGAGAAACATACTATCGCATCGAGCGCGTCAATGCAATTGAGAAAGACAAATGGTGGAGCAATAAGATAGAAAACATATTTTTATGGATAGGGTATGAACACAACAAGGGTCTCGATAAGAATCTCCAAGGGATCACCAAGCCGGTACAATTGAAGCGTTATGGTACGACTTTTGGGCTTGGGTATGAATACACGTGGAAAGAGTATCAGGATTGATTGCCGCCATGGCGTGGTCCTTATTATCTGCTGGAACAACCAGTACTGTATTTGCACCAGACATTTCAACAGCTGAAGTGATATCGAGGTCTGAAGAAGATGAAGTTTTAGCTGGCATAAGGAATCTATTTCTAGATGATGAAGACATGGACTGCAGTGTGATAGTTGAGGAGAAGGTGGAGGAAGACCTTACTATTTGGATTGTGGAGAAATGTGCTATTCTCATAAGCTGGACTGCTGCACCACCCCAGGCCCGTCAAGTTCCTGGGTAGCATGGCAATTAACATCATTTATTTTGAAAGAAATTTTATGAGCATCTAAGACATTTCTCAGTATTTTTGTTTTGAACGTATTCTGTTTTGAAATAATTGCTTGAGTCATCGAGCTGTATTTGTTTTGATGTTTTCAAGACTTATTTAATGAATTGCTATTTTTAGTATTTATTATTGTCCTTTACATTTTTCTCTACAATATTATTATTACTGAACCTGATGAACCTACGACTATGACATGTAATGAGAAAACACTGCATAAGGATAGTGATTCAGAGGATCTGGAAGACGATGTAATACCTGAGGAAATTGTCAGAGAAGTGGAAAATTTTGAAAACAAGCCTAAATCCAATTTGGATGAGACTGAAATAGTTAACTTAAGAGATTCCAAAACAGTCAAGGAAACCTGTATAAGCATTCACCAATCACCATCAGAGAAGGAAGACTACACCCAGTTCCTGAAAGAGTATGAAGATATCTTTGCATGGTCTTACAATGACATGACCGACCTGAGCATATCCATAGTGGCTCACAAGTTACCCATCAATCCCACGTGTCCACCAGTGAAACAAAAGCTCAGAAAATTCAAACCAGATATGAGTTTGAAGATAAAGGAGGAGGTCACTAAGAAAATCAAAGTCAAGGTTCTCAAAGTGGTTGAATATCCAACCTGGATAGCCAACATCGTGCCGGTTCCGAAGAAGAATGGGAAGGTCAGAGTATGTGTCAATTATTGGGATTTAAATTGAGCAAGTCCCAAAGATGATTTCCCATTGCCCAATATACACATACTGATCGACAACTATGCCAAGCATGAGCTCCAGTCTTTTGTGGATTGCTTCGCAGGGTATCATCAAATCTGGATAGATGAAGAGGATGCAAAAAAGACAGCCTTTATCACTCCATGGGGGATGTATTGCTATAAAATGATATTATTTGGCCTAAAGAATGCAGAGCCACTTACATGAGAGCCATGACAATCATTTTCCACGACATGATGTACAAGGAAATAGAGGTGTACGTGGATGATGTCAACATCAAATCCACAAGAAGCACAAATCATATATCAGTCTTGAGGAAATTCTTTAATCGGCTTCGAAGGTACAATCTGAAACTGAATCCTGCAAAGTGTGCCTTTGGAGTCCCTACAGAAAATTGCTAGGTTTCATGGTCAATCGCCGAGGGATTGAATTAGACCGTCAAAGGTCAAAACTATCCAAGACTTGCCACCTCCAAAGAGCAAGAAAGATGTGATGAGTTTCTTATGGTGTCTCAACTATATCAGCCATTTCATAGCACAATCAACTGTGATTTATGAACCGATTTTCAGAATGTTGAAGAAAGATGCTGCAATAAGCTGGAATGAAGAATGCCAGAAAGCCTTTGACAAAATCAAGGAATATTTTTCCAAACCACCGGTCCTGGTCCCATCGGAACTTGGGAGACCTCTGCTACTCTACCTATCTGTACTAGATGGGGCTTTCAGTTGTGTCTTGGGACAACACGATGAGACGGGAAGAAAAGAGCATGCCATATACTATCAGAGTAAGAAGTTCACACCCTATGAAGCACAATATTCTTTGCTAGAACACACCTGCTGCGCTTTAACATGGATAACTCAAAAGTTGAGACATTACTTCTATGCCTACACCATATATCTCATATCAAGAATGGATCCTCTAAAATACATCTTCTAGAAACCCTTGCCTATGGGGAAGTTAGCAAAATGACAGATACTACTAAGTGAGTTCGACATCATCTACGTAACTCAGAAGGTGGTCAAAGGGCAAGCATTGGCGGATCATCTTGTAGAAAATCCTTTAGGTGTAGAATACAAACCACTGAAAATGTATTTTCTCGATGAAGAGGTATCATTCATAGGAGAAGATATCACCGAAACATATAATGGTTGGAGAATGTTCTTAGATGGAGCTGCAAACTTCAAAGTAGTGGGTATTGGAGTTGTCTTAGTATCAAA
Source organism: Nicotiana sylvestris (assembly GCF_000393655.2). Classification (NCBI taxonomy): domain Eukaryota; kingdom Viridiplantae; phylum Streptophyta; class Magnoliopsida; order Solanales; family Solanaceae; genus Nicotiana; species Nicotiana sylvestris. The sequence goes on along the minus strand of NC_091059.1, from coordinate 114,537,739 downwards.
AACAGGTCAACACTATCCAGTATCCGCAAAGGTCAGGTTCCCATGTACCAACAATATGGAAGAATACGAGCCTTGCATCTTATGACTCAGGTTAGCCATCAATATGAACGTTCAAGAAATGCTGGTAATTGGAGATTCAGACCTTTTGGTACATTATGTTCTAGGAGAATGGGACACAAAGAATACCAAGATATTGCCATATTTGCACTATGTACAAGAGTTGATGAAGAGATTCACAAAGATAGAATTCAAATATGTTCCGAGGATTCAGAATGAGTTCGCCGATGCATTGGCTACTTTATCTTCCACGATACAACACCCAGACAAGAATTTCATCGACCCTATCCCAATAGGGATTCAGAATCAGTAGACTTATTGTGCTCATGTTGAAGAAGAAACTGATGGAAATTCATGGTTCCACGATATCAAAGAATATTTGGCAAAAGGAGAATACCCGGAGCACGCAAATCATACTCAGAAACACACACTCCGAAGGTTATCCAACCATTTATTCCAAAGCGGAGGAATAGTACAACAACCATATTCTATAATGGCTCTACGATAGGGCCAGTTAGAAGTGTACAAGCCTCATAAGAAGTCAGTATGAAGCTCCCACCGGACTGTGTATACGTCAGAGGTACAAGTATTATAATAGAGCTTCAAGTTGTAAATGTGAATCATACCTCTGTGGAAGGGGGGTTATGAAAGAGATAGAAGATACAATGCGAGATTTTAAGGTAAGTAAGGTAAAAGTAAACAACGTACGAGATACTTATATGGAGAAGGTTGAGAATAATCCATACTTCGCATAGAGGGCTAGAAGCACTAGGATTCAGTATCCAAGAATGATAGCAACGTCATTGGTGGCATATCTTCCAGCCTATGGTTTCTAGGTATCGAGAGGCCTAAACAGAAGGACTCTAGATCTGGGGTTATTACGGTGTGTCGACACCAAGGAAGCATCCAAATTGCTCAAAGAGATACATGTCAGAACTTACGGACCATACATAAATGGCTTCGTCTTAGCTAAGAAGATATTAAGAGCAAGATATTTTTGGATGACTATAGAAACAGACTGCATCAGGTATATCCAAAAGTGTCATCAATGCCAAGTACATGCTGATATGATACGAGTGTCACCCAATGAACTCAACACAGCAAGTGTGCCGTGGCCTTTCTCCTCTTGGGGAATGGACGTCATCGGTCCAATCGAACTCGCTTCTTCAAACGGGCATAGATTTATTCTGGTGGCCATAGACTATTTCACAAAATGGGTTGAAGCTGTATCTTACAAAGCTGTAACTAGGAAGGTTGTCACAGACTTTGTTCGGGATCGTATTGTTTGTCGATTGGGGATACTAGAATCAATCATCACGGACAATGCCGCCAACATTAATAGTGGTTTGATGAGATCCATGTGCGAAACCTTCAATAACAAGCATAAGAATTCCATAGCATACATGCCACAAATGAATGGAGCTGTGGAGGCCGCCAATAAGAACATTAAGAAGATATTAAGGAGGATGGTAGATAATCACAAACAATGGCACGAGAAGTTGCTTTAGCCCTACTCTGATATCGTACCACGCACATCCACCGGGGTAACTCCTTATTTGCTGGTCTATGGTACTAAAGCCGTCATTCCCGCCAAAGTAGAAATTCTTTCTTTTAGAATCATACAAGAGGCCAAACTCAGTGATGCAGAATGGATAAAAAGTCGTTATGAACAACTGGCTCTCATTGACAGAAAAAGAATAAATGTGGTATGTCACAGATAAATTTACCAGAACAGAATGTTCAGAGCTTTCAACAAAAGGGTCAGGCCTAGACAATTCACACCAGGGCAGTTAGTGCTAAAGCAAATCTTCCCACATCAGGATGAAGCCAAAGGAAAGTTTTTACCCAACTAACAAGGTCCCTACATGGTTCATCAAGTACTAATAGGAGGAACACTTATACTTGCAGAAATGGATGGAGAGATTTAGTTAAAACCTATCAACTCAGACGCAATCAAGAGATACTATGTTTAGAATTATTTACATTTCTTCACTTGATGTAACTGAACTATGCTTGAGCTGATTCCTATTTAAGAAGGGATACGTAGGCAGCCCTGTGCGTTCGGTCACATCTTAATAAAATCTTTATTTTGTCATGGTCAAAAACTGGGGCAGAACCCTTAAAATTCTGAAGCAAGTCCAGTTAATTTCGTCATACGCAGAACAGTCAGAGAATTGCTTTCAAACTGGGGCAGAATTTTGAGGAGGACCCTCAAAATTCTAAAGCAAGGAGGCCGCAATGTCTCTAAAATATGTCATAGTCATTTATTCATCTAACTTACTTGATATCACATATTACTATGTTTTTAAACAAATAACTATATTTATCAAAGGCATGCATATTTTTCAAAAACTTTATTTCTATGGTAGCCAGATGTTACCCAGGGTAACGCAAATAGGATCTCAAGACAGGAGCACAAGCAAGGAAGAAGACAAAAGAGAGAACTAACCTTCCCCATAGAACTCACAATTTTTCTTTGGATGTAGGCATAATAAGATAGTGATATCCGCAAATACATCAAGTCACCGTCTTCAAGACAACAAATTATCTAGTGCAAACATCTTCAGCTAAGAAATACTTTACTTTCCCATTGTCTCCCTCTTTGCATGAGTCTAAGCATTACCTCCCTAATTGCATAAGGCTAAACACTGCCTTTCCCTACATGAGACTAAGCATTGTTTCCTCTTTGCATGAGGCTAATCATTGCCTCCCTAATTGCATAAGGCTAAGCACTGCCTTTCAATACATGAGACTAAGCACTGTCTCCTCTTCTTTTCATGACACCAAGCATTGTCTCCTATTTACATGAGGCTAAGCCCTACCTCCCTAAATTGCATAAGGCTAAGCACTGCCTTTCTTTGCATGAGACCAATCATCGTCTCCTATTTTCATGAGGCTAAGCCCTTCCTCCCTAATTGCATAAGGCTAAGCACTGCCTTTCCCTGCATGAGAGTAAACACTGTATCCTCTTTACATGAGGCTAAGCATTGCCTCCCTAATCGCATAAGGCTAAGCACTGCCTATTCCTGCATGAGACTAAGCATTGTCTCCTATTTTGCATGGGCTAAGCGTTGCCTCCTTAACTGCATAAGGCTAAGCACTGCCTTTCTTCGCATGAGACTAATAACTGTCTCCTCTTTGCATGAGGCTAAGTGTTGCCTCCCTAATTGCATACGGCTAAGCACTGCCTTTCGCTGCATGAGACTAAGCATTGTTTCCTCTTTGCATGATGCTAAGAAGTGCCTCCCAAATTGCCTAAGGCTAAGCACTGCATTTCCTTGCATCAAGACTAAGCACTGTCTCCTCTTCTTTCATGAGGCCAAGCATTGACTCCCTAATTGCATAAGGCTAAGCGTTGCCTTTTCCCTCATAAGAACAAATGCTATCTTCATTACGCTATTTAAGACCTAACACTATCCTATATTTTCCTAGGTCTAAGCACCCCCTAATCTTACACAAGAATAAGCTCTATTTTGTTCGCATATGACCAGACATCATATTCTTGCATTTCATGGGCTGTAACATTGCCATTTTGTCTAAAGGCATCATCCTCATAGTCGGAAGACACCATTCCATGGCCTGAGGATCTCTCAATATTGCATATCATTATTCAAAGGCGTCATGGTTCAGAGGCAATATTCTCATAGCTCGAGGACATTATTTCATGGCCTGCAAATCCCTTGTCGCATGATTCATGTCCCAGGATGTCATGGTCTAAGGACATCATCCTCACTGTCCAAAGACAATCTTTATGGCCCGAAGGGAGTTTGGATCTTGTTTAAATTCTCGCAATAATCCATATATATATATATATATATATATATATATATATATATATATCTGCTTGCATCGTGTTTTAAGTTTTGCAGGTGACCCAGGAAGTAATCGTTTTTCAAACAAGAGCAATCTTCGTTCCAGTTTCCGTTTATAACATTCACGTCCATCAGTCATTTCAAACGTAACTGACCACTAGTAATTGCCCACCTTTTACTCTATAACCATTCAGATATCTGCCCAGTGATACATCCATAACGTCTAAAATTCACATTCATGACTTCGCATAAATTCATCCGATACTATCCTACCCAAAAGAACATTTTCCGAAACATACGACCATTCCTACAACAACTCCATTGATTTTGTTCACCGTTGGATCTAGAACTACACACGACCTGATACCCGTAATACCAGGGATATGTAGGCAACTCAGAAACCAGGGTTCGGCCCAAATGTTTTCCAAATTACATAATCCCTCATTCTATTCGGCCAAAATTGGTCATCATTTTCTTTATCGGACAACTCTTTCATCATTCCCGGGTAAAGAGGGGCAGTTGTTGATACCCATTTTTGTCCTTATATTTTTTTTCAAAATATATACATGCCTTCAAAATAGCATTTTTATGCACCATTATTTAGTTTACAAATCTATGCAAGTATTTCTCATAATTTTCCATATTTTTCTAGAGCTCTTAAATTAATTTTCTTGCATTTAAATTATATAAATATTTATTAATTATCCCTTTAAATTATTTTGTGATGACTTAGTTACCTATATTATTATTTTGCACCTACAATATATGTCTCAAATATTTTTATTTCATTTCATGCAATTACATTAGCATTTTAAGTTATTTATCTAATTTTGCAATAATAGCCTATATTCACATACAAAGGCTCTCTATTTATGTTATTTATGTCAAAATAGCATTTTTATACTTTTATAATACAAAGTTATTATTTCAAGCATCTCAGTGTATAAATAATATTTTCATTTATTTATTAAGCATTTTTTATAAATTATTTTGATAAATATTGGGAATTTAAATAACAACCCAATTTTAACTAATTTTCGGACCAAATTCAGCCCAATACCTTAGCCTAGTAGTCCCAACCCAAACCAACAACCCTCTTAACCCAAACACGGTCGGTACCCGTTATATTTGCCAGCCGCTTTCAAACACTCTCCACTCTCTTCTCCTATGAACCCTAGACGCTACATCTCAATCTCTCTAAATCCAGCCCTAAGATGGAATCAATCACTGATTCCCTTACCTTATTGGTCTCCTATCGCTACTGGTTGTCCGTTTGTGGTATTACCTAGGTGCTTGCCTAAACATGACAAGCAATATCTTCCGAAATTGAGCCAAAGTGGTTAGAATCTTTGATTCTGAGCGCTATTTCGTTTATATACATTCAATACTAGAGTGCATGAGTCCGATTTTGTTTGGATTCTGTTGATGTACACTTTCCCTAAAAAACTAGGGTTTACAGATTTTTCTCTTAAATTGATTTCAAATCGGTTTGCATGTTTCTTTTCCTTGTTTGTTGTTTAAATTATTTTGTTTCCTTATATGTTTACTCGTTTTTTGACTACTATATGAACTCCCTCCTTTTCCTCTTTTGGGATAGACTTTGAATTGCCTAATCACTGCTATTGTTCTCACTACTCTCCTCTCTCACTCACTCACTCACTGTTACACTCGAGCACTCTCTAAAATCATTAAAGTCTGGGCTGGCTGAAAGACAAGGCCAATGAACGACCTCCTCCGGTGCAAGCACTGCTCGGAGCCTATTCTCGAGGCTCTTGTGAACTCTGAAGCATCAGAGACCTGGGGTTTTTGCTATTACGCTCTTTATTCTTTTGATTCTGCTACTGGTTAGTGTTTTAAACCTTTGCAATGTTCAATTTCTTTCTTTCTTTCTTTCTTTCTTTCTTTCTTTCTGCATACCTATAAGTGTTTGAATTACATGAGCATGATTTAACTATGATAATGCTCAATAATTTTTGTCATTCTGTGATAATCGAACGCATGAGATAGTTTACTATTTGATTTGCACTTTTGTGATTCCTTGACTTCTGGAATGAGTTCTGTACCATTTAGCATCTGAGCATGTTCAGTTTTGAACTTCAATGAAAGTCCGTTTTGATATGAGTCTGACCACTGTGATCATATACTGTTAGTTACAAATATTTCTGCAAATTTTTGGTTTGGATACCACCCTAACTCTATGGAAGCCACCCTCATTTGAAGGAATCTTTAGTGCTAAGTCCTGTGTCTGCTTGACTGTTCTTTGTGTACTATATGAAATACTACTTTAAAGTTTGCTCAAAATATGTTTCCTTGCTATCCTGATTTTAAGATAAATACTCTATTCTTTTTATGAACTATGACCTTGCTTCTTTGCTAATGTGTTTCCCCCAGTATGCGTTGGTTCATTTGCTACCATGTCCTTTCAGTGATTATCACAATGTGTGTCCCCCATCATGTCTACATGCTGATTAACATGTCACTAGGTTGTATTTAGCTTAATGGGGATCTTTATGTTTCAACTAGTTTAACTCCATGCATTTGTACATGACAATTTATGTATGCTTGTAAACCTATTTCTTCTCCTAATTCCTTCAATATAAGGTTGTCTATGTGGTACTTTGCTTTGTATACTTTGTTGGACCTACTGGCCTACTTGACTCGTTGCTCTATATGCTCAGCTTGGTGTATTACTTAATTTCTGCCCCTCCATCACTATCCACTCTCCTTATTTTGCTACTCCGCTATTCTGAATTCTCATTCTTAGTCAACTGAAAGCCAAGGCTATCTGGGTTCCATTGTTGGCCTCCATTGCGTGAGCACAACTTGGGGTCCAATTGAGGCCCTTGTGAATTCTGACACACTAGGGCTTGGTCCTAGTCACTCCCTCAACCTCCAAAACTGTTCCTACTATCCTACTTCCCTGTCATGTACTGTGTACCTGTATTTGTTGTTCCAAGTGGTGCAACACTTGGTGCTGTGGTTAAGTAAATTGGTTTGGACTCTTCTATGAACCTTTGGGTCGTGTATTGAACGTGGCTTTTGTTGAAGGCCTGGGTATGCTATGTAAGAGATATTGAAGGCCCAACAATGCATGGTATTTGGTTATTTTATTTGGGCCTACTGTAGGCCTGTCCTTGTTATGTAACATTTGTACTTTTCACTCATTATTGAGCCTGTAATAACCTTCTGTATAAACAATTGGGGTATTAGTAAAAAGGGAATGGTAGAATTTAATACCTACACGCAATGGGCAGATAACATGCCTATAGGAATTTGTAATATGTTTGCTATATGTGTTGTTCGATCATATGTGCACTATAGAGATCATGACATTAGAAAAAGCACACACACACACATTACTTGTCTACCATTAAACATGAGTTCATATGCTATGTCTACTGCTACATGTTTATAAACATCATGCCTATATGAAGTGAGCACTCCTTCAATTTGCATGACTACTTTCAAAAGCATTAGAATCCTGCCTATAGGAATGAGTGTTGATGGATTTTCCTTCAATTCACTTCAGTTGTTCACTAGAAATCATGCCTACAAGATTTTGATCACTTCATTTGCTATTGTAGCACATTGTTCACTAGAAATCTTGTTTACAGGACTAAGTATAAATAAAACGAGTTCTAATTAGCCACGGGTAATCTTGTTTACAAATATGAGCGAGTTTATGTTAATTAGCCACGGGTAATAATTCTTAATTAGCTTCTTCCGAAGACTAACAAGACTTCATAATTGAATTATCCCTAAAACAATTAAGAGATTAAGCACACCCGGAATGGCTACAAGTAATTCAATCCTATCCCTAGGTAGAATCTATAAAATGAGGGTTAAAACCTTAAGTTCTTGTTAATTAATCTTTCCGAACCTCAAATTATCTTTTCCAAAATTAATTCGAAGTTAATGGGCGAGTCCTAAGGTTAGCTAATCCCTTTGGAAACATTAAAGAACAAGAATAATTAACGTAATAATAACTCATTTCATAAAAGGATAAAAAATCATTCAATACATAAGCACAACAAGGTATTTAATTCATACTTTAAATATGAATACTTCCACAAACAAGATTCAAGTATTGGAAATAAATATTACACACTTAAATATTCAATACAAAGCAAGGAAATGAAGAAATAAACATAAATGGGTAAGAAATCCTACCACAAGTTTGAAATCTTCAAAACCCAAGTATGTGTGCAAACCCTAGCTTCCAAAACTTGTTCTCTCTAGTTTCTTGGAACTGAAAATAAGCCAAAGATCCCCAAAATATCTGCTAGGTCGAGTATTTGTGGGTTTGGAAATAAGAACATGTGAAATGCCTAAATTGCCCAGGTCTGATGCCCGTTGACCGCACCTGTGGATGAATTCTCGCAGATGCGGCTCCGCAGATGCGGATACCTTATCGCAGAAGGGGGAAGTTGAAGGATGTCTGATACCGCATATGCAGGCTCCCAAAGCGCAGATGCGCTACCGCAGAAGTGGAAAATTACTCGCAGATGCGATTCCTGGCAAAAGGCCCAGTTCCGCAAATGCGGAATCACAAGAGAGTTTTGCATTGTTTTAACCCTTTTTTTGCTCAATTCCACTTTAACTCAATTCAAATCACTTCATAGCATCATTTACTTGAAAATCTAACAATACACACCATAAACAACCTCATATTATAGTTAAAGGACATAAAAGCTAAAGAAACGAGACTGGAATGAGTGGTAAAATCACCATTCATCAACACCCCCAACTTAGAGCTTTTGCTTGTCCTCAAGCAAATCAAAACCAACACTTCAATGAGGCTTTACCATTTAAAACACAAGTAGCATTGCTATTATTTACAAATCACATTCTCCAATTAAGCACCATACTTATGGATTTGGTTGGTACTAACAATTAGGCTCAAGTATGTGCATCTTACCTGAATAACTCCCTCATTTAAAAACAACTTCAAGAAGTGAAAGGGAGTTTCAAAATAATCAAGTGACAAGAATAAACCTCAAGAAGTGACTCAAAAGCACTAGTCTACTACATATGCTCAACTAACTCAATTTCACCAATCCTTCCGAATTCATGTGCCCTCACAAGAAAGAAAGTCCCAAAATCACTATATTTACAAAACAACATAAGGGAAAAATTTACAAAGACACTCACTTTCACAAAGAATTTCAAGTGTTAGAACATCTCATACCATAAGCTTGCCCTTATTTTAATTCATCGTCTATTCAAGAACATTCAGTTGGAGGTCCCATAAGGACTTTTTAAGCTTGTAATGTAGGTTTAGGGAAGGGATGGATAAGCATTTGGATACAAGTGACTTCACCCTCCTTGAACACTACTCGCATTTGTCTTTCTTTTTGCACTTTGTTTCTTTTTAAACCACATAGTCTCATTGACATCTAGTTACCAACATAGGACCACCTTAAACACCTCTCTAATTTTCTTCAAGGCTCTATATTTATATACATACATATATTTCTCTCTTTTTTTAAAAATATTTTTTACATACATATTTTTTTTTGAGCTTGAATAATTTAATATGAACACTTTGAGGTATATGTTCCTACACTTAATGTACAACCTTACCAATTTTCACTTTGACACCACACCCCCAGCTTAGGCTTTTAACCTCATTCTCAATGTTCAAGGAGGGACGGGTTCAAAAGAGGGAATTATTTTACAAAAGGGGAAAGATTTGTAATGAGGTGGTCAAAGAAAAAGTTAAAGGCTCAAATAGGGTACTAGTGATATTATTTATGCAATGGTAGGCTTGAAAGGCTAAAGAGGTTTTTCAAATAATACAAAGAACGCCTATGATCATCCCTCCAACTAAACATACTATCATTAGCGTTGAAAGACCAACCGGGCAAGTTCTAGATGATAGAAGTAAACACAAGATTTATTTGTACAAACACTAACACACATGGCACATGAATTAATCAAGACGGATCAATTTTATTTTCTAATAAGAGCATCTAAAGCAATATTATTCAAACTAGTGGGCAAAGAGTCACTAAAAGAGCCAAAAATGTATCACAAAAATTGTTCTTCACCATGCAACTTCCTTGTTTTTGTTCAAAACCAAAATTTGGAGGGGTATTCTTGTTTCATATTTTACATACAAGAGACTAATTTTGTTAGTACCAAATAATCCAAAAGTCTCCTCTTAGCAAAACAATACTAATTCCCTTAAAAAAGTTGTCACGCCATCTATCATAGGGAAAAGTCACCCGGTTCACTTCAAAAAAATGTTCCTTGGGAAAGAACCGTAGCATGAAGAAAACCCAAGGAAATACTACTAAGGAATTAAAAATAAAAGAACAAAACTACTAAAGAGGGTACTAAAATAAAAGCAACTAATACTAATAACACCAAGCTACTAAAGAAAATACATAACGAAAGAAAGATAAAAATAAACTAATCACAACAAGCTCAGTAAGAGCACCAGATACAACAAAATAGCCCGGCAAGGGCACACAATATCCAAAATAACAAAATAAGCCTGACAAAGGCACACAATATCCATAACTACAAAATAAGCCCGACAAGGGCACACAATATCATAGTATGAATACAATATAATCCTACAGCCACCTCCAACTAAAAACATTTCAATGTCTTCACTACACAGTATCAAATATAAAGCACAAATAGTTTGAGGGTCTCCCTGAGGTCTGTATCAGACTAGCAGACTATAGGAGGAGAGTTGATCAATGCTGTGCTGAACTCATAGCCTCATCATCATCAGTCTCATCATCATCATCACCATCACCATCACCAACAACTTCTGACATGAAGGAGTATTCCTCGCTATCATCTTTATCCCCCACTGGTATCTTCTTGCTTGGTTGTCCCCATTTGAAGATGGCCTTTATGCCTCTCCACATTTTGATCATGAACTTGCTTTTCTTCTTGTTCTTCTCCTTCTCCTTCTTGATGTCTGACTGGAGATCTGCATGCGCCTTGGCCAAGTTGCCGTAGGCTGTCTTGAGACTGGTAACTGATGCTGCCATCTTCTCATGAGACTCTTTCTGACTCTTCTGCGCATCTAAGTAACTCATCATTTCTTCCCTGGAGAACTACGAGGGCCCAGGCTGGGAGGATGAGGGCCCATCCAGAAGCTGTGAAACTAATTCCCGGATGGATGCAAGCTCGGAGTTTAGCACCCCAAATGGTCCCTCAGGTGCAACTGCCTGTGAAGAGGACTCTAAACCGGCAGCTATAGTGGTGACCTTCCTTTTTTTTTCTTTTGACTACACTACCCTCTCCTGTCACTCTCAGTGGGTGAAAAGGTTTATCAGTTGGTAACCATCGATCGGTGCTATGCACCTCAACCTCTGCTCTCATGCATAACTGTGTGATCAACGAAGGGAACATCAACCCTACATCTTTGTCCCCCAAGTACTCCCTCAGCTCCCGCAGGATATAGTAACTGCATTCACAGTAATGCCGTCCAGGATGCATGCAATGATCAATGCCATGGTGTACGAGACATCTGAGACGTTTCCACAAGGAGATACCCTGTTGTATAGGATGTACCACCACATTTTTGCTTCAGCTGTGAAGTCAATTGACCTCAAAGCTTTTCTCTGGTTTCCCCATTTTGCTCTTATGCTTGGAGGGTAGAGTTTGGACACAAACCATTCCCCGTTGTCGCATTGATCTTTCTCTCGCACTGGCTCAATTGGATAGTTATGAATCCCAAGGGTGTCATTTATCTATTCTATCCCAAACCTTACAAATTTTCCTCTAATGATGAGTTATGGGTTGGCAAAGTCTGTGTGCTTAAGATTGGCATAGAATTCGCGAACCCACTCCTCATTAGATTTTCATGGAGTGGGAATAAAGCATGACCATCCGTAGGCATGGAGACGGGCATAGAAATCTGGGAGCTTCTCGGCCAATTTTTCCTCATTGATCCCCTTTTCAAGCACTATATTTTTGGTGACAAGGTTGTCATAATATCTGCGCTGACAATCAGCCGACATGAAGCGTGAGTTATCAAATGGTTCCTCAACCTCCTCCTCAATTTCATGTTGTTGTGGAGCATTTTTGTTCATGTTCGGGTCCATTTTAGATCAATGTACCTTCACAAAATCAAAATAAAGTTAGTCGGGCAATAGAACCATCTTAAGCCATTTAAAACACTGCAATTAGGCCAAAGAATCAACTTGAACGGGCCCGGGAAGGGCCTGTTGCAAAGCTACTGGAAATTGGCAATCTGCCCAGTTTTTGCATCTGCGGAACATTAACCGCAGGAGCGGTTCCACTTCTGTGAACTTTCCACCGCATCTACGGTTCTACTCAGATTGGCCAAAATCACACCTGCGGAAAAATCATCGCAGGTGCGACCGGTAAAAGTTTCGCATCTGCGGTGTTCATGCAAGGGTTCAAACGCCCAAATTTTTTTTAAATATTTTTCAATTCTTAAACCCGATTTTGGCACCTAATTTATACTCAAGACTTCTAAATTAGTGCACTACATGAAACTCTGATTCTATCGAGACCAATTTTGTGGTACTTAGCAAGAAATTTTCTTTTAAACACTTTGTCGAACACCTTGCAAGCAGTTTAAAATGGCCTCTTCTTCACACAATTTGGGTACTCAGATTTCCCACAATTTTGTTTCATACTAAGAAGCACACACACATGCACTCTCAACCAATTTCCTCACGTTATTCTCTCACAAATCAGAGGGGACTGAGGAAGTAGGGGAAATAGCCATGGGAACTTGAGAGATGGAGAAGAAGAAGAAGAAAAGAGAAGTAGATAGGAGATACATGTGGTGTCTTGTGCAAGAGCAATAGAGATCAGGAGCAGTGGATGTTTTGGAGTCTGTTAGAGCTGGGGGAGTTAGGACTGGGAGACAAAGGTAGAAAATACCTGAGAAAATAAGAGATCTATTTTTTAGACCCTTTCCAACTTCCACATATGCGATTTTTTACCGCTTCTGCGGAGCTGCTTGCGGCCAAAGGAATCACATCTGCGAGAAAGGCCGCTTCTGCGGCAAGGTAGTTGCTTTTGCGTGACCGCATCTGCGATCAAAATTCCGCAGATGCGGTTGCACCAGATAACTGGTGCCTAGAATTGCAGCCACTGTTTTGTGCCATTCCAACGTCCCAAACTCTTTAATTCAACTCCAAAAAATCTGAAACTTGGCAGATTATTCAAAAATAATATACTAAGCTATTCTAAAAAAGAAGATTTAAAAAATGACTAAAAATTTTGAAAAACGATGGGTTGCCTCCCACCAAGCGCTACATTTAACGTCGTGGCATGACACAACTCAACTTTACCACTTTTCTCGCCACTTGGACGATATGAATTGGGCACCCAACTTGGAATTAAGCTTGTGACCACGAGCGATGGGGGGTGGTAAGTTGATGATCAAGCCAGACCTCAATTTCTTCATTTTGCACTTCTTGGCTTTTATGTGAGGAATGTCATTTTGTCTTCTTGTTCCCTCAAATTGTAAAATGTATGGCCTTCATCTTTCCTCCTCGCAATCCCTCATTGAATCGTGTAGTTCAATTTCTATTTCACCATACAATTCCAATGTTGAAAAATACTTGGAATGTGACATCAAACCTCCAAAATTTCAATTCTTCTCGGATTTTGACATCCTCTTTTTCCCCCGGATTAGAGTCAATTTTGACCAAATTTTTATTTACACCGGTTGACTCTAATTTCATATTTTTCTTGGCATCACTAACACTTATGGAGTCGGTTGGCAGATGTTCAATTCTTGATTCCTCAAAGTAAAACTCACTTTCTTACTCGAAATCGGACTCTTCTTGACTTCTTTCCACACTCTCAAGTTGGTGGGCATAGTGAGCCTCAACCAATATTTTCATTTGATCTTCCAAAGTGCGGATATGTTCATCATTTTCAAGAACATGAGCATCTCCTCGAGTCCTCGAATGCAAAGTTATGCTTCTCCTCATTTTCAAGAATGGTCTCCAACATGAGCATTATCTTCTCATTTTGAGCATTTGAGAGTTCTTCTTGGTTTTGATCAAGTGCCAAGGAAGGATTTCTGGCTTCCACATCTAAGGAAGATTTTTGGCTCTCATTAACTTTCGAGGTTTTTTGGACCTCCAAAGCTTCAAGCAATTCTCCCATTTATGAGTGCAACCTTTCAAGTGTCAAGTCATTTTGGAGACTATTTTCCAAAAGCTCCTCCAAGGCACTTTGCTCTTTGTTTCCTCCTTCAAGTAGGCATTCTAACATGAGCTTGAACTCCCCATTTTTACCATGCTCAACTTCTTCCACTTCGATAGCCCTATAAATTTCATCACAAAAAGTAGAATCATCATAGCGGGGGCTTAGGGAAGAGAAGCACATAAGCACAATACTCCCAATGACCATTTTGGCAACCACACTTATCACAAATACTCCACTCATGTGTTTGAGATTATGTGTACAATCCACCCCCGATAGAATTTAAACAATGTTGCCACAAGTGTGGTCCTCCACAATAAGGACAAGGGTCATCAAAGTATGAACAACTACCATCCGACCAATTTTTATTAAATGATGCCATTTTTCAAAACTAAGAAAATAAACACGAAACAAACAAGAAAAATAGACCAAGGTAATAAAAATAATTACATAAATATTCACAAGTTTGGACCAAAGCACTTACACTTATTTCTCAAACAACCTAAATTACGCCAAATTGTTCCCCAGCAACGTCGCCAATTTTGATGACGTCCAAATTCACTACTAAAAAGTAAATGGACATGGTCGCATGCAATATAATTTACCCAACTATGAGTCGGAGTTGAATCCCACAGAGAACAATATGTAGGCGATTAGGAATGTAAGAGAATTATCACTTGTTATGCAATGCCAACACTTAGATTTTGGTTGAGAAAATATCTATACCTAAATGCGGAAATGTAAACTAACCTAGAAAGCAAGTAAAATGATCAATGACTACAAGTACGGATGCATCGGGAATTACACTCAAGTAACGATCCAATATATTTCACGATTTTACAAATATGAGCGAGTTTATGTTAATTAGCCACGGGTAATAATTCTTAATTAGCTTCTTCCGAAGACTAACAAGACTTCCTAATTGAATTATCCCTAAAACAATTAAGAGATTAAGCACACCCGGAATGACTACAAGTAGTTCAATCCTATCCCTAGATAGAATCTATAAAATGAGGGTTAAAACCTTAAGTTCTTGTTAATTAATATTTTCCAACCCAAGTTATCTTTTCCAAAATTAATTCGGAGTTAATGGGAGAGTCCAAGGTTTAGCTAATCCCTTTGGAAACATTAAAGAACACGAATAATTGAGGTAACAATAATTCACTTCATAAAAGGATAAAAATCATTCAATACATAAGCACAACAAGGTATTTAATCCATACTTTAAATATGAATACTTCCATAAACAAGATTCAAGTGTTGGAAATAAATACTAAACAATTAAATATTCAATACAAAGCAAGAAAATGAAGAAATAAACATAAATGGGTAAGAAATCCTTAACTACAAGCTTGGAATCTTCAAAACCCAAGTGTGTGTGCAAACCCTAGCTTCCAAAACTTGTTCTCTCTAGTCTATTGGAACTGAAAATAAGCCAAAGATCCCCAAAATATCTGCTAGGTCGAGTATTTATGGGTTTGGAAATGAGAACATGTGAAATGCCTAAACTGCCCAGGTCTGATGCTCGTTGACCGCACATACGAATGAATTCTCACAGATGCGGATACCTTATTGTAGAAGCGGGAAGTTGAAGGATGTCTGATACCGCAGATGCGAGATCCCAAAGCGCAGATGCGCTACCGCAGAAGCGAAAAATTACTCGCAGATGCGATTCCTGGCAAAAGGCCCAGCTCCGCAGATGAGTTTCCACTCCCGCAGATACGGGGTCGCTTCTGCGACCACTCTTCCGCAGATGCAGAATCACAGGAGAATTTTGCATTGTTTTCACCTTTTTTTGGCTCAATTCCACTTCAATTCAAATCACTTCATAGTATCATTTACCTGGAAATCTAACAATACACACCATAAACAACCACATATTATAGTCAAAGGACTTAAAAGCTAAATAAAAGAGACTAGAATGAGTGGTAAAATCACCACTCATCAACATCCCTCTCCCAGTTTCCTTTTATTTGTCTAATTGACTGTTACATACACCTCCCTCTTCCATTTTCCTTTTACTTGCTACCTGCACATCCCTCTTATACTTTCCTTTTACTTGTTTAAGTTCGTTGTAATATGCAAATCCCTTCCCTTCTCCACCTTTCCTTGCTTAAATTGGTTCTAACATGTATATCCCTTTCCTATTCACCTTTATCTGCTAAAATCCTTTTTATTTATTTAAAGTTTGCTACATCATGTCTCTCCCACCCCTAGTTCCTTGCTTACTTTATTACATTCCCTATATTGTACGAACTAACTTCCTATTTTGTCTTTCTTTTTACGTCTTTTTATGTTTTATCTTAATACTGCATTTGTTGCTTTCACACATTTATTTTGAAAATACTTGGTAACGTGTTATTATCTTTGCATAGAGCATGCTCCACATCATATTCTACTCATGCCACTTATCAACATAGTGGCGCTTGATGAGTGTCCGCGCTCTTCCAAAATTACCCTTTCAAAATTAGAAAGGCTTATTTGCGGCAGACTAGTCGATCAGCGGTGCAGTCGACGGTCCCGTGCCTTTTCCTCGCAAGTTGTCCACTTGAGAGTACCAGTCTAGGCCACTCTAGAAACCCTACTCCAATATCAAATGTACATGCATCATGTTAAACCTAGTACGGGTTATAATGTTTTCAATGTAATATCTTGCTAAGATAAGCCTTGTCCAAAGTCCGACGGGATTTCCACAATCCTAATGGACACCATCACGTTATGTGCATTGCTTGGAGAAGATATGCCAATATGTTGATCATTAGTGTGTAAATAGTCGAATTTGGAGGGGGAAAGGGCTAACTCTATTTGTTTGCAGAAAATGAAACGTGAAGTCCCAAGGTTCGGCGTGGTCCAAACATCCCGCCTTTGCTGCTGGATTGGTGGAAAAATCTCGCGCCTTGAGACAAGAATCATGTGAGAAGTGTCCTTGGTAATTTGCCGTCTCTGTTAGACATCCGACCAAATGGAGCATTGATTGAGGCCGCTACTATGTTTTGGGATGAGAAAAGAGCTGTCTTCCGCTTCGGTGACATAGAAATGACTCTTCTCTTGGAGGAAATATGAGGTTTCGCTAAGCTGACATGGCATAGTCTCGAACTATTGGTACCAGAGAATTGCACTCCTCGCGGTTTTTTAAAAAAGCTAGGTTTTAAGAAAAATGATGAATTGCTTTGTTTGAAGAAGTCGTACATCCCATTTGAATTCCTTTATGAGCGTTATGGGCATAGCAAGTCTTACCGCCTTCATCATGATGAACTCGCCTTTACTTCCTTGGGTTGGACGCACCGTCAAGTCTACATATTAATTGTTTGCTTCTTGGGGTTGCTGATAGTTTCGATGAAAGAGGGAAGGATCCACACTCGTCTAGCCATGGTCTCCAGGACCTTAATGGAACGCATTGAGGGACAAACCTACACTATCATCCCAATGATCTTGGCTGAAATGTACCGCGCTCTATATCGATGCAAGCAAGGGTTCGGGCACTACCATTACCCAAAGAGAATGACATTTATCCCAGACAGGTTTGCACAACCTGGAAATGCTGCAAGCTGGGTGCGCTTCTTCAGCAACCCGACGGATGAGTAGGTATATTGGATGTTCGAATGGTTTCCTAGCAGTGAGTTTATCATTAGGTCAAGAGAGACTACTCATAAGTATTGATTGGGTTGAGGGGAATCTATCATTATGCTCCTACAAGGGTAATAAAACAAGCGGGGAGAAACACAGGTTATACCTTGGGTTTCCACATGGTCCAGTACAAAGCAGATTTTAAAGGGGATGTTAAACCATTCAAGTTCGAGGCACAACATATGTGTGTAAGCACGTGATTTTTGCCATATGAAAGAATTACTCCCAAAAAATTCAAAATAAAATGATTTTCCTTGGTGTGCAATTTTGAGAATTTTTGTGACATTTTTGAATAATTATTTGTATTTGTTTGTGCATGTTTATTTATTAAATTAATAAAAAATACAAAAAATATGTTGCATTTTGAATGTAGGATTTAATTCTACAATTTTTACTAATTAAGTTTGTTTTACAAAAATTGAAAATTACAAAAATAGGCATCTTTTGCATTTTTAGCATTTAATGTCCAAATGTACAATTTTATGCTTAATTATTACTTAATTATATTGTTATTGGGAGTTAATTTTCACTTTTATAACTTAATAATAATTTAAGGATTTTTAGGATTTAGTTTTAGAAAAATAAAAGAAGAAAAAAGAGCAAAAATACAAGGAAAAATCGGATTGGGCCACTTCTTCAATTGTAAACCACAAGCCCAAAAATGCCCAACCTTCCTCTACAACCCAGTCCATTTCAAACCGGGTCGACCCAGTCCATAACCCAAATACCCAACACCCCCCTATCTTACATTTTACAAAACAAAAAAAAACCTAAAAAACCTAAAGAGATCCGCCCCCCCTTTTCTCTCCATCTTCTCCAAAGCTTCCTCACGCCCCATCCATGGCTGCCCTTGCATCATCTTCTTCGACACAAACACACACACACACAGCTCCAAACCAAAAGCCAAACAGGTTGCTTTCTTCTTCGTCGTCGAGCTCGAGCTCGAGCTCCCATGGCTGCCTTCCTCGACGAACAGCACCCTAGCACCTTGCCTTTTTCTTCGTCGTCTTCTCCACCACGTCCAGTCATGGATGACCTCAAATAGCCCCAAGCAGCCATGAACGAGCAGCAATGTCTCCCAGCAGCTCCACCATCGTCGTCGCGTCCAAACGACCCTCGTTGATGCTGCTTCCTCGTCGCTGCTGCTGCCCGCGTCCAGCTACGACGAGCAGCCATGGCTGCTCCAGCAGTGTTGCTGCTGCTGCTCCGTCGAGCTCCACCAGTAGCGATTGCCATGGCCAAGCCGCTTCTGTTTCTGCTTCATCTTCTTCGTTCTTCGTCAAGCTCGAGCTTGAGCTCGACATCTATGGCTGCTTCAAGACTGTGCTTCATCTTCTTCAGTCGTTTCCCAGCCTGCTTCAGCTGCGTTGCTGCTGCCCCGTCGTCTATCACGTTCAAAACCAATTCCCACCGCTACTGCTTCATCGCTGCCATGGTTATGTCTTCTGCTTCACCTCCTTCAGTTGCTTCTTAGGATCGTCTTCGTCGTGGTTTGTTCGAGTTTTGGTTGGGGTCATCAAAACAGTCCATACATAGTTCGAGTTCGTCGTTGGTCAGTCGTTGTTCGTCGTTTCGATCCGGTTAGTAGATTTTGGAGTTTCACTTTTGCCCGTATTTTGTTTTTGATATTCTCAAACCTAAAATTGGTAAATATTTGATTTTTGTTTTGTTCGTGTTCATTGTCTTGTTAATTTTTCAGTTTGTTCATGTGAAATTATTAGTTTAATGTTTGTTAAAATCAAATTGAAGTTTAATTAATTATTTCTTCAGTTTGTTTCATGTGTTATGTATTTTTTTTAGAAATTGTTAATGTTGGTTAAATCATTTGAATCCGTCATGTTTGTTGTTTAAAATAGATTTAATTCATGTTCATCTTTGCTTGAAGTTCGTTTTTAATCCAGTGATTTAATGTGAGTTTCTGTTTTGGTTTTTGATTTGTTGATTTAGTTTGAATCATGTATTGTGTTGTTAATATTGTTGTTTCCTTGCTCATCCATTTTTGGTCTAAATTAACCAGGATTGGTTCCCAATATGGTTAATTTATTTCCATTAATTTGAAGTTGTATGATTCATCTGTGTTCATATGATTTGTTGTTGAGTTTGTTTAGAAAATTGGTCATATTGGCTATATTTTGGTTGAGATTGATTAGGTGAATTGGTTATAGCTGATGGGGTAGTTTGGTAAATTGCAGTACATTCAGGGGTAAAATGGTAATTGCAATAAGGTCGGAGGGTTAGTTTGGTAATTGAACATTTTGAATAGTTCTTTATGTTAAGCATAGATGACAAGATGTAATGGGGTAGGGTTGGTAATAATTGTTTAATATAATGGGGGACAAGACATAATGTAGTGGGTGAGAATATTTTAATTGTTTATGTTAGGTGTGGGGGACAAGATGTAATGAGTTGGGTTGATATATTTATTTAATGTAGTGGGGGACAAAGCATGTAGGCATGGGGGACAAGAGTTTAAAATAAGGAAAACATTAAGTAGTGAGGACAAAGCATGCAATTGGGGGAATATTTGGGGTTGGGGATTCAAGACAAGAGTCTTGTTATAAAGAGAGGACTTGAACATAAAAAAAAAACTAAGACTTGAGAGAAAAAACTTAGACTGAACTTGAAAGATTTTTGAGGATTATTTTGAGAGAGGAAGACATTCCGAAAATCTCAAGAGTGTTAGAGAGTTAAAAAAAAAGAAAACAAAAACAAAGGGAGAAGCGAGTTTAGTTTCGGATTTAATACACGCGTGGTTTGTTGCTGTTTAGTTTGCTTACAAACTTTTGAGTTTATTCTATTGAGTTGTTCGGTTTTTCTTCAAAGTTTTCTGGGCCTTGAATCTGATTCGAATTTATTGCTATTGGGTTGCTGTTGTTGCTGTGTATTTACACTACTGCTGCTTCTACTGATCTTCATCTTCTTTCCTTGCTTTCCCAAATACCAGGTACACAAACTGATACACTGGTTCATCTTGTAAGCCATTCGAGGCATGAATGCAAACAAATGAGAAAGATTTGAAGTTGTAATTTAATGTAGTCTTTTCTTTCTTTTACTGTCTGTATGTAGAATGTTCTATGCGTTGCCATGCAAACTCCTTAAACAACTCACTTTTGAAACTTAACCATAATAACTTGAAAGTATGTAAATAAAGTAGGACCTTATCTTCATTTATTTTAGAAAAACAAAAAATAGAAAATGTAGTCATGCTAAGATTATCCTTTTAAAAATAATGAGACGAGCCTCGCCAAATAAAAATGCAAATTGCGGGGCCCTCAATAATTGATCATAATAAATACTTAGAATTTGGGATGGACTGTTTAGTGAATTTCACTGCCTTCCCCAAAGATAATAACGCGTTAGACTCTTTAGGCGCGACTTAATTAAATTACATTCTTAAATTCGGGTGCGCATTTATGTGACCCAAATTCAAATCTCAACGGAGTCGAAATGTGTTAACAACCACGGGTGCATTGATTGTGACGTGGTTCGAGATGCATTTTCACAACATTGCAATTCTATTGAAAAATAATAATAAAAGCGGTTTAAACTTAATAAAAGCACACCAGTTATAACATGTATTAAAATCAGATATTTAGCCATTATAACAATTTAAGCGACCGTGCTAGAACCACGTGATTCGAAGGGGCCTAACACCTTCCCTCGGGTCAACAGAATTCCTTACTTAGAATTTCTGGTTCGCAAACTTCATTTGGAAAGTCGAAAATTTCCTCGATTTGGGATTCAAGATAAACCGGTGACTTGGGACACCAAAAGCCAAACCTTTCCCAAGTGGCGACTCTGAAATAAATAAATAATCCCATTTTCGAATATTGTCACTTAAATTGGAAAAACTCCATCGCACATTTATCCTTTGGGGTAGGCGCGCAAAAAGGAGGTGTGACAATGTGGAATCTGAAGTTCAGTGTGGAAAAGTATACTATTGAGCCAGACAGATATCATACCGGGCATGTGTACTTCTACCCATCATGGCTAGTGGATGATATAGTAGGAGACGTCAAGCCAGGAGTTAATCTGAAAAACAAGATCATAGATGACGCTGCTGAAGCACAAGTCAAGTACATGAGGTTACGTAAGAGGGTATTTGAATCTGAAGCTAGGCATCTAGAGCAACACAAATTGAATATGGAAGCAATCAATGATTGGAGGGAAATTTCCACCAAATCAACAAAGAGATTGGAATATCTAGAGCAAGGGTTGATGGAACTGGAAGGGAAAATGAGAAAGAGGGTTACAGGCTGTCAAAACATGGATGACAATGAAAGAGGGCTCCTAGAAAAGGCTTATCTATTGCTGGATATGCGCGACTTGGGGAAGCTGATCGATGGAGTCAAAAGAGCCAAGCATGGGGAAGGTCCTTCTGAGACAGAGTAGATTACAGGAATGTTGTTTTACTGCTTTCTAGTTTAGTTTAGATTTAGATTATGATAAGGCATATGCCATTAGTAACTTTCTTATTATTGTCGTTTTAGTAAAGATTTGATTCATTTTTACATTAATGAAATGATGTAATTATTGGCATCAATTTTCTCCAAGTCTATGTGTCGCTAGGCTTACCTCGGGCACAATGAGG
Source organism: Nicotiana sylvestris (assembly GCF_000393655.2). Taxonomy (NCBI): domain Eukaryota; kingdom Viridiplantae; phylum Streptophyta; class Magnoliopsida; order Solanales; family Solanaceae; genus Nicotiana; species Nicotiana sylvestris. The sequence goes on along the minus strand of NC_091059.1, from coordinate 114,515,494 downwards.
TCCCCCAAATTAGGACACAAATTTATTTTGCAAAGCATGTTTAATATTGCAAGCATTCTTTCAATACCCTTAATAACTTGGTTACCTTTTCTTTTTTTTTTTCTTTTTTTTTCCTCTTTTGTTTATTCCCATTCCCCAATGTTGGTTCGTGCATACTAGCATCATCCACATATCATACTAGATCCGGAGGTCCTCCACCTCCTCCTCCACCAAGTGATCCTAAAGGCAGAAGTAAAGGGAAAGGAAAGATGGACGATTTAAGTGGTATCAGAAAAGACAATACAGAAAACGTTGAGACTTCGGATAACCAGAGCACTCTAGCACAGAATGAATTGGTCCTGCACCTGGAACAGAAAATACTGGAGATACAAGAAGAACTTGAGCAGGTCCAGAACTTGGCAAACCTTTCTCTCACCCTAAATGTCCCCGGCATCAACCAATAAAACACAAATGCCCAAAACCCGACACCTCCCCAAAACACACAGAATCAAAACCTACCACCAAATCCTCCCGCACCACATCAATACGCCACACCTCCTCAGAACCAAAATCCTCCACCGGTACCTACTCCTCAACAACACCATTACCATCCAACTCAATACCCATAAACGACCACCTATCATACTCTTAAGAATGCATCGCAACCTACTCATGATCCACAAAACTCAACCAATGACCACCATTACACCCAAATTCTTGCAGTCCACCAAAGAAATCCCATATACGTGGAAACCTAGTCCATACCCCACAATAGACCCTATGTATACTTGAATCCACCGAGAAGGACCTGTTCATCAAGAACATGGCAAGAGAACTCAAGCAACTTACTAGCAGAGTTCAAAGTGTTGAAAGGGGTAAAGGCAATGAGGGATTAAATTATGAAGATTTATGTATTAAGCTAGATGTAGAACTACCGGAGGGTTATAAATCTCCTAAGTTCGAAATGTTCGACGGAACAAGTGATCCAAATGTGCATTTGAGAACGTATTGTGACAAACTTGTAGGGTTTGGCAAGGATGAAAGAATGTACATGAAGCTATTCATAAGGAGCCTCACTGGAGATGCCCTGTCTTGGTACATCAGTCAGAACCCAAAGAAATGGGTTAGTTGGGTGAGCATGGCGTTAGATTTTATGGACCAGTTCAGTTTTAACACGGAAAATGCACCATACGTTTTCTACATTCAAAATCTTAAGAAGAAGCTAGCTGAAACTTTTTGTGAGTATGCTACTCAGTGGAGGTTTGAAACTACAAAAGTAAGGCCATCACTAGAAGAAGAATAGATGAATAAGTTCTCCATCAAAGCTCAGGATCCGCAGTACTACGAGAGACTGATGGTTATTGAAAACCATAAATTTTCTGACATCATCAAGTTAGGAGAAAGAATAAAAGAAGGGATCAAAAGCGGAAAGGTGACGAATTTCAAAGCATTCCAAGCCACAAATAAAGCTTTGTAGTTGGGAGGTATCTCTAAGAAGAAAGAAGTTGGTGCAGTAATGGTAGCCTAAGGTCTGAAGTCTCCTCTCACATACCAAACACCTCCGCCCACATACGAGCCTTCACCCCCTAGATACCAAAAACCTACAACCACTTTCCATACTTATAACACTCAACCCGTATATTACCACTCACCTTTACCAGCCCGCCAAAATTACCAAACACCAAGACCAAATTTCGACCGCAGACCACCCAGACAATACACTCCGATTTCTAAACCCATAGACCAACTTTACGAGAGACTGAAGGCTGCCGGTTATGTCACTCCTATCCCCGCTGTTGCTATGGAAAACTCTTCCCAGTGGATTAACCCAAACAATACATGTTCCTATCACTCGGGCATGAAGAGTCACACCATTGTTGAATGTCGCACTCTGAAGGACAAGATCTAGACATTAATTGACACTAAATTCATACAAGCAAAGGAGACTGCACCTAATGTTCGTAATAATATTCTCCCAGATCATAGAGGTAAGGGAGTAAATGTGATAGAGATCGATGAAGAGTGGGATCTGGAAGGATCAATTGGACTCATCGGGAGAGGGATGATACTAAAATATCTCCAGTCACCCTCACACCCATTGTAGTGCAAACTCAGGCGCCGATTAAAGTTGAGGTAGCTGCACCAACTCCATTTGAGGTTGAGGTAACAACACCCTTCACCGTAATGGTAGCACCTATGCCGTCTTATAAGTCTAATGTTATACCATGGGATTATGTTGCGGAGGCAAGAAGGAAAGGAAAGGCAAAAATGGAAGAAACAGGTGCAACACAGGGCATGACCAGAACCGATAAGGTTTATACACCCGAGCATTTGGGAGGAACAAGCAAAGAAGCTGCCTCTTAACCACCTGTCATTGAGACTGGTCCGGATGACCTTAGGAGAAAGGGGCAAGCGAGAGAATAGTCTGTGGTTGATCATCTGAACAAAACTCCCACTCACATATCTATTTTATCACTACTGCAAAACTCCGAGGCACATAGGAATGCCCTGAAGAAGGTATTGAATGAAGCCTATGTACCTAATAACATCACCAGTGGAGAAATGACTAACATAGTAGGACAAGTGTTGGAAAGACACAAGATCACTTTTCACAAAGACGAGCTACCGCCGGAAGGACTGAGTCACAACAGGGCACTACATATCACAGTGCAATTTAAGGACAAATTCATCGCCATGGTCCTGATAGATGGGGGTTCGAGTTTCAACATATGTCTGCTGACTACTCTGATGAGGTTGGGTAAGGGTTTGCATGAGATACGAGCAGGGAGTATGAATGTGAAAGCATTTGATGGGTCGCAAAGGGCCATAATTGGAGAGATCAACCTCAGCCTACAAATGGGCCTGACCTGGTTTGATGTTGAGTTTCAAGTGTTGGATATATCTACAACCTACAATCTACTGTTGGGATGACCCTGGATACATGCCGCGGGGGTCGTAACTTCTACTCTACATCAGGATATGAAGTTTGAACAGAATCATTAGGAAGTGATCATCCATACAGACGAGAGTAATCCCATTTATAATAATTAGACTGTTCCAGTCATCGAGAATAGAAGGAAGTTGGGTGAAGAAACATACCATCGTATCGAACGCGTCAACACAATTGAGAAAGACAAATGGTGGAGTAACAAGATAGAAAGCATATTGTTATGGACAGGTTATGAACCTGGAAAGAGTCTCGGCAATAATCTCTAAGGGATTACCAAGCCGGTATAGTTGAAGCATCATGGTTCGACATTTGGGCTTGGGTATGAATACACTTGGCAAGAGTATTAGGATTGGTCGCCACCATGGCGTGGTCCTTATTATCCGCTGGAACAGCCAGTACCGCATTTGCACTAGACATTTCAATAGCTGACGTGATATGGGGATTTGAAGAAGATGAAGCTTTAGCTGGCATAAGGAATCTATTTCTGGATGATGAAGACATGGACTGCAGTGTGATAGTTGAGGAGAATGAGGAGGAAGACCTTACTATTCAGATTATGGAGAAAGGACATGTACTTAAGAACTGGACTGCTGCATCATCCCGGGCCTATTGAGTTCCTAGGTAGCCTGGCAATTAACATCATTTATTTTGAAAGGAATTTTATGAGCATCTAAGACATTTTTCAGTATTTTTGTTTTGAATGTATTCTGTTTTAAAATAATTGCTCGAGTCATCGAGCCGTACTTGTTTTGATGTTTTCAAGATTTATTTAATGAATTGCTATTTTTAGTATTTATTATTATCCTATATTTTTTTCTCTACAGTGTTATTATTATGTATCTCGATGAACCTACAATTGTGACATATAATGAGATAACGCAACATAAGGATAGTGATTCAGAGGATCTGGAAGACGATGTAATACCTGAGGAAATTGTCAGAGAAGTGGAAAATTTTGAAAACAAGCCTAAATCCAATTTGGATGAGATTGAAACAGTTAACTTAGGGGATTCCAAAACAGTCAAGGAAACCCGTATAAGCATTCACCTATCACCATCAGAGAAGGAAGACTACACCCAGTTCCTAAAAGAGTATGAAGATATCTTTTCATGGTCTTACGATGACATGACCGGCCTGAGCACATCCATAGTGGCTTACAAGTTACCCACTAATCCCACGTGTCCACCAGTGAAGCAGAAGCTCAGAAAATTCAAACCAGATATGGGTTTGAAGAAAAAAAAGGAGGTCACAAAGCAAATCAAAGCCAAGGTTCTCAGGGTGGTTGAATATCCAACCTGGTTAGCCAACATCGTGCCGGTTCCGAAGAAGGATGGGAATGTTAGAGTATGTGTCGATTATCGGGATTTAAATAGAGCAAGTCCCAAAGATGATTTTGCCCAATATACACATACTAATTGACAACTTTGCCAAGCCTGGGCTCCAGTCTTTTGCGGATTACTTCGCAGGGTATCATCAAATCTGGATAGATGAAGAGGATGCGGAAAATACAGGCTTTATCACTCCATGGGGGATGTGCTATAAAATGATGCCGTTTGGCCTAAAGAATGCCGGAGCCACTTATATAAGAGCCATGACAACCATTTTCCACGACATGATACACAAGAAAATAGAGGTGTACGTGGATGATGTCATCATCAAATCAATAAAAAACACATATCATATAGCAGACTTGAGGAAATTCTTTAATCGACTTCGAAGGTACAATCTGAAACTGAACCCTGCAAAGTGTGCCTTCGGAGTCCCTGCCAGAAAATTGCTAGGTTTCATCGTTAGTCACCGAGGGATTGAATTAGACCCGTCAACGGTCAAAGCTATCCAAGACTTGCCACCTCCAAAGAGCAAGAAAGATGTGATGAGTTTCTTAGGGAGTCTCAACTATATCAACCATTTCACAGCACAATCAATTGTGATTTATGAACCGATTTTCAGAATGTTGAAAAAAGATGTTTCAATAAGCTGGACTAAAGAATGCCAGAAAGCCTTTGACAAAATCAAGGAATATTTGTCCAAACTACCGATCTTGGTCTCACAGGAACCTGGGAGACCCCTGCTACTCTACCTATCTGTACTAGATAGGGCTTTTGGCTGTGTCTTAGGACAACATGACGAGATAGGAAGAAAGGAGCAGGCTATATTCTATCTGAGTATTCATACCCTACGAAGCATGATATTCTTTACTAGAACACAACTGTTGAGCTTTAACATGGATAGCTCAAAAGTTGAGGCATTACTTCTATGCCTACACCACATATTTCATATCAAGAATGGATCCTCTAAAATACATCTTCCAGAAACCCATGCCTACGGGGAAGTTAGCAAAATGGCAGATACTACTAAGTGAGTTCGACATCATCTACATAACTCAAAAGACAGTCAAAGGACAAGCATTGGCGGATCATCTTGCAAAAAATCCTTTAGGTGGAGAATACAAACCACTGAAAATGTATTTTCCCGATGAAGAGGTATCATTTGTAGGAGAAAATATCACCAAAACATATGATGGTTGGAGAATGTTCTTCGATGGAGATGCAAACTTCAAAGGAGTAGGTATTGGAGCTGTCTTATTATCAGAAACAGGTCAACACTATCCAGTATCCGCAAAGCTCAGGTTCCCGTGTACCAACAACATGGAAGAATACAAGGCCTTCATCTTAGGACTCAGGTTAGCCATCGACATGAACGTTTAGGAATTGCTGGTAATTGGAGATTCAAACCTTTTGGTACATCAGGTTCTAGGAGAATGGGCCACAAAGAATACCAAGATATTGCCATATTTGCACTATGTACGAGAGTTGATGAAGAAATTCACAAAGATAGAATTCAAACATGTTCCGAGGATTTAGAATGAGTTCGCCGATGTATTGGATACTTTATCTTCCATGATACAACACCTAGACAAAAATTTCATCGACCTTATCCTAGTAGGGATTCAAAATTAGCCGGCTTATTGTGCTCATGTTGAAGAAGAAACTTATGGAAATCCATGGTTCCACGACATCAAAGAATATTTGGTAAAATTAGAATACCCGGAGCACGCAAATCATACTCAGAAACACACGCTCTGAAGGTTATCCAACCATTTCTTCCAAAGTGGAGGAATTCTATACAGAAGGACTCTAGATCTGGGGTTATTACGGCGTGTTGACACCAAGGAAGCATCCAAATTGCTCGAAGAGATACATGCCGGAAATTTCGGATCACACATGAATGGCTTCGTCTTAGCTAAGAAGATATTAAGATCAGAATATTTTTGGATTACTATGGAAATAGACTGCATCAGGTATTTCCAAAAGTGTCATCAATGCCAAGTACATGCTGATATGATACGAGTGCCACCTATTGAACTCAACGCAGCAAGTGCGCCATGTCCTTTCTCTGCTTGGGGAATGGACGTCATCGGTCGAATCGAACACGCTTCTTTAAACGGACATAGATTTATTCTGGTGGCCATAGATTATTTCACAAAATGGGTTGAAGCTGCATCTTACAAAGCTGTAACTAATAAGGTCGTCGCAAACTTTGTTCGGGATCGTATTGTTTGTCGATTCGGGGTACCAAAATCAATCATCACCTGCAATGCCGCCAACCTTAACAGTAATTTGATGAGATCAATGTGCGAAACCTTCAAGATCAAGCATAAGAATTCCACAACATACAAGCCACAAATAAATGGAGTTGTGGAACCACCAATAAGAACATCAAAAAGATATTAAGGAAGATAATAGATAATCACAAACAATGGCACGAGAAGTTGCCATTCGCGCTACTTGGATATCGTACCACAGTTTGCACATCCACTGGGGAAACTCCTTATTTGCTGGTCTATGGTACTAAAACCATCATTCCCGCCGAAGTAGAAATTCCTTCTTTGAGAATCATACAACAAGCCAAACTCAGTGATGCAAAATGGATACAAAGCCGTTATGAACAACTGGCTCTCATTGACGAAAAAATAATGAATGTGGTATGTCATAGTCAACTTTACCAGAACAAAATGTCCAGAGCTTTCAACAGAAGGGTCAGGCCTAGACAATTCACACCAAGGCAGTTAGTGCTAAAGCGAATCTTCCCACATCAGGATGAAGCCAAAGGGAAGTTTTCACCCAACTGGCAAGGTCCCTACATGGTTCATCGAGTACTAACAGGAGGAGCACTCATACTTGCAGAAATGGATGGAGAGATTTGGTTAAAACCTACCAACTCAGACGCAGTCAAAAGATACTATGTTTAGGATTGTTTACATTTCTTCACTTGTTATAACTGAACTACGCTTGACCTAACTCCCGTTTAAGAGGGGATACGTAGGCAGCCTTGTAGGTTCGGTCACATCTTTATTTTGCCATGGTTAGAAATTGGGGCAGAATTTTGAGGAGGACCTTCAAAATTCTGAAGCAAGTCCCTCCAATTTCCTTATACGCAGAACAGCCAGAGAATTGCTTTCAAATTGTGGCAGAATTTTGAGGAGGTCGAGATGTCTCTAAAATATGTCAGTCATTGGTTCATCTAACTTAATTAATATTGCATATTACTATGTTTAAAAAAGACAATTATATTTATCATAGGCATGTATATTTTTCGAAAACTTTATTTCTATGGCAGCCAGATGTTACCCAGGGTAACACAAACAAGATCTCAAGACAGGAGCACAGGCAAGGAAGAAGACAAAGCGCGAACCAACCTTCCCTAGAGAACTCACAATTTTTCTTTGGATGCAGACATAATTAGACAATGATATTCGCAGATACATCAAGTCACCTTCTTTAAGACAACACATTATCTAGCACAAACATCTTCAGCTAAGAAATACTTTACTTTCCCGTTGTCTCCCTCTTTGCATGAGGCTAAGCATTGCCTCCCTAATTGTATAAGGCTAAGCACTGCCTTTTTCTGCATGAGACTAAGCATTGTCTCCTCTTTGAATGAGGCTAAGCATTGCCTCCCTAATTGTATAAGGCTAAGCACTGCCTTTTACTACATGAGACTAAGCACTGTCTCCTCTTATTTGCATGAGACTAAGCATTGTCTCCTATTTGCATGAGGTTAAGCCCTGCCTCCCTAAATTGCATAAGGCTAATCACTACCTTTCTTTGCATGAGACCAAGCATTGTCTCCTAGTTGCATGAGGCTAAGCCCTGCCTCCCTAATTGCATAAGGCTAAGCACTGCCTTTCCTTACATGAGACTAAGCATTGTCTCCTCTTTGCATGAGGCTAAGCATTGCCTCCTTAACTGCATAAGGCTAAGCAGTGCCTTTATTTTCATGAGTCTAAGAATTGTCTCCTCTTTGCATGAGGCTAAGCGTTGCCTCCCTAATTGCATAAGGCTAAGCACTGCCTTTCCCTGCATGAGACTAAGCATTGTCTCCTCTTTGCATGAGGCTAAGCATTGCCTCTCTAATTGTATAAGGCTAAGCACTACCTTTCCCTGCATGAGACTAAGCATTGTCTCCTCTTTGCATGAGGCTAAGCATTGGCTCCCAAATTGCGTAAGGGTAAGCACGGCCTTTCCTTGAATCGAGACTAAGCACTGTCTCCTCTTCCTGTATGATGCCAAGCATGCCTCCCTAATTGCATAAAGCTAAGCACTACCTTTTCCCTCATAAGACCAAATGCTATCTCCACTATGCTATTTAAGAGCCAGCACTATCCTATATTTGCCTAGGCTAAGCACCCCCCTAATCTTACACAAGACTAAGCTCTATCTTGTTTCGCATATGACCAAGCATCATATTCTTGAATTTCATAGGCTGTAACATTGCCATTCTATCCAAAGGCGTCATAGTCCAAAGGCATCATCCTCATAGCTAGAAGATATCATTCCGTGGCCTAAAGATCTCTCTATATTGCACATCATTAATCAAAGGCATCATGGTTCAGAGGCACCATTCTCATAGCCCGAGGACATCATTTCATGGCCTGCAAATCCCTTGTCACATGATTCATGGCCCAGGACGTCATGGTTTAAGGACATCATCCTCACTGTCCAAAGACAATCTTCATGGCCCGAAGGGAATTTGCATCATGTTTAAATTCTTGCAATAATCCACATATATATATATATCTGCATGCATCATGTTTTAAGTTTTGTAGGTGACCCAGGAAGTAATCATTTTTCAAACAAGAGCAATCTTCGCTCCGGTTTTCGTTTTTAACATTCACGTCCATCAGTCATTTTAAACGTAGCCGACCACCGGTAATTGCCCACCGTTTACTCTATGACCGTTCAGATATCTGCCCTGTGATATATCCATAACGTCTCAAATTCACATTCATGACTTTGCATAAATTCATCATATACTATCCTACCCAAAAGAACATTTTTCGAAACATACAACCATTCCTACAACAACTCCATCGATTTCATTCATCGTTGGATCTAGAACTACACACGGCCTGATTCCCGTAATACCAAGGATATGTAGGCAACTCAGAAACTAGGGTACAACCCCAATTGTTTCCAAATTACATCTTCCCTCACTCTATTCGGCTAAAATTGGTCATCATTTTCTTTACCGGACAACTCTTTCATCATTCCCGGGTAAAGAGGGACAGTTGTTGATACCCAATTTTGTTCTTATATTTTTTTTCAAAATATATACATGCCTTCAAAATAGTATTTTTATGCACCATTATTTTGTTTACAAATCTATACAAGTATTTCTCATACTTTTCCATATTTTTCTAGAGCTCTTAAATTAATTTTCTTGCATTTAAATTATATAAATATTTATTAATTATCCCTTTAAATTATTTTGTGATGACTTAGTTACCTAAATTATTATTTTGCACCTATAATATATGTCTCAAATATTTTTATTTCATTTCATGCAATTACATTAGCATTTTAAGCTATTTATCAATTTTCCAATAATAGCCTATATTCACATACAAAGGCTCTCTATTTATGTTATTTATGTGAAAATAGCATTTTTATATTTTTTATAATACAAAGTTATTATTTCAAGCATCTCAGTGTATAAATAATATTTTCATTTATTTATTAAGCATTTTTAGATCATTTTGATAAATTTTGGGTATTTAAATAACAACCCAATTTAAACTAATTTTCGAACCAAAATTAGCCGAATACCTTAGCCCAATAGTCCTAACCAAGACCAAATAGCCCCTTAACCCAAACCCGGTCGGTACCAGTTATATTTGACCCGTCGCACTCATTTTTTAAATCTTGAGAAATTGACGACCCTTGTTCATTCTCTTTTTTTAATTAACCTAACCCACCCCTAACCCTATCATTTCTTTTCGCCAGCCACCTTCAAACACTCTCCACTCTCTTCTTCTACGAACCCTAGCCGTTACATCTCAATCTCTTCGAATCCGACCCTAGGATGGAATCAATCACTGATTCTGTTACCTTATTGGTCTCCTCTCGCTACTGGTTGTCCATTTGTGGTGTTACCTAGGTGCTTGCCTAAACATGGCAAGCATAATCTTCCGAAATCGAGCCAAAGTGGTTAGAATCTTTGATTCTGAGCGCTATTTTGTCTATATACATTCAATACTACAGTGCATGAGTCCGATTTTGTTTGGATTCTGTTGATGTACACTTTCCCTAAAAAACTAGAGTTTACAGATTTTTCTCTTAAATTGATTTCAAATCGATTTGTTGTCTAAATTATTCTGTTTCCTTATATGTTTACTCAATTTTTGACTACTACATAAACTCCCTCCTTTTCCCCTTTTGGGACAGACTTTGAATCGCTTAATCACTGCTATTATTCTCAATACTCTCCCCTCTCCCTCACTCACTCATTGTTATACTCGATCACTCTCTAAAATTATTGAATTCTGGGCCGGATGAAAGCCAAGTCCATTGAACGACCTCCTCCAGTGTAAGCACTGCTCGGAGCCCATTCTCGAGGCTCTTGTGAACTCTGAAGCATCGGAGACCTAGGGTTTTTGCTATTATGCTCTTTACTCTTTTGATTCTGCTACTAGTTAGTGTTTTAAACCTTTGCAATGTTCAATTTCTTTATTTCTTTCTGCATACCTATAAGTGTTTGAATTACATGAGCATGATTTAACTATGATAATGCTCAATAATCTTTGTCATTCTATGATAATTGAACGCATGAGATAGTTTACTGTTTGATTTGCACTTCTTTGATTCCTTGCTTTCTGGAATGAGTTCTGTACCATTTAGCATCTAAGCATGTTCAGTTTTGAACTTCAATGAAAGTTCATTTTGATATGAGTCTGACTACTATGATCATATGTTGTTAGTTACAAAAATTTCTGCATATTTTTGTTTTGGATACCACCCTAACTCTATGGAAGCCACCACCATTTGAAGGAATTTTTAGTGTAACGACCCGGTCGGTCGTTTCATGAGTTACCGCTTTGTTTTGCCCATTTTTGCTTCTAATTGCTTTGTTTATCTGTGTTATATTGTATCGGGTTAGTCTGTTTGAATCCAGAATGGTTTTGGTAAGGTTTGAGACACTTAGTCTCTTTTGAGTAAGCTTAAGTTGGAAAAGTCAACCGGATATTAACTTATGTGAAAAAGGGCTCGGATGTTAATTCCGATGGTTTGGAAAGTTTCGGGAGGTGATTTGGGACTTAGGAGCGTGATCGGAATGTATTTTGGAGGTCCGGAGTAGATTTAGGCTTGAATTGGCGAAATTAGAATTTTGGCGTTTTCTGGTTGATAGGTGAGATTTTGATATAGGGATCCGAATGGAATTCCGGAAGTTGGAGTAGGTCCGTTGTGTCATTTATGATGTGTGCGCAAAATTTCAGGTCATTCGGACGAGGTTTGATGGACTTTTTGATCGAAAGAGGAATTTGGAAGTTTTTGGAACCTTAGGCTTGAATCCGATGTTATTTTGTTGATTTGATGTGGTTTTAGGTGATTCGAAGTTTGGTATAGGTTTGGATAGTTGTATAAGGTTTCCTTCGTGAATTTTTGCTAAGTTCTCCATTTTTGAAGATGGGAAGTGAGCTAGGGCAGTGCTTTTCATGGGGAAATCGAAGATTATCAGTTGGGTAAGCTACCTAAGCTTCATTACTTGTGTTTATGACCATTTTTCCATTGTTTAATTATGGTATTAGTGAATATTAAGGAAGAAAATTGATGGATTATGGCTTGATATTGGAGAGCTTGAGTGGGGATTTGAGGTGCCATTTGAGGTCCGATTTCGATGCTTTTGGTATGAATAGACTCGTGGGAGGATAAAGATTCTATTGACGTGATTTTTATGGAATTTTAAGACGTGGTCCTAGGGGTCGGGTTTGGCCAACTTTGGGATTTTTTATGTAAATTGGATATTTTCGAGTGGGCTTTGTTCCCTTAGCATATTTTGATGGTATGAATCTGCTTTTGGCTAGATTTGGAACATTCAGAGGCCGAGGTGAGAGACAAAGGCATCGCGGGCTAGAGTTTGGACCGGATTGAGGTAAGTAATGATTGTAAATGTTTGTCCTGAGGGTGTGAAACCCCGGATTTCACATTGTTGTGCTACTATGAGGTGACACACATGCTAGATGACGAGCGTGGGGTCGTGCACCGTTGGGGATTGTGACTTAGTCCATCCCGTATGATTGTTAAGTCGCGTATTTGATTGAAAACTGTTTGATATCATTGTGTTTTAGAAATTATTACCATGTTTTGGGGTGAATGCCATATTTGGGCTTCGTACCAACTGTTTTGGATCCTTAGGGGATTTTTACTACTATTCCTTACTGTTTTGACTTCATATTTGTACTCAATCATGCTGTATTATACTGTTTTCATAACTCAGCTATATTTACTCCGTTTTGACATTATAAATGATATTTTGGGCTAAGTATCATATTTTATTGTTGCCCGAGTTGCATTAGAGATTTCTGATTGAGTGAGGCCGAGGGCCTAATTTGTTACGCCACGAGGTAGCTTCATATGAGGCCGATAACCTATTTGATTATGCCACGAGATGGCTTGTTATTGTGCATGGGTCGTAAGGAGCCCCTCCTAGAGTCTGTACACCCCCAGTGAGTGCAGGTACCCAGTGTGAGTGATGTGATGTAGCTCGAGGGGCTATGGTTGATTCTTACTGTTGCTCGAGGGGCTATTATTGATCCATGTTTACCCAAGGGGCGGTTCTTGATTTATGTTATGCCCGAGGGGTCGATTACGAGTGATTGTGAGGTAGCTCGAGGGGCTGGTTCTATTGATATTATGGCCGAGGGGCGATTTATGATACCTGTTTTGCCCGTGGGTCTATTTACATTTTCTATCATTTATACTCACTGTTTTATCACTCGTTTGAAACTATTGAAAGTTGTTTTAAAAGATATTTACTGAAACTGAGCTTGATTTACGAAGTAAATCATTTGTGTAATGCTTTGGAAATGATCTACATTTGTTGTAGTGTTATGACGTGACTTACGTGTTTTCTTACTGCTCAGCATTTATGTACTTTTATTACTTACTAAGTTGGCGTACTCACATTACTCCCTGCACCTTATGTGTAGATCTAGGTGTTTCTGAACCCGGTAGCGGGTGTTGATTGCTTAGTGGCAGAGTCATCGGAGTTAGCAAGGTAGCTGCCAGACGTTCGCAGCACTGGTTTTCTCCATCTTGTCTTCCTTAGATTGTATTCAGTACATTTTTAGACTCTTCGTTGTATTTAGACCTTAGTAGATACTCGTTACTTGTGACACTCCGATGTCGGGCTTGTGTATTTATTCCACACTGTTTATTTAGACTTACATTATGAGATATCTGATTATTTAATGGCTTAAAAATGATGGTTATTGATTAAATGGTTAATTCGAGAGTTGTGTCGGCTGGCCTAGTTTCACGATAGGCGCCATGATGATTGGGTCGGTTTTAGGGTCATAACAAGTTGGTATTAGAGCTCTAGGTTGCTTAGGTCTCACAATTCACGGACAAGCTTAGTAGAGTCTGAGGGATCAGTACAGAGACGTCTGTATTTATCCCCAGAGGCTACAGAGTTAGGAAAAACTTCACATCTTTTCTTCTCTATGGTGCGATTTTGTCCTCTCACTGCTAAATTGAACCCTCTACTCTTGTTCTTTCATGAATGGTGAGGTCATGTATCGCTTCTTTAGCCGACTGGCAGCTCAGACCGGTGATGGATCAACTACATCTTCAGATGCCTTGTGGAGGTTGGACAGGTTCACCAAGCTCTTCACTACTACTTTTGGTGGTACATCTTCTGGGGATCCCAAGATTATTTGGACAACTGTCATGAGGTTCTTCGGAACATGGGGATAGTGGAGACCAATGGGGTCAACATTGCTACTTTTCGTTTGTCTGGATCGCCAAGACTTGGTGGAGAGATTGTTGTTTGGCTAGACCAGTTGGGTCACCAACTTTGACTTGGGATCAGTTCTCCCAGCTATTTCTGGAGAAGTTTCTTCGTATCACTTAGAGGGAGAACTATCAGAGGCAGTTTGAGCGTCTCCAGCACGATTCCATGACTGTTACTCAGTACGAGACTAGATTTATTGACTTAGCCCGTCATGCTCTTCTTATACTTCCCACTAAGAGAGAGAGAGAGAGAGAGAGAGGGTGAGGAGGTTCATTAAGGGACTCGTTCAACCTATTCGATTGCAGATGGCTAAGGAGAGGGGGAGCGAGATTTCTTTTCAGGATGCAGCCAATGTGGCCAGGAGAGTTGAGATGCTTCTATCACATGAGGGTGGTCAGGGGTCTGACAAGAGGCCTCGTCATTCGGGCAGGTTCAGTGGTACCTCATTTGGAGGCAGGGATTCTTTTGGTAGGGGACATCCTTCCAGGCAGTTTCATTCAACACTTCAGGCTTCTCACGATGCTCTAAGTGGCTGTGGTTCTCATATGCAGCATTCAGATCAGTTGCACTACAGTGCACCGCTAGCTCCTATCAGTGCACCTTCGCTCTAGAGCTTTTAGAGTGGTTATTCAGGCCATCAGGGTTAGTAGTCTCAGCAGCCAAGGGCTTGTTATACCTGTGGCGACATGAGGCATATTGCTAGATTTTACCCTCGAGCACCCAGTAGCTCTCAGCATCAGGGTTCCCGTTGCTATGGATCAGGCACCGAGTGTTCCATCGCCTACTCAGCTAGCTAGAGAGGGAGGTAGAGGTGCTAGAGGTGGAGGTAGAGGTATTAGAGGTGTTGGTCAGGCCGCTAAAGGTGGAGGCCAGCCAGTAAGAGGCCGTCCCAGAGATGTAGTTCAGAGTGGCGGGGCCCAACCCCGATGTTATGCTCTTCCAGCCAGGCCTGAGGTTGAGGCTTCTGATGCAGTTATCACATGTACTGTTTGGTTTGTAGTAGAGATGCTTCAGTTCTATTTGATCCAGGATCTACGTACTCCTATGTGTTATCTAATTTTGCATCGTATCTGGTCATGCCTAGTGATTCTTTGGGTGCTCCTATATATGTGTCTACACTGGTAGGTGATTCTATTGTGGTAGATCATGTCCATCATTCATGTATAGTTGTGATTGGAGGTCTTGAGACTCGAGTAGATTTGTTACTTCTGGATATGGTTGGTTTTGATGTCATATTGGGGATGGACTGGTTATCACCTTACCACGCTATCTTGGACTGTTATGCCAAAACTGTGACCTTAGCCTTGCCGGGTTTACCTCATTTAGAGTGGAGAGGTACTCCTGGTCATTCTACCCGTAGGGTTATCTCATATATGAAGGCTCAGCATATGGTCGAGAAGGGGTGTTCGACCTATTTGGCATATGTTCGTGATTCTAGTGTCGAGGTTCCTTCTATGGATTCTGTGCCTGTTGTTCGTGAGTTTCCTGAGGTATTTCCTTCAGACCTGTCAGGTATGCCACCCGACAGGGATATTGACATCTACATTAATTTGGCTTCGGGCACTCAACCCATTTCTATCCCGCCGTATCGTATGGCCCGCCTAAGTTGAAAGAATTGAAGTAGCTGTTGCAAGACTTGCTTGATAAAGGCTTTATTAGACCTAGTGTCTCGTCTTGGGGTGCGCCGGTATTGTTTGTTAAGAAGATGGATGGATCGATAAGGATGTGTATAAATTATCGGCAGTTGAACAAGGTTACAATGAAGAATAAGTATCCATTGCCGAGGATTGATGATTTGTTTGATCAGCTTCAGGGTGCCAAGGTATTTTCGAAGATTGACTTGATATCTAGCTACCATCAATTGAGGATTAGGGCATCCGATGTCCCTAAGACAGCTTTTTGCACTCGGTACGGGCATTATGGGTTCTTGGTGATGTCATTTGGGTTGACAAATGCCTCAATAGCTTTTATGGATTTGATGAACCAAGTGTTCAAGCCTTACTTGAATTCATTCGTGATAGTCTTCATTGATGATATTTTGATCTACTCCCTACAGCCGAGAGGAGCATGAGCAGCATCTGAGAGTTGTTCTTCAGACTTTGAAAGATAGTCAGTTGTATACTAAGTTTTCGAAGTGTGAGTTTCGGTTGAGTTCAGTTGCATTCTAAGGTCACGTTATTTCAACAAAGGGTATTCAGGTGGATCTGAAAAAGATAAAGGCAGTCAAGAACTGGCCTAGACCCGCATAAGCTACAGAGATCTAGAGTTTCTTAGGTTTGGCAGGCTATTATTGTCGGTTTGTGCAGGGGTTTTCATCTATTGCAGCCCTGATGACTAGGTTGACCTAGAATGGTGCCTAGTTCAGGTGGTCAGACGAGTGTGAGGCGAGCTTTCAGAAGCTCAAGACAGCTTTGAGTATGGCGCTGGTGTTGGTTTTGCCCACATGTTTAGGTCCATATACAGTTTATTATGACGCATCTCGTATTGGACTTGGTGCGGTGTTGATGCAGGATGGCAAGGTAATTGCTTATGCTTCGCGACAGTTGAAGATTCATGAGAAGAATTATCTAGTTCATGATTTGGAGTTAACATCCATTGTCCACGCGTTGAAGATTTGGAGGCATTATCTGTATGGCATGTCAAGTGAGGTGTTCACGGATCACAAGAGTCTACAGTATTTGTTCAAGAAGAAGGAGCTAAATTTGAGGCAGAGAAGGTGGTTGGAGCTATTGAAAGACTATGATATCACTATCTTATATCATCCGGGAAAGGCCAATGTGGTGGCCGATGCTTTGAGTAGAAATTCAGCCAGTATGGGCAGTTTTGCATATATTCCGGTCGGTGAGAGACCGCTTGCTTTGGATGTTCAGGCTTTGGCCAATCAGTTCGTGAGGTTGGATGTTTTTGAGCCCAGCCGCGTGTTAGCTTGCATGGTCGTTCGTTCTTCATTATTTGAGTGTATTCGAGATCGGCAGTATGATGATCCTCATTTGCTTGTCCTTAGAGACACAGTGTGACACGAAGGTGCTAAGCAGGTTACAGTTGGAGACAATGGAGTTTTGAGAATGCAGGGTCATATTTGTGTGTCTAATGTGGATGGACTTCGAGGGTTGATTTTAGAGGAGGCCCATAGTTCCCGGTACTCTATTCATCCGGGCGCTGCTAAGATGTATCAGGATTTGCGGTAGCATTATTGGTGGATGAGGATGAAGAAGGATATTGTTGCATATGTGGCTCGATGTTTGAATTGTCAGCAGGTAAAGTACGAGCATCAGAGACCTGGTGGTTTGTTCCAGAAGATTGAGATTCTTGAGTGGAAGTGGGAGCGTATCACTATGGACTTCGTTGTTGGACTCCCACGGACTCAGAGGAAGTTCGATACAGTGTGGGTATAGGCTGACCAAGTCAACACATTTCATTCCTGTGGCAGTTTCCTATTCTTCTGAGAGGTTAGCCGAGATCTATATCCGGGAGATTGTTCGTCTTCATAGTGTGCCCGTGTCTATCATTTCTGACCGAGGTACGTAGTTTACCTCACATTTTTGGAGGGCAGTTCAGCATGAGTTGGGCACACGAGTCAAGTTGAGCACAATATTTCATCCTCAGACGGATGGGCAGTCCGAGCGTACTATTCAGATTTTGGAGAATATACTCCGAGCTTGTGTCATTGACTTTGAAGGCTCATGGGATCAGTTCTTGCCTTTAGCGGAGTTTGCCTACAACAACAGCTACTAGTAGAGCATCTAGATGGCTCCTTATGAGGCTTTATATGACAGGCGGTGTTGGTCGCCAGTTGGGTGGTTTGAGTTGGGAGAGGCTCGGTTGCTAGGTATGGATCTAGTTCAGGATGCCTTGGACAAGGTTAAGATTATTCAGGATAGGCTTCGTACAGCTTAGTCCAGGCAAAAGAGTTATGCCGACCATAAGGTTCATGGTGTGGCATTCATGGTCGTCGAGCGAGTGTTGTTGCGGGTGTCGCCTATGAAGGGCGTGATGAGATTTGGAAAGAAGCACAAGCTAAGCCCTAGATTCATTGGCCCGTTTGAGATTCTTGATCGAGTTAGAGAGGTGGCTTACAGATAGACTTTGCAGGGCTGCCTCAAGTTGAAAATTGAGTTGTGAAGTAATTGTGGAAAAGAGACGAGGTTTATGATATTGTCTCCCTTGACGGGATGTTATTGCTTTGACATTATCTCCCTTGCCGGGATGTTATTACTCATGATATTCTTTCTTTTGCCGGGATATTGTTGTTATGATAATGTTCCCTTGCCGAAATTTTATTGTGATATTATTGATTCCCTTGCCCAAATTGTTTTGTGATTGTTGCTTGGGTGAGGAAGAGTGTAAAGCACGAAGGGTGATGCCGTGCCGATATTGTGAGGTAAAAGCACGAAGGGTGATGCCGTGCCGCACGATGTACAATGCTGTGCCATGATATGAGTGATAATGCACGAAGGATCATTCCGTGCCATGATTATGTGAGGTAAAAGCACGAAGGGTGATGTCGTGCCGATTATATTGATTCTTTTGGTGAGGACGAGAGTAAAAACATGAAGGGTGATGCCATGCACTTGTCTTTGGTTTCCTTATTCTTGCTTACAGTTGAATTTTCGTGTTCCTTTCACTTTGTTATTGAGATTTGGTTTGTACATGATATTTGTCACGACCCGGACTTTCCACCCTCGGGAGTCGTGATGGCACCTACTAGTGAAAGCTAGGCAAGCCAATTATTCCAACTATTTAACCCTTTTCATTTTTAATCCCTTAACAATTGTGAGTTAACATTTTATAAACAGTGGAAATAATAAAGCGAAAGAATGAAATGTAACAATTTAAAATAATTCTGATACAAATCCATAAACATAAGCTACCCAGAACTGGTGTCACAATTTCACAAACTATCTCTCAAAGTATGAAGAACAATGCTCAGATGCTGCTCATGCTCCGCCCGGCTGCGGGAATAGATCAAAATATCATCAATGAAGACTATCACGAACGAATCCAAGTAAGGCTTGAACACTCGGTTCATCAAATCCATAAAAGCTACTGGGGCATTTGTCAACCCAAATAACATCACCAAGAACTCATAATGCCCGTACCGAGTGCGAAAAGCTGTCTTAGGGTCATCAGATGCCCTAATCCTCAACTGATGGTAGCCAGATCTCAAGTCAATCTTCGAAAATACCTTGGCACCCTGAAGCTGATCAAAAAAATCATCAATCCTCGACAATGGATACTTATTCTTGATTGTAACCTTATTCAACTGCCGGTAATCTATACACATCCTCATCGATCCGTCGAAGGACACTAGGTCTAATAAAACCTTTATCAAGCAAGTCTTGCAACAACTCATTCAATTCTTTCAACTCAGGCGAGGCCATACGATATAGCGGGATAGAAATGGGTTGAGTGCCCGGAGCCATATCAATGCAGAAGTCAATATTCCTATCGGGTGGCATACCCGGCAGGTCTGAAGGAAATACCTTAGAAAACCCACGAACAACAGGCATAAAATCCATAAAAGGAGCCTCAGTACTAGAATCACGAACATATGCCAAATAGGCCGAACACCCCTTCTCAACCATACGCCGAGCCTTCATATATGAGATAACCCTACGGGTAGAATGACCAGGAGTCCCTCTCTACTCTAAACAAGGTAAACTCGGCAAGGCTAAGGTCACAGTCTTGGCATGACAGTCCAAGATAACGTGGTAAGGTGATAACCAGTCTATCCCCAATATGACATCAAAATCAACCATATCCAGAAGTAACAAATCTATTCGTGTCTCAAGACCCCCAATCACAACTATATATGAATGATGGACACGATCTACCACAAGAATCACCCACCAGTGTAGACACATATACATGAGCACTCAAAGAATCACTAGACATGACTAGATACAGTGCAAAATAAGATGACACATAGGAGTATGTAGATCCTGGATAAAATAGAACTGAAATATCTCTACTACAAACCAGAACAGTACTTGTGATAACTGCATCAGAAGCCTCAGCCTCAGGCCTAGCTAGAAGAGCATAAAAATTAGGGCTGGGCCCCACCACTCTAAACTACATCTCTTGGACGGCCTCCTGCTGGCTGGCCTCCACCTCTAGCGGACCAACCTCCACCTCTAATACCTCTACCTCCACCTCTATCACCTCTACCTCCCCCTTTAGCTGGCTGAGTGGGCGATGGAACACTCGGTGCCTAAACCATGGTACGGGAACCCTGATGCTCAGAGTTGCTCGGTGTTCGAGGGCAAAATCTAGCAATATGCCTCATGTCGCCACAAGTATAACAAGCCCTCAGCTGCTGAGACTGCTGACCCCGATGGCCTGAATAACCTCTCTGAAAACTCTAGAGCGGAGGTGCACTGATAGGAGTTGGCGGTGCACTGTAGGGCAACTGATCTGAATGCTGCATATGAGAACCACGACCACCTGGAGCACCGTGAGAAGCCTGAAGTGCTGAATGAAACAGCCTATAAGGATGGCCCCTACCAAAAGAATCTCCGCCTCCAAATGAGGCACCACTGAACTTGACCGAATGACGAGGCCTCTTGTCAGACCCCTGACCACCCCCTGTGATAGAACCATCTCAACTCTCCTATCCACATTGGCCACATCCTGAAAAGAAATCTCGCTCCCCGTCTCCTTAGCCATCTACAATTGAATAGGCTAAACGAGTCCCTCAATGAACCTCCTCACCCTCTCTCTCTTAGTGGGAAGTATAAGAAGAACATGACGGGCCAAGTCAATAACTCTGGTCTCGTACTGAGTAACAGTCATAGAACCCTTGTCGAGACGCTCAAATAGCCTCCGATAGTTCTCCCTCTGAGTGATAGGATGAAACTTCTCCAGAAATAGCTGAGAGAACTGATCCCAAGTCAAAGCTGGTGACCCAGCTAGTCTAGCCAAACAATAATCTCTCCACCAAGTCTTGGCGGATCCAGACAAATAAAAAGCAACAAAGTCGACCCCATTGGTCTCCACTATCCCTATGTTCCAAAGAACCTCATGACAGCTGTCCAAATAATCCTAGGGATCCTCAGAAGATGTACCACCAAAAGTAGTTGTAAAAAGCTTGGTGAACTTGTCCAATCTCCATAAGGCATCAACAGACATAGCCGGCCCCTCTCCGGTCTGAGCTACTACACCCGGCTGAACTGCTCCAACTGGCTGAGCTGCTGGAGTCTGAAACTGGGGAGCTATATGCTCCGGAGTGCGAGTAGCAGGAGTCTGGGATACTCCTCTAGCCTAAGAGATGGCTGGTGCTACAGGAACCAAGCCTGCCTGGGCGACACTCTCCATAAGGCCCACTAAACGGATCAAAGCATCTTGAAGTACCGGGGTGGCGATGAACCCCTCTGAGACCTGGGCTAGTCTTGCTGGAACTGTCTGGGCTGGAACCTCCTCATCAAACTCAACCTGAGGCTCCGCCGCTGGTGTTGCTGCTCGAGCTTTGGGTTGAGACCTGCCTCTGCCTCGGGCCCTAGCACGACCTTGACCTCTGCCCCTCGCAGGAGATGCTACTGGGGCTCGGGCTACTGGTCAACTAATGAAGCGGTACGTGTTCTCACCATCTGTGAAATAATAGAGTGAATGTTCAATTAGCATTGAGAAGTCAAGTCACACGACAGGAAAGAATAGATGTGAAGTTTTTCCTTACTTTGTAGCCTCTAGGGGATAACTACAGATGTCTCTGTACCGGTCTCTCAAACCCTACTAAGCTTGTCCGTGAATTGTGATACCTAAGGAACCTCGACCACAACTCCAGTGTTAGTTTTGCCATCAGCTTCAAGTTCATATACAGTGTATTGTGATGCTTCAAGAGTTGGTATCGGGTGTGTGTTGATGCAGGAGGGTAGAGTTATTGCTTATGCTTCTCATTAGTTGAAGCCCTATAAGAAGAACTACCTCGTTCATGATCTAGAGTTGGATGCCATTGTTCACACGTTGAAGATTTGGAGGCATTATTTGTATGGTGTGTCTTGTGAGGTGTTTACTGATCATCGTAGCCTCCAGCACTTGTTCAAGCAGAAAGATCTCAATTTGAGGCAGCGGAGATGGTTGGAGCTACTAAAGGACTATGATATTACTATTTTGTACCATCCGAGGAAGGCCAATGTGGTGGTCTATGCCTTGAGTAAGAAGGCGATGAGTACTGGGAGTTTGGCATATATTCTAGTTGGGGAGAGACCTCTTGCAATTGATGTTAAGGCCTTGGCCAATCGGTTTGTGAGGTTAGATATTTCAGAGCCCAGTTGGGTATTGGCTTGTGTGATTTCTCGGTCTTCCTTATTTGATCGCATCAGAGAGCGCCAGTATGATGATCCTTATTTGATTGTCCTTAAGGATAGAGTTCAGTACGATGATGCCAGAGATGTGACTATTGGTGATGATGAGGTGTTGAGGATGCAGGGCCAGATATGTGTGCCCAATATAGATGGGCTTCGGGAGTTGATTTTGGATGAGGCCCATAGCTCACGGTATTCCATTCACTCGGGTGCTACTAAGATGTATTAGGATCTGAGACAGCATTATTGGTGGTGGAGAATGAAGAAAGACATTGTGGGATTTGTGGCTCGGTGTCTCAATTGTCAGCAGGTGAAATATGAGCATCAGAGACCGGGTGGCTTGCTTTAGCAGATGGATATTCCAGAGTGGAAGTGTGAGCGGATCACCATGGACTTTGTAGTTGGGCTCCCATGGACTTTGAAGGAGTTCGATGCTATTTGGGTGATTGTGGATCGACTGACCAAGTCCACGCACTTCATTCTTGTGTGTACTACCTATTCTTCGGAGCGGTTGGCAGAGATATACATCCGGGAAATTGTTCGTTTGCGTGGTGTCCCATTTTCCATCATTTCAGATAGAGGTACTCAGTTTACTTCACAGTTTTGGAGGTTTGTACAGAGAGAGTTGGGTACTCAGGTTGAGTTAAGCACATCTTTTCATCCTCAGATGGACGAGCAGTCCGAGCGCACTATTCACATATTGGAGGACATGTTGCGTGCTTGTGTCATTGATTTTGGAGGGTCATGGGATCAGTTTTGATCGCTCACAGAGTTTGCTTATAACAACAACTATCAGTTGAGTATTTAGATGGCTCCATATGAGGCTTTGTATGGGAGACAGTGTAGATCTCTGGTCGGTTGGTTTGAGCTAGGTGAGGCCAGGCTATTGGGTACGGACTTGGTGCAGGATGCTTTAGACAAGGTAAAGGTGATTCAGGAGAGGCTTCGTACAACGCAGTCGAGACAAAAGAGTTATGCTGGCAGGAAGGTTTGGGATGTGTCATACGTGGTTGGTAAGAAGGTTCTGTTAAAGGTTTCGCCCATGAAGGGTGTTCTGAGATTTTGGAAGAAGGGTAAATTGAGTCCTTAGTTCATTGGGCCTTTTGAGGTGCTTCAGAGGATTGGGGAGGTGGCTTACGAGCTTGATCTACCACCCAGCTTATCGAATGTGCATCCGGTATTTCATGTTTCTATGCTTCGAAAGTATATTGGCGATCCGTCTCATGTTTTGGATTTTAGCACGGTTCAATTAGATGATGATTTGACTTATGATGTGAAGCGAGTGGCTATTTTGGAGCATCAGGTTCGAAAGTTGAGGTCAAAGGATATAACTTCAGTGAAAGTGTAGTGGAGAGGTCGGCCTGTGGAGGAGGCTACCTGGGAGACCGAGCGGGAGATGCAGAGTAGATATCCTCACCTATTTGAGGCTTTCGGTATGTTTCTTGACTTGCTCGAGGACGAACGTTTGTTTAAGAGGGGGATGATGTAATGACCCGACCGATCATTTCATGAGTTACCGCCTTGTTTCCCCTATTTCTACTTCTTATTCTCTTGTTTAGCTGTATGATATGTTATCGGGTCGATTGGTTCGGGTTCGAAGAGGTTTTGGTAAGGTTTGAGAAACTTAGTCTCTTTTGAGTAAGCTTAAGTTGGAAAAGTCAACCGGATGTTGACTTATGTGAAAAAGGGCTCAGATGTGAATTCCAAAGGTTCGGAAAGCTTTGGGAGGTGATTTGGGACTTAGGAGCATGATCATAATGTGTTTTAGAGGTTCGGAGTAGATTGGACTTGAATTGGCGAAATTGAAATTATGACATTTCCGGTTGATGGGTGAGATTTTGATATAGGGGTCGGAATGGAATTTCGGAAGTTAGAGTAGGTCTGTTGTGTCATTTGTGATGTGTGTGCAAAATTTCAGGTCATTCGGACGAGGTTTGATGGACTTTTTGATCGAAAGCGAAATTTGGAATCCTTATGCTTGAATCTGAGAGTGTTTTGGTTGATTCGATATTGTTTGAGGTGTTCTGAAGGTTGGTATAAGTTTGGATAGTGGTATGTGGCTTGTTCGTACTTTTGGTTGAGGTCTCGGGGGCCTCGGGATGAATTCAGAAGATTTTCGGACAATTTGGCTTTGGAAATGAGCAGTTGAAGTTGCTGCCCCTGTCATAACCGCACCTGTGGATTGGGGACCGCATGTGCATGATCACAGAAGCATTGGGAAAGCCGTAGAAGCGGCCAGGGGCTAGAGGACCAGAAGTCGCAGGTGCGGAATCTTGAGCACACCTGCGAGACCACGGATGCGGAAGATAGGGCGCAGGTGCGGTTTTAGAAATTTAAGTGAAAACCGTAGAAGCGGTAACTTGACTGCAAAAGCGGTAGCACAGAAGCGGAAAAAGGGACCACAGGTGCAAAATCCCTGGGTCAGAAAGTATACAAGGTTTCCTTCGGGAATGTTTTCTAAGTTCTCCATTTTTGAAGACGGGAAGTGAGCTAGGGCAGTGATTTTCAAGGGGAAATAGAAGATTATCAGTTGGGTAAGCTACCGAAGCTTCATTACTTGTGTTTATGACCATTTTTTCATTGTTTAATCATGGTATTCGTGGAAATTAAGGAAGAAAATTGAGGGATTAGGGCTTGATATGGGAGAGCTTTGAGTGGGGATTTGAGGGGCCATTTGAGGTCCGATTTCGATGCTTTTGATATGAGTAGACTCGTAGGAGGATAAGGATTTTATTGATGTGATTTTTATGGAATTTTGAGACGTGGGCCCGGGGGTCGGGTTTGGCCAATTTCGGGATTCTTGATGTAATTTGATTATTTTTGCATGGGCTTCATTCCCTTAGCATATATTGATGTCATGATTCTATTTTTGGATAGATACTACGCAAGTTGAGGCCGAGTCGAGAGGCAAGGGCATCACAGCATAGTATTTCATCCGGTTTGAGGTAAGTAACCATTGTAAATCTGGAACTGAGGGTATAAAACCCTGTTATTTCATATTGTTTTGATAAATGAGGTGACACACATGCTAGGTGACGAGAGTGTGGGCGTGCACCGGTAGGGATTGTGACTTGGTCCGTCTCGTTGAGACTATTAAGCCACGTATTTGATTTGAAATCTCATGATATCCCGTATTTTAGAGATTAATACTATATTATGGGTTGTATGCCATGTTTGGGCCTTGTGCCAACCTGTTTTGACCCTTAAGGGCGTTTTTACTATTTTCCTCACTCTATTTGTTTTGAAAGCCTATGCTTAGTCATGTTTTACCTGTTTATTATTTAAATCTGGTTTTATCACTCTACTTAAAATATGAAAAACTGTTTGGGCTGAGTTCCCTGATTTCCATTGATATGCTCGAGTGGCTGTGAGGTTAGTGACTGAGAGAGGTTGAGGACCTAATGGTGAGGATTATATATATACTATGGATCGGGCTGCACGCCGCAGCAATATTATATATATTATGGATCGGGTTGCACGCCGCAGCGATACTTATTTGGATCGGGCTGCACGCCGCGACGATATGTATATTGGATCGGGCTGCATGCCGCAATGATATGTCGCTAGGGCTGTAGGAGCCCTCCGGAGTCTGTACACCCCCAGTGAGCGTAGTCGATTATAAACAATGGTTCGGGCTGCACGCCATAGCAGTTATTATGATTATTACTGTTATGAGATATTATTGAGCTGGAGTGATGAGTGTGAGTACTATTGATGAGAGCTGAGTTACGAGTGACTAAGAGGCTTGCCCGAGAGGCTATCTTTATGAGTGATACCTTGCCCGAAGGACCTGTTTAAGACATTTTGATGCTTTCACTCTTCTTTTTATACTGAGCCTCTATTGAAAACCGCTAATTAAATGATTTCAGAGCATTTTTAGTTGAAACTCAAGTTTTTACGAGATGCCTGGCTTTTAAATTGTAGAATTTGACTTGAAATTTTTGTTGAGACTTATTATATGATTTTTACTGCTCGTCACTGCACTCAGACCTTATTTACTTACTGAGTTGGCATACTCACATTACTCCCTGCACCTTGTGTGCAGATCCAAGTGCCCGAGCAGCTGAGTGAGGGTCCCCAGCACTCTCAGAGTTTACCGGAGATTGCAAGGTAACTACACTTGGAGTATACAGACTCCGGAGGGGCTCCTACAGCCCAAGCGTTATATCGCTGCGGCGCGCAGCCCGATCCAATATACATATCGCAGCGACGTGCAGCCCGATCCAATATACATATCACTGCGGCATGCATCCCGATCTATATAAGTATCGCTGCGGCGTGTAGCCCTATCCATAATATATATAACATTGCTATGGTGTGCATCCCGGTCCATAATATATATATATATATATATATATATATATATAATCCTCACCATTAGGTCCTTAACCTCTCGCAGTCATTAACCTCACAGACACTCAGGCATATCAGTGGAAATCATGGAACTCAGTCCAAACAGTTTTTCATATTTTAAGAAGTAGAGTGATAAAATCGGATTTAAACAATAAACAGGTAAAACATGACTAAGGATAGGCTTTCAAAACAAAGAGAGTGAGGAAAATAGTAAAAATGCCCCTAAGGGTCTAAACAGGTCGGCACAAGGCCCCAAATATGGTATATATCCCATAATATAGTATCAATCTCTAAAATACGGGATATCATAAGATTTCAAATCAAATACGCGGCTTAATAGTCCCTATAGGATGGACCAAGTCACAATCCCTACTGATGCACGCCCACACGCTCGTCACCTAGCGTATGCGTCACCTTATTTATCAAAACAGTACGAAATACCAGGGTTTTATACCCTTAGTTCCAGATTTACAATGGTTACTTACCTCAAACCGGATGAAATACTACTCTGCAACGCCCTTGCCTCTCGACTCGGCCTCAACTTGCATTGTATCTATCCAAAAACAGAATCATGACATCAATATATGCTAAGGGAACGAAGCCTATGTGAAAATAATCAAATTACAGCAAGAATCTCGAAATTGGCCAAACCCGACCCCTGAGCCCACGCCTCGAAATTCCATAAAAATCACATCAATAGAATCCTTATCCTCCCACGAGTCTACTCATACCAAAAGCATCGAAATCGGACCTCAAATGGCCCTCAAATCCCCACTAAAAGCTCTCCAATATCAAGCCCTAATCCCTCAATTTCTTCCTTAATTTCCACTAATACCATGATTAAACAACGGAAAAATGGTCATAAACACAAGTAATGAAGCTTAGGCAGCTTACCCAACTAATAATATTTGATTTTCCCTTGAAAATCACTGTCCTAGCTCATTTCCCGACTTCAAAAATGGAGAACTTAGCAAAAATTTGCGAAGGAAACCTTATATACTTTATGACCTAGGGATTTCGCACCTGCGGTCCCTTTTTCCACTTCTGCGCTACCG
Source organism: Nicotiana sylvestris (assembly GCF_000393655.2). Classification (NCBI taxonomy): domain Eukaryota; kingdom Viridiplantae; phylum Streptophyta; class Magnoliopsida; order Solanales; family Solanaceae; genus Nicotiana; species Nicotiana sylvestris. The sequence continues at coordinate 114,487,565 of NC_091059.1, read as the reverse complement.
CTTTTGCGGTCAAGCTACCACTTTTGCGGTTTTCACTTAAGTTCCTGGAACTGCACTTGCGCCCTATCTTCCGCATCTGTGGTCTTGCAGGTGCGCTGAAGATTCCGCACCTATGAATTCTGGTCCTTTATCCCCTGGTCATGAGAATCCGAAGCTAGTATGTGAGGCCATCAATGAACCTCCGAATCCTCTCTCTATCCGTAGGAACCAACCAAACGGCATGACGAGCTAACTCTGAGAACCTCATCTCATACTGCGTCACAGTCATATCTCCCTGGCGCAATTGCTCGAACTGCCGTGCAGCTTCTCTCTGTGAGACTGTGGCACATACTTCTCCCAGAAGAGAACGGAGAACTGCTGCCAGGTAAGGGGTGCTATATCAACAGGACTACGCCTCTCATAAGCCTCCCACCAAGTAAAGGCAGCTTCAAAAAATTGAATATTAGTAAATGCTACACCGCTGGTCTCTAGAATACCCGTTGTACAAAGAATCCTCTGACAATTGTCAAGAAACCCGGGGCATCCTTGCCCTCTGTACCACTGAAAGTCGGAGGCTGAAGTCTACCAAACCTCTCTAATCGATGCTGCTTGTCTTCAGGCATAACTGGTACCACATACTCTTGAGCTGGTGCAACCGGCTGGGCTGGAGGTGCCTCCGGTGTCTAAAGTCCCTGCACAACCTGTTCAAGTGTGCGAGCAACGGGAGTTTGAGTACCTCTCCCAGCCTGAGAAGTAGCTTCGGCCATAGAAACAGAGACTGCCTGAGCCAACCCAGTGCACACTGATAGAATCTAAGCCAGAGCCTCCTGAAGGCCTGGAATCATAATAGGCATAGACGTTGCCTGGGCTGGTGCTGCTGGAGCGTCCACAACTAGGACCTGATCCTGAACTAGGGCGGCTGGTGGATCTGCAGGTGCTGCCCTAGCTGCTGTGCGGGCTACACCCCTGCCCCTACCACGACCTCGACCGCGATCTCGGTCTGCCTTCACATTTGAGAGAAATTAGTTGCATTTGCGACATCACATTTGCAATAGAAGTGTCGCATTTTCAACCAAGGCCTGCCCAGGCTAGGTTTGCATTTGCGACACCTGGGTCGCAATTCCGACATTTGCGACCAGTGAATTAGTACTTAGACGCATTTCTCTTTATTTTTCAAACTCTCTCAAACCCTAAGCTCTCTTGGGCGATTTGCTAAAGAATAGTTCTTCTCCAAATCAATTGTAAGTCATTTCCAACTCGTTTTCTTCAATTCATAACATCTTTTTACATGATTTCAACTTAAAATCAAGGGTTTTCATGGGGGAAATTGGGTGTTTTGGGTAGAACTTAGGATTTTAAACTTTTGGGGATTTGGACCTCGATTTGATGTCCGATTTCAAAACAAATTATATATTTGAGTTCGTGGGTGAATGGGTAATCGGGTTTTGATTCAAACCTCGGGTTTTGACCATGTGGGCCCGGGGTTGATTTTTGACTTTTTGGAAAAATCTTTAGAAAACCTATTTCCATGCATTAGAATTGATTTATTTAGCATTTATTGATATCGTTAAGTAAATTGTGGCTAGATACAAGCGAATTGGTGGTGGAAACAAGAGGTAAAGCGGTAGTTAAGGCTTGAATTGTGTTGGTGGCATTGAGGTAAGTGTTTGGTCTAACCTTAGCTTAAGGGATTATGAGTTGTGTCTTATTTGCTATGTGTTAATTGTTGAGTATGACGTATAGGTTTGGTGACGAGTATCTATACATCGGTGTCAAGTATGCCCATGAGTCTTATACTATGATTAATGTGACTCCATTTCGTATTGTTCATGCTTTATATGATGATTTCTATTGTTTAACAAGGCTTGTGGAAGTATTATTGGTAATTGAACATTGTAGAGCCTTGGCTCAAGTTGAGAATTGAGTTGTGAAGTAATTGTGAAAAAGAGTAGAGGTTTATGATATTTTCTCCCTTGCTGGGATGTTATTGCTTTTGACATTCTCTCCCTTGCCGGGATGTTATTACTCATGATATTGTTTCCCTTGCCGGGATATTGTTGTTATGCTAATGTTCCCTTGCCGGGATTTTATTGTGATATTATTGATTCCCTTTCCCCAATTACTTTGTGATTGTTGCTTGGATGAGGAAGAGTGTAAAGCACGAAGGGTGATGCCGTGCATGATTTTGAGAGTATTAATACACGATGCCGTGCTGATATTGTGAGGTAAAAGCACGAAGTTTGATATCGTGCCGCATGATGTACAATGTCGTGCCATGATATGAGTTATAATGCACGAAGGATCATTTCGTGCCATGATTATATGAGGTAAAAGCACGAAGGGTGATGCCGTGCTGATTATATTGATTCTTTTGGTGAGGACGAGAGTAAAAGCACGAGGGGTGATGCCGTACACTTGTCTTTGGTTTCCTTATTCTTGCTTACAATTGAATTTTCGTGTTCCTTTCACTTTGTTACTAAGATTTGGTTTGTACATGATATTTTTTCCCGAGCATGTTACCCCTTCCCATCTTTAACTACTAGTTTCTGTCATTATTACTTCCTGTACATGATATAACTGCATGGGTTTATTTGGTAGTCTTTTTCTAGCCTCGTCACTACTTCGCCGAGGTTAGGCTAGGCACTTACCAGCACATGTGGTCGGTTGTGCTAATACTACACTCTGCACTATGTGCAGATCCCGGTGCTGCAGCTTTTGGACCGTAGTGAGGTTGTTGCCCTTCAGTCCATCAGGCGACCCGAGGTAGCCCTGCAGGCGTCTACAGGCCTTGGTGTCCCCTTCCTATCTAGTTGTTCTTCTGTTCTTTACTATTTCAGAGACATACATGTTTCTATTTTGTTCGGACCCTATTTATAGTATTCTTAGATATTCTATGAAATTGTGACACTAATTCTGGGTAGCTTTTGTTTATGGTTATGTATTGGTATTATTTTAAATTGTTACATTTTGTTTTTCCACTTTATTATTTCTACTGTTTATAAAATGTTAACTCACTAGACTTCCTACCCTCAGGAGTCGTGATGGCGCCTACTAGTGAAAGCTAGGAAAGCCGATTATTCCAACTATTTAACCCTTTTCATTTTTAATCCCATAACAATTGTGAGTTAACATTTTATAAACAACGGAAATAATAAAGCGGAAGAACGAAATGTAACAATTTAAAATAATACCGATACAAATCCATAAACATAAGCTACCCAGAACTGGTGTCACAATTTCACAAACTATCTAAGAATACTACAAATAGGGTCTGAACAAAATAGATACATGTCTGTCTCTGAGATAGTAAAGAACAAAAGAACAACTAGATAGGAAGGGGACACCAAGGCCTGTAGACGCTTGTAGGGCTACCTCGGGTCGCTTGATTGACTGAAGGCAACAACCTCACTGTGGTCGAAAAGTTGTAGCACCGGTATCTGAACATAGTGCAGAGTGTAGTATGAGCCTTAGACGGTATGGTTTTATGCTTGGTTCTCGGGTGGTGATGTCTTTTGGGCTAACTAATGCCCCAACAACGTTCATGCATTTGATGAACAACGTGTTTCGGCCTTATCTATACTCGTTTGTCATAGATTTCGTTGATGATATTCTGGTGTACTCGCATAGTCAGGAGGAGCACGTGAAGCATTTGAGAGTTGTGTTGTAGAGATTGAGGGAGGAGAAGCTTTATGCAATGTTCTCCAAGTGTATTTTTGGCTCAGTTCAGTGGCATTCTTGGGGCACGTGGTATCTAGTATGGGTATTCAGGTTGATCCAAAGAAGATATAGGCAGTTCAAAGTTGGCCCAAACCGTCCTCAGCCACAAAGATTCGCAGTTTTCTTGGTTTGGCGGGTTATTACCACCGGTTTGTTTAGGGATTTTTATCTATCGCATCACCCTTGACCAAGTTGACTCAAAAGAGTGCTCCATTCAGGTGGTCAAATGAGTGTGAGGAGAGCTTTCAGAAGCTCAAGACTGCCTTGGCCACAGCTCTAGTGTTAGTTTTGCCATCAACTTCAGGTTCATATACCGTGTATTGTGATGCTTCGAGAGTTGGTATTGGGTGTATGTTGATGCAGGAGGGTAGAGTTATTGCTTATGCTTCTCGTCACTTGAAGCCCCATGAGAAGAACTACCCCGTTCATGATCTAAAGTTGCCTGCAATTGTTCATGCATTGAAGACCTGGAGGCATTATTTGTATGGTGTGTCTTGTGAGGTGTTTACTAATCATCATAGCCTCCAACACTTGTTTAAATAGAAGGATCTCAATTTGAGGCAACAGAGATGGCTGGAGCTGCTAAAGGATTATGATATTACTATCTTGTACCATCCGGGAAAGGCCAATGTGGTGGCCAATGCCTTGAGTAGGAAGGTGGTGAGTATATGGAGTTCGGCATATATTCCATTTGGGGAGATACCTCTTGTAGTTGATGTTTAGGCCATGGTCAATCGGTTCATGAGGTTGGATATTTCGTAGCCCAGTCGGGTATTGGCTTGTGTGATTTCTCGGTCTTCCTTATTTGACCACATCAGAGAGTGCCAGTATGATGATCATCATTTGCTTGTCCTAAAGGACAGAGTTCAGCACGATGATGCCAGAGATGTGACTATTGGTGATGACGGAGTATTAAGGATGCAAAGCTGGATATGCGTGCCCAATGTGGATGGGCTTTGGGAGTTGATTCTAGAGGAGGCCCATAGCTTGCGGTATTCTATTCATCCGGGTGCCGCAAAGATGTATCAGGATCTGAGACAGTATTATTGGTGGAGGAGAATGAAGAAAGACATTGCGGGATTTGTGGATCGGTGTCTCAATTGTCAGCAGGTGAAATATGAGCATCAGAGACTAGCAGACTTGCTTCAGTAGATGGATATTCCAGAGTGAATGTGGGAGCTGATCACCATGTATTTTGTAGTTGGACTCCCACGGACTTTGAAGAAGTTCGATGTTATTTAGGTGATTGTGGATCGGCTGACCAAGTCCGCGCACTTCATTCCTACGTGTACTACCTATTTTTCCGAGCGGTTGGCATGTATCTATATCCGAGAGATTGTTCGTTTGCATGGCGTCCTAGTTTCCATCATTTCAGATAGAGGTACTCAGTTTACATCACGGTTTTGGAGAGCCGTGCAGAGAGAGTTGGGTACTCAGGTTGAGTTGAGCACAACTTTTCACCCTCAGACGGACGGGCAGTCCGAGCGTACTATTCAGATATTGGAGGACATGTTACGCGCTTGTGTCATTGATTTTGGAGGGTCATGGGATCAATTTCTACCACTCGCAGAGTTTGCTTATAATAACAGTTTTCAGTCAAGTATTCAGATGGCTCCATATGAGGCTTTGTACGGGAGGCGGTGTAGATCTCTAGTTGGTTGGTTTGAGCTAGTCAAGGCTAGGTTATTGGGTACAGACTTGGTGCAGGATGCTTTAGAAAAGGTCAAGGTGATTCAGGAGAGGCTTCATACATCGCAGTAGAGAAAAAGAGTTATGTTAACAGGAAGGTTCGAGATATGTCCTACATGGTTGGTGAGGAAGTTCTATTGAAGGTTTCACCCATGAAGGGTGTTATGAGATTTGGGAAGAAGCGTAAATTGATTCCTCGGTTCATTGGGCCTTTGAGGTGCTTCGGAGGATTGGGGAGGTGGCTTATGAGCTTGCTTTGCCACCCAGCTTATCGAGTGTGCATCCGGTATTTCATGTTTCTATGCTCCGGAAGTACATTGGCGATCTGTATCATGTTTTGGATTTTAGCACGGTTCAGTTAGATGATGATTTGACTTATAATGTGGAGCTAGTGGCTATTTTGGAGCGTCAAGTTCGAAAGCTGATATCAAAGGATATAGCTTCACTGAAAGTGCACTGGAGAGGTTGGCTCATGGAGGAGGCTACCTGGGAGACCGAGTAGGAGATACGGAGAATATATCCTCACTTGTTTGAGGCTTTAGGTATGTTTCTTGACTAATTCGAGGATGAACGTTTGTTTAAGAGTGGGAGGATGTAATGACCTGGCCGGTCGTTTCATGAGTTACCACTTTGTTTCCCCCATTTCTGCTTCTTATTGCTTTGTTTATCTGTGTTATATGGTATCGGGTTAGTCGGTTCGAATCCAGAATAGTTTTGGTAAGGTTTGAGACACTCAGTCTCTTTTGAGTAAGCTTAAGTTGGAAAAGTCAACGGATGTTGACTTATGTGAAAAAGGGCTCGGATGTGAATTCCGATGGTTCAGAAAGCTTCGGAAGGTGATTTGGGACTTAGGAGTGTGATCGAAATATGTTTTGGAGGTCCGGAGTATATTTAGGCTTGAATTGGCGAAATTGGAATTTTGGCATTTCTGGTTGATATGTGAGATTTTGATATAGGGGTTAGAATGGAATTTCGGAAGTTGGAGTAGGTTTGTTGTATCATTTGTGATGTGTGTGCAAAATTTCAGGTCATTCGGACGAGGTTTGATGGACTTTTTGATCGAAAGCGGAATTTGGAACTTTTTGGAACTTTAGGCTTGAATCTGATGTTATTTTGTTGATTTGATGTGGTGTTAGGTGATTCGATGTTTGGTATAGGTTTGGATAGTAGTATATGGCTTGTTCGTACTTTTGGTTGAGGTCTCGGGGGCCTCGGGATGAATTCGGAAGATTTTCAGAAAGTTTTTCTTTGGAAATGAGCAGCTGAAGTTGCTGCCCCTGTCATAACCGCACCTGTGGATTGGGGACCGCAGGTGCGTGATCGCAGAAACGTTGGGTAGGTTGCAGAAGCGGCCAGGGGCTAGAGGACCAAAGGTTGCAGGTGCGGAATCTTGAGCATACCTGCTAGACTGCAGATGCGGAAGATAGGGCATAGGTGCGGTTCCAGGAATTTAAGTGAAAACCGCAGAAGCGGAAAAAGGGACCGCAGGTGCGAAATTCCTGGGTTAGAAAGTATATAAGGTTTCCTTCGCGAATTTTTGCTAAGTTCTCCATTTTTAAAGACGGGAAGTGAGCTAGGGCAGTGATTTTCAAGGGGAAATCGAAGATTATCAGTTGGGTAAGCTACCTAAGCTTCATTACTTGTGTTTATGACCATTTCCCCTTGTTTAATCATGGTACTAGTGGAAATTAAGGAAGAAAATTGAGAGATTAAGGCTTGATATTGGAGAGCTTTGAGTGGGGATTTGAGGTCCGATTTCGATGCTTTTGGTATGAATAGACTCGTGAGAGGATAAAGATTCTATTGACGTGATTTTTATGGAATTTTGAGATGTGGGCCCAGGGGTCGGGTTTAGCCAACTTCGGGATTCTTGTTGTAAATTGGATATTTTCGAGTAGGCTTTGTTCCCTTAGCATATTTTGATGGTATGAATCTACTTTTGGTTAGATTTGGAGCATTTGGAGGCCAAGTCGAGAGGCAAAGGCATCGCGGGCTAGAGTTTGGATCAGATTGAGGTAAGTAATGATTGTAAATGTTTGTCCTAAGGTTATGAAACCCCGGATTTCACATCGTTGTGCTACTGTGAGGTGAAGCACACGCTAGATGACGAGCATAGGGTCGTGCACCATTGGGGATTGTGACTTAGTCCGTCCCGTATGACTGTTAAGTAGCGTATTTGGTTGAAAACTATTTAATATCATTGTCTTTTGGAAATTATTACCATGGTTTGGGCTGTATGCCATATTTGGGCTTCGTACCAACTGTTTTGGACCCTTAAGGGATTTTTACTACTATTGCTAACTATTTTGACTTCATATTTGTACTCAGTCATGTTGTATTATACTGTTTTTATAACTCAGCTATATTTACTCCGTTTTGACATTTTAAATGATATTTTGGGCTGAGCATCATGTTTTACTATTGCCGAGTGACATGAGAGATTTCTGACTGAGTGAGGCCAAGCGCTTGTGTTGTGAGGATACTATGGGATCGGGCTGCGCACCGCAACAGTGTTATACTGATTCATGATTATGAGGCCGAGGGCCTGATTTGTTACGCCACGAGGTGGCTTGATATGTGGCCGAGAGCCTGTTTGATTATACCACGAGATGGCTGGTTATTGCGCATGGGCCGTAAGGGTCCTCTCCCGGAGTCTGTACACCCCCAGTGAGCGCGGGTACCCATGTGAGTGATGTGATGTAGGACGATGGGCTGTGGTTGATTCTTATTGTTGCCCGAGGGGCTATTGTTGATCCATGTTTACCCAAGGGACGGTTTTTGATTCCTACTATGCCCGAGGGGCCGATTATGAGTGATTGTGAGGTAGCTCGAGGGGCAGGTTCTGTTGATATTATGTCCGAGGGGCAGTTTATGACACCTGTTTTGCCCGAGGGGCTAATTACATTTTCTATCATTTATACTCACTGTTTTATCACTCGTTTGAAACTATTGAAAGTTGTTTTAAAAGATTTTTACTGAAATTGAGCTTGATTTACGAAGTAAATGATTTGTATACTGCTTTGGAAATGATCTACATTTGTTGTAGTGTTATGACGTAACTTACGTGTTTTCTTACTGATCAACTTTCATTTACTTTTATTACTTAATAAGTTAGCATACTCACATTACTCCCTGCACCTTATGTGCAGATCTAGGTGTTTCTGAACCCAGTAGCGGGTGTTGATTGCTTAGTGGCAGAGTCATCAGAGTTAGCAAGGTAGCTGCCCGACATTCGCAGCACTGATTTTCTCCCTCTTGTCTTCCTTAGACAGTATTCAGTACATTTTTAAACTCTTCGTTGTATTCAGACCTTAGTAGATGCTCGTGACATATGACACCCCAATGTCGGGCTTGTGTACTTATTCCGCACTGTTCATTTAGACTTACATTATGAGATATCTGATTAATTAAAGGCTTAAAATGATGGTTATTGATTAAATGGTTAATTCAGGAGTTATGTCGGCTGGCTTAGTTTTACGATAGGCACTGTCACGATCGAGTCGGTATTAGGGTCGTGACATTTAGTGCTAAGTCCTGTATCTGCTTGACTGTTCTTTGTGTACTATATGAAATACTGCTTTAAAGTTTGCTCTAAATATGTTTCCTTGATATCCTGATTTTAAGATAAATACTCTATTTTTTTATCAACTATGACCTTGCTTCTATGCTAATGTGTTTCCCCTAGTATGCCTTGGTTCATTTTCTACCCTGTCCTTTCAGTGATTATCATAATGTGTGTCCCCCATCATGTCTACATGTTGATTAACATGGCACTAGGATGTATTTAGCTTAATGGGGATCTTTAGGTTTCAACTAGTTTAACTCCATGCATCTGTACACGACAATTTATGTATACTTGTAAACCTATTTTTTCTCCTAGTTCCTTCAATATAAGGTTGTCTATGTGGTACTTTGCTATGTATACTTTGCTGGACCTACTGGCATGCTTGACTAGTTGCTCTATATGCTCAACTTGGTGTATTACTTAATTTATGTCCCTCCATCACTATCCACTCTACTTATTTGCTCCTCCGCTATTCTGAATTCTCATTATTAGCCGACTGAAAGCCAATGCTATCTAGGTTCTATTGTTGGCCTCCCTAGCGTGAGCACTGATCGGGGTCCAATTGAGGCCCTTGTGAACTTTGACACTGTGGCTTGGTCCTAGTCACTCCCTTAACCTTCAAAATTGTTCCTACTATCCTATTTCCCTGTCATGTACTGTGTACTTGTATTGGTTGTTCCAAGTGGTGCAACACTTGGTGCTGTGGTTAAGTAAATTGGTTTGGACTCTTCTATGAACCTTTGGTTCGTGTATTGAATGTTTCTTTTGTTGAAGGCCTGAGTATGCTATGTAAGAGATACTGAAGGCCCAACAATACAAGGTATTTGGTTATTTTATTTGGGCCTACTGTAGGCCTATTCCTTGTTATGTAACATTTGTACTTTTCACTCATTATTGGGCCTGTAATAACCTTCTGTATAAACAATTGGGGAATTAGTAAAAAGGGAATGGGTAGAATACTTTCAAGAGCATGACTACTTCAATTTGTAGACTACTTTCAAAAGCATGACTACTTCAATTTATTAGTAACAAGTGAGCACTCCTTCAATTTGCATGACTACTTTCAAAAGAATTAGAAACCTGCCTATAGGAACGAGTGTTGATGAATTTTCCTTCAATTCACTTCAGTTATTCACTACAATTGTCATGACCCCAATCTTCCTCCGTGAACTGTCGTGACGACACCTAGTCTCTACAACTAGGTAAGCCTAACAAATGCGGAACATAAATGAAACTTGCGAAAGAAATAATCAAAAGCCAAAATAACCGAATGGAAACAATAATTAAAATGCCGCTCGGCATATACAACACAACATTCTCAGAATCAAGTACACTATCCCAAAACTCGGAAACTCACGGAACCACAAGCCTTTGGATATCTACAATGTCTAACTCCAGAATATCTAACAAGGGAAAGAAATACAGAAAGCAAATGTTTAAAAGCTAGAATTGAAAGGGACTCCTCGGTCTGCGGACGCGGCAAATATATCTCGAATTCACTGGAGCAGTCGCCTCGCCTCAAAGGTGATATGACTGAGTCGCAGTACCTTGATCTGCACATGAAAAACATGCGCAGAAGGAGCATGAGTACACCACAGAGGTACTCAATAAGTGCTAAGCTTAACCTCGGTCGGGTAGTGACGAGGAAGGTCAGGACCCTACTGACGTTAAATAAAATATAAAATTTGACAGTATAGAACAGAAAAACATAAATAAATACAGCAGTAAAAGTAACACAGGATATAAAAAGGGTAACGACAACTATTACAGAGAGAAGGAAAAACACATAAAGAAATGCGACTTAGTACCAAAATAACAATCGGGGATCTCCTGGGATCCCGTCTCGTATTCCAACTCATAGTTCGAGGGGAACTACCGGAATCCCGTTCCGGAGTCCCAAATGTAAATACCTAGTACTGGGGGAATCTACCGGGGGCATTCCCGTAGTTCCATATAAGTGTGTAGGGGGATCTACCGGAATCCCACATCCGTAGTCCCAAAATAAACAGACAAAGGGGAGCTGCCGGAATCCCACATCCGTAGTCCCAAAATAAACAGACAAGGGGGAGCTACCGGAATCCCACATCCGTAGTCCCAAAATAAATACACAGCAGCAACAGGAAAATATACAAAAATGGCAAAATTTCATATTAAGGCAACAAGTGATTCTAGCCTAGCATGTTGCAAAGAATTCAGGTAAGGCAGGTTGAGCAAATAAAGCAATTAAATCACTTAGACATGCTTTACTAAGCTAACAACAAGCTTAATAGTGCAAGTAATAAAAAAGGGAAAGGAAACATACTAGTGATTACTTAATGAAAACCGGATTTCCAATAATTAGCACAAGTACGCACTCGTTACCTCACATACAAGGCATTTTAATTACCAAATATACCAATCCTAAGGGGAAGGTCCCCCACACAAGGTTAGACAAGCCAATCACCGAACCGGCTTAAAATCAACCCGAAACCACGCTCTTGCCACGAGTACTCGACTCTAAATGGCCCAAATCTATTCAATTCAATTGCATAATGTAAATAACACTTCAAGTAACTAATTCTACAAAGAAATTCAAAGCTAATATGCGAAATTAGGTAAAATGACCAAAATGCCCCTCGGGCCCATGTCTTGGAATTGGATAAAATTTACATTTTCAGAAACCTCGTACCCTCATGAGTCTATACATAATAAGAACACTGAAATCAGAGTTCAACTGACTCGTCAAATACCCATGTTAAGGTCTCTTAATCTCAAGCCCTAATTACCCATTTTCCCCAAATTTCTCACCACCAATTAGGTCTTTAATCACATATAAACGAGTTATGAAGTCAAAAATATTACCTCCAAGTGATTTCCCTTGAATACCTCTTCAATCCCCTTCAAAAAGCTTCAAAATCGCCCAAAAATGGAGGAACTTAGGCTTAAAATCGCGGAATAGGCCTTTTAAATCATTCTGCCCAGGCATTTAAATCATTCTTCACGAACGCGATCAAAGCCTCGCGTTCGCGAAGCACAAGTTGGCGTTGACCACTTTTCCTTCTTCGCAAACACGTCCCCTTATTCGCGAACGCGAAGGCTCGGCTTCCCAGCCCACCGCGAACACGACTCCCTTCTCGCAAACGCGTAGTCAAAGACCCCAGCCCTTCGCAAACGCGGGACCTCCCTCGTGAACGCGAAGGCTAAACCTTCAGATCCACATCCTAACCCTTCGCGAATGCGAGGGTTCATTCGCGAACACGAGGGTTCATTCGCTAACGCGAAGAACAACTGGTCTGCAACACACATAGTAGTTTTATGCAATTTCAAACATCATGAAATGGTTCGATTGACCACCCGAAACTCACCCGAGGCCCCCGGGACCTCAACCAAACCTACCAACATATTCCATAACTTCATTCAAACTTGTTCCAACCTTCGGAATGCTCAAAACAACATCAAAACACCTATTTTTCATCGGATTCAAGCCTAAGAATTCCAAAAACTCTAAAAATACGCTTTCGATCAAAAAGTCTATGAACCTCGTCCGAATGACCTAAAATTTTGCTAACACGTCACATTAAACACTACAGAGCTACTCCAACTTCCGGAATTCCATTCCGACCCTCGGATAAAAATCTCACTATCGAACCGAAAACTTCAAAAATTCAACTTTCGGCATTTCAAGCCTAAATTAGCTACGGACCTCAAAACACAATCCGAACACGCCCTTATGCCCGAAATCATCCAACGGAGCTAACGGGACCATCCAATTTCCATTTCGAGGCCGTCTTCCAATTGTTCTGCCTATGGTTAACTTTCCAACACTTTAGCTCTCATTTAGGGACTAAGTGTCCCAAAACTCTCCGAAACTCAAAATCGAACATCCCACCAAATCAAAATAGTAGAAATAAACTTTGGAAAGTAGTTAATGGGGGATCAGGGCATAAATTCTTAAAACGACCGGGCGGGTCGTCACAAGAAATCATGCCTATAGGATTTTGATCACTTTATTAGCTATTATAGCACATTGTTCACTAGAAATCTTGTTTATAGGACTAAGTATAAATAAAACAAGTTCTAATCATCAACTATTAGAGATCCTGCCTATAGGAAATAATTGCTTGTTAATTAGTTAATATTAGACTACTTAAACATTGTTCCTGAGCGACACTATTAGAAAAATCTAGATAATTCTGGGACTCTCCCCAGCATATTTTGTTATACCCAAATGCGTAGATCACCTAGGCATCATACATATAGGATTGGTAACTTAAAACTTTCAATAACCAGCTTGTCATACCTGCACAATTCTGTCTATAATCAATACCTTACATCTAGAATTGCCTGCATACTTTGATCGCCTAGAAAGCATGTCTATAGGCTTAAGATTCTGAAGTCTACCAATTCCTGACAGACATTTGTCTTGCGTGCATTTGTTGCTTAAGTGTGGAGGCAAATTTGAGCCTTACCTGCCTATATGTGAAGTCCAACATGTTTTTATATGTCGCCTAGTTTTGACATTTCTGAGCAGCTAAATAAGGTCTAGAACCACCCAAATAGAGTTCCAATACCTTCTGGACCATAGGTATGGGACCGTGGATGCGTAGGGTACGACCTATAATTGAATTATAAAGCTTTTAGATAAAAACTTTAACATAGTAATCGAGTAACAGGAGATGATAGTCTATGTCTGCTGAATAATATGAGTAACACCCCATGTTGAGGGAGTTACGAAGTATTATTTATATTGCACGGGGTGATCCTTTAGGCTAAAAAACTTAGGACCCCCCATCTTATTTCTCTTCTGTTTGAATCAAGTCGATGTACACATCTATTTAAAATCTTTTTTATAATAAAATTCCCAAACTTTGTGCTCTCCCTGTCTTTATTTATTTGACTAATCCATATAATTCAATTTCGGCGAGAACCCACAGTTGTGGGCCTCAAAGAGTGCCTAACACCTTCTCTTTGAGGTAATTTGAGCCCTTACCCGATTTTTGGTGACATTGACTAGTTAAAACAAAGTTATTTGGAAAAAGGTGCCCTAACGCACCTTAAAAATCATTAGGTGACGATCTTCTCTTTTAACCCTTCCCTTAAAAGAGTTGTCAATGTCGAAACCCTCTTTCGCGAGAAAATGACGCGCGACAGTGGGCCCCGGTCGACTTTTTGGGGGTGATTTTCTAATTTCTTGATTAAGCCTTAATTTCATTAATTAGATTAGTTTCTTATAGTTATATTTATGGTATGTAATAGCTTTTGGCTAGATTTGGGCCATTCGAAGTCGGATACTCATGGAAAAGGCATTGTTACTAATTGATTGAGCTTGGTTCGAGGTAAGTGGCTTGCCTAACCTTGTGTGAGGGAAATTCCCTTATCATTTGGTACTGTTGTGTTATGTGAGCACCATGTACACGAGGCGACAAGTGCGTACACGGGCTAATTGTTGTAAAAATCCGGTTTTTATGGAGTAGTAACCTGTTTTCATCTTAATTAAGTTATACCAACATGTGTAGTTATCCTATTTAGTCTAATATCGCATGTCTACGTGCTTTAACTACTTATTTGAACTCTATGCAACATGCCTAGTTGATTTCCTGTCTTTCCTTGATCTGTATCAGTCTTAACTGTAGAATTATTGCTGTTAATGGTTGTATTTAGAGGTTTGAGCTATGTGTTTACTTTTGGGACTACGAGGTGGTACCTCGGGACATCCCCCTGTACCTTTACTTTTGAGACTACGAGGAGGTACCTCAAGAGATCTCTTTGCATCTTTACTTTTGGGACTATGAGACGGTATCCCGGGAGATCCCCTGCTGCTTTATCCCTATGTGTTGTACTATTATTTTGCTATATTTTTCTCTTTGTTAAATTTCAGTCTCTTATTATATTGCCATATTCTTATACATTATTTATTATATATACCATTGGGCCCTGACCTGACCTCGTCACTACTCGATCGAGGTTAAGCTTGGCACTTACTGGGTACCGTTGTGGTGTAGTCATACTACTCTTCTGTATATGTTTTGTGTGCAGATCCAGGTACTTCTTATCAGCCAAGTCATCAGTGAGCAAAGACAGTTTGGAGACTTCAAGGTATATTTGTCGCGTCCGCAGACCTCAGAGTCCCCCTCTATTCCCTCCTATGTCATTTACCTTTCCGTACTTTGTCTTAGACTCTGGTGTATAAGGATACTAGTTTTCTTCTGTAGCTTATGACTTATGATGTTTCGGGTTTTGGAAAATACTGTGTATCCTCAAGTGTTGGTATTGTACATGCCGAGCGGCTTTTCTATCAGATATTTTATTACCTGTTGTAGTTAGTTGTTAGAGTTTTGCTTCCATTTTTTTGGTTATTTTCTGCAAATGTTAGGCTTACCTAGTCGTAGAGACTAGGTGCCAGCATGACATCTCACAGAGGGTGGATTGGGTCGTGACATAGAAAATTAAGCAATCAAGTATAGAATTGAAAAAGCAACCATATATTGGTGAATTATAATTAAGGTTAAGTCAGCATTAAACAACAATATTCCTGGCCAAACCATTATCTCAGAACTATGGGTTTTAGCTACTCATGATAATATCAAACAATTTCATAAGTGTTAGATAATTGAAAATACTAAGAAAGGATGAAGAAAACTGAGATCTCCTTGCTCATGAATTTTTCTCATTTGTATTGTTCCTTTAAAATGGCGTATCCCCTCTCAAAATAGGCTTAGTCTTGCTTTTATATGCGTTGGGTAGGTCTAAGGCCAAAATAACCTTGTCCCCGGCAAAGCTAGAGAAATTACTGTCACTAGTGTCCAGGGCAACGTGTGGCATTGGCCCTGGCACTGGCCTGCTGAGCATTCTGTCAATGGCGCCACAAGCGGCCTTTGGCGCTGGAATTCAACACTTTCCCGTTTTTCTCTGTTTTGGTCTAATATCGCGCCTTTTACCCCCAATTGCTTTCGGATGATTCCTACACATAAAAATACCATGAATTAATAATCAATATATTTTACATCCGAAATCGACGAAACACGAGTAAAACATGAGGCGATATACATATAAATATATATACTTTAACCTAAATATCAACACCTCACACTTTGACTCTTGCTCGTCCTCGAGCAATGGGACTATCAACTATAACCTAACTATGTACAAATCTCAACTAGATAGGAACACTTCAATTTTTAACCATACACTCTACTCTTGACTATGATCGATACCGGCAATCAAGCATGAACATATAAAATTCACATTCTTCCCATTTTAAACATGCCTAAATATATCCATTTCAATTCAATCAATTCAAACAACCTATCCGTAACCACCCTACCTCAAAAGACGACTCATTACCACTAAGCACTCTCAACTCGCGCATTCACCCAACAAGAAACGTTTACAATATAACCAATTCTTTATGAGATCATGTGCCCTCACCAAACATATGAAAGAGTGAATATAGAATAGTCCACACATTCAAGTATGCTTTTTAATATAAATTAAGGATATCACTCAATTGAACAAAATTCGTTCACTCTCACAAAGAATTCGTGTGCATCCCGTGGTCGTACCATAAGCTTGCCCGTACTATACATCTCTACTAATCTAAGCTAGCCAAGCTAGGATCAATTATGACTTTAAAGTTGTAATGTAGGCTAAGGTATGGGTAGGATACATTTAGAAATAGTGACTAACCCTCCTAAGCACTGATACACTATACTCACAAATCGAGCACATATTCTTCTCAACCAATTCACTCGCCACAAATCATATACAACATAGCCTTTTTTCATTAAGCACTTCTATACTCCCACTAGCACAGATTGGTAAGATTAGGATGTGTGTGTTTTTCTATATTATTTGACTATCATTTTTTTGTAATTTTTTTCTTTTTTTCTTTTTTTTTTCTACACACACTCCATACATTAAAATTCATCAGCTAGTGACCTTTTTTCAACTTTAGGGCACCAAAGGGCCCTTTGATGGTTCCACTCGAAAGCTACTCCCCAATCTATCACCTTACTTCTTTTAGCGACTAAGTTCCTTAGGAGGTAAAATTTTAACAATCTCAAATTAAGAACAAAATAGGAATACATCTTTTAATGTGGGTGCCAAAGGAAAGGTCTATAGGCTCAAAGGGGCTAGCAACAGAAAATTTTATCTTCAAGTGACAAGCATATCTATGATCAAGCAAGAAACGCCTACATCATCTCCTGAGTTCTCATCTCTTTCATTCCGTGCTTCCTGAGTGAGCTTAGATTTGATGTCAAATAGCCTTTTAGGAGCCTCTACCACCTCATCATACTCGGGGTATTCTAGCACCTCTCGGGAGAGCATATATTGCGTGAGAATGTTGCCAAAGAAAAACCCCTTAATCTGCCGCCCAAATCGTGTGAGACCATCTCTCCCAACATGATCTCACCCACATTAATGGGTCTCCCAGTCATCAAAAATAATATTACACATAGTCGAGCTCGAGTGCATTCGCTGGTGTGTTCAACTGGCATGAGTCAGCCCTGCACAAAATTCTGCTACACTTTGGCGGTCTTGTTGAAATCAGAGTGAACAATCTGAAGATGGATTTTCCCTACTTTCTGGTCCACTTAGAATTTGAATCAACACCACAAAGAGTGTGACGTATCGCCGTGTATCTTAGGCTTTTGACAAATTTCTGTAACCTCCGCGGGTTAGAGTTCTCAACCCCCTAAAATGCACATAAGGACTGCCTATCTAGTGGCACGTCCTTCCCACGTACATGTGACCCGAACAAGTTTGCATTCCAGTTGATGTACAGTTCCCGCACCATGCTCAAATTTTCATGGTCGGGGCATTCTATGAGTTTGTCCATGTTCAGTGCTCGCAACATATGCCACACAACAAGTGATTGATCAAGTGACTAAAAGGCACTAACTATGCCACACAACAAGTGATTGATCTTGGTGAAGTGAATTAACCTCAATGCAAGCAAGTGGCATATAGTACTTAATTTTTACAACTACTACACTAAATTAGCTAATCCTACAAAGTGCTACAACATACATAATATAGGATACATGATGTGGGCGACATGTGTACAATGAAACCAAGCTCCCAAATATGTAGAATTGTTTCCAAACACCCCACATTTATCCAAATATCATATATAATTACACTCGGTTACTCAGACTTCACCGATGCACAAAATATTCTTTCAAATATTTTAACAAACACCTTGTTCGCATGAAGTGTGTGCAACTTAGTTTAACAATGGTAGAACATGGTGGCCGTCCCAAATTTCAGAGAAGTAGAGGGAATTCTAGTTTACTACTCCGTATACAATACAACCACAAATCAATTTCATCCCACATTCGGGCCACCCATCATAGAACAAGGCTTAAGAAGCAACTTAGGGGCAATTTGGGGATTAGAGCATGTGGGAGGGGGATGTTTATTCTCATCTACCAAATAAAAGAACAAGAAAAAGAAGAAGAAGAATAAGAAGAAAATATACATGTAGGATTCAGGATGAGAGCAAGAAGGAAGCTTGAGAAATTTGAGAGAGAGGAGGGAGAAGGGTCGCGGCAGAAAAAGGTTTGAGAGAGAGAGAGAGAGATTGACGGGTGTTTGGGAGTGGAGTGTGATATTTGAGTTATGTTTTAATTTGAGTTGGGAATGTGTATGGGTTATAAGGTGGGTTATAATGTTAGTATAGATAGGTATATGGGTTGGGTTAATGGGTATGAGTATGGGTATTAATCTAATAATTAAAAACAAAACAAAAAAAATAAAAGCTTACCTGCCCCCCAGCCCATCGCCCCACGTTAGGCCTGGCGCTGGGGGACTTTGACATTCTCTAAAGGGAGCCCCAGGCAGTGCGGGGCGCTGGCCTGGGCGCTAATTCAACTTTTTTTTTTGTTTTTTATATAACATTCTGATCCCCCGAGTACTTTATATATCCAATTTACATGCTCCACACCATTCTACCTATAATTTCTATGCCTACAAAGAAAATACAAAATCTAGTCTGCTCTAACTAAAAAAATTAAAAAGCTAAGCTATGAAAGCAATAAAAATTGGGTTGCCTCCCAACAAGCGCCTGATTTAACGTCGCAGCACGCCACATAACCTCTCTTAGTCATCAACGAGTACTACTTTGGTCTTCTCACGATCAATGATTCCTTCCCAATAGTGCTTGACTTTGTGTACATTCACTAAAAAGTTTCTTTCACTATGTAAAGCGCGCAACTCAATTGCACTATAAGGAGTGACTCTCACCACCTCAAATGGACCTGACCATCTCGATTTCAACTTCCCAGGAAATAGGTTGAGCCCAGAATTGAACATTAATATATGTTGGCCTGGTTCGAAGTGACGTAATACGCTTGTCATACCATCTTTTCATTTTCTCTTTGTAATGCTTAGCATTTTCATAAGAGTACAACCTGAACTCATCTAACTCATTCAACTACAAGAGTCTTTCTCGCTCGCGGCTTCAAGGTCTATATTCAACTTTTTAATGGCCTAGTACGCCTTGTGTTCAGGTTCAACAGGCAAGTGACATGCCTTCCCATAGACAATATTATACGGCAACACCCTAATTGGTGTTTTGTATGCAGTTCTATATGCCCACAAGGCATCATCTAACTTTGCAGCCCAATCATTCCCATTCACACTCACCGTCTTCTCTAATATTTGTTTTATTTCTCTGTTAGACACCTCAGCTTGTCCACTTGTTTGCGGATGATATGTTGTGGCAATTCTATGGCGGACTTCATAATTAGCTAGAAGGTTATTCAACAACCGATCGCAAAAATGCGTCCCTTCATCACTAATCAAGGCACGTGGAGTCCTAAACCTCGAGAATATGTTCTTTTTCACAAACGCAACTACCACCATGGCATCATTTGTTGGCAATGGACCGCCTCTGCCCATTTTGACATGTAGTCAACTACTAGCAAGATGTATTTGTTTCCTCTGGACAATGGGAATGGTCCCATAAAATCTATCCCCACACATCAAATATATCGACCTCCAGGATGTTATTCAAAAGCATCTCATGCCTCTTTGTGATTGTTCCGGTTCTTTGACATTGTCACACTTGTTAACAAATGCATGGGCATCCATGAATAATGTTGGCCAAAAGAACCCAGATTGTAATACCTTTGCAGCTGTTCTATCGCCTCCATGATGGCCCCCATAATGTGATGCATGACAATCATACAACACTAATTTCACCTCCTTTTCTGGAATGCATCTCCTCATCAACTGATCAGTACATTGCTTGTACAAGAATGGCTCATCCCAGTAGTAGAATTCACATCATGTAGAAACCTCTTTCTAGCTTCAGATTCAATTTCAGGAGGAAGTACCCCACTCACAAGATAATTCACATAGCCCGCATACCATAAGGGGAGGTCTTGGGTGATAGCAAAAAATTGCTCATCAGGAAATTCCTCTTTAATTTGTCCACCCTCCTCCACGTGGTCATGATTTTCTAGCCTTGATAGATGGTCAGCTACTTGGTTCTCTGTGCTCTTTCTATCTCTTATTTCTACATCAAATTCCTGCAACAACAAAACCCAACACATCAATCTAGCCTTGGATTCCTTTTTTGTAAATAGATACCTGATTGTTGCATGATCGATATGGACTATAACTTTTGTTCCCAACAAGTATGCCCGAAATTTCTCAAAGGCCCACACAACCACCAACAACTCCTTTTTAGTGGTGGTGTAATTCAGTTGTGCATCATCAAGAGTCTTACTCGCATAGTAGATGGAACAAAATATCTTGTCCTTCGTTTGGTCTAGCACTGCCCCAATAACATGGTCACGTACATCACACATAAGTTCAAATGGTAAGCACCAATCTAGCGCCGCAATAATGGGCGCAACCACCAACTACTTTTTGAGCTCTTCAAATTCCTTCAAGCAGGCATCATCAAAATTGAAGGTTACATCCTTTTTCAAGCAACTTGCACAAAGGAGTAGCAATTTTTGAAAATCCTTAATAAGGTATTGATAGAATCCTGAGTGTCCCAAGAAACTTCAGACACCCTTTACAGAAATGAGTGGAGGTAGTTTTTCAACCACCTCCACCTTCGCCTTATCAACTTTAATGCCACCCCTTGACACTTTGTGATCCAACACGATGCCTTCTTGCACCATAAAATGGCATTTTCCCCAATTCAACACTAGATTTATTTATTCACAATGGGCCAAAATCTTGCTCAAATTCTTCAAACAATAACATAAGAAGACTCAAAGACTAAAAAATCATCCATAAAGACTTCTACAAATTTTTCCACCATATCGGTAAAAATAGACATCATGCACCTCTAGAAAGTGGCTGGTGCATTACAAAGACCAAACGATAGCCGCTTGAAGGCGAAAATGCCATAAGGACAAGTAAAAGTGGTCTTCTCCTGATCCTCTGGGCATATGACAATCTGGTTGTACCCTGAATAACCATCAAGGAAGCAATAATATTCATGCCCCGCCAATCTGTCCAACATTCGGTCTATGAATGGAAATGGGAAGTGGTCCTTGCGAGTTGCTTTGTTGAGCCTTCTGTAATCAATGCAAACTCTCCACCCCGTCATGGTGTGAGTAGGAATTAGCTCATTTTTCTCATTCTCTACCACAGTCATCCCCCTTTTTGGGCACACATTGAACTGGGCTTACCTAGTTGCTGTCAAAGATAGGAAAGATGATACCTATATCGAGCCACTTAATTACTTCATTCTTCACGACCTCCTTTATAATGGGATTTAATCTCCTTTGCTGCTCAACATTGGGACGGTGTCCATCTTCCAGAAAGATTTTATGCATGCAAAATGATGGACTAGTTCCCCTGATGTCAGCAATTGTCCACTCTATAGCCTTTTTATGCTCGCGAAGTACTTTGAGAAATTTTTCTTCTTGTACATTAGTCAAGCTAGATGATATAATCACTGGCAATGTCTCAGAGTTCCCTAAATAAGCATAGTGCAGATGCGCTGGAAGGGGCTTCAGTTCTAGCTTTAGAGCTTCTTCAATAGATGGCTTAGGAGGGGTCATAGTGACAGGCTTGTCCAACTCCTCAAATCTCCCAAACCCATGGACATAACTGCAAGACATGTCAAGTACTAGCTCAATTTCTCTATCACGATCCAAAACCACGTGACCGACACCCACCACACTACCCGACCCTAGCCAACCAAACCATGTGATGCACCCAAATCATATGCATGAAAACCAATTTAACTGCGGAAGCTCTTTAAAAATCATATACAAGTCACACTTCCTTTTTACCCGAAAGGGTATAAGGGAGTTTTTCCAATTAAAGTGACATTATTCGAAATGAGATTATTTATTTAATTTCAGAGTCGCCACTTGGAATAATTTATGGTGTCACAAATCACCGATTTATTTTTAATCCCAAATCGAGGAGAATTTTAACTTTATTTAAAAGTCTGCAAAACCAGAAAAACTAGGTAAGGAATTCTGTTAATCCGGGATAAGGTGTTAGGCATTCCCGGGTTTCGTGGTTCTAGCACGGTCTCTTAACTATTAATAATTGGCCTAATTATCTGATTTATTATATGTTTTGAACCTATTGTGCATTTTTAACTTTATAATCACTTTTAATTATTTTAAACCGCTTTTAGGATTTATGAAATTATTTCTTGAACAAGTTACGATTGGCGTACACTTGCCGTTTTTTGGAACACACCGCAAACAATGCTACATGAAATGCACCCGCAATTCGTGACATGTTTATTTTATTTTTATTCGAAGTTGTTATAATCGGGTCACATGAAATGCATACCCGCATTTGGAAATTAGGCATCATGACTATGTCACAGGAGCCGTATCCATAATCACGATGGTTTGTTAGTCGCACCTAAAGCAAAACTACGAGGTTTAGATTATCTAACACTAATTTTTTGGTTGTTATAAGCAATTGCAGTAGTATCTAATAAAATTGCCAACTATCTTTGGGAAAATCTAGTTCTAATGATTACAAGCCTAAAACACAAGATGAAACAACCCAAATGGTTATTTGGTCAAGGCTAGCCCAGTCGCTACTCTTAAATGACTGGGCCTATTATGCATTTGTGTTTAATACCAATAAAATTCACCCGAAATACACAATTGTTCAAAGCTAGAATTTAATTCATTCCAATGTAACAATCAGAATATGATTCTAGTTTTGAAATTAATTACACTACATGTGATTTCTAATACATAAAAAAGAAATGAGTTTACGTTAGAGTTCAATAGGGTAAGCCCATAACTAGGATCAAGCTATTGGGCTTATTTCCCAAGCATAATGGCCTAGGCGCGGACCCGTTTTTGGTCATTGCCAAACTAGGCCAAACCACAAGTCTGGGCCAAACTGAATCATAAAGGCCCTTGTTTTAACTTTCAGCCCATAGCCTGAACTATTTCAGCATTACAAATTATAATCACAAAGAGAACTACTACTAATTCCTTTTAACAAATGATGATATTAATTAAATACATGGATTCAAAAATCTATTTGACTACAATAAATAATGTAAAGGCATTTAAAAATCAGAAAACTACTTTGTAGTCCTTTAACACATAAATTACTACATTAATAGATAATCTATTAAACCAGAATTCTATTTTTTAAAGGGAAAATATCAACTAAGTCTATTATAATTCCCCTGAAATTAACAGCCTAGTGAACTCTTGCCCCTTTTGGATATAATTGATCCATCAAAGCTCAGTCCACCACATGGAGTCATCAGTTTTAGCATGATATCAATAGCAAAATTTCAGCTCTTGGCCTTAAAACTTGCTGATTTGGCCAACTAGTGACCAAATCCACAAGTTATAGCCCATGAAGCAACATGTCCTCAAATAAACACTTTGTTATTAGTCATATAAACAGAAGAAGAAAGAGATCAACAGTTAATTATTCAGAATTAGTGTTACTATTGCAAAAATTAACTAAAGAAAATACTTCAAACAATAATACTGGAATCAGTATTTCATATTTCTTAAATAGAATGCTACACTAATCAATGTACCAACCAAGTTATGCATGCTAGATTATTTCAAGCTTTAAACTCATATAGCAAAGGATTGATTAGATCTATAGCAATGTAATCAGTAACTACATGAAATGACACTTATTTAACACACATAGTTACAACTTTTTGATATCATAACTGTCACGACCCCAACCCCGGTCATGATGGCGCCCAACACACTGCTAGGCAAGCCCGACCATTCAACAACATTATCCCAAATTCTTATTCAGATTATAGATAAATATCATAGAGAATTTACTAAGTCATTTCATTCAAGTGTATAATTAATAATAAAATCTTCGGAAGTTCAATTAAATACCACACCATATCCCAACAGAATCCGGTGTCACGAATATGAGCCTCTAATACAGAATATCCACCTATTACAAGTCTGTCTAAAAAAAATACGGAAAAAATAGAGATAGAGGGGAGAGATTAAGGCTGCGAATGCCATGCAGCTACCTCAATACTCCCGGATACTGCTGTTCAGCTAAACAAATCCTCACTCAGCCTGTGGTGTACCTGGATCTGCACGCAAGGTGCAGCGAGTAATGTGAGTACTCCGACCCAGTGAGTAATAAACATAAATAAAGGCTGAGAATAAGAAATCATGGAAAAATACAAAGTAAACTATAACTGGCAGTTTAGAACAACAAATAGTAAAGCAACAAGTCAATTAAGTTAGAGTACCAAATACTGAGAGAGGTATAACAAATAAAAACAAATGCATGAGTCCAATGCAATGCATATGATGGTACACTCTAGTGCCCACTGCGGCGTGCAACCCGAGCCATCCATTTATTTATCGTCGACGACGCTCACTGGGGGTGTGCGCAGACTTCGGAGGGGCTCCTACAGCCCAAGCGCAATATCAAGCCATCTCGTGGCATCAAATCTAGGCCCTCGGCCTTATATCAATCTCAGTATAATTACCCAGGCTCTCGGCCTCAATATCAATGTAATCAACCAGGCTCTCGGCCTCAATATTAACATTGTTGCGGCGCGCAGCCCGATCCATGCTCAGTCCAGAAATCATCATAAGCCCCTTGGGCATTTGTAAAACAGTAGTTCTCAGCCCGAAATATTATTTAGAAATATCATTTAAGTTTTCAAATCTTAGAAAGATGGCTGAGTTTGCAAAACAGTATTTAAAACCTTGGACTGAGGTCAAATGATATGCAAAATATGCGAAAGCAGTGATATCAATCCATGAAGGATTCAAATAATTGGCAAGAAGCCCAAATGTAACAATTAAATCCAAGTAAGGATGATTCTCAATTTAGTTCAAGTAGAAAACACGGTAAAAACATCTCTCGGGATGGACCAAGTCACAATCCCCAACGGTGCTCTACCCCACGCCTGTTATCCGGCATGCAAGTCACCTCAATATAGCATTACGATGTGAAATTCCGGGGTTTCAAACTCTCAGGACATCATTTACATCAATTACTCACCTCAAGATGGTCAAAGTCTAGCTCGTTATGCCCTTGCCTCTCAAATTACCCTCCTCGTGCGACGAATCTGCCCAAAATCACAATGAATATATCGCATTATGCTAAAGAGACAATACCCAATCAAAAGCAATCGAAAAATATCAAAATTCACGAATTTGACAAAACCCGAGCACCGGGCCCACGTCTCGAAAAATCAGAATATTAACATCACCGGATTCCTTGTCTTGCCACGAGTCTATACATACCAAGAACTCCCAAATCCGAGTTCAAATGGCCCATCAAATCCTAATTGTTTGGTTTCAAAATTCAAGCCCTAGTTCTTGATTTGTAGGCTTATATTTCATGAATCTCTAGGTAGAATTCACAATAAAAACGAGTTCTAAGTCCAAGAAACTTATCTCAAGTCGTTCCCCCTTGAATCCCTCTTTAATCTCCACCAAGAAGCTCTCAAAATGATCAACCATGGAGGAAAAATGACCCAAAATCACGGATGAAGTGTTTTATAAACTCACTGCCCAGAATTTTTCGAAAGTACTGTTCACGCGTGCGGTTACTGTTCATGCGCGTGGTCACTGTTCACCCGCGCGGTTACTGTTCACGCTGCTAAAAAAATACAGCAGCAGCCAAAGAAATTGCAGCACTTTCGTTTTACTAAAATGACTCTAACTCCATAGTACAAACTCAGAATTCGATGATTCTTGTTCCTATGAGTCACAAATAATGATACGAATATATTCCTTCAATCAAAACTCAATTCGGAGCTCGTTTGCTCAGTGCGATATCCATTTTGCTCGTTAAACAATTAACTCATATTTCGTGTCAAAAACCCAATCGCGACTTGATGAAATCAGACCAAACTTTCCAGAACACTCCTATAATTCATTATTTAAATTCTGGAAATCTCGAAATAAAATTTCGATCTCTAGAACTAAAAATGGACCTTTGGATCATTACATGCTTATGCTCAAACGACAAAAATCTTCCAAAAACTCTTCCAAAACTTATCCGAGCCTCATGGGACCCCGACCAAACATGCCAACATAATTCATAACATTATTCAAACCTCTTACAATCATCAAAACACCTCAAACAACATCAAATTACCCAAAACTCATCGAATTCAAGCCTAATTTTCTAAAAACTTCCGAAATACACTTTCGATCAAAAACCCGACCAAACCACGTCCGAATGACCTAAAATTTTTCACACATATCCCAAATCACCTAACGAAACTACAACAACTCTCATAATTTCATTCCGACTCTCGGATCAAAATCTCACCTATCAACCGGAATTCGCCAAAATACTAACTTCGCCAATTCAAGCCTAATTCTACACCGGACCTCCAAAAATACTTCTGATCACACTCCTAAGTCACAAATCATCCCCCGAAGCTAACCGAATCATCAGAATTCAAATCCGAGCCCTCTAAAACATAAGTCAACTTTTCCAAAACAAACCTTCCTTAAAAAGACTAAGTGTCTCATTTCCTACTAAAACCAATCCAAATCAACTCGTTCATACCCAACACTGATAATTAAGCATAAAGAAATAGGAAATGGGGAAAATGGGGCAGTAACTCATGAGACGACGGGTCGGGTCGTTACATCCTCCCCAACTTAAACAAACGCTCGTCCTCGAGCGTACCCAGAGTTGTCCTAGAAGCCAACCAATAGCTGAACGACTTTACCAAGAATATACCTGTGGGTGATCCCACACTACCCTATCTCGCATAGGTCCGATAACACAACATAGCTGAAATTTCACAATCCATGTAGTCCATAAACCATAGAACCACACTGCACCTTTCGAAATCATACACAAGATTAGAACTTCACATCCATACTCAGAATAAGCCCGAACCAACTGTAATAACCCATACCTGCAACATCAGGTGCAATTATCTGATATACCACATAACTCAAACACTCGAAACGATAATTTCTATTCACAGTAGCTGCATATAATAATCAAATATCGATAAGAAACCTCTTAACAACTAAAGCCTCATTCCAACACTTTCACATACTGCCAATGATAAAGGAAACATGCAATAAATCATAACCATTTTCTATGTCAACCATTTATGAAGTAATTTCTCTCCTAGTAATTACCATAGCAAATTTTGAACCGAACCTCAATATTTACCCATCACACATACTGAAATCGAATCCGTTCGCATTCATTAATGATTTCAACGATCTCTTCTGACCAAACACACTACTCAGGTGACATGACACATCAATACATGCCTAAGCCACAACTTGCATAATACATGCACCAATAAGAAACGATCCGAACATACTCAATTCATGAAAATGACTCAACTGAGAGAGCTGTACCTCAAACTCACCAGTACTGCCACAACACAAGGCTGAGACCTTGTCTCACATCATAGAAACAGGACACACAAATTTGACCCGCAATGTCATGTTTCCACATAGCTTTGCTGCAACGCGCGTTACTATCCAAATACTACTCCACAGGAAACACCTCAAGTCAATATGCTTGAAATCGACAACGATGCTCAATTGATGTCTGGAGCCAAAGAAAATCATTACACCCATGGTGAAACAAATAACACATACCACGCAAACCTGATAGAACATAACCGGTACGTTATTCACCGAGCAATACCCAATTACTCATCCCACTCGACTTCCACTACTACAACTCCTATCAGAGCCAGACGATCCGGTGCCTGGCACCAAATTAATACCGAAATCAACAACCTCGCCCGGTGACATGCCTAGCCATATGAAACTCATCTGAAAAGTCCCCGAACACCGGAACTGAATTAATGATAGCAACCTTTGCACTGACATCCATCACGAATGCCCAATTAAGAAAGCGATCCTTCCCAACCATCCGCTGGTCCTTTGAAATATAAACCACTCTGCTAGAACATAATCCAATGCACTTCATCACTCAACCCGTGGCATTTTCGGTATTTCCCGTAGCGCAATAGTTCAGAATCACTCA
Source organism: Nicotiana sylvestris (assembly GCF_000393655.2). Taxonomy (NCBI): domain Eukaryota; kingdom Viridiplantae; phylum Streptophyta; class Magnoliopsida; order Solanales; family Solanaceae; genus Nicotiana; species Nicotiana sylvestris. The sequence continues at coordinate 114,459,187 of NC_091059.1, read as the reverse complement.
ACACTAAAACAACCAGTCTGAATTCTGACATCACATCCAAAATCTAACATACCAGCAAACAAAGATCCACTCGAGCCTCCAAATCCCGATTGCCGCTAAACGGTGCCGAATACACACGATCCACTACCACAACCTAGCCTATACATGAGAACTCCTAGTCTCCAACTCCATATGGCACACAAATCATCATACCTGATTCCAGTTTCCACTGTGCGAATACATGCACACCTTTGATACCCAATCATTCCACGACAGATACTCTAAATTTCCCTATGCTACCAAGCAAACCTGAATACCACCAATGGACCTACCAAGAACATGCCGCAATACTACCGAAATATCATCAGTTTAATAACATTACCTTTTTCTGAGACATATACTCTCATCAAATCACTTCCAATTAGCAATACCATTTCCTTAATCATCTGAAGATCATTTACCCTAATCATCTGAAGCTTATTTCTCTAATCACCTAAAGCTGCCCATACCGCCTAAGAATGTTATGAATTTCCATTTAGAACTGAACTGTAACCTTACACACGCAAATCTCAACCCTTCATAACATATCGCATATACCATACCATCCTAAGGTAACATGAGGACTTCACCTCCTTTCCGAACCATGAACGTTTACGTACTCAACTAATCAAGAACTTCCATTGATCCCATCTAGAAGAAAAATCATTACACATTCTATGCTCTGCATGACATACATAGGTCTTGTTCAAATTCTTACAATACCGATACGACGGATGAGATATGTATAAATTCATAACACCACCGAATCAACAATTCATAGGGTCTATACTTGTGGCAAGAACTATCACCTCATTCTGAACCAAACAATGGTCTTAATCCCTTAATTTACTTCATATACTTAGATTGCACTGATCTCGAATTCAATGATCTCGTCTCACCCATTACGAATTGCTTAGGCAATAAGCCACCCCAGACATAATCAAAAGCCGCATATGATGCCCCAATATGCCAACATGCTACCAATTCGAACGCAATACAAAAAAAGAAAACGAACTCTGGAAGGAATTACCAATCCCACGCACTAATACGGACTTTCCTTAGAAAACAAGAAGCAAGGCATACAAAATAGCATATAGAAAACTATACTCAACATCACACTGTTGCAAACTTCATACTTGATTTACATCTTTAATCAATCAAGTGATCACATGCCACACTTATATAATCTTCCCGTGGGACACACTCCCACAACCTACCACAACAATATCTGGAGCGTACATCCAAACCACCGGTCGCACTAACGCTAAAGAGCGATCAAGAATTATTAACCAGGACGCAAAACCCTTTTTACAAAACACCAATCTTAGGTGACGTTGAAGACAATACCAACTTACCATAAACATCAAAACTTATCTCCTGCTCATCCGAGCTCATGACATCTTGTCAAAAATTTTCCTTTACTCTTTCCATTCTCGACCCAATTTACACAACCAAAACTGATTTACCAGCATGCATCAAATCGGAACTAACATAGTACATAACCACACAATCCGCTAACCAATAGCAAGCTCCCCAACTTGGCTCGAAGCCATAGATCACAACATACTATACTCATAACGCATATACTCCATTGTTGCCTCAATACCATAGTGAGATTAAACTCGATCCTTCATAAGCTTGTGGAAACACAAATCATTTAGAATTTTTAACTCTTCTGCAAATCTCGCATTCACTCACACAACAGTTAAGCCCACTCTCTAGGCGATCCAATTTAGATTTCAACACATTTTATTCACTTGCAATTGAGGTCTTCTAATAGATAACGTAAGGATAACACAACTTTAGAACACCCCGCAGGAGATGACCCACCTGTTTTGCCCCCAACTAACATTTCTGCATACCTTCCACCGCCATAAGCATTACATAGTCACTTGATCTTCCTGAGTCTGTACTCATACCGCAACATGAAATTTACTTCACTCCCAACTAGGAGACATGAAAAGATTCTTCACACGCCCATAACTCGGGATATAACTTGAATCACGATGGACTTCAAACATCTATTAGTTCTTCCATCATTCAATAGACCCTTCTCGTCGCTTCCAAATCATATAGATACGCCTCGCAGTACTAACATACTCATCACATAGCCACAACCATCATTTCAACTAATAGGGACACTACCGAACATATAAGTTCAAAAACACTTCTTCACACAATCAGCACCTCGGCGCTCCCGCCATAGGCAAAGATCCAACCTCAAGTCCTTCAGACTGGCCCACCATAAACTCATAGAGATAACACCTCACCCCTCGATCGGGGAATCACAAGCCATCGAGGCACATCTGATATTGAGCGCCCATGCGCGCATATGAACGCGTGGAAGGAATTTCAAAAGTTTCTTTTCAAGATAAATCAAGGACGCACGATAAGAATTCAAGAATGTGAAGTTTTCCTAAAGGTTCTGCAGCCTCTCGAGGATAAATACAGACGTCTCTGTATCGATCCGTGAGACTCTACTAAACCGGCTCATAACTCGCGAGACCAATTAACCTAGGCTCTGATACCAACTTGTCACGACCCCAACCTCGGTCATGATGGCTCCCAACACACTGCTAGGCAAGCCCGACCATTCAACAACATTATCCCAAATTCTTATTCAGATTATAGATAAATATCACAGAGAATTTACTAAGTCATTTCATTCAAGTGTATAATTAATAATAAAATCTACGGAAGTTCAATTAAAATACCACACCATAGCCCAATAGAATCCGGTGTCACGAATATGAGCCTCTAATACAGAATATCCACCTATTACAAGTCTGTATAGGAAAAATACGGAATAAAAGATAGAGATAGAGGGGAAAGATCAAGGCTGGAAATGCCATGCAACTACCTCAATACTCCCGGATACTGCTGTTCAGCTAAACAAATCCTCACTCAGCCTGTGGTGTACCTGGATCTTCACGCAAGGTGCAGGGGGTAATGTGAGTACTCCGACCTAGTGAGTAATTAACATAAATAAAGGCTGAGAATAAGAAATCATGGAAAAATACAAAGTAAACTATAACTGGCAGTTTAGAACAACAAATAGTGAAGCAACAAGTCAATTAAGTCAGAGTACCAAATACTGAGAGAGGTATAACAGATAAAAACAAATGCATGAGTGCAATGCAATGCATATGATAGTACACTCTAGTACCCACTGCGGCGTGCAACCCGAGCCATCCATTTATTTATCGTCGACGACGCTCACTGGGGGTGTGTGCAGACTCCGGAGGGGCTCCTACAGCCCAAGCGCAATATCAAGCCATCTCGTGGCATCAAATCTAGGCCCTCGGCCTTATATCAATCTCAGTATAATCACCCAGGCTCTCGGCCTCAATATCAATGTAATCAACCGGGCTCTAGGCCTCAATATCAATGTAATCAACCAGGCTCTCGACCTCAATATCAATATAACACTGCTGTGGCGCGTAACCCGATCCATGCTCAGTCCAGAAATCATCATAAGCCCCTTGGGCATTTGTAAAACAGTAGTTCTCAGCCCGAAATATCATTTAAGTTTTCAAATCTTAGAAAGATGGCTGAGTTTGCAAAACAGTATTTAAAACCTTGGACTGAGGTCAAATGATATGCAAAATATGCGAAAGCAGTGATATCAATCCCTGAAGGATTCAAATAATTGGCAAGAAGCCCAAATGTAACAATTAAATCCAAGTAAGGATGATTCTCAATTTAGTTCAAGTAGAAAACACGGTAAAAACATCTCTCGGGACGGACCAAGTCACAATCCCCAACGGTGCTCTACCCCACGCCCGTTATCCGGCGTGCAAGTCACCTCAATATAGCGTTACGATGTGAAATTCCGGGGTTTCAAACCCTCAGGACATCATTTACATCAATTACTCACCTCAAGACGGTCAAAGTCTAGCTCGCTATGCCCTTGCCTCTCAAATTACCCTCCTCGTGCGACGAATCTGCCCAAAATCACAACGAATATATCGCATTATGCTAAAGAGACAATGCCCAATCGAAAGCAATCAAAAAATATCAAAATTCACGAATTTGACAAAACCCGAGCCCCGGGCCCACATCTTGAAAAATCAGAATATTAACATCACCGGATTCCTTGTCTCGCCACGAGTCTATACATACCAAGAACTCCCAAATCCGAGTTCAAATGACCCATCAAATCCTAATTGTTTGGTTTCAAAATTCAAGCCCTAGTTCTTGATTTGTAGGCTTATATTTCATGAATCTCTAGGTGGAATTCACAATAAAAATGAGTTCTAAGTCCAAGAAACTTACCTCAAGTCGTTCCCCCTTGAATCCCTCTTTAATCTCCACCAAGAAGCTCTCAAAATGATCAACCATGGAGGAAAAATGACCCAAAATTGCGGATGAAGTGTTTTATAAACTCACTGCCCAGAATTTTTCGGAAGTACTGTTCACGCGTGCGGTTACTGTTCATGCGCATGGTCACTGTTCACCCGCACGGTTACTGTTCACGCTGCTAAAAAAATACAGCAACAGCCAAAGAAATTGCAGCACTTTTCTTTTTACTAAAATGGCTCTAACTCCATCGTACGAACTCGGAATTCGATGATTCTTGTTCCTATGAGTCACAAATAATGATACGAACATAGTCCTTCAATCAAAACTCAATTCGGAGCTCATTTGCTCAGTGCGATATCCATTTCGCTCGTTAAAGAATTAACTCATGTTTCGTGTCAAAAACCCAATCGCGACTTGATGAAATTAGACCAAACATTCCAGAACACTCCTATAATTCATTATTTAAATTATGGAAATCTCGAAATAAAATTTCGATAGCTAGAACTAAAAATGGACCTTTGGATCATTACATGCTTATGCTCAAACGGCAAAAATCTTCCAAAAACTCTTCCAAATCTTATCCGAGCCTCATGGGACCCCGACCAAACATGCCAACATAATTCATAACATTATTCAAACCTCTTCCAATCATCAAAACACCTCAACAACATTAAATTACCCAAAACTCATCGAATTCAAGCCTAATTTTCTAAAAACTTCCGAAATACACTTTCGATCAAAAACCCGACCAAACCACGTCCAAATGACCTGAAATTTTGCACACATATCCCAAATCACCTAACGAAGCTACATTAACTCTTGGAATTCCATTCCGACTCTTGGATCAAAATCTCACCTATCAACCGGAATTCGCCAAAATACTAACTTCGCCAATTCAAGCCTAATTCTACACCGAACCTAAAATTACTTCCGATCACACTCCTAAGTCACAAATCATCCCCTGAAGCTAACCAAATCATCGGGATTCAAATCCGATCCCTCTAACACATAAGTCAACGTCCGGTTGACTTTTCCAAAACAAACCTTCCTTAAAGAGACTAAGTGTCTCATTTCCTACTAAAACCAATGTAAATCAACTCGTTCACACCCAACATTGATAATGAAGCATAAAGAAATAGGAAATGGGGAAAACGAGGCGGTAACTCATGAGACGACGGGTCGGTTCATCACAATAACATTCCAAATAGGCAGTACATTGAGAAAAGGTGAAATCAGTCCCTTAAACAGCAAAAAACTGTAGGAAACAAATGAAATACTGGTTGAAACTTAAGGGGAAACAACAACAAGAGGAAGTAGAGAAGTACAACAGGATTTCAACCCAGAAAACAAAGAAACCAAGCTGATTTGAAAACCCAAAATCGAAGTAGGCAGCACTAGAGGGAACCAGTAAGGGAATCTAAAAGAAAGCTGATATTGAGAGCCAGAAAATGCAAGGAGCTTTTCCTTTTTCTCCTTTGTGTATATCAGAGAAAACTTTTAGGATAAAATATGCTAGTGTTCTTGTGTATTGAGTGAATGTTTCTTTTTCCTTTTATAGAGTGTACCCAACAACATCCAGAGAATATTCTAACCTAAATTCTCTGGATAGTACATCATTATTTGACAGAGAATAAGAGACAGCTGTCTAGTTTTTAGCATCTTTTAACAAATCCTGGACAGCTGTCCCTTCTAGAAACCTCTCATTTTCTAGATATTTCTTTCTAAAATACCTAAAGTCTTCCTAAGTTCCTTTTTTGGTTGAATTAGACGCTAAAAGTCTTTGAGGATTTACAAATCAAGAGAACAACGATAGGGAAAGCAAAAATCAGAATCCAAATAAAAATGATAAACAAAACGAAATAAAGCAATTTAAACCTAGAGTATCAAGCTTTGAAAACCTAGATTAGTTCTAAACTAAAACAAGTCCTAACATGGAGCCGATTCATAACGGAATTGGGAACCTATTACTATCAGCAAGTTTTATAAAGAGGAAAAGAAAAAAACTATCAAGCCTATACAGTGAACATGCTAAGATAATTTAATTAACATATACAAACCAGACAAACAATTAACAAAAATAAAAGAAAAAAGAACATGTGCTGCAATTTAACCTTAACTCATGCAATCTAAAGGAAAGAAAATGATTACGAAAGAAGAAGGAAGATAAACATAAAAGAAAAATGGGAAAGAAATTACCCAAGGCTTTTTTTCCGAAGTGGACCAGTCAAGAACTCGATCAACTTTTAACGGGGTAAAGATGAACTTAGATGACCATTAATCGATTGCTCTTATCAAGAGCAATTGATTAATGGTAGTCTTGTGTTCAAATGACCCAAAAACTGAATGGAAATCAGAAGAGGAAAAAATTAGGGTTTTGGATCTTAGATCCGAAATTTGAGAATTTCTAGGCTTGATTGAAGGGAATGGTGGTGATATATGGAAAGATGAGGGTGGGGTGATTATATGGTGTTAATTTGGTAGGGTTTGGAGGTGGTCTGTCGCCGTGTGGCGATTTCCGGTCGACGGACCACGGCGGAGACGGTGGGGGTATACTAGGGTGGCTAGGATTTCATTGCGAGAGATGGGAGAGGGAGACGAAAGTGAGGGGAGGGCGCTATGGGGGGTGGTCTCGTTCAGACACTTATATGGGAATGAGGGATCAGTTCCCAGCCATTGGATCTATAAGGATCAATGGCTGGGATGGCTTGGGGTCGAAAACGGGGTCATTTTGGGTAAGTGGGTTTGGACCGGTTATGGGATATTGGGACTGGGGTTAACGGATTAGGAAGAGGGGAATTGGGCCACCAATTTTTGCCTTTAGGTGGCTCAAAATCAAAGACTTGCCTTTTTTTGTTTTTCTTTCTTTTTTCTTTCTTTTCTTTAATTTAAAAAATCCTAACTAAATTAATTAAATGCTAAATTAGTCTAAGCTATAAAATCAAGCTAATCACCTATTTGTACTATTTACCAATTAATTAATCCTAAATTAATAAAGAGGAAATTACTAATCTATAATTAAAAACTAAAAATATAAAAATAAAAAATATTTTTTGTTATTTTCATTTTAATAAAGCAATTAATTAACTAATTAACCATAAAATATGAACACAAAAATTCTAATATGCAATGCATGATATTTTTGACATTTTTTGGGAAATTTTTCATGATTTTAACTGAATTAAATGTGTACAAAAAAATGCAAACAAATAATAAAACATACAAAAATCTTATAAAATTGAAAACAAATTTGGAAATATCCATTTCTTTGATTTTGTAGGAGTATTTTCAAATGGACAAAAACCACATGCTCACAGCTTCCCCTTTTTGCTCAGAAACACGAAGAGTTTTCGAGCAAAGATAAAATGAGCAATTATGAGTGATTTTTGCCCGTCTGAATACTCCCTGAGAAGCATTTTTTTGGAAAAAATCTGATCGAACCTTGCTTCGTAAGTTGCCTACATATCCCTGGCTATAAAAGAATCAAGTCAGTGTAGTTCTCGAAGTTTTAGTAGCTGGGACTATCGAATAACTGTGATTTCACTGCTGTTTCTGCTTGCTGAGCTCCTTGTTACACCAAATTAAAAAAGCTAAACTAACTAAGCCTATCAGCTACGAGTTACAAGATTCCAATATATAAACCTTCCGAAGCTTGATCTTGAGTCTTGACTGGTTCTTCATGCAGACTTTGATCTGAATCTTGATGCTTGTTAGTTGCAGGTGCTAGTTGATTCTTTTTCAGCTTTTGAGTCAAAATGGGACTTGCAAGGCTTGTGACTTTAATCATGTCTTGAGCAGTCCATATCTTTTTTTGCCTTTGCACTTTGGGTTCACTTCTTTTCTTTTGTTCTTTTTTTTTCCTTTTATTATGGATCGAGACTTCTTCTTTTGGTCATCTCAAACCTCGTGCCTCGCGGTAAAAACCTGCCCAGGAACCCAAACAAACAAACGAATGAAATTTTTCTACCCTAGTTTTCACTAGGAAAATTTCGTAAGTTATTGTAATAAAAATCTAAACTACTTCTTTATTGAAAACAATAAATATCGAGATTGTGTATCCTCGGGAAAAAAGAGATCAGGGAGTGAAGACCCTATATTTAAAATAAGATCAGCTAGGGGTTGGAAAGATTATGCTGGCATAAACTAGGGAGTGAGACCCTATGTTGGAAAAGTCATCGAGTTATACCGGCATCAACTAAGGAGTGAGACCCTATGTTGGAAAAGTCATCGGGTTATGCCGACATCAACTAGGGAGTGGGACCCTATGTTGGAAAAGTCATCGGGTTATACCGGCATCAATTAGGGAGTGGGACCCTATGTCGGAAAAGTCATCGGGTTATGCCAGTATCAACTAGGGAGTGGGACCCTATGTTGGAAAAGTCATCGGGTTATGCCAGCATCAACTAGGGAGTGAGACCCTATGTTGGAAAAAATACAGTTAGGGATTGGAGACCCTATACTACCATGATTTTGAATTTTTCTTCTTCTTTCTTTTCATTTCATTTTTCATTTCATTTAGGATAATGAATAAGGAGTTTGGAGGGGACTTCCCTTTTTTTTGGCTTAACTTTTGCTGCATAACCGTTTTGGTCTCTGCGTACTTTGTTTTTATCGCACCTGCTTCTTGCGAGGTTGTTTTAGATTGCACATGTTTTCTGTTTTTCAAATAAAGAACAATTTGTCAATTTGAAACTGTGGTTGGTTTTGTGGCCTTGATTATTTCAGCCACTTGATCTCGGCCCCTTTCATCTGCAACTGGTGGTTTCCTGAATACCGATTGCATTTCTGATCCTAGAGAAACTCTGGCTTTTCCAGACTTTGCCATGACGATTGGTTGATGGGACTCAAACTTTTCGATTTTATTTTGCCTCTATAGGCCCTTCCCTTCTGACTTGTTATTTTTCTTTTCCTTTTTTTAAAGCTTTGGAGCATTGGGGAACTTTTGGCTCCTCAAACTTTGTCGCAACGTCTAGTCGCATGGGACTTTATCTTTTCCAACTTTATTTCACCTTCGTAGACCTTTCATTTCTGGCTTCTTTCTTCCAACTTTAGTTCAGAGCAATTGGGATTCCTCGGCTTTTCAAATCTTTGCTGAAACGGTTAGCCAATGGGACTTAAAGTTTTTCAACTTTATTTTGACTGTGTGGGCATTTGACTTTGATTTCCTTTCTTTTCAGGAGTTTTTTTGATTTCAGAGCATCGACCATCATGGCCAGTCGAAGTCAATTCGATGCACCTATCGAGGCTGGGTATCTTCTTGAATATTTGCTCATATCAAACAAAAGCCCAGTAAATCATTCCTGCCATCCTTTCTTTGCCTCAGTTTTGGAATAGAGTTAGACCGAAAGGGATTCAAAGAAAACAAACAATAGAATGGAGAATGGGTGTAAACAAGAAATGTCCCTTTCGGGGAAAGGAAAGAAGGACTTATCTGGAGTGTATGCGGACTTCAATGAACATGACATGCCTTTTGGACTGGATGCCTGATCCGTGTAAACTGTCCGACTCTCAGAAATTCATCACAACCTTTACCTCAAAATTGAGAAACCTTGCCAGGACTCTGTCGATGCCGATAGCTGTGAGGATCCTCTTTTCCATTAGGGCCGCCCTTTGCGGGTTTTCACCAGCTAACCTCTCTTATTTCTCTTCTCACCATCTCCTTATAGTGCTCTTTGCGAGTTTTCACTAACAAGATTTTCTCATTTATCTTCTCACCATCTCCTTATAGTGCTCTTTGCGAGTTTTCACTAACAAGACTCTCTCATTTTTTATTTCTCAGCTTACCATCGCCTTACGGTGCCCGTGAGTGTTTTCACCGATAGGATACTCTCATTTTATTTCTCTCATTTTGTTGTGTCAGATCCAAGTAATGGTATCCTCCCATTTTGAACCTCGATTGATCAGAAGGACTTGAACAAGGTTTTGGGGTAAAAAGCTTTGGATTTAATTAAAACCTTCGAACCTTTCAGGCAAACCCATTGCTGAATCATTATAACTTCTGCCCCAGTTTCAACTTTATTTCACCTTCGTAGACCTTTCATTCCTTAAACTTATCTTCATTGCATTCTTATTCTTGATTCATTATTTCGAGGTCTGACAGTGTTTCAGCATCTAGGCATGAATTCCGCAAGCATGTCATGTTATTGAAATCTGCATTTAACATAACTGAAAAAAGAATAAGAAAAATGACAAGATTAAGAAAAGAGACATCCCTGGAAGAATTTCATTTAATTTTTTTAATTTTTTTTTTATTTTGATTTTTTTCGATTTTTTTTTGAATTTTAAAGATAGAAGGGTTTACATCGAAAAGTAAGATAATAAAGTAAAACATTCAGATAACACCCTAAGATAATCCGGATATAGAAAGGATAGCAAGACTGACTACTAAAACTCCCATCTGATGGGGAAGTTTCATGCTTGGCGACCATTTTTTGGCTTTTCTTCTATCTTGGCAATGGTTGCAATGGCCTTCAGTGCTGGATCAAATTCCTCATCTTCACAAATCATTCCGACTATTAGCCCTATGTTGTGGACTGACAACATATTGTTCATCACATCAGGTGCTTCTTCATCCCAAAAAACAATTCTTTCAGCTTCAATCAAATCTTCAACTGCCCTTTTGAGGGTCCACCAATCCTCTGTACTGTGTCCCACTGCTCCAGAGCGGTATTCACATCTAGCATTAGCTCGGTGCGTTGGGGACTCGGGGTTCGGCCGGTTCAGGGCCACTGGCTGCAATAGATTTAGCCTGATTAGCTTTTGGAACAAGCTTGAATACGATTCACTAATAAGGGTGAACTGATTCTTTCTGAAAGGCTCTCTTTGGCGAGGATTGTATTGGGAATCATTTGGTTGAGGATTATATGGAGCTTGGTAAGGATTGTCATTTCTGGGAGGTGAAGCTCGATTTTGTGGATAATGTTGTGGCCGCGTGTAAGGTTGCACGTTCATCACCATATAGGGAGGCGGTGCCACGGCGTAAGCATCATCTTGAAGGGATAATAGTGTCGTGGGACGATAGGACGCACATATGATTGGCTGAATGACCTACGGGCCCCCTCGAGTTGAAGTCATTATGGCTCCCTCTTCACTTCCGTTTCCATTTATCAAACCCTCTAAACCATTTTGAACATCTGGTGATGTGGCTTTAAAAGCAGCATGACTCAAGATTCAACCCATTTTTAGCCCACTTTCTACCATCTCCCCAATTTTTATAGCCTTAGCAAATGGCTTTCCCATAGCGGACATCATGTTCTGGAAGTAATCCGCCTCTTACGCCTGTAGAAAGACCGTGACCAATTCAATTTCGTCCATTGGAGGCTTTACCCTGGCATCTTGCACATGCCATTTGACGGCATATTCGAGGAAGCTTTCCGCGGTTTTCTTTTTCAAATTGGACAAAGAGTTTCTGTCAGGAGCGATGCCCACATTATATTGGAACTGGCGGACAAAATCTCGGGCCATATCGTCCCGCACGTGCTAATGACTAATTTCTTGATCCGTATACCACTTAGAAGAAATTCCGGTGAGGCTTTCCCTAAAATAGGCCATTAGCAACTCCTCTTTTCCACCAGCGCCTCTCAACTAATTACAGTATCATTTCAGGTGAGCGACTGGGTCTCCATGCCTGTCGTACTTTTCAAATTTTGGCATCTTGAAGCCAGCTGGCAAGTGGACACGGGAAAACATACAGAGGTCATAGTATGAGACACTCTTTTGGCCACTCAGACCTTGTATGTTTTTCAGGCTTTGTTCTAGGCTCTTCATCTTCCGAGCCATTTCCTCTTGCTCGGGATTTTTAATAACCTTTTCTTGCTACACCGAGAGATCATATTGCAGAGGTTGAGTGAAAGAGTACGGGGTCACGTATGTTATTTCTGATTGAAGCTATGGACCCTGAAAGGTGAACAATGGAGGCTCAATATACGACCGTGGTAAAGTTGGTTGTGCTCTGGTGCAGACTGGTGCTGCATAGAACTATATTGGAGATACCTTGGAAACTGGCGCCTGGGGGTGAACCACAAAAGGCATGCCGGGAACATTGGACAGCATTGGAGGGTGCCCGCATGGGATGAGCGGGTTGGGCATATGGCGCTGCTAACCTCACCTGACATGGGGATCAACTCAGGGAACCCAAGGATTGCACTTGGCGGTTCCCTACCATTAGACCAGGCATCCCACATTTCCAATATGCAGAGACGCAACATCCTATTCTCTTCAGCAACTGTTGATTCTAGCTGCAGAATAGCCGATGCCGAGCTATCCTCAGGACCGATGATTGGTAGATTGCTTAAGGAGGCCATTTGTGCCTTTGGATCTTGTGAAGGAGGGGAGGCTAGACTACCAACAAAACCAACCACCAAAACCTGGCTTTTTTTTGCATACCCAACAACCTTGTTAGTTTTGAGACGCTTAACATATACGAAATCACATGTTTGGATGCAATGCACCTAAACAGTTAAACGTTTCTACCATGTGTTTAAATGGTTGCATGTTTCATCCTGGCCTTAACTAACCCTTTCAGTATGTACGTCTTTTCTTTTATTTCTTCCTCTATTTAATCACTCTTGATTTGTTTTCGCTCTTTTATTTTTTGACACTCTCTTTTCTTTTCTTTTTGTTTTTGTCACTCTTTTTTTCCCCCCTTTTTAGTTTATTTTTACTCAATTAATTTTATGGCTATGATTGAATCCGATGAAGATTGCCTACATATCATGACGCCGCATGAATCAGATCTTGCGTAGTTCGGAAAGATCGAAAATGGAGTAAATAAGTTAACTCTTTTTTTTCCTACTTTTTATAAAACTCAGACCATGAAAGCTTTAAGACAAAAGAAAAATATTTTTTGATTTTTGATTTTTTTTGTATTTCTTTTGGAATTTTCGGAAAAAATGCTTTAAAAGAAGAAAGAAAATATTTTTTCGGATTTTTTATTTTGATTTTTTTTGAAAGAAAAAATTCTAATAATTCCTTTTCTTTTGATTTGAACTTTGAAAATTTCAAAAGTAATAATTTTTTTTTGAATTTTTATTTGTTTTCTCTTTTGTAAACAAGAAAGAAAATATTTTTGAATTTTCGATGTTGCCTCTTAATTTTCGAAAGAGGGGCTTTTAAGAAAATATTTTGGATTTCTGAGTTTTTTTTATTATTATAAAAGTACTTCTAAAGAAAAATGAAAATATTTTTGGACTTTAATTTTTCAATTTTTTATGACATTTACGAAAGAAAGACTTTTAAAGAAGGAAAAGAATATATATTTTTTGGATTCTTTTTTTTTTATTTTTTTTAATTCTTGGGGGAAAATACTTCAAAATAAAGGAAACACGTATTTTTGATTTTGATTTTTTTTCCGTATGAAAGACTTCAGAAAGAAGGAAATTACTTTTTGTGTTTAAAAAACTATTTTTTTGAATTTTCTAAGGAAAGATTTCTAAAGAAGGAACTAAAGGAAAATATTTTTAGATTTTTGAAAGTTGTTGTCACGACCCAAAATCCACTAAGGGTCGTGATGGCACCGGACACCGCTGTCAATCAAGCCAACCAAAATACTTAATTAAATTCTCATTTAAAATATTCCGAAATTACTTCTTTTGTACGTTTAAACAGTACATCGCAAGTTCCTCTGAATAAATAATGAAATATTTAACGACTTTTAAAATTTCTGAATAAACCCATAGACATCCCAGAACCCGGTGTCACAAGTGCATGAGCAATTTCTAAGAAATAATGTAATACAACAACCGTCCGGAATACAATATTGGACAGAGAATAAATACAATAATAAGAAAGAGACTTGCTGGCTGCGGGTCGTCTCGGAAATACAGCTCACCTAAGTCTCCGTATCAACCATACTACTACGCTCACTAGACCACTAGAGATGCATGTGCCTGTGCAACAAAAATACTCAGAAGTGTAGTATGAGTACGAAAATAACGTGTACCCAATGAGTATCCCGTCTAATCTGGAAGAAGTAGAGACGAGAGGTCGACTTCGACACTTACTAATGGTCCAATAATGATATATTATTAATGCGAATAATCATGGATTTATTAAGAATGACAGTAATTTCAAATAAGTCACGAATAGGTAAAAGTTCCTTTTTATATTAAAGGTCTCCGGATTCATAATCTATTAGCTTTCAATTATCTCAAGTCGGGGAGAGCAAATATCAATATCAATAAATCTCAAGGCAAGAAATACAAGCATGCGCAAATCATGCCGAGGTCGTACAACCCGATCCAATAATACTTAAACTGTGCATTGCCGAGGGTCGAACGACACGAACCATAGATGCATCTATTACCCCGCTCGCGCATCATACATACGAAGCGGTCAAATATAAATAAACACAACAATCAGTCAATCAAGAATTCATCAAGGAACAATTATCCAAGGAAAACCCAATTCTCTTTTAACAATTCAAGAAAATGAAGTTTAATCCTTTTAAAAATTTATTTACTAATTCGATGTGATTTAAGCAAATTAAACTGTCAATAAGATTACAGGTATTCCAAATATAGCATGCTTTTGGGTCCTAAACTACCCGGACTTAAACATAATAGTAGCTATGCACAGACTCTCGTCACCTCGTGCATACGTAGCCCCCACAAATAGGAGCGCATAACCAATTAACTCACCTATGGGGACAATTCCCTCTTACAAGGTTAGAAAGGAGACTCACCTCGCCCCCAAGATCCATAACCGGCATTCCACACTCTTCCAAAGACTCGCATCGATGCACAATGCCCCAAAACTAGCCAATAATTATGCAAATCCATTAATATATGTTCAATTACTCATTACAATCTAATTTATAATAATTCCTAACCCCGATCGAAAAGTTGACAAAAATGCCCTCGGACCCACGTGCCCGGAATCCGAAATTTTTTGAAGATGAGGTTTACCCATGAACTCACGAACTCAAACATATGATTTTCTCTTAATTCCATACCCAAAATCATGGTAAAATTCCAAGAATATCAATTTTCTAGGTTTTCCCTCAAACCCCAAGTTTTCTACCAATTTCCATGTCCAAATCTGTATATAATCATGTATTTAACTCAAAACTAGCATAAATTACTTACCTAATGCTTGGTGGTGAAAATGACACCTCAAAGCTGCTCCAAAATCAGCTCCAATGGAAGAAAATGGGGTTGAAATGAACCCAACCCTCGAATTAAAAGAACCTCACTGCCTCCAGCATTTCCGCACTTGCGGTCTCTTGACCGCTTCTGCGGTTCCGCAAGTGCGAGCCACTCTACCGCTTCTGCGATTTCCTCCAGGCTCCCTTTTTCTGCTTTTGCGCCTCGTCCACCGTAGGTGCGGTCCTGCTTCTGCGGCTCCATGACCGCATCTGCGGTCTCTTCACTTCTGGCCAAAACCGCATCTACGGCTCTTCTGACCGCTTCTGCGGCTCTGCACATGCGGCCCAAATTTCGCAGGTGCGGTTATATCAGCAACTTCAGCCCTTTCAAAAAATCCCATTTTCGATCCGTTAACCACCCGTAATCCACCTGAGGCCCTCGGGACCCCAACCAATCATACCAACCAGTCCCAAAACACATTACGAACTTGCTCGAGGCCTCATATCATAGCAAACAATGCTAAAACCACGAATCGACCTCCAATCCAAGCTTTATGAACTTTAGAACTTCAAACCTCTACTCTCGATGTTTAAACCTATTGAATCACGTCCGATTGACTTCTAATTTTGCACCCAAGTCATATTCGACATTACGGACTTACTCTAACTTTCGGAATCGGATTCTGACCCTGATGTCAGAAAGTCCACTTCCGATCAAACTTCTCAAAAACCTTCAAATTTCTATCTTTAGCCAAATGACTTCAAAATGACCTACAGACCTCCGAATTCACTTCCGATTGTGCTCCCAACTCCAGAGTCACCATACAGAGCTACTCCCAGACTCGGAATCCCAATGGACATCGATAACACTGAAATGCACTTCAAGCCAAACTTATGAAATTTCTTCCAAAATGCTAACTTCCACAATAGGCGCCAAAACGTCCCCGGGTTTTCCAAATCCCGGTTCGGGCATACGTCCAAGTTTGAAATCATCATACAAACCTGCTGAAACCTTCGAATCCAAATTCCGAGGTCGTTTACTCCAAATTCCGATCCTAGTTAATTCTTTCAACTTAAAGCTTCCGAAATGAGAATTCTCTTTCCAAATCAACTCCGAAATTCAATTCCGACCATGCGTACAAGTCATAATACCTGAAATGAAGCTGCTCATGGCCTCAGACTGCTGAACGATGCGCTAGAGCTCAAAACGATCGGTCGGGTCATTACATTCTCTCCCACTTAAACACACTTTCGTCCTCGAATGTGCTAAGAACTGTGCTGGAGTAGTCTGAAATCACTGTTTAACACCTCATGCACCTACTCGTGCTACCACAACTCAGTTGAGCACATTAGCTCAATCAATTCTGTAGATATTCCCTTTTATTCACGCAAATAAGCCTTAGAGCCCAATTCAACATCCAGAATTCTATGCCAGGCCTGCTTCCAACATATGCTCACCATATCAATAACTACACGCATCACCAAGACATGATTGCATACCTTAGCTGAATTCAGACCATGCACCATTTTACTCACAGGACCACAATAACATTCTCTGATCAGTTTAGTCGAAATTCCATGACTCTGATGCTCCCATTGCACCTCATTATATACATAGGTCTTGCTCTAACTCTGACAATACTGCCACGACGGAAGAGATGTGTAGAAATCCATAACCAACTACCGAATCAACAAATCATTGGGTCTATACTCCTGACAAGAACCATCACCTCATCCTGAACCAAATAATGGTCTTAGCTCCTTAATATACTTCATATAATCAGATTGCACTAATCCCGAATCCAATGATCTTGTCTCACCCAGTACGAACTGCTCAGGCACTAAGCCACCCCAGGCATGATCAAAAGTCTCATATGATGCCACCATGTTCCAATAGGCTACCAACTCGAACATAATACATAAAGGAAACGAACTTTGAAAAGGAATTACCCCGCTCGCGAATCATACATGCGACGCGGTCAACATAATTGAGCAGACACCCTGGTTACGAATCATATATGCGATGCGGGCACACAACTAATATGAGCTTTCCTCAGAAAATAGGAAACAAACACGTAAAAACAGATACGGGGAACTGTACTCAACATCACACTGTTGCGGCGCGCAACCCGATCCTAACAACATGCCCATGGCGGCGTGCCACCTGATCCACACATAAAATTCACATAAGGAGATACACACCGAGCTAGATTGCTCATCACATAAAAATACCGAATGTCAATCACCAGCATGTCAAGTGCATAATACCATCCATGGGGAGGCATATAGCGATATAAGCTACAAACTCAAGCACTACTGAGGTGCGATATATGGTCTGAATCTCAAGAGCCATTCTTCTCATATAAAATCATCTCTACGTAGAACCTCAACACATAAGAAATTCACCAAGTCATCTTACAACTCACACGGCGTAATACATCATTACATGAAATAGCTAGCGACGAAATAACACCCCGACTACTCTTCCATAAGGAGCGCATTACTGAAATGAACACATCTGGCTTGATATAGAGCCCACATTCACATTTAGATCCATCCATAGGCCTTAAGATGATTCTGATTACACTGAACTAAGCTAATAATCTTTCAAAGGTCAATAATAACTCCCCTTCTTTCATAACACACAGGAACAACCATCATAACCTGAGTAATCCTCCACAGTCTACAACCCAATAGACCGAGTGCCCTCTAGGCATCAATTTCAATTTAACATCATCACCACAATCTTTATACTTGGTTTAACTCTTCAATCAATCAAGTGACTACACGCCACACTTGTACAACCTTCCCGTGGGACACGCTCCCACAACCTTCCATAACTAATAACAGGTTCGTACATCCAAACCACTGGCCGCACTAACACTGAAAAGCGATCAAGAATCCTTACCCAGGATGCAAGGACTCTTTCACAAAACACCGATCCTAGGTGATGCTGAAGACAATACAAACTTACCTTAAATATCGAAACTCCTTTCCTGCTCATCTGAGTTCGTGACATCCATGTCAACACCGAACTGCAACCTTGATCCTCACTTCAAATCCCATACCACTCACTGCACCCAACATGCCAATATATGATAGAACACGTTTTTCATCATAACTTCGGAACCATTAATAGATTAACACTTCATCATATAAAAACTTTTCACTTAACTCACTTCAGGAGAACCGTAGCAACACACATGTGAATTCTCACAACCGTGGAATATGCAAATCTCTAAGTAGTGGTCTAAGCCACCATAGCCCTTTCGGGATCTGCCTACACAGAACAGGCCATAACTGTAGAATATTCTGACTAACATCAATTACGGTGGCCGACCGGCCTCACACGTACCGTTACAAATCACTTGCATAACTTGGTCCCGCTGCAGGAACTGATCACTACCACCAATATGCCAATTCAACTATGGCTGATCAATCTATCTTCTTCCAATTTATCCTTGATTGCCTTAGAAATAATAATAACTCTATTCAACACATAACACACCCCATCCGCACTCATCCCGAGTGACCTTGAATAACGAGATCACGTTGTCTCTAATCCCACGAATCATTTCATACCTCCCTTGTGAGCACATTCACATCCTCAACCAGTATGCCCATTCTGATAATCCCTTTACAAATCCGAAGTCTTTTCTCATTTTCCTCCCAAATGCTACACTGCGAGTCAAAACATCATAGAACATTCTGGGCCTCTTCTCATAATTTGCTACAAAAGCTTGATTCTTAACCATACTTGTAGGCTCGAAATCATTAGGCACCACACTTTAACTTTTGAATACACTAGGACCGTTGTTGAGAGCCACCCGCTCTGACTGGGCCCCGAATATAATCAACTCCATGATTCTTCTAGCACATGCATACCCTCTCGGCGAAGCACCCGGCAGAATCACTTCCCTTGAAGCTCGGACTTATACAAGGCATAAATCCTGAATCCTTCCCCACGTCTGAACTTGAGGCAATAAGGCCAACTATAGCACACCTTTAATAATTCCTTTGCGAAAAATCACCCCTTATGTTACTCTCCCTTGGCTGAAATAACCCGTCAATATGCTAATAACCGAAAATCTCATGAATAGACGACCATGCAATCCAACCGTAGGTGGTGGGACTATCCTACTTAGCTTGAAGCCACTATTACACAACTCTAGAACCCACCAAGATTCCTTCTCTCTTATTGACATGACTTTGCGCAATCAAACCGCCAGATTCCTTAAAACCCTCCCATTAGCGCTTTATGAACACTCTGAATTCCCGTCAATAACCCCATATTCAATCCCTACCGGATGGCTAGTAAAATCCTTCGCAGAAGCTTCGCCAACCACGCGACCGCTAACCTGCTCACAGGGGATAACCTACCTATGGGAATTACCTACCAACATCTTCCAACGCTGCTACACAGGGTACAATCACTGCGACATTAATAACCCCTCCTGAGTCCAAGCTCACTCTTTAGCTGCACAAGTCCATTCACCCCTCGTGGACATCAATTAAATATGCGGCAACATCCTTCCAATTCAAAGTTATGTTGTATTTTTCTTCATTTCAATCAACTCTTTCCCGTTATATCAAATCTCATGTCATATAATAGCCCATACTTCAAATTAAATCCGTAGACCCCGATCACCAATCACTAAAATTCCCCAAATCATTCCAAACTCTCCTTAAGGTGCGTAGTCATCCTACCACAATGCCCATATGCAACTCCACCACTCTCCCACTCTAGCGGAACTCATCCCTTTAATCGACTACTCGACCTTTGCTTCTTATACCTGGCCTTCTAGAAATTTTAACCACCGCCTGACACTTCCCACATGTCCTTCTTCATCCTTTGCTGCTCAGTTGTTGCCTTAATAAAATCAACCTTCGCAGCACTTGAACTCACAAATCGCTACTAACTTTAAACCTTTCCGGAGATCATCTTTCTCGAGACGTCGATATTAGGAACACCGATTCAATCCTGAACCACCACACCCCGCGATCTCTGGCAATCGTTTCTCCAATATTATTTCACAATATCTTACCCCATAGGCGAATTGCAGAAGACCATAACACCAGCGAACTTTACACGTACAATCGAGGATGACGACACTATATCGCAGATGAAAATTCCACCACACTCGAAAATACAAAGTCTCGTTACTCCATTACCCCAAATCTGGACATTTATAGGCCAATTGCTTTTCCTCCGCCGGAAATGAAATATCAGATCTCTGAATCGTGCATTGAGTAGACTTCCTTTCAAATCATTCACTGCCAACACATAGGCAAGTATCCTACCATCAAGTAATTACTGTGTGATAACCAATCGTGAGCATCATAGCAACCTGTGCATAGCCTCCAAGCTCTTAGAAGCACCACTACCGAGCCGAAACGATAAAAAAATCATTTCACAAGACGAGGACAATAGCCCAACCAACTATACCGGGAGAAACATCATGCACCACATCTATAGTACTATTACAATTCTTCAATTCTCGATTTATAACCAGGGGTTCGCGTCGCGTAAGATTGAGTAGGAAGGAAATAAGGGCATAAGCCTCAAGGAATCAAATTACACGATGAGGAATCAAGAAGGGAAGTACTCCTAACAGCCCTGTAGCCTCCCGAAGATAAGTACAGATGTCTCTATACCGATTTCATGAGACTCTACTAGACTTGCTTATGACTCATGAGACCTAAAGGAGCCTAGTGCTCTGATACCATATTGTCACGACCCAAAATCCACTAAGGGTTGTGATGGAACCGGACACTGCTGCCAGGCAAGCCAACCAAAATACTTAATTAAATTCTCATTTAAAATATTCCAAAATCACTTCTTTTATACGTTTAAACAGTACATCGCAAATTCCTCTAAATAAATAATGAAACATTTAACAACTTTTAATTTTTTTAAATAAACCCATAGACATCCCAGAACCCGGTGTCACAAGTGCATGAGCAATTTCTAAGAAATAATGTAATACAACAACCGTCCGGAATACAATATTGGACAGAAAATAAATACAGTAATCTGAAAGAGACTTGCTGGCTGCGGGTCATCTCGAAAATGCAGCTCACCTAGGTCTCTATATCAACCATGCTGCTACGCTCACTAGGCCACTAGAGATGCATGTGCATGTGCAACAAATATGCACAGCAGTGTAGTATGAGTACGAAAACAACGTGTACCCAATGAGTATCCCGTTTAATCTCGAAGAAGTAGAGACGAGAGGTCGACTTTGATACTTACTAGTGGTCCAATAATGATATATTATTAATGCGAATAATCATGGATTTATTAAGAATGACAATAATTTCAAATAAGTCACGAACAGGTAAAAGTTCCTTTTTATATTAAAGGTCTCCGAATTCATAATCCATTAGTTTTCAATTATCTCAAGTCGGGGAGAGCAAATATCAATATCAATAAAACTCAAGGCAAGCAATACAAGTATGCACAAATCATGCCAAGGTCATACGACTCGATCCAATAATATTTAAACTGTGTTGTTGGCCTAGGAACATGTAAAGTTTTGAAGAATGACAAATGAACTTAGTCATGGACCAGGTCCATCTGGTGAAGCGCAGTATTGATCTAAACATGTGAGATGCACATGAATGAGATGAGCATGAAGAAGATAAGTCATCAATAATATCTCGTGATCTGATCGAAAAGGTTGCATATTGGATAAGGGGAGAAGGTCTCCTTATATGAAGAGAACACAATTCGGATAAAAGATAGTATTGGAGTTTGAGATCTTCAAGGACTCAACTACGATAGAAGATCAGCAATTGAGTCCCAATCAAACTCTGATTACTAACCTATTAAATGACAGTGATTGATCTCTTTTACAGGTATTGCAAAAACGCAGAAGTTAAACTAAATTGAAAGCAAAAGACCAAGGCGATTTTGCAAGCAATTTATGTGAGATTTGAGTGTGCACTCCTGAAGCTACTTGAACGATATAGAAGAACCAGTTCCATTGTGTTTTTTCTTATTCTAGTTCAATTGTAGTAGGTTGTTTAAAGTTGTACCTTTTAGCTTTCATAGAAGCAATTGCATTAGGTACTTTGAGTGTTCAAGTTATAAGCTAACTTGAAGTTGTCGCAACAGTTAAGGCTGTGTGCTACAATGGGATTAGAGTTAATCCTTAAGTTTATAAAAAATTATTGTAAATGCTGTTTTGGCTTAGTGATTTTAGTGGAAGTTTGGAAAAATCATACTGAGTAGTAGGTCGTGGTTTTTTCACCTTTTGAGCTAGGTGTTTTCCACATAAAAATCTCTGTGTTCTTTATTTTATGTACCTTTTATTTCGCAAACAATAGTAGTTAGAACATCTAGAAGAACTGGTTCTTCTAGAGCAAAAATTGGGTACCACACAAATCACCCCCCCTCTTGTGTAGTATTGACATTTAGAACATCAATTGGTATCAGAGCGGGTTATCTTTGAAGAGGCTAACACCTTAGAAAAAGATCAACATGTGTGCACCACCTAGGAACTGGGAAGGGCAATCCACTGCTAGGTCTCCACTTTTCAATGGTCAGTACTATTCTTGGTGGAAGAATAGGATGAGCGATCACATCATAGGAGAAGACTATGAGCTCTGGGACATAGTCATTGATGGTCCCTTGGCAACTACAAAGAAGAATGCTGAAGGAGTGGATGTGCCTAAGACAAGGGCTGACTGCGCTGCTGAAGACCTAAAGTAGTGGGAGAAAAATGCAAAGGCCAAGAAATGGCTTGTGCGTGGACTAGGTTCAGATGAGTATAGTAGAATTCAAAGCTGTACTACTGCTAAGAAAATCTGGGACACTTTGCAAGTGGCTCATGAAGGAACACCTCAAGTGAAGAGGTCCAGAGGAACACTGTTGTACTCCCAGTATGAGAACTCCATGAAGGAAGGAGAAACCATCCAAGATATGTATACAAGGTTCACCACACCGACACATGAACTTAAATCTCTTGGAAGGATTATTCTCAAAGAAGACAAAGTTGAGAAGATTTTGACCAGGGTTCTGCCAGTCTCTTGGGAAAGCAAAATCACTGCTATTCAGGAATCAAAGAACATTGCTATCCTCAAGCTGGATGAACTAATAGGAAACCTTATTGCCTATGCATTGAGAAGGTAGATCATGAAAATGGATGCACCCAAGAAGGAAAGAAGTCTGGCTCTCAGAATTGCTGAAGGTTCAGATCTGGAGGATAATGAAATGGCTATGATCACTAGAAATTTCAAAAATTACTTGATGAGAGGAAAGGGTTCTTCAAGAGGTACAACCTTCAACAAACCAACGGCTCCTGAGAAACAGACCAATGGGGGCCGCTACAAGTGTGGTAAGACTGATCACATGATCAAAAACTACCCTCAATGAGAAATTGAGTGGAAGAAGGAAAGGGCTGAACGAAGGAGCAGGAAGAAGGAACAGGTTCAACCAAAAAGGAACAAAGGATCAACAAAGGCTATGGTTGCTTTCTGGGGAGAAACATCAGATGAGGACTCTGAAGATGAAGCTGGAGATGAACAAGCTCTTATGGCCATAGGAGAATCAGATGATGAACAAGGGGTAAGTATTCTTCATCTCAAAGACAAGATTAAATTTCTGTCTAAAGAAAGCTTGTCTGAGCTATTGTATGATTTCATTGATGAGTTTGAGATAATTAACAAATAAAAGGAAGAGCACTCTAGGGAATATATGATCCTAAAAGCCAAGTGCAAAAATCTAGAGTCTAGGGCTAATGAGAGTGAAAGTGAAAATACTGAGTTGAAGAACCAAGTTCTTGAACTTGACACTAGTGTCCAAGAACTTAGGTTTGAGAACTTAAAACTGAAACTAGGAATAGGAAAGAAAAAATCTAATCACACTCATCTCACCCTAGAATAAAACTTAGGAAAAATGAAGGATGAGCTATACAGGAAAGATGAGCAGATAAGAGTACTAAAAGAAGATCTAGGGAAGGTAAAATATGAACTAGATAGAACTTGCAAATGGAACATGGCTTCTGATGCACTTTCCTGGCTACACGAACATCACAGTAGCAACAAAAAAGGACTTGGTTATGGGACTCAAGCACCTAAGTGGGATCCTAAAAGCAAGTACCTCACTCTTCCTGAAAATAAAATTTGCACACATTGTGGCAAGACTAGCCATTACAAAAATGAATGTAATGCAAAAGAAAAGGCCAGTCAAAAGAACAAAACTTTTGTTCAAGAAAAAAAAGGATGCCTGGGTGGGATAGAAGGAATCTGATTTATCCCTTTGCCCATAGAAAGGGACCCAAACTAGTTTAGGTTCCTAAGACTAACCCCTAATTTCTTTTTGCAGGTCCAAGTGAAGGGAAGCAACCAAATATGGTACATGGATAGTGGTTGCTCAAAACATATGACTGGAAGCAAGAACCAGTTCCTTTCACTTAAGGACTTAAAGGGAGGCAATGTCTCCTTTGGAAATGGGAAGAAATGTAAGATCATTGGGGTTGGAAAGGTAGGCAAGACAGATCTCACTCCATTGAGAATGTCTACTTGATAGATGGCTTGAAATACAGCCTTATTAGTGTGTCACAACTGTGTGACATAGACAACCTTGTAGCATTTACCTCTACTAAATGCTTTGTGATTAATCTTACCACTGACAAGATTGTTTTGCATGGAAAAAGAGTTAACAATATTTACATTGTAGATTTGTCCACTCTCTCAGATAATGATCCCCTCCTGTGGCACAAAAGACTTGGTCATGCCAGTCTGAATCAACTAAACAAATTGGTCTCTAAGGACTTGGTGATAGGGTTACCTAACATCATGTTCAAGGAAGACAAAGTTTGTTAGGCTTGTGCAAGGGGGAAGTAGGTAAGATCATCTTTCAAAAGCAAGAAAATGGTAAGCACAACCAAGTCGTTGGAACTGGTCCATATGGATCTATGTGGTCCAATGAGAACCATGAGCAGAGGTGGAAAAAAGTATGTAATGGTACTTGTTGATGACTATTCTAGATTTACCTGGGTACTGTTTCTAACATCTAAAGATGAAGCATTTGACATGTTTACTGCCATTGTTCGAAAAACTCAGAAACAATTAGGAAATCAACTTGCATCAATTAGGTCTGATCATAGAACTGAATTTGAGAATGCTAAGTTTGCTGAATTTTGTGATGAAAATGGTGTAGATCATAACTTCTCTGCCCCTAGGATACCTCAACAAAATGGAGTAGCTAAAAGAAAGAATAGGACTCTTGAATACATGGCTAGGACTATGTTTCTTTCTAGTAAACTGCCCTATAGCTTTTGGGCAGAGGCTGTAAACACTGCATGTTACATTATCAATAGATGTATGACTAGAACTCTTGTAGAGAAGACTCCCTATGAGTTACTTAAAGGTAGAAAACCAAATATATCCCATCATAGGGCATTTGGTTGCAAGTTCTTTGTGCACAATAATGGAAGAGACTCCCTAGGTAAGTTTGATCCCAAAAGTGATGAGGAGTATTCTTAGGATATTCTTCGCATAAAAAAACATATAAAGTGTTCAATAAAAGAAATTTGTGTGTAGAAGAGAGTGTACATGTAGTATTTGATAAAACTAACATTCTTTCTGAGAGACAGGAACACGAAGATGAAGCCACTGGATTGGTAAAGGATCTGACTGAAGCCTCAGCACAAGTCAAAGTGGCACCAAAAGAAGGAACATGTGATGGAACAGGTTCTTCCATCCAGGGCAACCTAATATGGGGAACTAATCAACGAGGAATTGAAATAAATCCCCTAAAAGAACTTGTTCATGACCCGGTTCCTCAGCAACAGAACATGGGAGAAATATCTAGCAGAAACCAGTTGGTTGTGAAACCTCACAAGTATCAAAGTTCTCATCCTATTGAGAATATTATCACTGATCCAACATCTGGAGTCAACTAGATCACAATTAAAGAATCTGTGTGATTTTGATGCCTTTTTATCTCTTATTGAGCCTAAAAGTGTTGTTGAGGCTTTGCAGGATGCAGATTGGGTAAATTCAATGCAAGATGAACTCAATCAGTTCGAGAGAAGTCAAGTTTGACATCTAGTTCCAAGACCAAAGGACAGATCAATTATTGGCACAAAATGGGTCTTCAGAAACAAACTTGATGAAGATGGAACCGTTATAAGAAACAAGGCAAGACTGGTGGTCCAAGGTTACAACCAAGAGGAAGACATAGATTATGATGAGACTTTTTCTTCAGTTGCAAGACTAGAGGCAATAAGACTCCTCATAGCCTTTGCAGCACACATGGAATTCACTCTTCATCAGATGGATGTCAAAAGTTCCTTCCTGAATGGTTACCTAAAAGAAGAAGTGTTTGTAAAACAATCTCCAGGGTTTGAGAGCAAAGAATGTCCTGAGCATGTGTACAAGTTAGACAAAGCTCTCTATGGACTCAAGCAGGCCCCAAGAGCGTGGTATGAACGACTGTCCAAATTCCTACTGGAGCATGGTTACAAAAGAGGTAAAATTGACAGTACCTTATTCTTAAGGGAAAAAGGTAAGGATCTCCTTGTGGTACAAATATATGTTGATGACATAATCTTTGGGGCCACCACTGATAAGCTAAGTAAGGACTTTGCAAAATTAATGGGGAGTGAGTTTGAAATGAGTATGATGGGTGAGCTTAACTTCTTCTTAGGCTTGCAGATCAAACAAAGTCCTAATGGAACCATGATCCATCAGCAGAAGTATGCAAAAGAGCTTATCAAAAAGTTTAAAATGGAAGAATCAAAAGAAATAGACACACCCATTGCAACTGCCACTAAATTAGATATTGATGAACCTGGTTCATCAGTTGATCAAAAGATGTATAGGGGTATGATTGGTTCACTCTTGTATCTTACTGCCAGCACACCTGACATTGTTTTCAGTGTATGGCTTTGTGCCTGTTTTCAGGCAAATCTAAAGGAGTCTCACTTGACTGCTGTCAAGAGGATACTAAGATATCTGAAAGGCACTACTGATCTATGTCTTTGGTACCCCAAAGGTAGTAATTTCAATCTAGTAGGATATGCTGATGCTGATTATGCAGGTTTTCTAGTGGATAGGAAAAGCACCTCAGGTATGACACACTTTCTTGGTTCATGTCTTGTGTCGTGGGCTACTAAAAAGCAAAATTCAGTGGCCTTATCCACTACTGAAGTTGAGTATGTTGCTGCTGCCTCTTGTTGTGCTCAATTGCTATGGATCAAAAAATAGCTGGTAGATTTTGGCATTGAAGTTGGTTGTATTCCTATATTCTGTGATAACACTAGTGCTATAAGCATGACAAAGAACCCTGTTCATCATAAGAGGACTAAGCACATAGATGTTAGGCACCACTTCTTAAGAGATAACTTTGAGAAAGGTTTGATCTCCATAGAATTATGTGCTACTGATAAGCAAATTGCTGACATATTCTCTAAAGCACTGAGTAGAGAAAACTTTTAAAGGAACAGGTTGGAATTAGGGATGATTAAGATCACCTAATAGGCCCAGCTAAGAATACATAATGAAAAAAAAAATGGCTAGGAATATTCTAATTTTGTGTAAATATCTAGATTAATTCTTACTCATTTTCATACTTTAATTAGTATACTCCTATGACATGTGTATATATGACTCACTGGTCTCTTACAAAGTTTTTTCTATTATGGCATTTGAGGCATGTTCAAGAGAATTCTAAACGAAGAACATGGTTCATCAATGTGAGTTCATATGAAAGCTCAGGTATGTTTTCAAAACTTTGCACAGTTAGAAAGATTAACAATTCAATCATGACCAGAAGTCCTATACTTTCTAAACTCCTAGAAAATTCTATCCATTGAAGCATTGAACCAGTTTCGTCCATTTAGAACTCTACAACTGCGATTTTTGCCAAAAATCTAGGGAAGCCAAATCTATCATTAAAATTTCAGTTTGATTAGACTTCTATTTGACCCCCAAAAAAGCTCCCGTTACCTAATTAATATCTAATTCTCTTTAAATACACATCACATATCCAGCCCTCTTCAAAATTCTAAAATCGTCAAAAATTCATCTTCAATCCTAATTGCCCTCCTCTCCAAAATTCCCAAATTCTCTCAAGAAATCAACAACCATGTCTAAACCACAAGATCATCTTGGAACCCCTCCTCCACTTTCTCCCTCAAATTCATCCTCAACTACTCCACCTAGTGAATCTCCAAAACCTAGGTTTCGAAGGCAGAAAATGCTTGCCCGAAAAACTGTAGCATTTGGTGCTCTGAGGAAGGTTTTAAACGAAAGGTTGAAAGCTAGCCAAGTGAAAGAAAGCCCAGCTCAAAATTCTGATTCTAGCTTTGAGACTGAATCTTTTCAATCCGCGACTGAGGGAAATGAACATGGGTCTTCTAACTCTGAGAAGACTCAAGAATTCCCTACTGAGGTAAGTTCATCTGTTATTGAAAAATTAGAAACTAGGTTTGTTCTGGTTGGACCCATTAGGGATGTTAAGTTGGCTGAGACGAGTAGGAGTGGAGGTAAAAGAAAGTCTGAAAAAGAAAAAGAGAGAGAGGGTGCATGTGGTGAAGAGAGGGGAAATGAGAAGGGAGTAGTTCTTGCTATATGTGGGGTTGCACAAGAGAAGTTAGAAGAGAGTGGCATGAAGTCAAGGGGAAGTGGGTATGGGGAGGCTGCTGAGGGGTTGGTTCATCTGAGCAAAAGGAGAGATGAACCCATTTCATCTACTGAAGAGACCCTAGCTGATCTACTGAGAAAGATTGGGGCAAGTTATGACCCAAAGAAACACAAAGCTACCATACCAAAAGCCCCAAATATTCCCAAGCCATCCAAGAAAAGAAAAACTTCATCCCCAAAACCTACTGCCTCTTCAATGCCTAAGGGAAGAGCCACAAGAAGCAGGGTAAAACAAAGTGAAGCTGACTTACAAAAGGCTCTAGAAGAAAGTAAGAAAAAGAAAATGGAGAAGGGAAATGGAAAGGTTGCAGAATCCTCTGAGTTTGTATAGGAAGAGGAGATGGAACTGGTCTATCAAGAAAGGGGTACAATAGTGGAGGTTCCTACACCAAAACCTAAAAAGTCCAAGACTTCTTCCAAGAAGTCTTCTTCTATACCTGTGTCTGCTGAACCCTCACTAGCCAAGAGGACAAGATCTGCAGTGAAAGCTAAACAAGCAAAAGTTTCAGATGATGAAGAGTGGAGTGGAGAAGAAGAAGAAGAGGAATCTGAGAAGGAACATGACAAGTTTGTCATCTTTGGTAGGAGAAAAATTTTAAAAGGTAGATTGTTGAAGGACCTGGTGGAACCAGGGATGATGAGGTTGATTGACTCTTTAGCTGCTCAAGGTTGGAAGGACATGGTCCTTCAGATGGATGGGAGACTAGCCAAAAATGAACTAATTGAGTTCATGGCTAATGTTACTGTTAAGGATGGGGTTGTCAGTAGCTTGGTGAAAGGAGTCGCAGTGCAATTTGATGCTGAGAAACTGGGAGAAATTCTGGATATACCATCTGAAGGGTTTGATGACTACACTAGGCAAAGGTGTCCATGACTGGACTCCCTACCTACTGCTCTTGAGATCACCAAGAGGTTCTGTGATTAGGAGGATGTGAATGAAGCCAGGGCTGTACAGAAAAGTGAGATGAGGGCTGAGCACATGGTTGTGTTTGAGTTTGTCAACAAGTGCCTACTGCCCAGACAAGAGAGAAGACATACTACAAATTACATGGACCTAGTTCTTATGGAGTGCCTTGAGAGAGGAAAGCAGATCAACTGGCCTTCTCTCATTGTAAAATTGCTAGACAGGGTCATCAATAGCTTCAAGGCTCATGCTACTCCATATGGCTTCATACTGACCACTATTCTGGACAGGCTGAACGTGCCTTTGAAGAAACGGGAAATGGCATCAAGCAAGGAACATTTTGGCATTAAGACTCTTCTAGCTTGTGACTATCCAGTCAATGCCATCCCAGTTGAACCTGGTTCCTCTCTGAAGACAACCATCAACAGCAAGGTTAGGACTTTGGTTCAGGAATGTGGAACTAAGGATGTTGAAATTACTAGGCTCAAGGCTCGTGTGGCTGAATTGGAAACTGAGAGGGATGACCTTACAACTGAGCTAGCAAAAGAAAAGGAGAAGAGTGATGGAATCCTTCAGAATATGCTGAACCTTCTCCAGACTCAACCCTCTAGTTCCTCCAAGCCTTAGGTCCTGTCTATTACCCCCAGTAACCCGGATTAGGGATTTTTCTGTTTTTGCTCATGTTTTGAAAGTTTTTCTTTCTTTTTATGGACTGTTAATGGCAACATATCATGATCAATGACAACAACTATTTTCTCTTGTTCTATGATGATTCTGACTTTAATAGTATATGTTTGTTGATTATTGATAATTGCACCATGTTTTCACTTGCAGTTGCCCCAGTGACCATGAGTATTTATTAAAATCTGTAATTCACACTATGTATGCAACTTTTCGATGATACCAAAAGGGGGAAGAGATATTGTGCTTTATACATTATTATAAATAAGTAATATTTATAACCTAATTAACCTAGTCATTGATGATAAATAAATTTTCTAAGTTTAGTGTTGATGGTTAAGCTGAGTTCTTACAGGTTCTTTCATCAGTAAAAAGCATAGAGTTTGTCATCATCGAAAAGGGGGAAATTGTTGGCCCAAGAACAGGTAAGTTTTGAAGAATGATAAATGAACTCAATCATGGACCAGGTCCATCTAGTGAAGCACAGTCTTGATCTAAACATGTGAGATGCACGTGAAGGAGATGAGCATGAAGAAGATAAGTGATCAACAGTATCTCGTGATCTGATCGAAAAAGTTGCATATTGGATAAGGGGAGAAGGTCTCATTATATGAAGAGAACACAATCCGGATAAAAGATAGTGTTGGAGTTTGAGATCTTCAAGGACTCAACTACGATAGAAGATCAACAATTGAGTCCCAATCAAACTCTGGTTACTAACCTATTAAATGACAGTGATTGATCTCTTTTACAGGTATTGCACAAATGCAAAAGTTAAACTAAATTGAAAGCAAAAGAGCAAAGTGATTTTGCAAGCAATTTATGTGAGATTTGAGTGTGCACTCCTGAAGTTACTTGAACGAGATAGAAGAACCAGTTCCATTGTGTTTTTTCTTATTCTAGTTCAATTGTAGTAAGTGGTTTAAAGTTGTATCTTTTAGCTTACATAGAAGCAATTGTATTAGGTACTTTGAGTGTTCAAGTTATAAGCTAACTTGAAGTTGTCGCAACAGTTGAGGCTGTGTGCTACAACGGGATTAGAGTTAACCCTTAGGTTTACAAAGAATTTTTGTAAATGCTGTTTTGGCTCGGTGATTTTAGTAGAAGTTTGGGAAAATCCTACTGAGTAGTAGGTCATGGTTTTTTTACCTTCTGAGCTAGGTGTTTTCCACGTAAAAATCTCTGTGTTCTTTATTTTATTTACCTTTTATTCCACAAACAGTAGTAGTTAGAACACCTAGAAGAACCAAGTTCTTCTAGAGCGAAAATTGGGTACCACACAAATCACCCCCTCTTGTGTGGTATTAACGTTTAGAACATCATGTGCACTGTCGAGGGTCGAACAACACGAACCATAGATGTATCTAATACCCTGCTCGCGAATCATACATGCGACGCGGTCAAATATAAATAAATACAACAATCAGTCAATCAAGAATTCATCAAGGAACAATTATCCAAGGAAAAACCAATTCTCTTTTAACAATTCAAGAAAATGAAGTTTAATCTTTATAGAAATTCATTTACTAATTCGATGTGATTTAAGAAAATCAAACTGTCAATAAGATTACAGATATTCCAAATATAGTATGGTTTTGGGTCCTAAACTACCCGGACTTAAACATAATAGTATCTACGCACGGACTCTCGTCACCTCGTGCGTACGTAGCCCCCACAATTAGGAGCACATAACCAATTAACTCACATATGGGGACAATTCCCTCTTACAAGGTTAGAAAGGAGACTCACCTCGCCCCAAAGATCCATAACCGGCATTTTACGCTCTTCCGAAGACTCGCATCGATGCACAATGCTCCAAAACTAGCCAATAATTATGCAAATCCATTAATATATGTTCAATTACTCATTACAATCCAATTTATAATAATTCCTAACCCCGATCGAAAAGTTGGAAAAAACACCCTCGAGCCCACGTGCCCGAATTCCGAAAATTTTCAAAGATGAGGTTTACCCATGAACTCGCGAACTCAAACATATGATTTTCTCTTAATTCCATACCCAAAATCGTGGTCAAATTCCAAGAATATGAATTTTCTCGGTTTTCCCTCAAACCCCAAGTTTTCTACAAATTTCCATGTCCAAATCCGTATATAATCATGTATTTAACTCGAAACTAGCATAAATTACTTACCTCATGTTTGGTGGTGAAAATGACACCTCAAAACTGCTCCAAAATCGGCTCCAATGGAAGAAAATGGGGTTGAAATGAACCCAACCCCCGATTTAAAAGAACCTCACTGCCTCCAGCATTTCCGCCTCTGCGGTCCCTTGACCGCTTCTGCTGTTCCACAGGTGCGAGCCACTCTACCGCTTCTACGGTTTCCTCCAGGCTCTCCTTTTCCACTTCTGCGCCTCATCCACCGCAGGTGCTGTCCCGCTTCTGCGGCTCCATGACCGCATCTGCGGTTTCTTCACTTCTGGCCAAAACCGCATCTGCGGCCCAAATTTCGCAGGTGCGGTTATATTAGCAACCAGCAACTTCAACCCTCTCAAAAATCCCATTTTCGATCTGTTACCCACCCGGAATCCACCCGAGGCCTCCGGGACCCCAACTAATCATACCAACCAGTCCCAAAACACATTATGGACTTTCTCGAGGCCTCAAATCATAGCAAACAATGCTAAATCCATGAATCGACCTCCAATCCAAGCTTTATGAACTTTAGAACTTCAAACTTCTACTCTCGATGTTTAAACCTATCAAATCACGTCCGATTGACTTCAAATTTTGCACAGAAGTCATATTTGACATTATAGACCTACTCCAACTTTCGAAATCGGATTTTGACCCCGATATCAGAAAGTTCACTTCTAGTCAAACTTCTCAAAAACCTTAAAATTTCTGTCTTTAGCCAAATGACTTTAAAATGACATACGGACCTCTGAATTCACTTTCGATCACGCCCCCAACTCCAGAATCACTATACGGAGCTACTCCCAGACTCGGAATCCCAACGAACATCGATAACACTGAAACGCACTTCAAGCCAAACTTATGAATTTTCTTCCAAAATGCTAACTTCCAAAATAGGCGCCAAAACATTCCCGGGTCTTCAAAAACCCAGTCCGGGCATACACCCAACTCCAAAATAATCATACGAACCTGCTGGAACCTTCGAATCCAAATTCTGAGGTCGTTTACTCCAAATTCTAATCCTAGTTAATTTTTTCAACTTAAAGCTTCCGAAATGAGAATTCATTTTCCAAATCAACTCCGAACTTCCCGAAATTCAATTCTGACCACGCGTACATGTCATAATACCTGAAATGAAGCTGCTCATGGCCTCAGACTGCTGAACGATGTGCTAGAGCTCAAAACGACTGATCGGGTTGTTATAGTTGGGGTCAGAACCGATGAGGTTTGCCTACGTATCTCACATCCGGTGAGAATCAGACCCGCATAGTTCGGTCAGTTTTAACGGAACATGGGAAGCATGACTTTTGAAAACTTTGGCTTATTTTCTTCTTCTCTTTTTTTCCAAAATTTCGGCAGAGTTTCAGAATTTTCCAAATACCTACCTCTGCTTTATTTTTTTTAATTTTCTTTCCCTATTCTATAAATCGGTCGACATGCAAGAAGAAATAAAATGGATGTGCAAGTAGCACGTAAGATGCATTAGGATGGTCATTTAATGTGGGTACACCCGTTAGATGGACCCAATCCCTGTGTTGAGTCCCCAAAGTCAAATGCACGTAATGAAAACAAACGTACCTACTAGGGATCCGACATGAGGATATGTTATTCAAGGTTTAAAAATCTGGGTCTATTGTTCTAGACCTAGCTTACCCGAGCGGACAGCTCGATCCGGGGGGAGGGGGGCAGCATACCGGGAATACAGAAGCTTCACCGGCTTTGCAACTTGTCCGAACCTCGTTCTAAAATTGGAATATGACTCTAACAGAAAAGAAGTCATGCGTAGCGCACGCTCCCTAGGAGATTTAGAAGACTCAAAGTGAAGAGGGTTTCATAATAGTTTTATATACAGTTCACACAATATCAAAGCGGTAAAAAGCGATATTTAGCACATTATGCTCAAACACATAAATCAGATAATAGATAAAAGCCAACTTTAACAATTATTCTAAACTCGAATTCTGAACCCTGTACAAGAAGTTTTGGGTTCTAATCCCCAGTAGAGTCACTAGAGCTGTAACACCTCCTTTTTACCCGAAAGGGCATAAGGGAGTTTTTCCAATTAAAGTGACATTATTCGAAATGAGATTATTTATTTAATTTCAGAGTCTCCACTTGGAATAATTTAAGGTGTCCCAAGTCACCGGTATATTTTTAATCCCAAATCGAGGAGAATTTTGACTTTGTTTAAAAGTTTGCGAAACCCAAAAAACTAGGTAAGGAATTCTGTTAACCCGGGAGAAGGTGTTAGGCATTCCCGGGTTTCGTGGTTCTAGCATGGTCGCTTAACTATTAATAATTGGCCTAATTATCTTATTTATTATATGTTTTATACCTATTGTGCAGTTTTAACTTTATAACCATTTTTAGGATTTATGAAATTATTTCTTGAACAAGTTACGATTGGCGTAACTTGTCGTTTTTTGGAACACACCGCAAACCATGCTACATGAAATGCACTCGTGATTCGTGACATGTTTATTTTATTATTATTCGAAATTGTTATAATCAGGTCACATGAAATGCACACCCGCATTTAGGAATAAGGCATCATGACTATGTCATGGGAACCGTACCCATAGTCACGATAGTTTGTTAGTCGCGCCTAAAGAAAAACTACGAGGTTCAGATTATCTAAATAATTTTTTGGTTGTTATAAGCAATTGCAGTAGTATCTAATAAAATTGCCAACTATCTTTGGGAAATCTAGTCCTAATGATTACAAGCCCAAAACACAAGATGAAACAGCTCAAATGATTATTTGGTCAAGGCAGGCCAAGTCTCTACTCTTAAATGAATGGGCTAATTACGTATTTGTGTTAAATACCAATAAAATTCACCAGAAATACACATTTGTTCAAAGCTATAATTCAATTCATTCCAATTTAAAAATTAGAATATGATTCGAGTTCTGAAATTAATTATACTACATATGATTTCCATTATATAAAAAAGTAATGAGTTTACGTTAGAGTTCAACAGGGTAAGCCCATAACTAGGATCAAGCTATTGGGCTTAATGCCCAGGCCCAATGGCCTAGGCGCGGACCCATTTGGGTCATTTCCCAAACTGGGCCAAACCACAAGTCCGGCCCAAACTGAATCATAAAGGCAGGGTCTTGTTTTAATGTTCAGCCCATAGCCTGAACTGTTTCAGCATTACAAATTATAATATAAACAGAACTACTACTAATTCCTTTTAGAAAATGATGATATTAATCACAATACATGGATTCAAAAATCTATTTAACTACAATAAATAATGTAAATGCATTTAAAAATCATAAAACTACATTATAGTCCTTTAACACATAAATTACTACATTAATAGCTAATCTATTACACCAGAATTTTATTTTTTAAAGGGAAATCATACTCTAAGTCTATTACAATTCCCCTGAAATTAACAACCTAGTGAACTCTTTCCCCTTTTGGATATAATTGATCCATCAAAGCTCAGTCTACCATATGGAGCCATCAGTTTCAGCATGATATCAATAGCAAAATTTCATCTCTTGGCCTTAAAACTTGCTGATTTGGCCAACTAGTGACCAAATCCACAAGTTATAGCCCATGAAGCAACATGTCCTCAAATAAACACTATGTTATTAGTCATATAAGCAGCAGAACAAAGAGATCAACAGCTAATTATTCAGCAGCAGTGTTACTATTGCAAAAATTAACTAAAGAAAATACTTCAAACAATAATACTGAAATCAATATTTTATATTACTTAAATAGAAGGCTACGCTTATTAGTGTACCAACCAAGCTATGCATGCTAGATTATTTCAACCTTTAAACTCATATAGCAAAGGATTAATTAGATCTATATCAATGTAATCAGTAACTACATGAAATGACACTTATTTAACACACATAGTTTGTGACGACCCGGCCAGTCGTCTCATGGGTTACTGCTCCATTTCTCATATTTCAGCTTCTTTATGCTTTGTGTATCCATGTTATGTGGAATGGGGTTGGTTGTATCGAATCCGGAATGATTTTGGTAAGGTTTGAGACACTTAGTCTTTTTTGAGGAAGTTTAAGTTGTAAATGTCAACCAGATATTGACTTATGTGTTAGAGGGATCGGATATGAGTTTCGATGGTTTGGATAGTTTCGGGAGGTGATTGGGACTTTGAAGCGCAATCAGAATGAGTTTCGGAGGTTAGGAGCAGATTTAGGCTTGAATTGGCCAAGTTGATATTTTGGCAATTTCCGGTTGGTAGGTGAGATTCTTATATAGGGGTCAGAATGGAATTCTGAGAATTGCAGTAGTTCTGTTGTGTCATTTGGGATGTTTGTGCAAAATTTCAGGTCATTCGGACGTGGTTGGTTTGGGTTTTTGATCAAAAGCAGAATTCAAAAGATTTTGGAAACTTAGGCTTGAATCCGATGTGTTTTGGTTGATTTGATGTTGTTTAAGGTGTTTTAAAGATTTTTACAAGTTTGAATAAGGGTTTGGGATATGTTGGTGCCTTTGGTTGAGGTCGCGAGGGCCTCGGGAGAGTTTTGGGTGGTCAATCGGATCGTTTCTTTATGTTTGGAGTTGCAAATTTTGGTTTCAACTGTTGCAGGTATTTTACTCTTTGCGTTCATGAGTGGACCCTCACGTTCTCAAAGAGTCAGCTGAGAAGGTGGAATTTAAGCCTTCTCATTTGCGAGGAAGGCTACACGTTCGTGAACGGCTAAGTGGTTGTGCATCGCGTTCGCAGGGTGGTGTCGCGTTCGCATAGAAGAAAATGGGCAGCTGAGCTTCAGTGGATTTTTATTCATCGCATTCGTGAGAGGCAGAACACGATCGCGAAGGTTGGTCTGAGCAAAGCATCGCATTCGCGATGGGGAGGTCGCGATCGCGAAAGAGGAAATATTGGTCAAAGTTGATTTGTGCTTCGCAAACGCGAGGCTTTGACCGCATTCGCGAAGAAGGATTTCAGGCCTGGGCAGAAGGTTTAAAAGGTCGTCTTGTCCGCGAATGTGGTGTTTATTTCTTCCATTGTTGGTCGTTTTTGGAGCTATTTGAAGAGGGATTCAAAGGGAATCACTTGGAGGTAAGATTCCTGGACTTAAAACCTGATTCTAATGTGAATTCCACCTAAATAATCATGGAAATTAAGCCAAAAATTGAAGAAATAGGGCTTGGAAACTTAGACCTTTGCTTGAGGATTTGAAGAACCATTTGAAGTCAGATTTCAGAACTTTTGATATGTATGAATTCGTGGGGAGACAAGGAATCTATTGAAGTAAAAATTATCGAATCCCGAGATGTGGGCCCGGGGTCGAGTTTTGGTAATTTCGGGATTTGTGTTGTATACTGATTGTTTTTGCTTGGGCTTCGTTCCCTCAGCCTATTTTGATGTTCTCTTTCTGATTTTGTATAGATTCGACGCGAGTGGGGGCCTATTTGAGGGGCAAAGGCATCGTGAGTCGACCGGTTCGAGGTGAGTAATGATTGTAAATGATGTTCTGAGGGTTTGAAACCCCGGATTGCACATTGTAGTGCTATATTGAGGTGACACACACACTAGATGACGATCGTGGGGTCGTGCACTATTGGGAATTATGACTTAGTCCGTCCCGAATAACTATTGTACCACGTATTTTACTAAAATCCATTTTGATATCATCATTATTTGGGTTGAATGTCATATTTGGGCTTCGTGCCAACTATTTGAACCCTACGGAGGCTTTAATTAATAATTCCTCACTGTTTTGACTTTATACTTGAACTCAGTCTTGATATATTTCACTGTTTTCGTACTCAACCATGTTTACTCTGTTTTAATACTTAAATGATATTTTGAGCTGAGAATCATGTTTTACTATTGCCTGAGTGGATTGTGAGGATTTTGACTAAGTAAGGCCGATGGCCTATGTTGTGAGGAAACATTTGATATTGATTATGAGGCCGAGGGCCTGAGTTATGTATGCCACAAGGTGGCTTGATTGATATGAGGCAGAGAGCCTAGCTATGATGCCACGAGATGGCTTGGTATTGCGCTTGGGCCGTAAGGGGATCCTCCAGGAGTCTGCATACCCCCAATGAGCGCGGGTACGCATTGTGATGTGAGATTGAGCCTGAGGGGCTGGTATTGTTCTGAGATGTTGCCCGAGGGGGCAGATTTGTTGATACGGTGCCCAAGGGGCGAATTTGTTAATACGGTGCCCGAGGGGCGAACCTTTATGTGTTTATCTTTTCTTAATTTCCTGTCAATTACCATGCTTAATTGTTGAAAAAGGCTTTTCATGAAGTTAAATTTGAGTTAAAGGATTTTTACCTATCTTTCACTGGTTTTCTGTTTTAATGGTTTTACTGCTTCATTATAGCATGCTTTGTGCCTTACGTGATTTCCTATTTTCAATCTTTATTTATGATTATTACTCACTGAGTTGGAGTACTCACTTTACTCCCTGTACCTTGTGTGCATATTCGGGCGTATCTGGTCCCGCTCCCGAGTGTTGATCATTTCCGGCTCAGGCGGATCCGAGGAGTCTCTAGGTAGTTGTTGGTGTTTGTATCCCAGAGCTCTTCCTTATCTTACTTCTTCATGTTCTTAGTTTCTGTAATAAACTCTGTAGTTTGATTTGGAGTATTCCAGATTGTTCAGATGCTCATGACTAGTGACACCCCGGTATCAGGCTATGTTGGGTTATTTTCCGTGAATTATGCTATTAACTGCTTAAACCTTGGTTTATTTGATCATGCTTAGACTGTTTCTTAATGCTTAACTGTTAAATACTGAAATGGGTAGTGTCGGCTGGCCTTGTCTTCACGAGAGGTGCCATCACGACCGGGTACGGGTTTAGGGTCGTGACAAGTTGGTATTAGAGCCTAGGTTACATAGGTCTCACGTGTCATGAGCATGTTTAGTAGATTCTCGCGGATCGGTACGGAGACGTCTGTATATATCCTTGAGAGGTTGCAGAACCTTTAGGAAGAGCTTCATATTCTTGAAATTCTTATCTTGCGTCCTTGATTCAGCTTGAAATGTAACTCTTTGAATTCCTTCCACGCATTTGTATGCGCACACGAGCACTCGGTATCAGATGCGCATCGACGACTTGTGATTCCCTGATCGAGGGGCGAGATGTGATCTCTGTGAGTTGATGTTGGGCCAGTTTGGAGGATTCGAGGCCGGATTTTTACCTATAGCTTGAGCCTTGAGCTGTTGATTTCATGAGCGCGTGTTTCTGGATCCATATGTTCTGTTGTGTCCCTATTAAAGGAGGTGATGACTAGATAGTTACATGATGAGTGTGATGTGACTGCGAGATGTATTCATGTGATTTGGATGCGACGAGAAGGGTCTGCTAGAGGATAGAAGGACTATTAGGTACTTGATTTTTATCTTGATTTGAGGTATAGCCCCGAGTTATGGGTGTGTGAAGAATATTTCCATGTTTCCTAGTTGGGAGTGGAGTAAAATTCATGTTGCATTCTGAGTTCAGACTCAGGAAGTTTAAGTGACTGCGTAATGTTTATGACGGTGGGAGGTATATAGAAATGTTAGTTTGAGGCAAAGCAGGTGGGTTATCTCCTGTGGAGTGTTCTAAGGTTGTGTGACCCTTATGTTGTATGTTAGAAGATCTCATTTATAAGTGAAATATATATGTTGCAATTTAGATTTGGGTCGCTTAAGAGAGTGGGTTTAACTATTGTGAGAGTGAATGCGAGATTTGCATAAGATTTAAAGTACCAGATGGTCTGTGTTTCACAAGCTTATGAAGGATTGAGTTTAATCTCACTATGGTATTATGGAAGCAATAGAGTATATGCGTTATGAGTTATTGAGTGTGTTTTGATCTATGACTTTGAGCCAAGTGGGGGAGTCTGCTATTGATTAGTAGATTGCACAGTTATGTGCTATGTTAGTTCCAATTTGAGGCGTTCGGGAGAATCAGTCATCGGTTTTAGCGCTAGTTACTTCACCACCACTCGCCCAGCTAGCAAGGGGTGGAGGTCAGTCATCTAGGGGTTGTCCCAGAGGGGGAGGTCGATCAGCTGGCGGTCAGGCCCGCTTCTATGCACTTTCAGGTAGACCCGATGATATTGCTTTAGATGCTATTATTACAGGTATTGTTTCAGTCTGCCACAGAGATGCCTCTGTATTATTTGATCTCGGTTCCACCTTTTCTTATGTGCGATCATACTTTGCTCGTTATTTGGGTACGCCCCGTGAGTTTCTTGCTTCACCTGTTTATGTATCTATCCTGGTGTGCGATACTGTTGTTGTAGACCGTGTGTACCGGTCATGTATGGTGACTATTGGGGGTCTGGAGACCCATGTAGATCTTTATTATTGTGTATGGTGTATTTCAATGTCATTTTGGGCATGGATTGTCTATTTCCATGTCGTGCAATTCTGGATTGTCATGCTAAGACAGTCACATTGGCTATACCGGGTGTGCCACAGATTGAGTGGCGAAGTGTGACTGATTGTATTCCTAGTAGAGTGATCTCATTCTTGAAAGCCCAGCGTATGGTTGTCTTTCGTATCTAGCCTTCGTGAGGGATGTTAGTTTTGAGACTCCCAGTATTGACTCTGTTCCAGTTGTGAGGGATTTTCCCGACGTGTTTCCTCCAGACCTGTCGGGCATGCCACCAGACAGGGATATTGATTTTGGTATTGACCTGGTTCTGGGCACTCATCCCATTTCTATTTCACTATATCGTATGGCACCAGCGGATTTGAAGGAATTATAGGAGGAGCTTCAGGAACTCCTTGATAAAGGGATTATTTGACCTAGTGTGTCACCTTGGGGTGCGCCAGTTTTATTTGTGAAGAAGAAGGATGGCACTATGAGGATGTGTATTGATTATAGGCAATTGAACAAGGTAACAATTAAAGAACAAATATCATTTGCCTCGCATTGATGATTTATTCGACCAGCTTCAGGGAGCGAGAGTGTTCTCCAAGATTGACCTCCGTTCAGGTTATCACCAGTTGAAGATCAGGGACTTAGATATTCTTAAGACAGCTTTCAGGACCCGATATAGTCATTATGAGTTCTTGGTGATGTCTTTTAGGCTGACCAATGCTCCAACAGCGTTCATGCATTTGATGAACAATGTGTTTTGGCCTTATCACGACTCGTTTATCATAGTCGTCATTGATGATATTCTAGTGTATTCACGTAGTTAGGAGGAGCACGCAGAATATTTCAGAGTTGTGTTGCAGAGATTGAGAGAGGAGAAACTTTATGCAAAATTTTCCAAGTGTGAGTTTTGGCTCAGTTCAGTGGCTTTCTTGGGGCATGTGGTGTCTAGCGAGGGTATTCAGGTTAATCCGAAGAAGATAGAGACGGTTCAGAGTTGGCCCAGACCGTCCTCAGCCATAGAGATTCGCAACTTTCTTGGTTTGGTGGGCTATTATCGCCGGTTTGTTCAGGGATTCTCATCTATCGCATCGCCCTTGACCAAGTTGACTTAGAAGGGTATTTCATTTGTATGGTCGGACGAGTGTGAGGAGAGCTTTCAGAAGCTCAAAACCGCCTTGACTACAACTCTAGTGTTAGTTTTGCCATCAACTTCAGGTTCATATATCGTGTATTGTGATACTTCGAGAGTTGGTATTGGTTATGTATTGATGCAGGAGGGTAGAGTTATTGCTTATGCTTCTTGTCAGTTGAATCCCCATGAGAAGAACTACCCCGTTCATGATTTGGAATTGGCTGCCATAGTTCACGCATTGAAGATTTGGAGGCATTACTTGTATGGTGTGTCTTGTGAGGTGTTTACTAATCATCGTAGCCTCCATCACTTGTTCAAAGAAGGATCTCAATTTGAGGCAGCGGAGGTGGTTGGAGTTGATTAAAGATTATGATATCACTGTATTGTACCATCCGGGAAAGGTCAATGTGGTGGCCGATGCCTTAAGCTAAAAGACGGTGAGTATGGGGAGTTTGGCATATATTCTAGTTAGGGAGAGACCTCTTGTAGTTGATGTTCGGGCCTTGGCCAATCGGTTTGTGAGGTTAGATATTTCGGAGCCCAGTCGGGTATTGGCTTGTATGGTTTCTCGGTCTTCCTTATATGATCGCATCAGAGAGCGCCCATATGATGATCCGTATTTGCTTGTCCTTAAGAACAGAGTCCAGCATGATGATGCCAGTGTGACCATTGGTGATGATGGGGTGTTGAGGATGTACGCCGGATTTGTGTGCCCCATGTGGATGGGCTTCGGGAGTTGATTCTGGAGGAGACCCATAGCTCGCGGTATTCCATTCATTCGGGTGCCACGAAGATGTATCAGGATTTGAGGCAGCACTATTGGTGGAGGAGAATGAAGAAAGACATTGTGGATTTGTATCTCGATGTCTCAATTATCAGCAGGTGAAATATGAGCATCAAAGACCGGGTGGCTTGCTTCAGCGGATGGATATTCTAGAGTGGAAGTGGGAAAGGATCACTATGGACTTTGTAGTTGGACATCCATGAATTTTGAAGAAGTTCGATGCTATTTGGGTGATTATGGATCGGCTGACCAAGTCCTCGTACTTCATTCCTGTGTGTACTACCTATTCTTTAGAGCGGTTGGCAGAGATCTATATCCGGGAGATTGTTCGTTTGCATGGTGTTCCAGTTTCCATCATTTTAGATAGGGGCACGTAGTTTACTTCGCAGTTTTGGAGGTTTGTGCAGCGAGAGTTGGGTACTCAGGTTGAGTTAAGCACAGCTTTTCACCCTCATACGGACGGGCAGTCCGAGCGCACTATACAGATATTGGAGGACATGTTGCGTGCTTATGTCATTGATTTCGGAGGGTCATGGGATCAGTTTCTACCGCTTGCAGAGTTTGCTTATAACAACAGCTACCAGTCTAGTATTCAGATGGCTCCATATGAGACCTTGTACGGGAGGCCTGTAGATCTCTAATTGGTTTGTTCAAGCCGGGTGAGGCTAGACTATTGGGGACAAACTTGGTGCAGGATTCCTTAGAAAAGGTGAAGGTGATTCAGGAGAGGCTTGGTACATCGCAGTCGAGGCAAAAGAGTTATGCTAACAGGAAGGTTCGAGATGTGTCCTACATGGTTGGCGAGAAGGTTCTGTTAAAGGTTTCGCCCATGAAGGGTGTTATGAGATTTGGGAAGAAAGGTTAATTGAGTCCTCGGCTCATTGGGACTCTTGAGGTGCTTCGAAGGATTTGGGAGGTGGCTTATGAACTTGCTTTGCCACCTAGCTTGTCGAGTGTGCATCCGGTATTTCATGTCTCTATGCTCTAGTAGTATATTGGGGATCCGTTTCATGTTCTGGATTTCAACACGGTTCAGTTGGATGATGATTTGACCTACGATGTGGAGTTAGTAGCTATTTTGTATCGTCAAGTTTGAAAGTTGAGGTCAAAAGATATAGCTTCAGTGAAAGTGCAGTGGAGAGGTTAGCCCGTGGAGGAGGCTACCTGGGAGACCGAGCGGGAGACGCAGAGCA
Organism: Nicotiana sylvestris; assembly: GCF_000393655.2. NCBI lineage: Eukaryota > Viridiplantae > Streptophyta > Magnoliopsida > Solanales > Solanaceae > Nicotiana > Nicotiana sylvestris. Next base: position 114,414,965 of record NC_091059.1, on the reverse strand, counting down.
GATATCTTCACCTGTTTAAAGCTTCAGGTATGTTCTTGACTCGTTCGAGGACAAATGTTTGTTTAAGTTGGGGAGGATGTGATGACCCGGCCAGTTGTCTCATGAGTTACCACTCCATTTCCCTCATTTGTGCTTCTTTATGCTTTGTGTATTCGTGTTATGTGGTATCAGGTTGGTCGAATTGAATTCGGAATGATTTTGCTAAGGTTTGAGACACTTAGTCTCTTTTGAGGAAGCTTAAGTTGGAAAACTCAACCGGATGTTGACTTATGCGTTAGAGGTCTCGGATGTGAGTTCCGATAGTTCGAATAGCTTCGGGAGGTTATTTGGGACTTAGGAGCGCGATCAGAATGAGTTTTGGAGGTTCAGAGTAGATTTAGGCTTTAATTGGCGAAGTTGATATTTTGGCGATTTCTGGTTGGTAGGCGATATTTTTATATAGGGGTCGGAATGGAATTCTGAGAGTTGCAGTAGTTCCGTTGTGTCATTTGCGATGTGTGGGCAAAATTTCAGGTCGTTCGGATGTGGTTTGGTTGGGTTTTTGATCAAAAGCGAAATTCGGAAGATTTTGGAAACTTAAGCTTGAATCCGATGTGATTTGGTTGATTTGATGTTGTTTAATGTGTTTTGAATATTTGTACAAGTTTGAATAAGGATTTGGGAAATTTTGGTGCCTTTGGTTGAGGTCCCGAGGGGCTCGGGGGAGTTTCGGGTGGTCAATCAGATCATTTCTTGATGTTTGGAGTTGCAGATTTTGGTTTCAGTTGTTACAGGTATTTTACTCTTCGCGTTCGTGAGTGGACCCTCGCGTCCGCGAAGAGTCAGTTGAGAAAGGTGGAATTTAAGCCTTCATGATCGTGAGGAAGGTTACGCATTCATGAAGGGCTAAGTGGTTGTGCATCGCGTTCGCGACGTGGTGTCGCATTCGCATAGAAGAAAATGGGCAGATGAGCTTCAGTGGATTTTTATTCATCGGGTTCGCGAGAGGCGGAACGCGATCGCGAAGGTTGGTCTGAGCAAAGCATCACGTTCACGATGGGGAGGTTGCGATCGCGAAAGAGAAAAAATTGGTCAAAGTTAATTTGTGCTTCACGAACGCGAGGCTTTGACCGCGTTCGCGAAGAAGGATTTCAGGCCTGGGCAGAAGGTTTAAAAGGTCGTCTTGTCCGCAAATGTGGGGTGGTTTATTTCTTCCATTGTTGGTCGTTTTTGGAGCTATTTGAAGGGTATTGAAGAGGGATTCAAAGGGAATCACTTGGAGACAAGATTCTTGGACTTAAAACTCGATTCTAATGTGAACTCCACCTAAATAATCATGGAAATTAAGCCAAAAATTGAAGAACTAGGGCTTGGAAACTTAGACCTTTGCTTGAGGATTTGAAGGACCATTTGGGGTCGGATTTTAGAACTTTTGATATGTATGAACTCGTAGGGAAACAAGGAATCTATTGATGTAAAAATTATTGAATTCCGAGACGTGGGTCTGATGGTTGGGTTTTGGTAATTTCGGGATTTGTGTTGTATACTAATTGTTTTCGCTTGGGCTTCATTCCCTTAGCCTATTTTGATGTACTCGTTCTGATTTTGGATAGATTCAACGCGAGTGGAGGCCGATTCGAGGGGCAAAGGCATCGTGAGCTAGAGATTCGACCGATTCGAGGTGAGTAATGATTGTAAATGATGTTTTGAGGGTTTGAAACCCTGGATTGCCCATCGTAGTGCTATATTAAGGTGACACACACTCTAGATGACGAGCGTGGGGTCGTGTACTGTTGAGGATTGTGACTTAGTCCGTCTCGAATGACTATTTTACCTCGTATTTGATTGAAATCCAATTTGCCATCCTCATTATTTGGTCTGAATGCCATATTTGGGCTTCGTGCCAACTATTTGAACCCTTCGGGGGCTTTTATTGATATTTCCTCACTATTTTAACTTTATACTTGAACTCAGTCCTGATATATTTCACTATTTTCGTACTCAGCCATGTTTACGCTATTTTAACGCTTAAATGATATTTTGGGCTGAGAATCATGTTTTACTATTGCCCGAGTGGCTTGTGAGTATTTTGATTGAGCAAGGCCGAAGGCCTATGTTGTGAGGAAACATTTGATATTGATTATGAGTTCTAGGGCCTGAGTTATGTATGCCACGAGGTGGCTTGATTGATATGAGGCCGAGAGCATAGTGATGATGCCACGAGATGGCTTGATATTGCGCTTGGGCCGTAAGGGGCCCCTCCAAGAGTCTGCACACCCCCAGTAAGCGCGGGTACCCATTATGATGTGAGATTGAGCGTGAGGGGCTGGTATTGTTCTGAGATGTTGCCCGAGGGGGGAATTTGTTGATACGGTGACCGAGGGGCGAACCTTTATATGTTTATCTTTTCTTAATTGCCTGTCAATTACCATGCTTAATTGTTAAAAAGGCTTTTCATGAAGTTAAATTTGAGTTAAAGGATTCTTACGTATCTTTCACTGGTTTACTGTTTTAATGGTTTTACTGCTTCATTATAGCATGTTTTGTGCCTTACGTGATTTCCTGCTTTCAGTCTTTATTTATGATTATTACTCACTGATTTGGAGTACTCACTTTACTCCCTACACCCTGTGTGCAGATTTGGGCATATCTGGTCCCGCTCCCGAGTGCTGATCATTTCCGGCTCAGGCGGATCCGAGGAGTCTCTAGGTAGCTATTGGTTTTTGCAGCTCGGAGCTCTTCCCTATCTTACTTCTTCATGTTCTTAGTTTCTGTATTAAACTCTATAGTTTGATTTGGAGTATTCTGGATTGTTTAGATGCTCATGACTAGTGACAACCCGGTATCGGGCTGTGTTGGGTTATTTTTCGCGAATTATGCTATTAACTGCTTAAACCTTGGTTTATTTGATCATGCTTAGACTGTTTCTTAATAATTAACTGTTAAATACTGAAATGGTTAGTGTCGGCGGGCCTTGTCTTCATGGGAGACGCCATCACGACTGGGTCTGGGTTTAGGATCATGACATAGTTGCAGCTTTTTGATAGCATAACATTCCAACTAGGCAGTACATTGAGAAAAGGTGAAATCAGTACCTTAAACAGTAGAAAACAGCAGGAAACAAATGAAATACTGATTGAAACTTAAGGGGAAACAACAACAAGAGGAAGCAGAGCAGTACAACAGGATTTCAACCTAGAAAACAAAGAAACCAAGTTGATTTGAAAACCCAAAATCGAAGTAGGCAGCACTAGAGGGAACCAGTAAGAGAATCTAAAAGAAAGCTGATATTGAGAGCCAGGAAATGCAAGGAGCGTTTCCTTTTTCTCCTTTGTGTATATCAGAGAAACTTTTTAGGGTAAAATATGCTAGTGTTCTTGTGTATTGAGTGAAGGTTTCTTTTTCCTTTTATAGAGTGTACCCAGTAGCATCCAGATAATATTCTAACCAAAATTCTCTGGATAGTACATCATATTTTGACAGAGAATAAGAGACAGCTAGTTTTCAGCATCTTTTAACAAACTCGGGACAACTGTCCCTTCTAGAAACTTCCCCTTTTCTAGATATTTCTTTCAAAAATCCCTAAAGTCCTCCTAAGTTCCTTTTTTTGGTTCAATTATATCCCTAAAAGTCTTTGAGGATTTAAAAATCAAGCGAACGAAGATAGGGCAAGCAAAAATCAGAATCCAAATAAAAAATGATAAACAAAATGAAATAAAGAAACGTAGAGTATCAAGCTTTGAAAACCTAGATTAGTTCTAAATCAAAACAAGACTTAACATGGAGCAGATTCATAACGAAATTAGGAACCTATTACTATCTGCAAGTTTTATAAAGAGGAAAAGAAAAAAAACTATCAAGCCTAATTAGTGAACATGCTCAGATAATTTAATTAATATAGACAAACCAGACAAACATTTAGCAAAAATAAAAGAAAAAAGAACATATGCTACAATTTAAACCTAACTCATGCAAGCTAAAAGCAAGAAAATTATTGCGAAAGAAGAAGGAAGATAAATATAAAAGAAAAATGGGAAAGAAATTACCCAAGGCTTTTTTTTTTGAAATGGACCAGTCAAGAACTCGATCAACTTTTAACGGGTAAAGATGAACTTAGACGACCATTAATCGATTGCTCTTATCAAGAGCAATCGATTAATGGAAGTCTTGGGTTCAAACAGTCCAGAAACTAAAAGAAAATTAGAAGGGGAAAAAATTAGGGTTTTAGATCTCCGATCCGAAATTTGAGGATTTCTATGCTTATTTGAAGGGAACGGTAGTGATATATGGAAAGAGGAGGGTGAGGTGATTATATGGTGTTAATAGTATAGGGTTTGGAGGTGGTCCGTCGCCGTGAGGCGATTTTCGATCGGCGGACCACGGCGGAGACGGCGGGGATATACTAGGGAGGCTAGGGTTTCATTTAGAGAGATGGGAGAGGGAGACGGAAGTAAAAGGGAGGGTATATGGGGGGTGGTCTCGTTCGGACACTTATATGGGAATGCGGGATCAGTTCCCAGCCGTTGGATCTATAAGGATCAACGGCTAGGATGGCTTGTGGTCGAAAACGGGGTCGTTTTAGTAAGTGGGTTTGGACCGGTTTTGGGGGTATTGGGCCTGGGGTTAACGGATTAAGAAGAGGGGAATTGGGCCACCAATTTTGATCTTTGGGTGGCCCAAAATCAAAGACCAGCCTTTTCTTTTTGTTTTTCTTTCTTTTCTTTAATTTAAAAAATACTATCTAAATTAATTAAATCCTAAATTAGTCTAAACTATAAAATCAAGCTAATCACCTATTTGTACTATTTACCAATTAATTAACCCTAAATTAATAAAAGAGGGAATTACTAATCTAAAATTAAAAACTAAAAATGTAAAAATGAACAATATTTTTTGTGATTTTCATTTTAATAAAGCAATTAATTAACCAATTTACCATAAAATATGAACATGAAAATTCTAATATACAATGCATGATATTTTTGACCTTTTTGGGGAATTTTTCATGCTTTTGACATAATTAAACGTGCACAAGAAATGCAAATAAATAATTAAACGTACAAAAATCTTATAAAATTGAAAACAAATATGGAAAAATCCATTTCTTTGATTTTGTAGGAGTATTTCTAATAGGGCAAAAATCACATGCTCACAATACATTTTCAAGTTAAATGATAAAATATTTTCCAATTCAAAATCACACATGACGTCTTTCATGATAATAACAATGAGACTAAGTAAAATATATATACTTTCATGTATGTTGTGTATAACCCCGTTACTACAACCTTTCACAACTAATCTATCACGACTCGGATTTTCCACTATCGGGAGTCGTGATGGCGCCTACTAATGAGAGCTAGGAAAAACTTACTTATAGGAAAAACTTACTTAATATAAGGCGATAATAGGAAAAACTGCTGAACTTTAAATATTTAAGCGGAAGATAACAATTAAACATCTGAAATCTGCGTCTATTACAATTACTTAAGTCTCAACCACCCAAAGCCTGGTGTCATAGAGTCACAGACTGTCTAAGAGATTACTACATACAAAGTCTGAAGAAAATGACAATACACTGTTTCTGAATAAAAGGAAAAGGAAATAGGAAATATGAATAGAGGAGACGCCAAGGCCTGCGGATGCCTGCCGGTCTACCTTGGATCTCCGCGTGGACTGAAGATAGCCTCCACACTACGGTCCAAAAGCTGCTCCAGGATCTGCACATCGTGCAGAGTGTAGTATCAGCATAACCGACCACGTGTGCGGGTAAGTGTCTAGCCTAGCCTAGGCGAAGTAGTGACGAGGCTAGGACCAGACTACCAAATAAACCTGTGAAGCACAATATAATATATAGTGGAAAGTAAAGTAGAATAAACAAATAAAGGTGGGAAGGGAAAACATGCTTCGCGGAAAACAGGTAAAACAGAATAATAAGAGAACTATAAAGGAATCAAAATCCAACCACTAACAAGAATAAGGAAAACAAAGGCAGATTTCACTTTCTTATCACATCTTGTTGCAGGCATGCAACCCGATCCCATTTCATTTATCTTGTGGTAGGCGTACCATCCGCTCCCATTTCATTATATCTTGTGGTAGGCATACCACCCGCTTTCATTTCATTATATCTTGTGGTAGGCATACCATCCACTCCCATTGCATTATATCTTTTGGTAGGCGTACCACCCGCTCCCAATTCATGATATCTTGTGGTAGGCATACCACCCGCTCCCATTTACAAGCCAACAATAATCATAAGGAATCCCGGCAAGGGAACAAGAGTAATATAACAACTTCCCGGCAAGGGAACAATGATATTTCAACAACATCCCGACAAGGGAACAATACTATCAAAACAAACATTACGGCATATGATCATTAATATCAAACAAACATCCCGACAAGGGAACAATGGTGATAATAACATATGAAGCGCAATAAACCACAACAAAGTCATAACAGTTATAATACAAGTCTCACGAGCATGCTTGACACCGACGTATAGATACTAGTCACCATGCCTATACGTCGTACTCCATCATTAACATATAGCAAATAAGACACAACTCTTAATCCCTCAAGTTAAGGTTACACCAAACACTTACCTCGATGCCACGAACACAATTCACGTTTCAATTATAGCTTTACCCCTTGATTCCACCACTAATTCGCTCGAATCTAGCCACAATTTACTTACTTACGTCAATAAACGCTAAATGAATCAACCCCAATGCATGAAAATGAATTTTCTAAAGTTTTACCCAAAAAGTCAAAAATCGCCCCAGGCCCACATGGTCAAAACCCGAGGTTCGAACCAAAACCCAATTACACCTTCCCCCACGAACCCAAATATATGATTTGTTTTGAAATCAGACCTCAAACCGAGGTCCAAATCCACAATTTTTGAAAAATCTAGGTTCCACCCCAACACCCAATTTTCCCCATGAAAATCATTGATTTTGAGTTGAAATCATGTGAAAAGATGTTAATGATTGAAAAAAACGAGTTAGAAATCACTTACCAATGTTTTGGAGAAGAAAGGTCGTATGAAAAATCGCCTCTTATGTTTTTGGGGTTTTTGAAAAATGAAGAAAATGACTAATGACTGAAAATCCCATCTATTTATACCCCTCTCGGACCCCCTGTGCAGACCGCACAAAACCGACTGCGGCCGCACAACCCAGTGAACCTGAGGACCTGTGAAGCTGTGCGGACCGCACAAAACCAACTGCGGCCGCACAGCCTCCACCGCAAACCGCCTGAAACCTCACGCGGACCGCATTGGCCCCTTCCGCGGTCACACACGATTTCTCGCGGACCGCACTAGCGGGTTCAGAGATCTGCAAATTTCTCTGAACCTGCAACAACTGTGTTTTTAGGCCTAAGGCATCCTGGAACCTACCCGAAACTCACCCGAGCCCTCAGGGCTCCTAACCAAACATACGTACTAACTCAATAACATCATACGAATTTATCAGTGCGATCAAATCGCCAAAATAACCTCAATAACAACGAATTAAACCTCAAAATCAAAGAATTTTTCTCAAACTTCGTAAAACATCAACATTTGCAATTTAGGTCCGAATCACGTCAAATGACATCCGTTTTTCACCAAATTTCACAGATCGTCTTAAATCATATATAAGACCTGTACCGGGCGCCGGAATAAAAATACGGGTCTGATACCATCATGTTCTAATCAAATTTCATTTCAAATTCCTTTAAACAGTTTCAGAAAACAATTTTCTTTAAAAAAATCATTTCTCGGGCTTGGGACCTCAGAATTCGATTCCGGGCATACGCCCAAGTCCCATATTTTCCTACGGACCATCCGGGACCGTCAAATTACAAGTCCGGGTCCGTTTACCCAAAATGTTGACCGAAGTCAAATTTATTCATTTTACAGTCAAAACGTATCATTTTTCGCAGATTTTTATATTTAAGCTTTCCGACTATGCACCCGGACTGTGCACGCAAATCGAGGTGATGCTAAGTGAGGTTTTAAAGTCCTCGGAAACACGTGATTCGATTTAAAAGCAAGTGATTACCTTTTGGGTCATCACATAATCTATGGAGACTCTATACCAAAAAATAGAATTAAACACTTGCGTTAATATCCGACTAACGTAAATTAAGAAAACAACATGTTAGCTACCACGAAATTTGAGTGGTTCCTCACCATATACCTCAGGAAGAGAGTCATCCTAGCCCTGACCACATACCACATATCATAACTCATCCTGAAACATGTAAAGTAAGCGGGACCCTGGAGGGGGCCCCCCTAAGGGCTGAGTATACCACATCGGTACTTGTGAGCATGTGATTTTTGCCCTATATAATTCACTCCTATAAAATCCAAGAAAATAGATTTCTTCTTATTATTTGTCATTTTATATGAATTGTATTAGGATTTTTATTAATTGTTTGTATTTTTGTGCACGTTTAATCTTTTATTAAAATCATGAAAAATGCCAAAAATACCATGCATTGAATTTAGGTTTTATTTTTACATTTTTTGGATTAATTAGTCAATTATTTGTGTTATTAAAAATGAAAATAAAAAAATAGCTCATTGTGCATATTTACCTTTTAATTTTTAGATTAATGATTTTTCTTTTCTAATTTAGGATCAAGTAATTTTTATAATTATTATAATAAGATAATATTTAGTTTTACAATTTAGTTTAATTTGGGATTTTAATTTAAGATTTTTAATTAAAAAAAAAGAGAAAAAGAAAAGAAAAAGGAATCAAAAGAGGTAATTGAAAAAGGGGCTTTTAATTGAAATTGGACTAATTTTAGCCCAAAACCCGTCCAAAATCTACCCCTAACCCAAGCCCAAATTTGCCTACCCGGTCCAGGATTCACCACCCCCAAAAATGACCCCGTTTCATCTTGTTTTCATCATTGCCGTTGGATCTTGTTAATCCAACGGCCCGGAACTGGCCTCCCTTTTATTATTTAATTGTCCAAATTAAACCCCCCCTAATTCCAATCCCCCTTCAGTTTATCTCTTTCACCCAAACTAAAGAAACCCTAGCCGTCTTCACTCCCTCATCATCCCCGCCGCTAACCGCCACCGAAAATCGCCTCACGGCGGTTCTGGTGTTCCAAATGGCCCCAAATCAACACCCCAGAACCCCCTTCGTCTCCTCTTCACAAATCTCCAAACCAATACCCTCGAATCACTCTCAAACGCCTCGAATCTCAAATCTGAGTTTCAATACCAAAAACCCTAACCTCTCCAAATCAACCCAAAACCTCACCAGGTTATCCCCTCACCCCCCCCCACCCCTAATACCCTACTGGTTTGCCCAAAATGCCCCTCAAAATTGAGTAATTTCAGATTGAAAATCTAAAAACCTAGAAAAACCTCTACTGAGTTGATTCCGGAAGAATTAATGGATCAAACTTATATTAGTCAACTGCTTTCGATGAGAGGTATTGATTCATGTGGGTTTGATTTATTTTCAAGCTTTCTAGAGTCAGTTCCAAACCCCAGCCAGATTTCACCAAGCCCAGTTCATGTCTCATGTTTAGGTTAGGTAATTCCTCTTTATGTTCTGCCATTCTTTCTTTTCTTATGTTTTTATTTTCCTTCGTCGTGTTTTGGTTCAGTATTAACCGTGTAATTCTAGGGTTTTTTTTTAAACTGTTAATTGTTATTTACCCATTGATAATTAGACTAATCAAAGTATGCTAGGATTAGATAATTTTTGTTTACCGTGTAATTTTAGGGTTTTTCTTTTTTCTTTTAAAACTAACAATTGTTGTTTACCCAAGTCCCATATTTTCCTACGGACCCTCCGGGACCAAGAACTCACGGGTCCGGGTACGTTTACCAAAAACGTTGACCGAAGTCAAATTTATTTATTTTGCAGTCAAAACTTATCATTTTTTGCAGATTTTCATATTTAAGCTTTCGGGATACGCGCGCAAACTGCGCACACAAATCGATGTGATGCTAAGTGAGGTTTTTAAGGCCTCGGAAACATGGGATTCGCTTTAAAAGCAAGTGATGAACTTTTGGGTCATCACATTCTCCACCTCTAAAACAATTGTTCGTCCTCGAATGGACATAAGAAGGAAGTACCTGAGTCGGAGAAAAGATGGGGATAACGTCTCTGTATATCGGACTCAGACTCCCAGGTTGATGCCTCAGCGGGCTGACCTCTCCACTGAACACTAACAGAAAGAAAACTCTTCGATCTCAATTGACGAACCTGCCGGTCTAGAATAGCTACCGGCTCTTCCTCATAAGACAAGTCCTTGCCCAAATGGATAGTGCTGAAATCTAACACGAGGGATGGATCGCCATGATACTTCCAAAACATGGGCACATGAAACACTGGATGCACGACTGATAAGCTCGGCGGCAATGCAAGTCTATAAGCCACCTTTCCCACTCGATCAAGAATCTCAAACGGGCCAATAAACTTAGGGCTAAGCTTTCCCTTCTTCCCAAATCTCATCACGCCCTTCATAGGCGACACTCGAAGCAATACCCTCTCACCGACCATGAATGCCAAATCTCGAACCTTGCGGTCGGCATAACTCTTTTGCCTAGACTAAGCTGTATGAAGCCTATCCTGAATAATCCTAACCTTGTCCAAAGCATCCTGAACCAGATCCGTACCCAACAACCGAGCCTCTCCCGGCTCAAACCATCCAACCAGAGACCGACACCGCCTACCATATAAAGCCTTATATGGAGCCATCTGAATACTCAACTGGTAGCTGTTGTTGTAGGCAAACTTTGCTAAGGGCAAAAACTGATCCCACGAGCCTCCAAAGTCAATGACACAAGCTCGGAGCATATCCTCCAAAATCTGAATAGTCCGCTCGGACTGCCCATCTGTGTGAGGATGAAACTCTGTGCTGAACTCGACCCACGTGCCCAACTCTCGTTGAAATTCTCTCTAGAAACATGAGGTAAACTGCGTACCTTTGTCTGAAATGATAGACTCGGGAACACCATGAAGACGATAAATCTCCCGGATATAGATCTCAGCTAACCTCTCGGAAGAATAGGAGACTGCCACAGGAATGAGATGCGCTGACTAGGTCAGCCTATCAATAATAACCCACACTGCATTGAACTTCCTCTGAGTCCATGGGAGTCCAATAACTAAGTCCATAGTGATCCGCTCCCACATCCACTCAGGAAGCTCAATCCTCTAAAATAGACCACCCGGCCTCTGATGCTCGTAGTTAACATGCTGACAATTCAAACACCGAGCTACATATGCAACAATATCCTTCTTCATTCTCTGCCACCAATAATGCTGCCGTAAATCATGATACATCTTAGCGGCACCCAGATGAATAGAGTACCTAGAACTATGGGCCTCCTCTAAAATCAACTCTCGTAGCCTATCCACATTAGGCACACAAACGCGACCCTACAATCTCAAAACTCCATCATCACCTAAGTAACCTGCTTGGAACCTCCGTGATGCACCGTATCTCTAAGGACACACAAATTGGGATCATCATACTGCCGATCACGGATATGCTCCAATAAAGAAGAACGAGCAACCGTGCAAGCCAACACACGACTGGGCTCAGAAACATCCAACCTCACAAACTGATTGGCCAAAGCCTGAACATCTAAAGCAAGCGGTCTCTCACCGACCGGAATATAAGCAAGACTGCCCATGCTAGCTGACTTCCTACTCAAAGCATCGACCACCACATTGGCCTTTCCCGAATGATATAAGATGGTGATATCATAATCTTTTAACAACTTCAACCACCTCCTCTGCCTCAAATTCAACTCCTTTTGTTTGAACAAATACTGAAGACTCTTGTGATCTGTGAACACCTCACATGCCACGCCATACAGATAATGCCTCCAAATCTTCAACGCATGAACAATGGCTGCAACTCCAAATCATGAACCGGATAGTTCTTCTCATGAATCTTCAACTGCCACGAAGCATAGGCAATGACCTTGTCATCCTACATCAACATTGCACCAAGTCCAATGCGAGATGCATCACAATAAACTATATAAGGCCCTAAACATGTGGTCAAAACCAACACTGGTGCCGTAGTCAGAGTTGTCTTGAGCTTCTGAAAGCTCGCCTCACACTCATCCAACCATCTGAACTAGGCACCCTTTTGAGTCAACCTGGTCATCGGGGATGCGATAGATGAAAATCCCTCCACGAACCGACGATAGTAGCCTGCCAATCCCAAGAAACTCTGAATCTCTATAGCTGATGCTGGTCTAGGACAGTTCTTGACTGCCTCAATCTTCTTCGGATCAACCTGAATACCCTCTGCTGATACAACATGACCCAGGAATGCCACTGAACTCAACCAGAACTCACACTTCGAGAACTTAGCATATAACTGACTATCCCTCAAGGTCTGAAGAACCACTCTAAGATTTTGCTCGTGCTCCTCCCGGCTACGGGAATATATCAAAATATCATCAATGAAGACTATCACAAACAAATCCAAATAAGGCCTGAACACTCGGTTCATCAAATCTATGAAAGATTTTGGGGCATTTGTCAGCCCGAATGACATAACCAAGAACTCTTAATGCCCGTACCGAGTGCGGAAAGCTATCTTAGGGACATTGGATGTCCTAATCCTCAACTGATGGTAGCCAGATCTCAAGTCAATCTTCGAAAATACCTTGGCACCCTGAAGCTGATCAAACAAATCATCAATCCTTGGCAAGGGATACTTATTCTTGATAGTAACCTTGTTCAACTGCCGGTAATCAATACACATTCTCATCGATACGTCCTTCTTCTTAACAAACAACACCGGCGCACCCCAAGGCGAAACATTCGGCCTAATAAAACCCTTCTCAAGCAAGTCTTGCAACTGCTCCTTCAACTTTTTCAACTCAGGCGGGGCCATATGATACGGCGAGATAGAAATAGGCTGAGTGCCCAGAGCCATATCAATGCAGAAATCAATATCCCTGTCGGGTGGCATACCCGGCAAGTCTGAAGGGAAAACCTTAGGAAACTCACGAATAACGGGCACAGAATCAATAGAAAGAACCTCAGTACTAGAATCACGTACATATGCCAAATAGGCCAAACACCCCTTCTCGACCATGCGCCGAGCCTTCACATAAGAGATAACACTACTAGTAGAATGACTAGGAGTCCCTCTCCACTCTAAAGGAGGCAAACCCGGTAAAGCTAAGGTCACAATCTTGATATGACAGTCCAAGATAGCTTGGTAAGGTGATAGCCAGCCATCCCTAAGATGACATCAAAATCGACCATGTCCAAAAGAAGTAAATCTACACGAGTCTCAAGACCTCCAATCACAACTATACATGAATGATGGACTCGATCTACCACAAAAATTCACCCACTGGCGTAGACACATAAACAGGATCACTCAAAGAATCACTAGGCATTACCAGATATGGTGCAAAATAAGAGGACACATACGAGTACGTAGACCCTGGATCAAATAACACTGAAGCATCTCTATCACAAACCAGAACCGTACCTGTAATAACTGCATCGGAAGCCTCCGCCTCGGACCTGGCTGAAAGAGCATAACATCGGGGTTGGGCCCCACCACCTTGAACTACATCTCTAGGATGGCCCGTTGCTGGCTGGCCTCCATCTCAGCGATCTGAGCTCCACCTCTAGCACCTCTACCTCCACCTCTAGCCCCTCTACCCCCACCTCTAGCTGGCTGGGCGACCTGTGGAACACCTGCTTCCTGAACCATAGCACGGGAACCCTGATGCGAAGAGCTACTTGAAGCTCGAGGGCAATACCTAGCAATGTGCCTCGTGTCGCCACAAGTAAAATAAGCCCTCGGTTGCTGGGGCTGACGACCCTAGAAACTCTGAAGCGGAGGTGCACCGATAGGAGCTGGTGGTGCACTGTAGGACTACTGATCAGAATATTGCATCTGAGAACCACGGCCACCTGAAGCACCGTGAGAAACCTGAAGTGCTGACTGGAAAGTCCTGGGAGGATGTAACCTACCATATGAATCCCTACCTCCAGACGAAGTACCACTGAATCTACCTGAATGACGAGGCCTCTTGTCTGACCCATGACCACCTCCTTGTGACAGAACCATCTCAACTCTCTGGGCCACATTGGCCGCTTCCTGGAAAGATATCTCACTCCCAGTCTCCCTAGCCATTTGAAGACGAATCGGCTAAATAAGATCGTCAATAAACCTCCTCACCCTCTCTCTCTTGGTGGGACGTATGACAAGGGCATGACGAGCCAAGTCGATGAACCTAGTCTCATACTGGGTAATAGTCATAGAACCCTGCTGGAGACGCTCAAACTGCCTCCGATAGGCCTCTCTCTGAGTAATGGGGAGAAACTTCTCTAGAAATAGTTGAGTAACTACTCCCAAGTCAAAGCTGGTGATCCGGCTGGTGTACCCAAATAGAAATCCCTCCACCAAGTCTTGGCGGATCCAGACAAGAGAAAAGTAGCAATATTGACCCCATTGGTCTCAACTATCCCCATGTTCTTGAGAACCTCGTGACAGCTGTCTAGATAATCATGGGGATCCTCAGTAGATGCACCGCTGAAAGTAGTGCTTGGTTAACCTATCCAACCTCCACAAAGCATCAGCAGACATAGCCGCTCCATCACCGGCCTGAGCTACCACACCCGGCTGAACTACTCTAACTGGATGAACTGCTGGAGTCTGAATCTGGGGAGCTACCTACTCCAGAGTGTGAGTAGCAGGAGTCTGGCATCCTCCTCTAGCCTGAGAGACAACTGGTGCTGCAGGAAGCAAACCTACCTGGGTAACACTCTCCATAAGGCCCACTAGTCGGACCAGAGCATCCTGAAGAACTGGGGCCGGAACCACATCATCAAAATCAACCTGAGGCTCTGCCGCTGGTGTTGCTGCTCGGGGCTGAGCTATGCCCCTACCTCAGCCTCGCCCTCTGCCCCTCGTGGAAGCTGCTACTAGGGGCTCGGGCTGCTGGTCAATGGATGAGGAAGTGCGTGTTCTCGCATGATAGGAAAGAATAAATGTGAAGTTTTCCTAACTCTGTAGCCTCTGGGGATAAATACAGACGTTTCTGTACCGATCCTCAGACTCTAATAAGCTTGTCTATGAACTGTGAGACCCATGTAATCTAGAGCTCTGGTATCAACTTATCACGAGCCAGATTTTCCACCCTCGGGAGTCGTGATGGTGCCTACTAATGAGAGCTAGGCAAGACAATCCTTAACTACTTACTTCATTATCAAATTACTTCCTTTTAACAAATATAACGCGCTAACAGGAAAAATTGCGAAACTTTAAATAATTACGTGAAAGATAACAATTAAACATCTGAAATCTACATCTATTAAAATTACTTAAGTCTCAACCACCAAAAACCTAGTGTCACAGAGTCACAGAAGTCTAAGAGATTGCTACATAGAAAGTGTGAAAAAATGACAATACACTGTTTCTGAATAAAAGGAAAAGGAAACAGGAAATATGAATAGAGGAGACACCAGGGCCTGCGGACGCCTGCAGGTCTACCTTAGATCTCCGCATGGACTGAAGGTATCCTCCACACTACGGTCCAAAAGCTTCTCCAGGATCTGCACATCGTGCAGAGTGTAGTATCAACACAACCGACCATGTGTGCAGGTAAGTGTCTAGCTTAACCTCGGCGAAGTAGTGACGAGGCTAGGACCAGACTTCCAAATAAACCTATGCAGTGATATAATATACATCGGAAAGTAAAGCAGAATAAACAAATAAAGGTGGGAAGGGGAAACATGCTTCGGGGAAAACAGGTAAAACAGAATAATAAGAGAACTATAAAGGAATCAAAATCCAACCACTAACAAGAATAAGGAAAACAAAGGCAGATTTCACTTTCTTTTCACATCTTGTTGCAGGCGTGCAACCCGATCCCATTTCATTTCTCTTGTGGTAGGCGTACCACCCGCTCCCATTTCATTATATCTTATGGTAGGCGTACCACCCGCTCCCATTTCATTATATCTTGTGGTAGGCGTACCACCCGCTCCCATTGCATTATATCTTGTGGTAGGCGTATCACCCGATCCCATTTCATTAAATCGTGTGGTAGGCATACCACCCGCTCCCATTTACAAGCCAACAATAATCACAAGGAATCCCGGCAAGGGAACAAGAGTAATATAACAACTTTCCGGCAAGGGAACAATGATATTTCAACAACATCCCGGCAAGGGAACAATACTATCAAAACAAACATCCCGGCAAATGATCATTAATATCAAACAAACATCCCGAAAAGGGAACAATGGTAATAATAACACATGAAGCGCAATAAACCACAACAGAGTCATAACAGTTATAATACAAGACTCACGAGCATGCTTGACACCAACGTATAGATACTGGTCACCATGCCTATACGTCGTACTCCATCATTAACATGTAGCAAATAAGACACAACTCTTAATCCCTCAAGTTAAGGTTAGACCAAACACTTACCTCGATGCCACAAACACAATTCACATTTCAATTATAGCTTTACCCCTTGATTCCACCACCAATTCGCTCGAATCTAGCTACAAGTTACTTACTTACGTCAATAAACGCTAAATGAATCAACCCCAATGCATGAAAATGAATTTTCTAAAGTTTTACCCAAAAAGTCAAAAATCTCCCCGGGCCCACATGGTCAAAACCCGAGGTTCGAACCAAAACCCAATTACACCTTCCCCCACGAACCCAAATATATGATTTGTTTTGAAATCGGACCTCAAACCGAAGTCCAAATCCACAATTTTTGAAAAACCTAGGTTCCACCCAAACACCCAATTTTTCCCATGAAAATCATTGTTTTTGAGTTGAAATCATGAGAAAAGATGTTAATGATTGAATAAAACGAGTTAGAAATCACTTACCAATGTTTTGGAGAAGAAAGGTCGTTTGAAAAACCGCCTCTTATGTTTTTGGGGTTTTTGAAAAATGAAGAAAATGATTAATGACTGAAAATCCCATCTATTTATACCCCTCTCGGACCCCCTGAGCGGACCGCACAAAACCGACAGCGGCCACACAACCCAGTGAACCTGAGGACTAATGAACCTGTGCGGACCGTGCAAAACCGACTGCGGTCGCACAGCCTCCACCGCGCACCGCACGAAACCTCACGTAGACCACACTGGCCCCTTCCGCGGTCACACATGATTTCTCGCGGATCGCACTAGCGGGTTCAGATATCTGTAAATTTCTCTGAACCTGCAACAACTGTGTTTTTAGGCCTAAGGCATCCCGGAACCTACCCGGAACATACCCGAAACACACCCGAGCCCTCGGGGCTCCTAACCAAACATACGTACTAACTCAATGACATCATACGAATTTATCCGTGCGATCAAATCCCAAAATAACCTCAATAACAACGAATTAAACCTCAAAATCAAAGAATTTTTCTCAAACTTCGTAAAACATCAACTTTTGCAATTTAGATCCGAATCACGTCAAATGACATCCGTTTTTCACCAAATTTCACAGGATCGTCTTAAATCATAGAAGAGACCTGTACCGGGCGCCGGAACCAAAATACGGGCCCGATACCATCATGTTCTAATCGAATTTCATTTCAAATTCCTTTAAACAATTTTAGAAAATAATTTTCTTTAAAAAATTCATTTCTCAGGTTTGGGACCTTAGAATTCGATTCCGGGCATACGCCCAAGTCCCAAATTTTCCTACGGATCCTCCGGGACCGTCAAATCATGGGTCCGGGGTCCTTTTACCCAAAATGTTGACCGAAGTCAAATTTATTTATTTTATAGTCAAAACATATCATTTTTCGCAGATTTTTATATTTAAGCTTTCCGGCTACGCGCCCGGGCTGGGCACGCAATTTGAGGTGATGCTAAGTGAGATTTTAAATTTCTCGGAAACACGTGATTCGATTTAAAAGCAAGTGATGACCTTTTGGGTCATCACATAATTTATAGAGACTCTATACCAAAAAATTGAATTAAACACTTGTGTTAATACCCGACTAACGTAAATTAAGAAAACAACATGATAGCTACCACGAAATAGGAGTGGTGCCTCACCATATACCTCAGGAAGAGAGTCATCCTAGCCCTGACCACATACCACATATCATAACTCATCCTGAAACATGTAAATTAAGCGGGACCATGGAAGGGGGCCCCTAAGGGCTGAGTACACCACATCGGTTCTTGTGAGCATGTGATTTTTGCCCTATATAATTTACTCCTATAAAATCCAAGAAAATATATTTCTTCTTATTATTTGCCATTTTATATGAATGTTTTTAGTATTTTTATTAATTCGTTGTGTTTTCGTGCACGTTTAATCTTTTATTAAAAACATGAAAAATGCCAAAAATACCGTGCATTGAATTAATGTTTTATTTTTACATTTTTAGGATTAATTAGTCAAATATTTGTGTTATTAAAAATAAAAATTATAAAAATAGCTCATTGTGCATTTTTACCTTTTATTTTTAGATTAATGATTTTTCTTTTCTAATTAGGATCAAGTAATTTTTACAATTATTATAATAAGATAATATTTAGTTTTACAATTTAGATTAATTTAGGATTTTAATTTAAGATTTTTAATTAAAAAAAGAGAAAAAGAAAAGAAAAAGGAATAAAAATAGGTAATAGAAAAAGGGGCTTTTAATTGAAATTGGACTGATTTTAGCCCAAAACCTGTCCAAAATCTGCCCCTAACCCAAGCCCAAATTTGCCTACCCCGTCTAGGATTCACCACCCCCAAAAACGACCCCGTTTCATCTTGTTTTCATCACAGCCGTTGGATCTTGTTAATCCAACGGCCCGAAAATGGCCTCCCTTTTATTATTTAATTGTCCGAATTAAAGCCCCTCCCCACCTAATTCCAATCCCCCTTCAGTTCATCTCTTTCACCCAAACTAAAGAAACCCTAGCCGCTTTCTCTCCCTCATCGTCCCCGCCGCCACCAGAAATCGCCTCACGGCGGTTCTGGTGTTCCAAATGGCCCCAAATCAACACTCCAGAACCCACTTCGTCTCCTCTTCACAAATCTCCAAACCAATACCCTCGAATCACACTCAAACGCCTCGAATCTCAAATCTGAGTTTCAATACCAAAACCCCAACCTCTCCAAATCAACCCAAAACCTTACCAGATTATCCCCTCACCCCTAATACCCTACTGGTTTGCCCAAAAAGCCCCTCAAAATCGAGTAATTTCAGATTGAATGTCTGAAAACCTAAAAAAACCTCTACTGAGTTGATTCCGGAAGAATTAATGGCTCAAACCTACATGAGTCAACTGCTTTCGATGAGAGCAATTAATTCATGTGGGTTTGATTTATTTTCAAGCTTGCCAGAGTCAGTTCCAAACCTCGGCCAGATTTCACCAAGCCCAGTTCGTGTCTCACGTTTAGGTTAGGTAATTCCTCTTTATGTTCTGTCATTCTTTCTTTGCTTAGGTTTTTATTTTCCTTCATCAAGTTTTGGTTCAGTATTAACCGTGTTATTCTAGGGTTTTTCTTTTTTAAAAAAAACTAATAATTGTTGTTTACCCAATGATAATTAGACTAATCAAAGTATGCCAGGATTTCATTTCAATTTGCATAGGATTTAGGCTAATTTTTTAGGTTGTTATAATGACTGCTCTGTTTTTGTTTCCATTTTTCGTATTTGTTCCTCTCTGTTTTAGTTGCAATATTTAGATTGGATTCAGTCAAATTTCCAAATGTAATTAATTGACTTGTTTTGATTTATAAGTTAAGTAGTCTCACTTCTAGGGTTCATCATAGCTTTCTTCCAATCTTGGTTTTGTTTTTGTTAAGATGTTATTGGTTTAAATTTAGTGTTTAGGGTTAATTAGATCAACTCTTATTAATTAGGCAAATATCAGTGTTTTAATTACACCTTTTGATTTTGGACCCTGAATCTTGTGAATTGCAAATCATTGGAAACTTGTAGGGTCTTAATTGAAATAAAAGAAACATAGGGCAAAGCTGAAATAAGGAGTAATTAAAAGGGTAAAAATGGACTTTCACATAGGTTAATATCAGAACCTTCTAGACTTTTCATAGCTGTCCCTATCCTTAGCATAAAAATACTGGTATTGGATAAGGAAAAGGACAAACAAATGTAAAAGATGTTGTACTATCCTGAAAGTTCAGAATTTTAGGTTAGAATATGTTTTTTTGATGCCTTTTTGGTACACTCTATAAAAGGGAAACATTCTCTCACTCACAGAGGGGGATTCAGCCTTATTCTCTGCCTAAAAGTTCTGAAAGACACAGATTGATCATCATTCTCTGTCCAAAATGTTCTAAAAAACACATCAGATTTCAGAACCCTAAAAATACCCTGAAGTTTTAGCACTACTGTTTCTTAGCATTTTTTGGACCTAAAAATTCTAATTTTCAAAAGAAAGGATTCAGAGCAATTTTTCTCTTAAGAAGTCAGGATTTTCAAAAGCTCAAGCTTGGTTTATGTTTAGAATGGCCTTCATGTTGTGTTTCTGCTGCTGATTTCACTTGATGATTGCTATTCTTAGTCCATTTCAGCTTACTACTTCATTTTGTCCTTTGTAACTAGGTACCTCCTAAGCTTTTGAATGCTGAATGATACATAAGCATGGGTTGGAAGATGTATTGCTATTGTAGGATTTTAATATTATGTTCGAATTGAGCTTCTCCTGATGTCTTTCCTTAAGTTATTTAGTTTGGTGTTCTTTAATTTCATTCATTCTAGCTTTCACCTTGATACATTAAAGTTGTCGCTCCTTGAATTAGTTAGGGTGTTTGGTATTGAAGGTGTTGGAATAGCTTCTCTTTCATGTTTTCTGAACATCAGTCTAGATGGTTTTTTTAGCTTAAAAAATATTAATTTCAGCCTTCTCATGTGCTTAGCTTGGGATGTTTAGCTAGCTTTTATACAAAGAGTGTTGGATCTGTTTTGATGGTCAGTTTAGATCAGTCCCCTCATTGTATTATGTTGGACAAATTTGAAGCAGTAGGCTGCCATGATAGTTTATATGGTGACTGCCAAAGTCTGTTTAATTTTGAGATCAGCTTTGTAATTGTTTGATAGTTCATAATCAAGTGTTAGCCATGTTGGGTAAATTTGGATCAATTCTAGCTTGTTTTGGTTTCCGAAAATTAGGTTGGAGTTTAATCCTTCGAACATCATGCATGATTTAGGGTAGTCATATTTAGCTAATTAAGCTAATATCCATGGTTTGAATGTCATGTATTTGATTCCGCATATTAATTTCTAGATCTTAGTCTCATGTTTACAGTTTTCAATTTGGGCCCGATTCTTGGCCTCATAAGTTAGCCCGTTTATCATGAAGTCTGAAAGTGAACAGATTTGGTTTTCTTTTGCTTTGGTCTCAACTTGGAGCACAATAGACTTCAGCTTTAGCTTGCTTTGTTCTTGTTTCTCTAAAGATTTATGTTAATTTGATAAGAAGAGGATATTTCATGTGAAATTTTGTGTATTATTAGGCTGAGCACTAGCCCAAACCAAACAGCCTCGGCCATTTTGGACCTGTTGAGGGTTTCGAAGATCCATGCCTTTTGTGCTCAATTTCGAGCCCAGGCAGTCCCAACATTTCGCTCCCCTTAATCAGATAATTAAAGGCTCAGCATGTACACTAACTTGTTTTTCTTTCAACATAATAGTCATATAAGAACATCCTTAGATTATTGTAGTTAGATATAATTCCTAAAATGGATTGAGGTGTGTCATTCTAATTAAATAACCTATGGCCCTCATATTGATATTAACCTAGTATTAAAATAATCTTAAACACTCGTAGCTTGCTTTAGGCGCTATTTAAACTATTTTTTTTTATTATGTATACGTTTGTGTAACATAATTACGCATTCAATTTTAAAAAATAAATGAGGTATGCGTTCGTGCAACTTCAACCAAACCTTTCTTAATAAAATAAACAAAGTGTTATAATTGTAGACACGTTCGCGCGTCAAAGCCAAAAGAAAAGAGTATACGTATGCATAACTCAATTCATTAATTACGAAAAAATCAAGTGATTAAAAGCAGTGAAAGATAAATACACCTAGGTCCTAAAAATGAGTAGTTAAACAATTTAAGCAAAGTAATAATCATTAAGCGACCGTGCTAGAACCACTGAACCCGGGAATGCCTAACACCTTCTCCTGGGTTAACAAAATTCCTTACTTAGAATTTCTGGTTCGCAGACCTTTAAAAATAAAAACTTCCTCGATTTGGGATTTAAAATAAACCGATGACTTGGGACACCAAATAAACTATTTCAAGTGGCGACTCTGATAAATTAACTAATCCCATCTTGATTAATGTCACTTTAATTGGAAAAACTCTCATATACCTTTCGGGGTGTAAAAAAGGAGGTGTGACAGCTCTGGCGACTCTGCTGGGGACCAAGAACCTAGAATCTTTGGTTCAGGGTTCAAGAATTCGAGCTTGTTAATGTGATTTTTATTTGGCTTTATTGTTGATATTACCGTATTTTTTGGACTTAATGTGCTAATTTCCATTTATCGCTTTGATATTACTTGAGAGACAACTGGTGCTGCAGGAAGCAAACCTACCTGGGTAACACTCTCCATAAGGCCCACTAGTCGGACCAGAGCATCCTGAAGAACTGGGGCCGGAACCACATCATCAAAATCAACCTGAGGCTCTGCCGCTGGTGTTGTTGCTCGGGGCTGAGCTATGCCCCTACCTCAGCCTCTAGCACGGCCTCAGCCTCGCCCTCTGCCCCTCGTGGAAGCTGCTACTAGGGGCTCGGGCTGCTGGTCAATGGATGAGGAAGTGCGTGTTCTCGCACGATAGGAAAGAATAAATGTGAAGTTTTCCTAACTCTGTAGCCTCTGGGGATAAATACAGACGTCTCTGTACCGATCCTCAGACTCTAATAAGCTTGTGTATGAACTGTGAGACCCATGTAATCTAGAGCTCTGATATCAACTTGTCACGAGCCAGATTTTCCACCCTCGGGAGTCGTGATGGCGCCTACTAATGAGAGCTAGGCAAGACAATCCTTAACTACTTACTTCATTATCAAATTACTTCCTTTTAACAAATATAACGCGCTAACAGGAAAAACTGCGAAACTTTAAATAATTACGCGGAAGATAACAATTAAACATCTGAAATCTACATCTATTAAAATTACTTAAGTCTCAACCACCCAAAACCTAGTGTCACAGAGTCACAAAAATCTAAGAGATTGCTACATAGAAAGTCTGAAAAAATGACAATACACTGTTTCTGAATAAAAGGAAAAGGAAACAGGAAATATGAATAAAGGAGACACCAGGGCCTGTGGACGCCTGCAGGTCTACCTTAGATCTCCGCATGGACTGAAGGTAGCCTCCACACTACGGTCCAAAAGCTTCTCCAGGATCTGCACATCGTGCAGAGTGTAGTATCAACACAACCGACCATGTGTGCAGGTAAGTGTCTAGCCTAACCTCGGCGAAGTAGTGACGAGGCTAGGACCAGACTACCAAATAAACCTGTGCAGTTATATAATATACATCGGAAAGTAAAGCAGAATAAACAAATAAAGGTGGGAAGGGGAAACATGCTTCGGGGAAAACAGGTAAAACAGAATAATAAGAGAACTATAAAGGAATCAAAATCCAACCACTAACAAGAATAAGGAAAACAAAGGCAGATTTCACTTTCTTTTCACATCTTGTTGCAGGCGTGCAACCCGATCCCATTTCATTTCTCTTATGGTAGGCGTACCACCCGCTCCCATTTCATTATATCTTATGGTAGGCGTACCACCCGCTCCCATTTTATTATATCTTGTGGTAGGCGTACCACCCGCTCCCATTGCATTATACCTTGTGGTAGGCGTATCACCCGATCCCATTTCATTATATCGTGTGGTAGGCATACCACCCGCTCCCATTTACAAGCCAACAATAATCACAAGGAATCCCGGCAAGGGAACAAGAGTAATATAACAACTTCCCGGCAAGGGAACAATGATATTTCAACAACATCCCGGCAAGGGAACAATACTATCAAAACAAACATCCCGGCAAATGATCATTAATATCAAACAAATATCCCGATAAGGGAACAATGGTAATAATAACACATGAAGCGCAATAAACCACAACAGAGTCATAACAGTTATAATACAAGACTCACGAGCATGCTTGACACCAACGTATAGATACTGGTCACCATGCCTATACGTCGTACTCCATCATTAACATGTAGCAAATAAGACACAACTCTTAATCCCTCAAGTTAAGGTTAGACCAAACACTTACCTCGATGCCATAAACACAATTCACGTTTCAATTATAGCTTTACCCCTTGATTCCACCACCAATTCGCTCGAATCTAGCTACAAGTTACTTACTTACGTCAATAAACGCTAAATGAATCAACCCCAATGCATGAAAATGAATTTTCTAAAGTTTTACCCAAAAAGTCAAAAATCGCCCCGGGCCCACATGGTCAAAACCCGAGGTTCGAACCAAAACGCAATTACACCTTCCCCCACGAACCCAAATATATGATTTGTTTTGAAATCGGACCTCAAACCGAAGTCCAAATCCACAATTTTTGAAAAACCTAGGTTCCACCCAAACACCCAATTTTCCCCATGAAAATCATTGATTTTGAGTTGAAATCATGAGAAAAGATGTTAATGAATGAAGAAAACGAGTTAGAAATCACTTACCAATGTTTTGGAGAAGAAAGGTCGTTTGAAAAATCGCCTCTTATGTTTTTGGGGTTTTTGAAAAATGAAGAAAATGATTAATGACTGAAAATCCCATCTATTTATACCCCTCTCGGACCCCTTGAGCGGACCGCACAAAACCGACAGCGGCCACACAGCCCAGTGAACCTGAGGACTTATGAAGCTGTGCGGACCGTACAAAACCGACTGCGGTCGCACAGCCTCCGCCGCGCACCGCACGAAACCTCACGCAGACCACACAGGCCCCTTCCGCGGTCACACATGATTTCTCGCGGATCGCACTAGTGGGTTCAGATATCTTTAAATTTCTCTGAACCTGCAACAACTGTGTTTTTAGGCCTAAGGCATCCCGGAACCTGCCCGGAACATACCCGAAACTCACCCGAGCCCTCGGGGCTCCTAACCAAACATACGTACTAACTCAATGACATCATACGAATTGATCCGTGCGATCAAATCCCAAAATAACCTCAATAACAACGAATTAAACCTCAAAATCAAAGAATTTTTCTCAAACTTCGTAAAACATCAACTTTTGCAATTTAGGTCCGAATCACGTCAAATGACATCCGTTTTTCACCAAATTTCACAGGATCGTCTTAAATCATATAAGAGACCTGTACCGGGCGCCGGAACCAAAATACGGGCCCGATACCATCATGTTCTAATCAAATTTCATTTCAAATTCCTTTAAACAGTTTTAGAAAATAATTTTCTTTAAAAAATTCATTTCTCGGGTTTGAGACCTTAGAATTCGATTTCGGGCATACGCCCAAGTCCCAAATTTTCCTACGGATCCTCCGGGATCATCAAATCATGGGTCCGGGTCCGTTTACCCAAAATATTGACCGAAGTCAAATTTATTTATTTTACAGTCAAAACGTATCATTTTTCGCAGATTTTTATATTTAAGCTTTCCGGCTACGCGCCCGGGCTTGGAACGCAAATTGAGGTGATGCTAAGTGAGAATTTAATTTCTCGGAAACACGTGATTCGA
The DNA here is from genome assembly GCF_000393655.2 of Nicotiana sylvestris. Taxonomy (NCBI): domain Eukaryota; kingdom Viridiplantae; phylum Streptophyta; class Magnoliopsida; order Solanales; family Solanaceae; genus Nicotiana; species Nicotiana sylvestris. The sequence goes on along the minus strand of NC_091059.1, from coordinate 114,389,297 downwards.
TTTAAAAGCAAGTGATGACCTTTTGGGTCATCACATAATTTATAGAGACTCTATACCAAAAAATTGAATTAAACACTTGTGTTAATACCCGACTAACGTAAATTAAGAAAACAACATGATAGCTACCACGAAATAGGAGTGGTGCCTCACCATATACCTCAGGAAGAGAGTCATCCTAGCCTTGACCACATACCACATATCATAACTCATCCTAAAACATGTAAAGTAAGCGGGACCCTGGAAGGGGGCCCCTAAGGGCTGAGTACACCACATCGGTTCTTGTGAGCATGTGATTTTTGCCCTATATAATTTACTCCTATAAAATCCAAGAAAATAGATTTCTTCTTATTATTTGCCATTTTATATGAATGTTTTTAGGATTTTTATTAATTCTTTGTGTTTTCGTGCACGTTTAATCTTTTATTAAAAACATGAAAAATGCCAAAAATACCGTGCATTGAATTTAAGTTTTATTTTTAAATTTTTAGGATTAATTAGTCAATTATTTGTGTTATTAAAAATAAAAATTATAAAATAGCTCATTGTGCATTTTTACCTTTTATTTTTAGATTAATGATTTTTCTTTTCTAATTTAGGATCAAGTAATTTTTACAATTATTATAATAAGATAATATTTAGTTTTACAATTTAGATTAATTTAGGATTTTAATTTAAGATTTTTAATTAAAAAAGAGAAAAAGAAAAGAAAAAGGAATAAAAAGAGGTAATAGAAAAAGGGGCTTTTAATTGAAATTGGACTGATTTTAGCCCAAAACCCGTCCAAAATCTGCCCCTAACCCAAGCCCAAATTTGCCTACCCGGTCTAGGATTCACCACTCCCAAAAACGACCCCGTTTCATCTTGATTTCATCACAGCCGTTGGATCTTGTTAATCCAACGACCCGAAAATGGCCTCCCTTTTATTATTTAATTGTCCGAATTAAAGTCCCTCCCCACCTAATTCCAATCCCCCTTCAGTTCATCTCTTTCACCCAAACTAAAGAAACCCTAGCCGCTTTCTCTCCCTCATCGTCCCCGCCGCCACCAGAAATCGCCTCACGGCGGTTCTGGTATTCCAAATGGCCCCAAATCAACACTCTAGAACCCACTTCGTCTCCTCTTCACAAATCTCCAAACCAATACCCTCAAATAACTCTCAAACGCCTAATACTAAAAACCATAACCTCTCCAAATCAACCCAAAACCTTACCAGATTATCCCCTCACCCCTAATACCCTACTGGTTTGCCCAAAAAGCCCCTCAAAATCGAGTAATTTCAGATTGAATGTCTGAAAACCTAAAAAAACCTCTACTGAGTTGATTCCGGAAGAATTAATGGCTCAAACCTACATGAGTCAACTGCTTTCGATGAGATCAATTAATTCATGTGGGTTTGATTTATTTTCAAGCTTGCCAGAGTCAGTTCCAAACCTCGGCCAAATTTTACCAAGCCCAGTTCGTGTCTCACGTTTAGGTTAGGTAATTCCTCTTTATGTTCTGTCATTCTTTCTTTGCTTAGGTTTTTATTTTCCTTCATCAAGTTTTGGTTCAGTATTAACCGTGTTATTCTAGGGTTTTTCTTTTTAAAAAAAAACTAATAATTGTTGTTTACCCAATGATAATTAGACTAATCAAAGTATGCTAGGATTTCATTTCAATTTGCATAGGATTTAGGCTAATTTTTTAGGTTGTTATAATGACTGCTCTGTTTTTGTTTCCATTTTTCGTATTTGTTCCTCTCTGTTTTAGTTGCAATATTTAGATTGGATTCAGTCAAATTTCCAAATGTAATTAATCGACTTGTTTTGATTTATAAGTTAAGTAGTCTGACTTCTAGGGTTCATCATAGCTTTCTTCCAATCTTGGTTTGATTTTTGTTAAGATGTTATTGGTTTAAATTTAGTGTTTAGGGTTAATTAGATCAACTCTTATTAATTAGGCAAATATCAGTGTTTTAATTACACCTTTTGATTTTGGACCCTGAATCTTGTGAATTGCAAATCATTGGAAACTTGTAGGGTCTTAATTGAAATAAAAGAAACATAGGGCAAAGCTGAAATAAGGAGTAATTAAAAGGGTAAAAATGGACTTTCACATAGGTTAATATCAGAACCTTCTAGACTTTTCATAGCTGTCCCTATCCTTAGCATAAAAATACTGGTATTGGATAAGGAAAAGGACAGACAACTGTAAAAGATGTTGTACTATCCTGAAAGTTCAGAATTTTATGTTAGAATATGCTTTTTTGATGCCTTTTTGGTACACTCTATAAAAGGGAAACATTCTCTCACTCACAGAGGGGGATTCAGCCTTATTCTCTGCCTAAAAGTTCTGAAAGACACAGATTGATCATCATTCTCTGTCCAAAATGTTCTAAAAAATACATCAGATTTCAAAACCCTAAAAATACCCTGAAGTTTTAGCACTACTGTTTCTTAGCATTTTTTGGACCTAAAAATTCTGATTTTCAAAAGAAAGGATTCAGAGCAATTTTTCTCTTAAGAAGTCAGGATTTTCAAAAGCTCAAGCTTGGTTTATGTTTAGAATGGCCTTCATGCTGTGTTTCTGCTGCTGATTTCACTTGATGATTGCTATTCTTAGTCCATTTCAGCTTACTACTTCATTTTGTCCTTTGTAACTAGGTACCTCCTAAGCTTTTGAATGCTGAATGATACATAAGCATGGGTTGGAAGATGTATTGCTATTGTAGGATTTTAATATTATGTTCGAATTGAGCTTCTCCTGATGTCTTTCCTTAAGTTATTTAGTTTGGTGTTCTTTAATTTCATTCATTCTAGCTTTCACCTTGATACATTAAAGTTGTCGTTCCTTGAATTAGTTAGGGTGTTTGGTATTGAAGGTGTTGGAATAGCTTCTCTTTCATGTTTTCTGAACATCAGTCTAGATGGTTTTTTTAGCTTAAAAAATATTAATTTCAGCCTTCTCATGTGCTTAGCTTGGGATGTTTAGCTAGCTTTTATACAAAGAGTGTTGGATCTGTTTTGATGGTCAGTTTAGATCAGTCCCCTCCTTGTATTATGTTGGACAAATTTGAAGCAGTAGGCTGCCATGATAGTTTGTATGGTGACTGCCAAAGTCTGTTTAATTTTGAGATCAGCTTTGTAATTGTTTGATAGTTCATAATCAAGTGTTAGCCATGTTGGGTAAATTTGGATCAATTCTAGCTTGTTTTGGTTTCCGAAAATTAGGTTGGAGTTTAATCCTTCGAACATCATGCATGATTTAGGGTAGTCATATTTAGCTAATTAAGCTAATATCCATGGTTTGAATGTCATGTATTTGATTCCGCATATTAATTTCTAGATCTTAGTCTCATGTTTACAGTTTTCAATTTGGGCCCGATTCTTGGCCTCATAAGTTAGCCCGTTTATCATGAAGTCTGAAAGTGAACAGATTTGGTTTTCTTTTGCTTTGGTCTCAACTTGGAGCACAATAGACTTCAGTTTTAGCTTGCTTTGTTCTTGTTTCTACAAAGATTTATGTTAATTTTATAAGAAGAGGATATTTCATGTGAAATTTTGTGTATTATTAGGCTGAGCACTATCCCAAACCAAACAGCCTCGGCAATTCTGGACCTGTTGAGGGTTTCGAAGATCCATGCCTTTTGTGCTCAATTTCGAGCCCAGGCAGTCCCAACATTTCGCTCCCCTTAATCAGATAATTAAAGGCTCAGCATGTACACTAACTTGTTTTTCTTTCAACATAATAGTCATATAAGAACATCCTTAGATTATTGTAGTTAGATATAATTCCTAAAATGGATTGAGGTGTGCCATTCTAATTAAATAACCTATGGCCCTCATATTGATATTAACCTAGTATTAAAATAATCTTAAACACTCGTAGCTTGCTTTAGGCGCTATTTAAACTATTTTTTTTATTATGTATATGTTTGTGTAACATAATTACGCATTCAATTTTAAAAAATAAATGAGGGATGCGTTCGTGCAACTTCAACCAAACCTTTCTTAATAAAATAAACAAAGTGTTATAATTGTAGACACGTTCGCACGTCAAAGCCAAAAGAAAAGAGTATACGAACGCATAACTCAATTCATTAATTACGAATAAATCAAGTGATTAAAAGCAGTGAAAGATAAATACACCTAGGTCCTAAAAATGAGTAGTTAAACAATTTAAGCAAAGTAATAATCATTAAGCGACCGTGCTAGAACCATTGAACCCGGGAATGCCTAACACCTTCTCCTGGGTTAACAAAATTCCTTACTTAGAATTTCTGGTTCGCAGATCTTTAAAAATAAAAACTTCCTCGATTTGGGATTTAAAATAAACCGATGACTTGGGACACCAAATAAACTATTTCAAGTGGCGACTCTGATAAATTAACTAATCCCATCTTGATTAATGTCACTTTAATTGGAAAAACTCTCATATACCTTTCGGGGTGTAAAAAAGAGGTGTGACAGCTCTGGCGACTCTGCTGGGGACCAAGAACCTAGAATCTTTGGTTCAGGGTTCAAGAATTCGAGCTTGTTAATGTGATTTTTATTTGGATTTATTGTTGATATTACCGTATTTTTTGGACTTAATGTGCTAATTGCCATTTATCGCTTTGATATTACTTGAACTGTATTTACATGTCTTCTTACGCCTCCCTTCTAAGTCTTCTAAAAATGGTGCTCACGTTCGCGTGGCCCACCTTTCTATTAGAGTTATACCAAATAGAACGGGGCTGGGCAAGCAACAAGGTCAGGCATACTTTCATGCTCCCAGTACGTTTCCCCCTCCTCGACTCGAGTTTGTCCGCTCGGGTAAGCCAGGTTTAGAACACAACCCCAGGTTTGAACTTAGAATAACATAACCTCTTGCCAGATCCCTAGTAGGAACAATTATTTGCATCACGTGCATTTGACCTTGGGGACTCAACGCAGGGGTTGGGTTTGTCTAGGATAGGTGTACCCAAAATAAAGGCCATCCTAATGCATCCTATGTGCTATATGAATATTTATTTGTTTCGGCTTGAATGTTGACTGGCTAGGAAAAGAAAATCAAGAGAAAAACAAAGAGTGAGGTAGGATAGAGAATTTACCCGATTCCAAAAATCCCGATATTTGAAAATGTCTCGAAACTCTACCAAAATTTTTGAAAAAAGGGAAAAGATGAAAATGTATTTCAAAAAGAGTGAGTCAAATATCATGTTTTTTTCACCGAACTACGCAAGTCTGATTCTCACCGGATGCGGGATACGTAGGCAACCCACATAGGGTTCGGCCTCATTTTTTACAAAAATAATCAAGTAAAGTGTAGTTTAGGGCTTTGGTCAAAAGAATAAGCCGACCCAGCTTCGGTTGTATTTTAAGTCGTTGTTACCGGGATAGTCTTAGATTATCTTTTAATTGTCGAAAGGCAATTTTCATGAAGAACGGGCAAGTCTGTCATTAAAGTGTCTTTTTCCATAAAATACTTTCCCCCGGCCTCAAAATTATATTGGAATTATGAAGGGGCCACGTTTGTAAAAACGACCATTTTTGGTAAAGTAGCATAAAAGGGGGTCATTGTCCGTTGATTTTCTTTTAGAAAATGAAAACTTGTTTTGTAAAAAGAGTCCACAAGAGTCAACTCTAACCTTAACCCTCCACGGATACAAATGAATATTGTCCAGAACATTCATAAATGAATACTGTCCAGAACCAGTTACAAATGAATGTTGTCCAGAATGCGTCACAATTGGTCACAGAACAGGCTCAGCTGCAGCTTTGCATGTGGTGGAATGATTTAGATAAAGACAGCCAGGATTGGGTAAAAAAGCAGTTGGGTTCCCTTATAGACATCATGAGCATCGAACCCCCGGGGGATCTAATCAAAGCCTTGGTAACCTTTTGGGACCCTTTCCACAACGTGTTCCGTTTCTCAAATTTCGAGCTCACCCCTACTCTGGAGGAAATGGCCGGATACATTGAATTTGGCCAGGACTTAAGAAAATAGCAGCTTATATTCCCGGTGGCTCCCTCTGAGCACAAGTTCTTTGATCTTCTGAATATAAGTAAGCAAATGAAGAAGGCCCATGTAAACAACGGATGTTGTTCTTTCTACTTCTTGTACTTCAGGTTCGGGCACTTAGTTGGGTTTGAAACGCATGAAAAAGGATTAAACAACAAACATGATAAAAGCATTTGGCAGATTCATCATCAGTTCACTTTCATCATGGCATTTTTTGAGAATCATGGTCTTTTCGAATGCAAAAGGGACAATAGATACTCGTATGGCCAAAATTGCACAAATCCTCACTACCAAGAAAGATCCAACACTTGTTCCGTTATTTCTAGCAGACATTTATCGAGCATTGACCTTGTGTAAATCTGGGGCTCAATTCTTTGAGGGTTGCAACATTCTTCTCCAAATGTGGTTGATCGAACATCTCCGCCGTCACCCGAAGTTCATGAGTTATGGTTCGAACGGGAACAACTTCATCAAGAATTATGAGGAAAGGGTAGAAGGTTACAAATCTCCAGAAGGGTTTGATGCCTGGGTCTCCCATTTAAGAACTTTGAAAGCAAGTCAAATTGAATGGACCATAGGATGGCTTCCGGTAACGGAAGTCATATACATGACGGCTTCAAAAGGTTACTTAATGATGATGGGCCTAAGGAGTATCCAACCATATGCACCGCAAAGAGTTCTAAGGCAATTGGGAAGGTATCAAGTGGTACCCGAAGATGTAGATTTGAGTACCCAAGTCATTGAGCTACACCCAGAAGCAACCCTACCTAAGGCTTTAGTTCAACGGGATTGGAATGGTTGCCAATATCTGAAAATTGACACCCGGGTACCAGATCTTGCAAGAGGAGAAGTGGATCCAAATTATGTTGTATGGTTTGGGAGAAGGTTTTGTGTGAATGATGAGCCAGAGCCCGAACCCAAACCTGAAAGGCCCGCCAAAAGACCTCATGTTCAAGCTTTTGATGATAAAATCCATGAAAGGTTGGCCTGGGGAGAGAAGAAGAAAAAGTATCAAGCCACTATTAACGTTTTGCAAGAAGAATTGAGGAACGTCGTGTTCAATAATAATCTACTAGCACAAGAAGCTGAAGGTGAAAGAAGAAGGTTGGCCCAAGAAAATGAAGCTCTCCGGGCCCAAGTTCGAAAGATGAGAATAGCAGCTGAGAACCCAGGCAGAAGTAGGAAAGATGAAAAGCTCATCTACAGCCTTACGCAAAAAGTACATGACTATGAGGATAATTTGCAAAAGACTGAGGCTGAGCTAGCAAAAGCCCGAACAAAGTTGGCTAGAAATGCAGAAGAACGGGCAACCTTCGTTTGACAGTTGAAGGAAAGATATGACAGAGGGGTCATGGGTTGGAAAAAAGAGCTTAATAGCCTTGAGGGTGAAATGACTAAACAAGACAAGAGCTTCAAAGCTGAGAGAGAACATTGCTACACTTTGATGGCACAACTAGAGGGAGACCTACAACATTTGCAAGAACAGAATCATACGGCTACCCAGGTCTTGGAGGCTAGATCTCAGCAGATTGGGCGGTTGTTGCAAGAAAAGGGCATCATCAGGGAAAGGGTGTGAAGAATCGCCGACTACATTGTGATGAAGTGCAATGAGTGTGAGGACATGACCAGGTCCATGTTCTTTGCCACAGTAATGATCTTTGTTTGCCAGTTAATAGATGATCTCTATCGCCTCCAGAATGACATGGCACGTAGGCCCACGGCAAGACCAGTTGGTGTCCCTAGGGCAGGATTGGAAGCACTTATATACTCTTGATTGTTTTCCCTTTTTGTGTCTGTATTTTCATTCCTAGAGTATGTTTTGAGTCTGTTTTAGTTTTTAAATTCTCAAGTATGTAGGATCGAGTCTTTGTAATAGAGAAAAACTAGAAGTTTATTTTTAATGAAAATTAGAAAAAAAAAACAAAAAGTGTATTTATTTCGCATTTATCCTTTGAACTACATGATGATCTAATTCACGCGGTGTCGTGATACGTAGGCAATCCCCATCGGATCCGGTCATGGTTTTTAAATAACTCAAATAAAAGAGAAAATGACAAAAAGAGAAAATCAAAAAGAAAAAGCAAAAAAGAAAAGAGAGAAAATAAGAAAAAGAGAATGAGAACAAGAGAGAAAAATAAGAGAGTGCAAAAGAGAGCAAGAGAGAAGATCGGGGAGATAAAACAAAAGTCGGGATGAGACACGCAATCATTGCAAAACATGTAGAAACACATTTAACTATATAGGTGCATCACCCCCCCCCCCAATGTGCGATCCCATATGTGTTAATTGTCTCGAACTAACCCTTTTGTTGTGTCTGCTATTGAGTTTAGGTGTTGTTTTAAGGTGGTTAGCTTGTGTTAACCTGGCTTCACACCCTTACTTTACAAGATCCAAGGGAAGCGTCGAAATGTCGTCAGATAGTCATCTACCAACAATTTCCATCCTAGATGATAGCCCGTTATCGGTTATCCCAACATCTGAGTCGGCGTCTACTGAAGAGAATAGGGCATTGTGCCTCCACATGTTGGAAATGTGGGACACCTGGTCCAACGGTATAGAGCCGCCAAGTGACATACCTGGTTTCCCCAAGCTACTTCCCAGAGCAAGTGGAACTTCCAACATCCCGATAAATTACCCGAACACCCCATTCGGATATCCCATCATCTCAACCCACTTCACCGGAACGCCTTCTAAGGTTCGCCCCCACGCATTGATTTCGGGAGTGGCTTCTAACATATTTACTGCACCACCAACTTCAGCTACGGCACAGCCAACCTTTCGCAGGCCAAGCTTCGATCCATCATCCTTTACCTTCCAAGTACCATCTTTTCTACCAGATGCTGCCCATTTTACCACCAATTCTTACCCTCAACAACCCCGGTATAAGTTTATCGTGGGGCAAGATAAAGCTACAAAAAATCCCGAGCAAGAGGAAATCACTCAAAAAATGAGAAACATGGAACAAAGCCTTAAGAATATACAAGGTTTAAGTGGCCAAAAGAGTGTATCCTACGCTGATTTATATATGTTCCCGCACGTCCATTTGCCCATCGGTTTCAAGACCCCCAAGTTCACAAAGTATGATGGGCATGGGGACCCCATAGCCCACCTCAAGAGGTATTGCAATCAATTGAGAGGGGCAGGCGGAAAAGAAGAGCTCCTCATGGCTTATTCCGGAGAAAGTCTAGTTGGCATTGCATCCGAGTGGTACATGGATCAATACATGTCTCACTGGCACATATGGGATGATTTGGCTCGAGATTTCATTAGACAATTCCAGTACAACATAGACATAGCTCTAGATAGAAATCCATGTCTAATTTCAAAAAGAAGTCTTCGAAAAGTTTCCGAGAATATGATGTTAAGTGGCGCGAACAAGCGGCCAAGGTGAAGCCCCTGATAGATGAGAGCAAGATGGTCAGTATTTTTTTACAAGCCCAAGAGGCTGACTACTTCCAGAATGTGATGTCTGCAATGGGAAAGTCGTTTGTTAAGGCTATCAAAATTGGGGAGATGGTCGAAAATGGTTTGAAGACAGGCCGCATATTGAGTCAGTATGCTATAAGAGCTACGTCCCAAGCAATCCAGAGCGAGTCAGGAGGTGTAGCAAATAGAAAGAAGAAAGTATAAGTGGCGATGGTGGCTTCAAGTCCAAGGAACCCCCGTCAACCCCGAGGTTACTTCCCACCAAAACCCCCACAATATTATTATCCTCACCAGGATGTGGCTTATGCCATGGCTCCTCAGCCTTATGCGGTGATGACTGCCCAGCCATACGCTAGGTCACAATAATAGTTTAACCAAAACCAAGCTCCACTTCCTAAAAATAACCCTCCTCACCAAGCTCTATATAATCCTCGTCCCCCACAAAATAATTTTCCATACAATGCCCGTGCTCGGGAGCCACCTAGAAGAGAAAACTTCACGCCTATTGGTGAATCATACTCTAGCCTTTACCCGAAACTGGTAAATGGGTTTATTGCAACCCGTACCCCAAACCAGGCAAAACCAAAAGTCGCCCTCCTACAGACATGGTGCTCGCTATACTTACCATTCAGGAGCGGAAGGGCATGACACTGAAGACTGTTGGACTCTCAAAAGGGCAATCGAAATCCTAATAGAGCAAAAGAGGGTAGTGCTGAAAGATGAAGAGATCCCCAATGTGACCAATAACCTATTGTCGGCTCACAACAACGGGCCAGTTATTGAGATGATTTGTGAAGATAAAGAGTTTGACCCAGCTCTAAAAGCCATCATTGCCATCGTCAATGTTGAAAAGAAGCCAAAGGAAGCTACAAAGCAAGACAAGGGGGAGAAGAAGGGAAACTCTGCCCCTCAAAGTGTAGAAAAGACGGTGGAAACCAAAATACGGGCAGTACCCTCTAAAGATGACATTCTTTATGTTTTCTGGGCTCACAGGAAAGAACAATTGGCATTGAGTCCTCCTAAAAGGTTCGAGCTGAACAAGGGACCTAAGATGTATGTACCCAAAAGGACTTATGTGGTACGGGGACCAGTAATTCCACCCAGGCTAAACGAGCCCGTGATCATTAGTTGTGCCCCACAAAGGCCCATGAAAGACCCCATTGCAGTCCCCTGGAACTACAACAAAGCAATTGTGACATACAAGGGGGAAGAAATCATGGGGGAAGTAAATGAAACCAACCCATCTGGGAAGTACCTCAATGTGGAAGAAGTGAACAACGCCAAGCAGAAGCGCTTTCCGCTCAAAAAGTCAGTTAGTGCCGAAGAAGTAGAGAAATTCTTTCGAAAAATGAAAATGGCAGATTACGAGGTAATTGACCAACTTCGAAAGTCTCCCTCTCAGATCTCAGTCTTGTCTCTACTTATAAGCTCGACTGAGCATCAGAAAGTGTTGATAAGGATCCTAAATGAAGCATATGTTCCAATTGAAACCACTGTTGAGCAATTGGAAAGGATGGTGGAACGATTCTGCGAAGTCAATCAGATTTCATTTAATACAAATGACTTGCCCCCAGAAGGGGTTGCCCACAACAAAGCTCTTCATCTGATAGTTAAGTATGAAGGTAACTATGTGAAAAGAGTCATGGTGGATGGCAGATCTGGGGTCGGCATATGCCCTCTCTCAAATTTGCAAAGAATGGAAATTGGGACTGAGAGAATCAAGCCTAACAATGTTTGTGTGTGTGCTTTCAATGACATCAAGAGAGACACAATAGGGGAAATTGATTGATCTTGACTATCGGTCCTGTGGATTTCGAAGTGACATTCCAGGTCTTGGACATGGATACCTCCTATAATTTTCTCTTAGGAAGGCCTTGGATCCATGTTACAGGGGCCGTACCTTCTACTCTCCACAAAATTGTCAAGTTTGAACACGAAGATCAGGAAATTGTGGTCCATGGATAGGACGAGCAATCAATTTATAGGGACTCGTCAGTCCCATGTCTCGAGGATAGGGAAGGTAGCAAGGACATAGTCTATCAAGCTTTTGAGGTTGTGGTCGTAGATCAATGTGAGGAAGGGAGCCCGTATCCACAACCCTTTCTGTCAAATGCATCAATCATGGTCGCTACTGAAATGATCAAGCACGGTTATAAGCCTGGGAAGGGGATCGGGGCATCTTTGCAAGGTATTACGGAGCCCATCACCTTAATAGACAGTAAAAAGTTCTTTGGAATTGATTTCCAAGCTACAGAAGCCGACTTGAATGGACTAAAGAACGTAATAATGATGGGTGGGTTCTACCTCAGCCGGTCCCGCATCTCTCTAAAATATTCATCAAGCCAAAGTACACAAAAGAAGAAGAAGAAGATGAGGCCTTCACGGCCGAGGAAATTGAGGACATATGTGGAGCCATAGGGTAAATGTTGTATGAAGATCACATGGTCCAGCCAGGAGAAGGCTTGAGCACTGCTGAGGTGCAATTTATGGGGCCTGATGCCAAACTGCAAAATTGGAAGGCTACTCCATTCCCAGTCAGGTGGGAATCCCGGTAGTCCAGTCTTACCATTTTTTCTGCATTCTGAGTTATCCCAGTGTGTAATTCGAATGTTTTCTTTAGTTTATTATCTTTAAAATTCCAATGTAAACCCTTCTATCTTCAAATTTAATGAAATGAAATCAATATTTTATCATCTATGAATCTCTTTCTTTATTCTTTCTGATTTTTGTTACTTTTCTTATTTCTTCTTTTAGTTCTAATAATGCGGACTTAAATAAGATGACATGCTCACGGACTTCATGCCCAGATCCTAACGCGCTGTCTAATTGTGAAATAATAAATCAAGAACCGGAATATGATGAAGACGAGGCTTTTAGGGAAATAAGCTGAGAACTGGAACAATTCGAGAATAAACCTAAGCCAAACATAAATGAAACCAAGCCAGTTAATTTGGGTAGTTCTGAAAAGGTCCAAGAAACCATGATAAGCATTCACACGGATGAAAGAACTAGGGATGCATTGATCCAACTTTTGTTCAAATTCAAATATGTGTTTGCTTGGTCCTACGTTGATATGCCAGGATTAAGTGTCGATTTAGTGGTCCACAAATTGCCAACTTACCCCGATCATCCTCCTATCCAGCAAAAATAGAGGAATTTCAAAACTGACATCAGTGACAAGATCAATGAAGAGGTCAACAAACAGTTAAAGGCGGGGGTGATCCGAGTGGTACGATACACCACGTGGTTGGCTAATGTGGTTCCAGTGCCATAAAAAGATGGGAAAACTCGAGTGTATGTTGACTATCGGGATCTGAACAAAACAAGTCCCAAAGACAACTTCCCATTTGCCAAACATCCACATTCTTGTTTACAACCGTGCCACACATGAGATACAGTCTTTCATGGATTGCTATGCTGGATATCATCAGGTCTTGATAGATGAAGAAGATGCGGAAAAGACAGCCTTCACCACACCCTGGGGCACCTATTGTTACAAGGTCATGCCTTTTGGTTTGAAGAACGCCAGGGCAACTTACGTGAGAGCCATGACTGCTATTTTTCATGAAATGATGCACCAAGAAATCGAGGTGTATGTGGACGATGTAATCATTAAATCAAGAACGCAGGATGACCATTTTCGGGATCTGAGAAAGTTCTTTGAGCATCTACGTAAGTATGACTTGAAGTTAAATCTAGCTAAATGTGCATTTGGAGTTCCGTCTGGGAAACTCTAGGGATTTATAGACAGTTGGAGGGGCATCGAGTTAGATCCAACAAATATAAAGTCTATTCAGGATTTGCCTCCTCCGAGAACCAAGAAAGAGGTTATGAGTCTGTTGGGAAGGTTGAATTACATCAGCCAGTTCATTGCTTAATTGACTTCCACGTGTGAGCCTATATTCAAGCTGTTGAAGAAAAATGCAGCGATTAAATGGACAGATGAGTGTCAAGAATCCTTTGACAAAATCAAGGAATATCTGTCGAATCCACCAATCTTGGTCCCACCCGAACTTGGGAGGCCTTTGTTTTTGTATTTGACAGTGTTGGAGAATTCTTTTGGGTGTGTTCTCGGGCAACATGAAGTTATCGGGAAGAAGGAACAAACAATATACTATCTGGGCAAGAAGTTCAGCAGTTACGAAACCAAATACACTTTGTTGGAAAGGACTTGTTTTGCCCTAACTTGGGTCGCTCAGAAGCTTAGGCATTACCTGTTGGCCTACACCACCTATCTCATCACCAGGTTGGATCCTTTGAAGTACATATTCTAGAAGTCGATGCCCACAGGGAGGTTAGCAAAACGGCAAATCTTTCTTACCGAGTTCGACATAGTCTATATCACCCGCACGGAAATGAAAGCTCAAGCTTTAGTGGATCACCTAGCTGAAAATCCTATTGATGATGAATACCAGCCTTTGAGTACTTACATTCCGGAGGAGGAAGTAAACTCAGTTGAGATAATCTCAGAAGACACTAACACTTGGAAAATGTTCTTCGATGGAGCATTGAATGCAAAAGGTGTCGGGATTGGGGCAATCCTGATCTCATCCACTGGTCAGCACTATCCTACCACAGCCCGACTTTGATTTTTCTACACCAACAACACTGCCGAGTATGAAGCCTGCATTATGGGTATGAACATGGCAATCGACCAAGATGTGGAAGAATTGTTAATCTTGTGAGATTCGGACTTGATTATCCGACAAGCTCAAGGTGAATGGGAAACTCGAGATGTCAAGCTTATTCCATACAGGCAACATGTGGAAGATCTTAGCAAGCGGTTCAAGTCAGTCGAGTTCAGGTACTTTCCTCGGTTTCACAATGACTTAGTCGATGTACTCGCTACTTTGGCCTCGATGTTGCCATACCCAGGCAATGTCCACATTGGCCCGTTGGAAATCCAAATCCGAGAAAGGCATGGTTATTGCAATACAGTTAAGGAAGAACCAAATGTCCAGCCATGGAATCATGATATCAAGAGATTTGTGAAAACAAAAGAATATCCCGAGCAAGCCAATGGAGACCAAAAAAGAACCATTAGAAGGCTTGCCAACGGTTTCTTGTTGAGCGGAGAGGTCTTGTACAAAAGGACTCCAGATCTCAACCTTTTAAGATGTGTGGATGCCCAAGAGGCCGGAAGAATCATGCATGAAGTACACGCAGGAGTGTGTGGACCTCATATGAATGGATACGTCCTGGCAAAGAACATCCTTCGAGCAGGTTATTACTGGATGACCATGGAAAAGGATTGCTTCAGTTTTCTCCGAAAATGTCATCAGTGTCAGGTGCACGGTGACCTGATTCATGCCCACCTTCAGAACTGCATCCTATGTCAGCACTGTGGTCGTTCGTTGCTTGGGGTATGGATGTTATTGGGCCAATCGAGCCAAAAGCTTCAAATGGGCATAGATTCATATTGGTTTCCATTAACTACTTCACAAAATGGGTCGAAGCAGTCACTCTCAAAGATGTCACTAAGAAAGGAGTGGTAGATTTCGTGCACTCCAACATCATCTGCCGTTTTGGTATGCCTACAACTATCATTATGGACAATGTTACAAACTTGAATAACCATTTGATGAGGGAGATATGTGAACAATTTAAGATCACACATCGGAATTCTACCCCTTATCGGCCCAAAGCTAATGGTGTCGTCGAAGCAGCAAACAAGAACATCAAGAAAATTCTTAAGAAGATGATCCAAAGTTCTAGATAATGGCATGAAAAGTTGTCGTTTGCATTGTTAGGATATCGCACAACTATGCGCATATTAGTTGGAGCAACACCCTATCTATTGGTTTATGGAACTGAAGCCGTAATACTAGCAGAAGTTGAAATTCCTTCTCTTCAAATCATTGTTGAAGCCGAGATTGAGGATAGTGAGTGGGTCAAGACCCGTCTAGAATAGCTAACCCTGATTGATGAAAAGCAGATGGTCGTAGTTTGCCACGAGCAGTTGTATTAACAAAGAATGGCCCGTGCCTACAACAAGGAAGTGCGGCCCAGGCATTTTGAAGTGGGGCAACTCGTTTTGAGATGCGATCTCCCGCATCACAAGGAAGCAAAAGGAAAGTTCGCTCCAAACTGGAAGGGCCCATACATTATAAGAAAATTTTTGCCAAAAGAGCATTGTACCTAGGAGACATTGAAGGAAATGACCCTGAAACAGCTGTCAATGTAGATGCGGTCAAGATGTATTACGTTTAATCCTTCTACGATACCAATATTGTCCGATCGGGATGACGAAGGCTTTCATTCTCACTACCCTCAATTACTTCAACATTTGCCAACCCGTTAAGCAGGTTCCCTGAACTACGTTCGACTTGATTCTGAAAGGATACGTAGGCAGCCTCTCTCTAGGGTTCTGTCATACCAAAATAAAAATCCAAATTCCCCCAAAAAATAAAACAGGGGCAGATGTTATAATGGCTCGACGATCATCCTTACTGAATGGTTCCAAAGTTGTAATTCAGTCCTAATCATTTTTACCCAAATCCTTTAAAAGTCCTTCCGATCAATCGGTGAGAATGTCCAAGGATCGTAGAATGCAGCTACTTGGATCCAATGCAATCAAAATAAGAGAAATAAAATGAGAGTCTTATTTGTGAAAACCCACACGGGCACCGTAAGGCGATGGTGAGCAGAGAAACTAAAAATGAGAGAGTCTTGTTAGTGAAAACTCGCAAAGAGCACTATAAGGCGACGATAAGAAGAGAAATGAGAGAGGTCAATTTGCAAAAACCCACAAAGGGCGCCATTGATCGAAAAGAAGGAATTTCCTACAACCATCGGCACTGATAGAATCCTAGCCAGGTTCCTCGGTTTTAAGATACGAGTTATGATGGGTTTATAAGAGATTGGATGGTTGCGCAAATCAGGTATCCAGTCCGAGAACATGTCATGTCTATTCAAGTCTGCATGCACTCCAGATAAGTCCTTCTTTCTCCTCCCCCCCCCCAAAAGGGACACTTCTTGTTAAATTCATTATCCCGACCTTTGTTTACTCTTCTTTGAGTCCCTTTCAGTCTAATCCTTCTTCGAAACTAATACAAAGAAAAGATGACAAGATTGGTTTTATAGGGTTCTGCTTAACAAAAGCCAAATTCAAGGAAAAGCACCCAGCCTCAGCAGGTGCATCAAGTCGATCTCGACTGGCCATGATGGCCGATGCTCTAAATTCAAAATTATTGAAAAGTAAAGAAATCTAAAGTCAAGTGCCCGTAAAGGCAGAATAAGATAAAAAGGCCAAAGCCCCACACGGGCTAAGCATCATGTGAAATTTTGGAAGGTCAAGTTCCCTGGGTTTAGAAGAGAGATTGATCTCTAGAAAGCCAACGAGCAATAGAGAATTCATCGAAAGAGTTGGGCCGAGATCAAGTGATCAAAAGAATCAAGGCCACAAAACCAACCACTGTTTCAAACTAACAATTATTCTTTGTTTGAAAACATGAAATAGGTGCGATCCGAAGCAGCCTTGCAAGAAATCAGTGCCACTAAAAGAAACTGCGCAAGGGCTAGAAACAGTTTTGCAGCAATAATCAATCAAATAAAACAAAACAAAAACAAAAAAAGGAAGTCTCTTCCAAATTCTTTCCTGCATTCGTACACATTTTTTAATAAAAAAAAAGATAGAAGAAAATTCAACAAAAAAAATATGGTAGCATAGGGTCCCCAATCTCTAGTTATGTTTTTTCCAACATAGGGTCACCACTCCCTAGTTGATTTTATTTTAGACATAGGGTCTCCATTCCCTAGTCATTTTTCCAACATAGGGTGTCCACTCCCTAGTTGATTTTATTTTAGGCATAGGGTCTCCACTCCCTAGTCTGCTTTTCCAACATAGGGTCTCTACTCCCTAGTTGATTTTATTTTAGGCATAGGGTCTCCACTCCTTAGTATGCTTTCCAAACATAGGGTCTCCATTCCCTAGTTGATTTTATTTTAGACATATGATCTCCACTCCCTAGTCTGCTTTTCCAACATATGGTCTCCACTCCCTAGTTGATTTTATTTTAGGCATAGTGTCTCCACTCCCTAGTCTACTTTTCCAACATATGGTATCCACTCCCTAGTTGAAGTTATTTTAGACATAGGGTCTCCACTCACTAGTTGACTTTATTTTTAGATATAGGGTCTCCATTCCCTAGTCTTCTTTTCCAACATAGGGTCTCCACTCCCTAGTTGAATTTATTTTAGACATATGGTCTCCACTCCCTAGTCTGGTTTTCCAACATAGGGTCTCCTAGTTGATTTTCTTTTAGACATAGGATCTCCACTCCCTAGTCTGTTTTTCCAACATAGGGTCTCCACTCCCTAGTTGATTTTATTTTAGGTATAGGGTCTCCACTCCCTAGTTTGATTTTCCAATATAGGGTCTGCACTCCCTAGTTGATTTTATTTTTAGGCATATGGTCTCCACTCCCTAGTCACTTTTCCAACATAGGGTCTCCACTCCCTGGATAAGATTATTTTAGACATAGGGTCTCCACTCCCTAGTCGCATTTCCAACATAGGATCTCCACTCCCTAGTTGATTTTATTTTAGATATAGGGTCTCCACTCCCTGGTCTGCTTTTCCAACATAGGGTCACCACTCCTTAGTCTGGTTTTCCAGCATAAGGTCTCCACTCCCTAGTTGAATTTATTTTAGACATAGGGTCTCCACTCCCTAGTCGCTTTTCCAAAATAGGGTCTTCACTCCCTTGTTGATTTTATTTTTAGATATAGGGTCTCCACTCCCTTGTCACTTTTCCAACATAGTGTCTCCACTCCCTAGTTGAGATACTTTTAGGCATAGGGTCTCCACTCCCTAGTCATTTTTTCAATATAGAGTCTTCACTCCCTAGTTGATTTTATTTTAAACATAGGGTCTCCACTCCATAGTCTGCTTTTCCAACATAGGGTCTCCACTCTCAAGTCTCTTTTCCAACATAGGGTCTCCACTCCCTAGTAGATTTCATTATAAATATAGGGCTCCATTCCCTAATCGCTTTTTCCCAAGGATACACAATCCTTATGTTGCTTTCAATAAATAAATAGTTTAGATTTTTGTTACAAATAACTCACGAAATATTTCTAGTCAAAACTGGGGCAGAAAATGTCGTTCGTTTGTTTGCTTTGGTGCCTGAACAGGTTTTCACTGTGAGGCACAAGGTTTGAGATAACCCAAAAGAAGAAGTCTCAACCCTAATAAAAGAAAGGAAGAACAAGAAAACAAGTTGATATTGAGAGCCAGGAAATGCAAGGAGCTTTTCCTTTTTCTCTTTTGTGTATATCAGAGAAAACTTTTAGGGTAAAATATGCTAGTATTCTTGTGTATTGAGTGAAGGTTTCTTTTTTCTTTTATAGAGTGTACCCAATAGCATCCAGAGAATATTCTAACCTAAATTCTTTGGATAGTACATCATATTTTGACAGAGAATAAAAGACAGCTGTCTAGTTTTCAGCATCTTTTAACAAACTCTGGACAATTGTCCCTTCTAGAAACTTCCCCTTTTCTAGATATTTCTTTCTAAAATCCCTAAAGTCTTCCTAAGCTTCTTTTTTTGGTATTATATCCCTAAAAGTCTTTGAGGATTTACAAATCAAGCGTACAAAGATAGGGCAAGAAAAAATCAGAATCCAAACCAAAAATGATAAACAAAACGAAATAAAGTAATTTAAACCTAGAGTATCAAGCCTTGAAAACCTAGATTAGTTCTAAACCAAAACAAGACTTAACATGGAGAAGATTCATAACGAAATTAGGAACATATTACTATTAGCAAGTTTTATAAAGAGGAAAAGAAAAAAAACTATCAAGCCTAATCAGTGAACATGCTTAGATAATTTAATTAACATAGACAAACCAGACAAACAGTTAACAAAAATAAAAGAAAAACAAATATATGCTGCAATTTAAACCAAACTCATGCAAGCTAAAAGAAAGAAAATTATTGTAAAAAAAGATGGAAGATAAATATAAACGAAAAAATGGGAAAGAAATTACCTAAGGCTTTTTTTGAAGTGGACTAGTCAAGAATTCAATCAACTTTAACGGGGTAAAGATGAACTTAGACGACCATTAATCGATTTCTCTTATCAAGGGAAGTCGATTAATGGAAGTCTTGGGTTCAAACGGCTCAGAAACTGAAAGAAAATTAGAAGGGGAAAAATTAGGGTTTTGGATCTTAGATCTGAAATTTGAGGATTTCTAGGCTTATTTGAAGGGAACGGTGGTGATATATGGAAACAGGAGAGTGAGGTGATTATATGGTGTTAATAGTGTAGGGTTTGAGATGGTCCGCCGCCGTGAGGCGATTTCCGATCGGCGGACCACGGCGGAGACGGCGGGGGTATACTAGGACGGCTAGGGTTTTATTGAGAGAGATGGGAGAGGGAGACGGAATTGAAAGGGGGATATATGGGGGTGGTCTCATTCGGACACTTATATGGGAATGCGGGATCAGTTCCCAACTATTGGATCTGTAAGGATCAACGGCTAGAATGGCTTGGGGTCGAAAACAGGGTCGTTTTAGGTAAGTGGGTTTGGACAGGTTTTGGGGGTATTGGGCCTGTGGATTCCAACCTTTTCTTTTTGTTTTTCTTTCTTTTCTTTAATTTAAAAAATTCTAACTAAATTAATAAATCCTAAATTTAATCCTAAATTAGTCTAAACAATAAAATCAAGCTAATCACCTATTTGTACTATTTGCCAATTAATTAATCTTAAATTAATGAAGAGGGAATTACTAATCTAAAATTAAAAACTAAAAATGTAAAAATGAACAATATTTTTTGTGATTTGCATTTTAATAAAGCAATTAATTAACCAATTAACCATAAAATATGAACATGAAAATTCTAATATGCAATGCATGATATTTTTGACCCTTTTGGGAAATTTTTCATGATTTTAACATAATTAAAGGTGCACAAGAAATGCAAACAAGTAATAAAAAGTACAAAAATCTTATAAAATTGAAAATAAATTTGGAAAAATCCATTTCTTTGATTTTGTATGAGTATTTCTCATAGGGAAAAAATCACATGCTCACAATACATTTTCAAGTTAAGTGATAAAATATTTTCCAATTCAAAATCACACATGACGTCTTTCATGATAATAACAATGAGACTAAGTAAAATAAATATACTTTCATGTATGTTGTGTATAACCCCGTTACTACAACCTTTCACAACTAATCTATGGAGACTCTATACCAAAAATAGAATTAAACACTTACATTAATACCCGGCTAACATAAATTAAGAAAACAACATGATAGCTACCACAAAATAGGAGTGGTGCCTCACCATATACCTCAGGAAGAGAGTCATCCTAGCCCTGACCACATGCCACATATCATAACTGATCCTGAAACATGTAAAGTAAGCGGGACCCCGGAGGGAGGCCTCTAAGGGTTGAGTACATCACAGCGGTACTTGTGAGCATGTGATTTTTGCCCTATATAATTTACTCCTATAAAATCAAAGAAAATAGATTTCTTCTTATTATTTGCCATTTTATATGAATGGCAAATAAAATTTACTCCTATAATTTGCCATTTTCTTCTTATTATTTGCCATTTTAAATGAGCATGTGATTTTTGCCCTATATATTTTACTCCTATAAAATCAAAGAAAATAGATTTCTTCTTATTATTTGCCATTTTATATGATTTTGTAGGATTTTTATTAATTATTTGTATTTTTGTGCACGTTTAATCTTTTATTAAAATCATGAAAAATGCCAAAAATACCATGTATTGCATTTAGGTTTTATTTTTATATTTTTAGGATTAATTAGACAATTATTTGTGTTATTAAAAATGAAAATAAAAAAATAGCTCATTGTGCATTTTTATATTTTAATTTTTAGATTAATGATTTTTCTTTTCTAATTTAGGATCAAATAATTTTTATAATTATTATAATTAGATAATTAGTTAGTTTTAAAATTTAGATTAATTTAGTATTTTAATTTAAGATTTTTAATTTAAAAAAAAGGAGAAAAAGAAAAGAAAAAAGAATAAAAAGAGGTAATTGAAAAAGGGGCTTTTAATTGAAATTGGACTGATTTTAGCCCAAAACCCGTCCAAAATCTGCCCCTAACCCAAGCCCAAATTTGCCTACCCGGTCCAGGATTCACCACCCCCAAAAATGGCCCCGTTTCATCTTGTTTTCATCACAGCCGTTGGATCTTGTTAATCCAACGGCCCGAAACTGGCCTCCCTTTTATTATTTAACTGTCCAAATTAAACCTCCCCCCCCCTTCACAATTCCAACCCCCCTTCAGTTCATCTCTTTCACCCAAACTAAAGAATCCCTGGTCGTCTTCACTCCCTCACCGTCTCCGCCGCCAACCACAACCGGAAATCGCCTCACGGCTGTTTCGGTGTTCCAAATGGCCCCAAATCAACCCCCTTCGTCTCTTCTTCACAAATCTCCAAACCAATCCCCTCTAATTACTCTTAAACGCTCCGAATCTCAAATTTGAGTTTCAATACTAAAAACCATAACCTCTCCAAATCAACCCAAAACTTCACTAGGTTATCCCCTCACCCCTAATACCCTACTGGTTTGCCCAAAAAGCCTCTCAAAATCGAGCAATTTCAGATTGAAAGTCTGAAAACCTAAAATAAACCTCTACTAAGTTGATTCCGGAAGAATTAATGGCTCAAACCTACATGAGTCAACTGCTTTCGATGAGAGCAATTGATTCATGTGGGTTTGATTTATTTTTATGCTTGCCAGAGTTAGTTCCAAACCGCAGCCAGTTTCACCAAGCCCAGTTCGTGTCTCACGTTTAGGTTAGGTAATTCCTCTTTATGTTCTGTCATTCTTTCTTTTCTTATGTTTTTATTTTCCTTCGTCATGTTTTGGTTTAGTATTAACCGTGTAATTCTAGGGTTTTTCTTTTTTTTTAAACTGTTAATTGTTGTTTACCATTGATAATTAGACTAATCAAAGCATGCTAGGATTTTATTTCAATTCGCATAGGATTTACGCTAATTTTATAGGTTGTTATAATGACTGCTCTGTTTTTTGTTTCCATTTTTCGTGTTTGTTCCTCTCTGTTTTAGTTGCAATATTTAGATTGGATTTAGTCAAATTTCCAAATGTAACTAATTGACTTGTTTTGATTTATAAGTTAAGTAGTTTGACTTCTAGGGTTCATCACAGCTTTCTTCCAATCTTGGTTTGGTTTTTGTTCAGATGCTATTGGTTTAAATTCAGTGTTTAGGGTTAATTAGATCAGCTCTTACTAATTAGGAAAATATCAGTGTTTTAATTACACCTTTTGATTTTGGATCCTAAATCTTGTGAATTGCAAATCATTGGAAACCTGTAGGGTCTTAATTGAAATAAAAGAAACATAGGGCAAAGTTGAAATAGGCAGTAATTAAAAGGGTAAAAATGGACGTTCACATAGATTAATATCAGAACCTTCTAGACTTTTCACAATTGTCCCTATCCTTAGTATAAAAATGCTGGTTATGGATAAGGAAAAGGACAGACAGTTGTAAAAGATGTTGTACTATCCTGAAAGTTCAGAATTTTAGGTTAGAATATGCTTTTTTGATGCATTTTTGGTACACTCTATAAAAGGGAAACATTCCCTCGCTCATAGAGGGGGATTCAGCCTTATTCTCTACCTAAAAGTTCTGAAAGACACAGATTGATCACCATTCTCTGCCCAAAAGGTTCTGAAAAACACATCAGATTTCAGAACCCCAAAAATACCCTGAAGTTTCAGCACTACTGTTTCTTAGCATTTTTTGGACCTAAAAATTCTGATTTTCAAAAGAAAGGATTCAGAGCAATTTTTCTCTTAAGAAGTCATGATTTTCAAAAGCTCAAGCTTGGTTTATGTTTAGAATGGCCCTCCTACTGTGTTTCTGCTGCTGAATTCACTTGTTGATTGGTGTTCTTAGTCCATTTCAGCTTACTACTTCATTTTGTCCTTTGTAACCAGGTACCTCCTAAGCTTTTGAATGTTGAATGGGATATAAGCATGTGTTAGAAGATGTATTGCTATTGTAGGATTTTAATATTTTGTTAGAATTGAGCTTCTCATGATGTCTTTCCTTAAGTTATTTAGCTTGTCGTTCTTTAATTTCATTCATTTTAGCTTTCACCTTGATACATAAAAGTTGTTGTTCCTTGAATTAGTTAGGGTGTTTGGTATTGAAGGTGTTGGAAGAGCTTCTCACTCATGTTTTCTGAACTTCAGTCTAGATGGTTTTTTTTAGTTTAAAAAATGTTAATTTCATCCTTCTCATGTGCTTAGCTTGGGTTGTTTAGCTAGCTTTCGTACAAAGAGTGTTGGATCTATTTTGATGGTCAATTTAGATCAGTCCCCTCATTGTATTATGTTGGACAAATTTAAAGCAGTAGGTTGCCATGATAGTTTGTATGGTGACTGCCAAAGTCTGTTAAATTTTGAGATTAGTTTTGTAATCGTTTGATAGTTCATAATCAAGTGTTAGCCATGTTGGATAAACTTGGATCAATTATAGCTTGTTTTGGTTTCTGAAAATCATAGTAGGTTGGAGTTTATTCCTTCGAACAACATGTATGATTTAGGGCAGTCATATTTAGCTAATTAAGCTAATATCCATGATTTGAATGCCATGTATTTGATTCCGCATATTAATTTCCAGATCTTAGTCTCATGTTTTTTTGTTGTGATTAGCACGTTTAGAGTAACCTAAATATCAAGAAAGGCCTTGACATGTTTACAGTTTTCAGTTTGGGTCCGATTCTTGGCCTCATAAGTTAGCCCGTTCGTCATGAAGTTTGAAAGTGACCAGATTTGGTTTTCTTTTGCTTTGGGTTCAACTTTGAGCCCAATAGTCTTCAGCTTTAGCTTGCTTTGTTCTTGTTTTTCCAAAGATTTATGTTAATTTGATAAGAAGAGGATTTTTCATGTGGAATTTTTGTGTATTATTGGGCTGGGCACTAGCCCAAACCAAACAGCGTCGACCGTTCTGGACCTGTTGAGGGTTTCGAAGATCCATGCCTTTTGGGCTCAATTTCGATCCCAGGCATTCCCAATATTTTGCTCCCCTTAATCAGATAATTAAAGGCCCAACATGTACACTAACTTGTTTTTCTTTTAACATAATAGTCATATAAGAATATCCTTAGACTATTGTAGTTAGATATAATTCCTAAAAATGGATTGAGGTGTTCCATTTTAATTAAATAACCTATGGCCCTCATATTGATATTAACCTATTAATAAAATAATCTTAAACACTTGTAGATTGCTTTAGGCGCGATTTAAACTATTTTTGTGATTATGTATACGTTCGCGTAATATAATTACGCATTTAATTCTAAAAAATAAATGAGGTATGCGTTCGCGCAACTTCAACCAAACCTTTCTTAATAAAAAAAACAAAACGTTATTAATTGTGGACACGTTCGCGTGACATGATTTTTGACGCGCCAAAATAAAAGAGTAGATGTACGCGTAACTCAATTCATTAATTACAAATGAATCAAATGATTAAAAGCGGTGAAAGATAAATGCACATAGGTCCTAAAAATGAGTAGTTAAACAATTTAAGCCAAGTAATAATCACTAAGCGACCGTGCTAGAACCACGGAACACGGGAATACCTAACACCTTCTCCCGGGTTAACAAAATTCCTTACTTAGAATTTCTAGTTCGAAGACCTTTAAAAATAAAAACTTCCTCGATTTGGGATTTAAAATAAACCGATGACTTGGGACGCCAAATAAACTATTCCATGTGGCGACTCTGATAAATTAATTAATCTCATCTTAATTAATGTCACTTTAATTGGAAATACTTCCATATACCTTTCGGGGTGTAAAAATGGAGGTGTGACAGCTCTGGCAACTATGTTGGGGACCAAGAACCTAGAATCTCTGGTTCAGGGTTCAATAATTCGAGCTTGTTAATATGATTTTTATTTGGCTTTATTGTTGATATTACTGTATTTTGTAGACTTAATGTGCTAATTTCCATTTACCGTTTTGATAGTACTTGAACTGTATTTACATGTCTTCTTACGCCTCCCTTCCAAGTCTTCTAAAAATGGTGCTCACATTCGCGTGGCCCACTTTTCTGTTAGAGTTATACCAAATAGAACGGGGTTGGGCAAGCAACAAGGCCGGGCAGACTTTCGTGCTCCCGGTATGTTGCCCCCTCCTCGACTCGAGTTTGTCCGCTCGGGTAAGCCAGGTTTAGAACACAACCCCAGGTTTGAAATTAGAATAATATAACCTCATGCTAGATCCCTAGTAGGTACGATTATTTGCATCACATGCATTTGACCTTGGGGACTCAACACAGGAGTTGGGTACGTCTAGGATAGGTGTACCCAAAATAAAGACCATCTTGATGCATCCTACGTGCTATGGGATTATTTATTTGTTTCGGCTTGCATGTTGACTTGCTAGGAAAATAAAATCAAGAGAAAAACAAAGAGTGAGGTAGGATAGAGAATTTACCTGGTTCCAAAATTCCCGGTATTTGAAAATGTCTCGAAACTCTGCCAAAAGTTTTGAAAAAAAGGGAAAAGAGGAAAATGTATTTCAAAAAGAGTGAGTCAAATATCATGTTTTTTTTATTGCGTCAAAACTTACCGAACTATACAGGTCTGATTCTCACCAGATGTGGGATACGTAGGCAACCCACATAAGGTTCTGCCTCATTGTTTACAAAAATAATCAAGTAATGTGTAGTTTAGGGCTTTGGTCAAAAAAATAAGCTGACCCAGCTTCGGTTGTATTTTAAGTCATTCTTACCGGGATAGCCTTAGATTATCTTTTAATTGTCTAAAGGCTATTTTCGTAAAGAATGGGAAAGTCTGTTAGTGAGGTGTCTTTTTCCATAAAATACTTTCCCCCGGCCTCAAAATTTGTTTGGAATTGTGAAGGGGCAACGTTTGCAAAAACGACCATTTTTGCTAAAGTAGCATAAAAGAGGGTCATTGTCCGTTGATTTTCTTTTAGAAATTGAAAACTTGTTTTGCAAAAAGAGTCCACAAGAGTCAACCCTAACCTTAACCCTCTACAGGTACAAATGAATATTGTCTTGAACCCGTCACAAATGAATACTGTCCAGAACCTGTCACAAACCAATGATGTCCAGAACTCGTCACAATTGGTCATAGGACAGGCTCAGCTACAGCTTCGCATGTGGTGGAATTATTTAGATAAAGACGGCCAGGATTGGGTAAAAAAGCAGTTGGGTTCCCTTATAGACATCATGAGCATCGAACCCCGGGAGGATCTAATCAAAGCCTTGGTAACCTTTTGGGACCTTGACCACAACGTGTTCCGTTTCTCAGATTTTGAGCTCACCCCTACTCTGGAGGAAATGGCTGGATACATTGACTTTGGCCAGGACTTAAGAAAACAGCAGCTTATATTCCCGATGGCTCCCTCTGTGCACAAGTTCTTTGATCTTCAGAATATAAGTAAGCAAATGAAGAAGGCCCATGTAAACAACGAATGTTGTTCTTTATACTTCTTATACTTTAGGTTCGGGCACTCAGCTGGGTTTGAAACGCATGAAAAAGGATTAAACAACAAACATGACAAAAGCACCCGGCAGATTCATCGTTAGTTCGCTTTCATCGTGGCGTTTCTGAGAATCATGGTCTTTCCTAATGCAAAAGGGACAATAGATAATCGCATGGCCAGAATTGCACAAATCATCACTACCAAGAAAGATCACACACTTGTTCCGTTAGTGCTGGCAGACATTTATCGAGCATTGACCTTGTGTTAATCTGGGGCTCAATTCTTTGAGGGTTAAAACATTCTTCTACAAATGTGGTTGATCGAACATTTAAGGCTTGGGTCTCCCATTTGAGAGTTGCAACATTCTTCTCCAAATGTGGTTGATCGAACATTTGAGGCCTGGAACTTCATCAAGAATTATGAGGAAAGGGTAGAGGTTACAAATCTCCAAAAGGGTTTGAGGCCTGGGTCTCCCATTTAAGAAATTTGAAAGCAAGTCAAATTGAATGAACCATACGATGGCTTCCGGTAACGGAAGTCATATACATTACAGCTTCAAAAGGTTACTTAATGATGATAGGCCTAAGGAGTATCCAACCATATGCACCGAAAAGAGTTCTAAGGCAACTGGGAAGGTATCAAGTGGTACCCAAAGATGTAGATTTTAGTACCCAAGTCATTGAGCTACACCCAGAAGCAACCCTACCTGACATTTTAGTCCAACGGGATTGGAATGGTTGCCGATATCTGAAAATTGACACCCAGGTACCAGACCTTGCGAAAGAAGAAGTGGATCCAAATTATGTTGTGTGGTTTGAGAGAAGGTTTTGTGCGAATGATGAGCCAGAGCCCGAGCTTGAAAGGCTCGCCAAAAGAACTCATGTTCAAGCTTTTGATGATAAAATCCAGGAAAGGTTGGCCTGTGGAGAGAAGGAGAAAAAATATCAAGCCACCATTCATGTGCAAGAAGAATTGAGGAACGTCGTATTCAATAATGATCTATAGGCACAAGAAGTTGAAGGTGAAAGAAGAAGGTTGGCCCAAGAAAATGAAGCTCTCCGGGCACAAGTTCGAAAGACGAGAATAGCAGCTAAGAAACTGGGCAGAAGTAGGAAAGATGAAAAGCTCATCTACAACCTTACGCAGAAAGTACGTGACTATGAGGATGATTTGCAAAATATTGAGGCTGAGCTAGCGGAAGCCCGAACAAAGTTGGCTAGAAACGCAGAAGAACAGGCAACCTTCGTTCGACAGCTGAAGGAAAGATATGATAGAGGGGTCATGGGTTGGAAAAAAGCTTAATAGCCTTGAGGGTGAAATGACTAAACAAGCCAAGAGCTTCAAAGCCGAGAGAGAACATTTCTACGCTTTGATGGCACAGCTAGAGGAGACCTACAACATTTGCAAGAACAAAATCATACGGCCACCCAGGTTTTGGAGGCTAGATCTCAGTAGATTGGGTGGTTATTGCAAGAAAAGGGCATCATCAGGGAAAGGGTTATAAGAATCGCTGACTATATTGTGATGAAGTGCAATGAGCGTGAGGACATGACCAGGTCCATGTTCTTCACCACAGTAATGATCTTTGTTCTCCAGATAATGGATGATCTCTATCGCCTCCAGAATGGCAAGTAGGCCCACGGCAAGACCAGCTGGTGTCCCTAGGGCAGGATTGGAGGCACTTGTATACTCTTGATTGTTTTTCCTTTTTGAGTTTGTATTTTCATTCCTAGAGTATGTTTTGAGTCTGTTTTAGTTTTTAAATTCTCAAATATGTAGGATTGAGTCTTTGTAATAGAGAAAAGTTAGAAGTTTTGTTTTAATGAAAATTCCAAAAAAAACAAAAAGTGTTTATTTATTTCGCATTTATCCTTTAAACTACGTGATGATCTGATTCACACGGCATCATAATACGTCGGCAATCCCCATCGGATCCGGTCATGGTTTTTAAATAACTCAAATAAAAGAGAAAATGACGAAAAGAGAAAACGAAAAAGAAAAAGCAATAAAAGAAAACAGAGAAAACAAGAAAAAGAGAATGAGAACAAGAGAGAAAAATAAGAGAGTGCAAAAGAGAGCAAGAGAGAAGATCGGGGAGATAAAACGATAGTCGGGATGAGACACGCAATCGTTTCAAAACATGTAGAAACACATTTAACTGTATAGGTGCATCACCCACCCACCCCCCACCCCAATGTGCGATCCCATATGTGTTAATTGCCTCGAACTAACCATTTTGTTGTGTCTGCTGTTGAGTTTAGGTTCTGTTTTAAGGTGGTTTGTTTGTGGTAACTTGGCTTCACACCCTTACTTTACAAGATCCAAGGGAAGCGTCGAAATGTTGTCGGATAGTCATCTACCAACAATTTCCATCCCAGATGATAGCCTGTTATCGGCTATCCCAACATCAGAGTCGGTGGCTGCTGAAGAGAATAGGGCACTGCGCTTCCGCATGTTAGAAATGTGGGACGCCTGGTCCAACAGTAGAGAGTTGCCAAGTGCCATACCTGGTTTCCCCGAGCTACTTCCCAGAGCAAGTGGAACTTCTATCATCCCGATAAATTACCCGAATACCCCATTCGGATATCCTACCATCTCAGCCCACTTTAGTAGAACGCCTTCTGAGGTTTTCCACCAGGCATTGATTTCGGGAGTGGCTTCTAACATATTTACTGCACCGCCAACTTCGGCTACGGCACAGCCAACCTTGCCCAGGCCAAGCTTTGACCCATCATCCTTTACCTTCAAAGTACCATCTTTTCCACCAGACACTGCCCATTTCACCACCAATTCTTACCCTCTACAACCCCGGTATGATTTTACCGTGGGGCAAGAGAAAGCTACAAAAAATCTCGATCAAGAGGAAATCACTAGGAAAATGAGAAGCATGGAACAGAGCCTTAAGAATATACAAGGTTTAAGTGGCCAAAAGAGCATATCCTACGCTGATTTATGTATGTTCCCGCACATGCATTTGCCCATCGGTTTCAAGACCCCCAAGTTCGGTTTCACTAGGAAAATGAGAAGCATGGGACCCCATAGCCCACCTCAAGAAGTATTATAATCAATTGAGAGGGGCATGCGAAAAAGAAGAGCTCCTCATGGCTTATTTCAGAGAGAGTCTAGTTGGCATTGCATTCGAGTGGTACATGGATCAAGACATGTATCGCTGGCACATATGGGATAATTTGGCTCGAGATTTCGTCAAGCAATTCCAGTACAACATAGACATAGCTCCAGACAGAAATTCCCTGTCTAATCTCAAAAAGAAGTCTTCGGAAAATTTACGAGAATATGTTTTTAAGTGGCATGAACAAGCGGCCAGGGTGAAGCCCCCGATGGATAAGACCGAGATGGTCAGTGTTTTTTACAAGCCCAAGAGGTTGACTACTTTCAAAATATGATGTTTGCAATGGGAAAGCCATTTGCTGAGGCTATCAAAATTGGGGAGATAGTCGAAAATGGTTTGAAGACAGGCCGCATATTGAGCCAGTCTGCTATAAGAGCTACGTCCCAAGCAATCCAGAGCGGGTCAGGAGGTGTAGCAAATAGAAAGAAGAAAGAAGAAGTGGCGATGGCGGCTTCAAGTCCGAGGAACCCCTGTCAACCCTGAGGTTACTTCCCGCCAAACCCCCTGCGACACTATTATCCTCACCGGGATGTGGCTTATGCCATGGCTCCTCAGCCTTATGCGGTAATGAATGCCCAGCCATACACTTGGCCACAACAACAGTTTAACCAAAACCGAGCTCCGCTTCCTAGAAATAACCCTCATCACCAAGCTTCATATAATCCCCGTCCCCCACAAAATAATTTTCCATACAATGCTCGTGCCCGGGAGCCACCCAGAAGAGAAAACTTCACGTTTATTGGTGAATCATACTCTAGCCTTTTCTCCAAACTAGTCCAAATGGGTTTGTTTAAACCCGTACCCCCAACTAGGCAAAACCCAGAGTCACCCTCTTACCGATACGATGCTCAATGTGCTTACCCTTAAGGAGCGGACGGGCATGACACTGAAGACTGTTGGACTCTCAAAAGAGCAATCGAAAACCTAATAGAGCAAAAGAGGGTAGTGCTGAAAGATGAAGGGATCCCCAATGTGACCAACAACCCATTGTCGGCTCACAACAATGGGCCAGTTATTGGGATGATTTGTGAAGATAAAGAGTTTGACCCAGCTCTAAAAGCCATCATTGTCATTGCCGATGTTGAAAAGAAGCTAAAGGCGGCTGCAAAGCAAGACAAGGGGGAGAAGAAGGGCAACTCCGCCCCTTAAAGTGTAGAAAAGATAGTGGAAACCAAAACAGGGACAGTACCCCCTAAAGACGCCATTCTTTATGTTCCCCGGGCTCACAGGAAAGAACAATTGGCATTGAGTCATCCTAAAAGGTTTGAGCTAAACAAGGGACCTAAGATGTATGTACCCAAAAAGACTTATGTGGTGCGGGAACCAGTAATTCCACCCAGGCTGAGCGAGCCCGTGATCATTAGCCGCGTACTACAAAGGCCCATGAAAGACCCCACTACAGTCCCCTGGAACTACAATAGAGCAATTGTGACATACAATGGGAAAGAAATCATGGGGGAAGTAAATGAAACCAACCCATCTAGGAAGTACCTCAATCTGGAAGAAGTGAACAATTCCATGCAGAAGCGCTTTCCGCTCAAAAAGCCAATTAGTGCCAAAGAAGTAGAGGAATTCTTCCAAAAATGAAAACTACGGATTACGAGGTAATTGACTAACTCCGAAAGTCTCCCTCTTAGGTCTCGCTCTTGTCTCTACTGATAAGCTCGACTAAGCATCAGAAAGTGTTGATAAGGACCCTAAATGAAGCATATGTTCCGATTGAAACCATCGTTGAACAACTGGAAAGGATGGAGGAACGATTCTACAAAGGATTGCAACCATGCTAGAACCACGGAACCTGGGAATGCCTAAATCCATCTTCCAGGTTAATAGAATTCCTTACTTAGAATTTCTGGTTCGTAGACCTTTAAAAATAAAAACTTCCTCGATTTGGGATTTAAAATAAACTGGTGACTTGGGACGCCAAATAAACTATTCCAAGTGGCGACTCTGATAAATTAATTAATCTCATCTCAATTAATGTCACTTTAATTGGAAAAACTCCCATATACCTTTCAGGGTGTAAAAAAGGAGGTGTGACAGTACTCAATAAGTGTCATAGACTCTCTCTAACTTAAGTTCTTAGGACAAACTTTATAAAAAAAATAATGCATCAATATTTGATATAAAATGATAAGAATTTTATCAATTCATGATCCTTGTCATTTTAAATAAAAGGCAAGTAAAATATAAACCACAATATAAACTTTTAAAATATTTACATCAATCCAAGATTTTGGATAAAATCATACAAAATTATTCCATTTGTTTTAAGTCATTGAAATCACTTTCGGCTCCTTAGGCCTAAACATACGAAAACCATCCTTATCTGTCATTGGGAGTACTATACCATCACCGATATATGAAGGTCAACTATGTTATGTACCTAGCGGCAAGTATCATATACCCTACTTGCTCAGGTCGTCTCATCGTAGTGCCATACGAATCGACTCATCCATGCTAATAATAGCACAAAATAGTACCCTCTCGAGGGAGAGCACTCTGCCATAGTCTATACCACAAAGTGGCCATCTACGCTTACACCGGCACGTGTAGTTTTATGACAATGAACACAATATATCTGAAGCCAATCTCGGTGAACACAAGTAAGCTCCAAAATATTTTATACTTCAAAAATAGATTCATAGCAAAGTAGCCTTAAAGGATCTATTTTTATCAAATCATAGCATTTACAGAAAATCTAAATCATTTGAACAAAATTCAAATAAATAACCTTTTACATGCTAAAGCCTTTAGCAATTTAACACCAATATTTAAACGATACCACAAGTGCTATTTTGTTCGTCTATTTCCAAAAGAAATACTTTTCATGAAAATTTATCTTTAGCACTCAAAATGTATACTCTTGTCAATACGTAAGTTTTGATAAAAACTTATAACATTTACCTTGAGTGTCATTTTGCCAACAAGATTTAAAATAAAATTTTATAATAGAACATGACACTACATATGCAACATAATACTTTAATGCATGGAGACATCCGTACTTGTTTGTCCCCACAAGCATGAAAGCACATTTGCAAACAACTTAAGTATTAACTCGAAACATGTTTTTAGAGAAAGTCCCTCAAGAAGAGTAAGTTTTAATCAACTTACCTTGCTTTCACTTTATTAACATTCACAAGCTTTCAATCCTCCTCCATCATTCCAATGTTGATTAAAATGCTCAACATCACCAACAAGTCGATATCTACAATTAGATATCCTAACTACATCAAAATATAAGCTAAGATATTGATCAACATTCATATATGGCTCATAAGTCGGCTACAAGCCTCTAACAACTCAAATTGATAAATAGTTTTACATGCTAGACCATTCAACTTCATTCTTATGTCTTAATACCCATTTGAAGTCATTAATGATACTACATCAATTGTTCATTGCCACCAAGTAACTATTCATCGTCTTCCATAATCAACACTTGCAAAATATACAATTTGGGTGATTATTTAGTTGATCACTTCCATCTTTTGCTAACAAATAATTCCATAGGTTCATTGTATTCATAAATTTCATCGCTAAGATTACCATTCATCTTCTCTCTTATTTTCTCAAAAGTACTATTCATGCCATGAACTAGAGTTTTATAATCCAAACTTTCAACCATTAAAACTTGTAACAAATACTTCAAATACTTCTAACTACTCATAATAAACGAGTTTGAAGCATTGAAATTACCTCTAGTAGCTCAAACTTGAAAAATCACAACTTTGGTGATTTTAGTGTTCTTAAGGATTTGATGATGAAATCTAGCATTTGGATGCAAGAATGATGTTATAACTTATGTATATTGAGTAAGAATCAACCCAAAATATCATTAACAACTTACCTTAGTTGATTGGACTTGATTTGAGCTCAAAATCGCCTATTCACCTCAAGAACCCTAACCCCCAAAATCTCAAAATACTCTCCTCCCCCAACCTTGTATTTATAGGCCTAGATTTCTGGGTTTCGGATGCGGCCTCGGATGCTCCCTAGTTCACTCTTGTTCGAAGCTCGGATGCAGACCTAGATGTTATGGCAACACTTCACTGCCAGTCTTTCTTTCAGACGAGGCCCTGGATGCTTCGCATCCGCGGACTCCTCTGCCAACCTTTAGTAATTTGATCATAACTTCTTGTAAGAATGTCCAAATGACAACCGGTTTGAAGAGTTAGAAACTAGACTTGAAGATATTTCATTTGATATGTTTTACATCATATAAATTCTTACATATAGGTAGATATGCTCGTCCAAAGTTTGGTCTCGTGCATACTCATTTGGAACTTTAGTCTATCATGTAATTTCCAACTTGACTTGGACTTAGGGCTATCCTTACACTTATTATCATATCTAATTGATATCCATCATATTAATAGTCCTCGTCTGCACACAAAATAATATAATTAGCGCACATCAACTTTCTTAATAGCGCTTAAGTACTTTAAAATATTTTCGGGGTGCTACATTCTCCCATCATCTCATCTTTACTGTCTTCTTCATTCCCAATCAAAGCTCGTTCAAGAGGATCTATGGGGCTTATATAAGGCACCAATGATGTAGCATCGCTTTCCACCACAAAAATCATGGATAGCTCTTCAAAATGGGCTGGCAATCTGAGTGTTTTATACATATTGAATACCTCCACTCGATCACCTACTCTCATCGCCATCTTTCCTTTGCATACATCAATAATGGCTCGGTCCGTAGATAAGAATGCCTTCCAATCTGCATAAGGCTACCATTCTTCCTTCCGAGGCTAAGCTCTGCCTCCAATTTTCTTCGAAACTAAGCTCTATCCCAAATACTATTTATCTCGCTTCTCTTACGGGCTAAGCTCTGCCCTTCAATTCACAAGACTAAGATATGTCTTGTCCGCATCATACTATTGCATCCTTCATGGGATGAAATATCGCCAACTCATCCAAAGGAATCATCGTTCGGAGGCACCATCTTCATACCCCGAGAACACCAAGTCATGGCCTGAGGATCTCTTTCAATCTTTTGCATATCATTATTCAAAGGCGTCATGGTTCGGAGGCATCATCCTCATAGCCTGAGAACATCATTTCATGGCCTGCGAATCCTTTATCATACGCTTCATGGCCCAGGACATCATGGTCTAAGGACATCATCCTCATCGTTCGAAGACAACATTCATGGTCCAACGGGAATTTGCATCATGTTTAAATTTATACACATCATACGCTTATATTGCTTCTATTTGCAGGTGAGCCGGCGAGCTACGACTATCCCAGCAAGAGCGATCCCGCTCCAGTTCCCTCAGCCATATCAAACCTAACCATCCCCATAAACAGTCCACTCACCCAGCCCTAGATGTTGCGTCCGTTCTTGAAATCGTTTCATCAGTATACTTCGCCGATGGATCCGGAACTACATACGGCATGATTCTTGTAAAACCAGGAATATGTTGGCAACTCAGAAACCAGGGTGCGGCCTAAACCTCTTCAAAACCGTTTCGCTCGGTCAAAATTGGCCATCATATCATTCCCGACAACTCTTTCATCCTTCCCGGGTAAAGAGGGGCAGCTGTTGATACCCAATTTTTCCTATATATTTTTATATGAAAAATACCTTCAAAATAGCATATATATGCATATACAAGCATGTCCAAGGTTTTTATTATTTTTTCATAATTTTAAGGTTTTAAATTGATTTATTTTCTCCCCTTTTATCCATAAAATCCCCAATAATTATTTCCAAAATTATTGCTTTGATAATTCATCTATTGGATTTCTATATTTATGCTAACATATGGCTAAGATAATCTTTATAAATTTTTATAATTATATTTAGTATTTTTAAAAGCTAAATTGCAAATAATTGTAATATTAGCCCTTTTAAGATTTAATTATGTTTTATATGGATAAAATTGGATCTTGCATTTTTAAATTTCTAATTATGTATAATAAATTATTTTAGCATTTTTAACTTATTTTTAGAAATTATCTACTATTTTTTATAAATTAAATAGGCTATTTAACTTATAGCCAAATTGGCTTTCAATTTTAGCCTAAATCCAACGGACCCCCACCCCAATTAAAAAACCCACCGGACCCAAGCCCAAACCCAAACCATTTTGGGCCGGCCCAGACCTGAGTTCATCCTGGTAATTGATCAACGGCCCGTATTCGCTCTTACCATAATTAACCTAAGACTACCCCCCGAGACCCTCATTCTCTCATTCACTCAACCGACACTCATCTCCATCTCTCTATCTCTAGTTCTCTCTAGAACCTTCTCTCCTCCCATCCTCTCCGATGGACCTTGTCCACCTTTTCCGGCCACCTTTCTCGCCGGAAACCATGGCCTCTCATCATCTCCTAGCCCCTGCTTCACCCCACGTTGGTTTGACACTACCTGTCAGGACCCGGATTTCCCACCCTCGGCAGTCATAATGGCGTCTACTCGTAGAAGCTAGGCAAGCTATGAACTTAGAAATCATTAACTCCTTAATTTTAAAACTTCTTACCAATTATAATAACAAGGAAATAAACCATTAAATAACAGCGGAATATGAAATTTAGCGGAAGTCTTAAATAAATAGAAAACGTAAATGTCTCAAAGACGATCATGCGTCTCTAACCAGAACCTGATGTCACAACATCCACGGACTACTAAGAATACTAAATACAACCATTTGAAAGAAATATAACATTGTTTGTCTCGAATACATGAGATAACAGAATATGAAATAAGATAGAGGAGATGCTGGGCCTGCGGATGCCTGCAAGGTTACCTCGGTGTCTCGGTGGACTAAAGGCTTGCTCCCGAGCTACTACTGTTGACCAAAGGCTACTCCGGTATCTACACAGAGTGCAGAGTGTAGTATCAGCACATCCGACCCCATGTGTTGGTAAGTGCCTGGCCTAACCCCGGCTAGGTAGTGACGAGGCTAGGACCAGACTCCAGATAAACCTGTGCAGTTATATAATATACAGCAGAAATATAAACAAGTAATAACGGTTTAAAAGGGAGGGGGAAACATGCTTCGGGGAAACATACCAATTCTATCAACTTAATAAAGTATGAAAGAACACTCGATGTCTACAATCAATACGATAACAATACTGTTGCAGCACGCAACCCGATCCCTTATCATTTAACCTTGTTGCGGCGTGCAACCCGATTTACATATATAACTGTTGCGGCATGCAACCCGATCTAATATAATATCTGTTGCGACGTGCAACTCGATCCACGTATATAACTATTG